>NC_065539.1:33523333-34169166 GCF_932294415.1 Quercus robur | reverse complement strand
TTATGGAAGGAGGGGTAAGATACAATATCAAAATTTCAGAAAAATGTTATTGATGTGCCAAAAACCAAAAGGTACTATAGTTGTCCTTAAAACCAACATTGAAGAGTTTCATGATGTATTCAGTTTAAGCATCAAGCAAAATCACTAAGATGTCCACATATTGTGATGTGATGAAACTATTGCATTCCTTCCAAATAGTCCACTTAAGGCAAGATGAAAATGCCTTTCAAATCTTAATACAATTAGCTTGACTAAACTTCTCAAACAGCCCATGAACTTAGGCATCACCTGCTGTACTTCAAATAAATAACACTATTATGCTTGACAAGATTATCTTCTGTCAAAAAAATTTCCCAATCAGTTGACTTCTGCAATCCCTAAAATTAAGAGGTTAGTCATTTGACAATTTAAGGAGTCAAAAAGTGGTGGTGGTGGATTTTTGTTGCATGTGCAAGAGGAACGGGGAAACCATCGATCACTTACTCTTGCACTACCCAGTAGCCCAAGAGTTGTGGAATATGATTTGTTAACTTTTTGGGGTTCATTGGGTCATGCCACGTAGTGTTGTGGAACTCATAGCATGTTGGCCAGGCAAGCTTAATAGAATCAGAACTAAGGTGCTTTGGAGAATGCTTCCTCATTGTCTTATGTGGGTCATTTAGAGGGAAAGGAATACACTCACCTTTGAAGGGAATGAAAGATCAATTCATGAGTTGAAACTTCTCTTCCTTCAGACTTTGTTTGAATGGGCAAATACTTAGGGTGTTTTTACTTTCAACTCTTTGCCTGATATGCTTCATTGTTGTACTTTCTTTGTTTAGTTTATTCTTTGTTGCCTTTAGCACACTGCCCGTGTTTTTTTTCCTCTGTATTTCCTTACTTTTTATTTCAATGATTTTTTTTTATTTTTTTTTATGAGTTATTTCAATGAAGTTTTACTAGTCAAATGAAGAGGTTAGCCTTGTTTGAGTTCAAATTTTATTCTTTCATCTATATCTTTCCCTTTGACGTACTAGAACCTAAAAAATCTTTTGCCCTCCTACCTCATGTTGTCTTTCTAGCCTATTTACTGGTAAACAGAAATTTATTATTTAAAAAATTATTCCTTTGATCTTAATCTTTTGGATTTATCAAAGAAACACAACATAAATTCTTAATTTTTTGATAACATGGAATATGAACCAATGGGCAATATAAATTCTTAATTTCTTAATTCTCATTATGTGTTATAATATAATTTGGGTAATTAACTTCAACTTTATAACATGGAAAAATGAAGAATATGAACCAGTTGCTTGAGTGAATTGACATATATTTGATTATTTCCACTAATGCAATAGTAAAATTATCTTTTATATCCTTGATTGGTGTATAATTAAATTTGCTTTTATCTTTTCTTGTACATTGTTTCAATTGTTGCCAAGAGAACTGAATTTGAGCTAGAATGTCATATTCCAAAATTGTTTCTTATCAAAATCTGATAAAAATAATCATAAAAAATCATTTTATGTAAATAATTAGTGCATCACTTATAAATAATTAATACATGAAAATAAATGCATTTACTGTATTAATATTCTATTTAATTACATAGCCAAAATATAGAATATAGAATACTACAGTTTTGGTTCATACATATATTACACGTCACTAAAAAGATTTAGGAAGTGTAAATTTTTAAGATTAACATAATTAAAAATATGAACATATATCTTCAATAAATTCCCATGAACACTTCATTTGGGGTGTTGAACTTATGTCGTAATGGTGTCTTATATGCCGTGTCATGTTATAATTTTTCAAAAATTGCTTGTGTTGCCGTATCATACCCATACACGTGTCCGTGCATCCTAGATAAATTCACAAATATTTAATTATTTCAACTAATTCAAGCATACAATTATCTTTCATATCTTTGATTTCAGGCGTTATTCATTTTGCTTTTGCCTTTTGATGTTTTTGTTGCTAGGGCAACATGACAAATAATGTTACATTCCAAATTAATTGTGTTTTTTTTAATAATACATATATAATAAAAAGAAACATATAAATTCCATTTGTATAAATAATTAGTTCACCATCTATAAATATTTAATAGATGAAAAATCAATGCTACATGGAAATTAATTAATACATTGACATAAATGCAAAGTTTTGATTTTGATGAGGTTGAAGCCTAAATGATGAGAATTCTCATTCATTCTCAAGGAATGTGCCACTTGGTAGACCACTATGGCTATATTTCCTGCGTTTATATAATATATATATATATATGTGCTGATTTTTAAACCTTGTGTCATTCAGTCATATACTCATTTCATCATAAGCACCCCTCAATTTATTTACCTTGCTTTTAACATCTCCAGGTAGAAATGTCAGAAATTCGGTCCATTATTTCTGCGACCACTAAAAGAAGCCTTGTGCTTATAGATGAAATTTGCCGAGGAACAGAAACAGCAAAAGGGACTTGTATTGCTGGTAGCATTATTGAAACTCTTGATAAAATTGGTTGTTTGGGTGTTGTATCCACTCATTTGCATGGAATATTTACGTTGCCACTCAATACCAAGAACACCGTTTACAAAGCAATGGGAACAGTATCTGTTGATGGCAAAACAAAACCAACACTGAAGTTGATAGACGGGATATGTAGAGAAAGCCTAGCATTTGAAACAGCTAAAAAGGAGGGGATTTCTGAATCAATAATCCAAAGAGCTGAAAGCCTGTATCTATCAGCTTATGCAAAAGAAGTTGTTCCAGCAAAAAATGACTCAGAACTAGTGGATGTTTGTTCTAATATGAGTATTAATGGTTCTGATGAATCTCACTTTCAGTCGAGAAGAATTAGAGAAGTTGCCCATAATTGGACAGGGTCAACAAACCAAACAGAATTTCTACAGAAGGAAGTTGAGAGTGCTGTCACAGTAATATGTCAGAAGAAGCTGATTGAGCTCTACAAGAAGAAAAACATGTCAGAACTTGCTGAGGTACACTGTGTCCTAATTGGTGCTAGGGAACGGCCACCTCCATCAACAATAGGTGCTTCAAGTGTCTATGTGATGCTTAGACCTGACAAGAAACTATACGTTGGAGAGGTACTTCTCTTTTGACATTCTTTTCTCCTTTTTTGTTCCTGTTAATTATGAGTTCATACTCAGAAAGTTGTCCTGAAAGTTTTTTTCTAGAATGATTAAATACATCATGCCATGACATCATGATGAGGGTTTGTTTTGGTTACTGGCTGAAAAGTGCCATAAAGAAAATTTTATTGGTATTTCTGCTATTTCAGCAAGATAACCCAAGCATTCTTAGCTCAAAATATGGTGCAATGTATTTGTCTTCACTCTCTGGCGCAGTCAATTTATTGATGTCATTTTATAATCTGATATGCCTTTTTTTTTCCTGTACATATTAAACTATCAGCTATAATGCTAAATTAACTTTTTCAAAAACTTTTGCTCTAGACGGATGATCTTGAGGGCCGAGTCAGTGCCCATCGTTCAAAGGAAGGGCTGCAGAATGTGTCTTTTCTTTATTTTGTAGTCCCTGGAAAGAGCCTGGCTTGTCAACTGGAAACTCTTCTCATCAACCAGCTTCCTAATCAAGGGTTCCGACTAGCCAATGTGGCCGATGGTAAGCACAGAAATTTTGGCACATCCGTCTCCATAGAAAGTGTGCCCGTTTGTTCATGATGCTACAGCCCATGATCCCATGTGCAACCCTTAGCTAGTCAGTCAAGAAAGAGGTAGTCGACCTTGATTTGTTATTGTATGTAATTAAAGGTAAAAAAAAACAAGTGGATTTGTCTTTCCAATTTTATCGGATATCCCTAAAGCGACAAGCAAGAGGGTGTGAAATTGATCTGAAGTGGCAGCAACAATTTTGTCTCTGTTGCTCCACTTGAAGCGTAATGTCTTCATGCTTCACCCCCAGTTAGTTGGGTGAGATTTTGTAACTTGACATGTAATCTCGCTGTAAGTAATGCCTACATGTACATAAAGCTTTTGTTTATTTCATTTTGTCCATTCTTTCCTTTGTTCACTTCTTTTTCGAGTTTCGACTGTATTTGACCAATTTTACCAAGTTTTGAACTTGGTTGAGTGCTAAGTCTAATATGGCTTGGAAGGAGAGCATATTGAGGTAGTATAACAATGACTAGGCTCGTCGTAGCCGGTGACCATCTGCTGGCGACGTGCACAGTCCTACCAAACTCCTATTATTGTTAGTAAATGGACAATGAATCTCACACGAGGTTTCAATGATGGGAAAATAATGAGAAATTATCATGTTCTTTGGGCTGATTAAGCAATGTTTTGCAGCAAACTTATTCATGGGTTTAATGATTCGCAAAATGTAGTCAAAAAATTAACTCATCATTCTTGGGTTGTTGTCTCTGACTACGGTGGCAATTGGGTGGGATTAACTCATCATTCTTGGGTTGTTGCCTCTAACTCATCATTCTTGGGTTGTTGCCTCTGACTACGGTGGCAATTGGGTGGGGTTAACTCATCATTCTTGGGTTGTTGCCTCTGACTATGGTGGCAATTGGGTGGGTTGGGAAGGTTTTGGGTTGGGTATATAATTACTCATTTACCCATTTATTACCCAATTAAAAAAAATTTAAATACCTATTACCCACTTAACCCATCTAATTACTAAACACGCTCATTTAACCAATTGTTAGATTTTACAAACACTTAAAACTTATAAAATTACCCTTTCAAAAAAAAAAAAACTAATGAAATTACTATGAAAACAATCAGGATTCATTCTTTTAAACCTTCCTACATTTTCCTAGCAACTAAACAAGAGTTTTCACACACTTCAAATTGCACAATAAAACAATCATAATAACAATAATTGCAATACAAATTTTTGTTCTAATACCCTGAAATTCACAAATTTTCTGCAAATGATTCACCGAATTTCACAAAGTTCACTAAATCATGCTTGAAAGTTCATATATTTCACTTTCCCTTACATTTTCTCTGCCACCAGACAAAGTTGACACACACCTCACTTCAAATAGCAAATTTCAAAAGTAAAGCAAAAGAAACAAGTACAAGAATAAGAGAGAAAGTGAGTAGAATTGGTATTGTCTCCATTAAAAAGGAGATTGAGAACTAGAAAGTCGATTTGGCAAGTCAAGGAAAATCAAGTCGATTCAAGTTCATCTCTAATGCTCTCGGGAGGTTCTGTTTCTCATCCATGAGCTCCAATGAGTTCATCTCCAGCGCTGTCATAAGATCTTTGAGAATCTAAGAAGGAAAAGTGTGCGAGAGAGAAAGAGAGAGAGAAGGTTAGAGGCTTAGGACTTGTTTGGTAGCTGAGAAAATGAGAAGAAAATCAAAGATAAAATTTTTCTCTATAGAGTTTAGAAGCAAGAGATAGTACAACCGGAGTTGAATTGGTTTTGGTTTTAGTTTTTAAAACGCTTTTTAGGTTTTAGATTTTAGACGGGTAATGGGTTGATGAATTTGGGTAAAAATTACTACCCCTACTTCTAACAGTGTGGTTCTGAAATTCACTTAACTTTGTGACTAACATCTATAAATTAAAGTTATGAAATAGGCTTGATACCATTAGAATACTAATACAACCAACCTATGTGATTTTGTTTGTTAAAATATACCTTTTTTCTTTTATGTATTAGTTTTAATGAATTTTTGCATCTCCTTTTAAGTATTATATAACTTTTTATGAATTTATGCTGACTAATGAGATGACATAATTAAAAAATTAAGATAGTGGTATAAAGGGTTACCAAATAGCTCATTGTACACGGCTCACCAGGCTAATGGGCAGCTCGATCTATTGTTATTGAGGCCCATGAGTAGCCTACTAGCCTAGGGGTCAAGCCGTGGGCTAGTGTTTATGCCCATGGGTGCCCGTTGGCCTAACTTGTTGCCTAACCCAATAACTCATAATTAATAACAAAAATATATACAAGGAGTATGAAGAATTGATCTTAAGACATTATAGAGAAATTTCTTAAGAGAACTCCCTCAATTACTATGATTCTTAAAGTGATTGTGTTAAACATAGTTTACTAAATATATATTTTCTAGTAGTCTAACAACTTTGAATTAACCATTTGACATTTTTTTATTATTAAAGATTAAAAAAAAAAAACCATTTAAAGCCTTAATAAAAAAAATTAAATAAGTTTTTATCAACAAAACAAAAAATTAAATAGATTTGATCATTAAAAAAAATTTATTTAAGTATTAAATTCTTTGACTCTTCCTTTTAAAAAAATATAGATTATTCCCTTATAAAAAAAATTGTTATAAAAAATAATAAAATAAAATACAAACACAAGCCCATGGGTAGCCCATTAGGCCTAATTCGCTAAAGACAAAATGAGCATTGCTTATGAACAAGGTTATGGGCTGGAGTTTTCTCTTTCGACATAGCCCGACTCAGCTCATTAACTAGTTAATAGCCCACTATGCCCAACTCATTGTGCCCATTAGCCATATAAAACTTAGTCGGACTGGCTCAATTTGGCCTATTGATGACTTCTTAAAACAGTACATTGATATCAAAATATTTTATTTCTATAGTCGTACCTAAAATGGTCCAAAATTTTGTTATAAACCTCTAATTTTTTTTTTTCTTTTTTTTTGGGCAAAAGTGATAGACCTCTAAATTATTAACTAAAACTAGAAAAACATGATAAAAGAAAGAAATACAATATACAACAATAATAAGTTTGAGTTACAATAATTTTTTCAAAATATTTCACAAGTCACAATTATTGAGTTAGCAAGTTTTTTTAATAGTAGATAATAGCATGGTTTTAAAAACCGAACCAGGAATAGAACCGTTTTTTTTTTTTTTTTTTTTTTTTAATTTCTGGTTTAACCCTGGTTTTTCGGTTATTGACCGGTTTTGGGGCTTTTAATCGGACCAAATTGGCACATGGTTCCCGGTTGAACCGATCGGACCGTCCAGTTTGGTTTTTAAAACAGTGGATAATAGGTTCAAATGAGAATATATATGTATAAAAAAAATAAAAAAATAGTTAAAATGCAAATTGCGCCCTTCAAATTTGGTTGAAATTCATTCCAGTTTTTTAATTTTACTTTCCTTCAATAGAATTTTTTAAGTTTTAAATTTATTCAATTTAATTTCCATTAAAAATATTTTTCTAACATAAAAAAAATAAGGGTAAATTCTACAAACCTACCCTGAAGGGAATCTGGGTAACTAATTTAGTTTTCCCAACCATCTAGTTAATAGTTAAGGTTTCAAAACTATATTTTTTACTAGCTAGATGGTTGGGAAAACTATAGTTTTTGGGACTCGATTTTCATGGATTGATCACATTTGATGTGGTATTTTTTCCACGTGGCATCTACCTGGAAATCAAGTCTCTAAGACTCAATTTCTAACCCAAAAAAATTTTAAAAAATTTAAGTCTCATGTACAAGCCGAAATACCCAAAAAAAAATTTAAGAAATCTCAAACACATCAATCCCAATCCTAAAGACTCAGATCAGAGGGAGAGAAAGAGCTCAGAGGGAGAGAAAGAGCTGGGTTGCGCGTAGCCTGGGGCTCGCACGGCCTGGGTCTTGCGCGGCTTGGGTCGCGCACGGTGGTCTGAAGCCGATCTGAAGCCACCCACTCCGATCTTAATCTTCTCTCTCTCTTTTTTTTTTTTTCCCTCTGGATTCTTCTCTGATGTTCTAGTGGTTCCTATCTGATTTGTTCTTATTTATAAAGGTTATAAATCGAGTCTTAAAGACTAGATTTTCATGTAGTCGCCACGTGAAAAAATATGCCACATCGGAATTAATTAGAGCATAGAAATCGAGTCTTTGATGCTCGATTTATAGGCTAAAATCGAGTTTGTTAGACTCGAGATGCTAGTAAATAATATAGTTTAGGAACCAGAACTACTAACTAAATGGTTGGGAAATTATGGTTAATTACTCATTTCGTCCCTACCCTGAAGTTTGGATTAATACCAATAAAATCCACATCATTTAAAAAGCGACCATTTTGGTCCTTTTTCCCAAACGGCATGTAACACCATTATTATTATTATTTTGGTTCTTTGTTCTTTCCTCTTTGCAGAATCGCCTCTCTCTCTCTCTCTCTCTCTCTCTCTCTCTATCTCTATCTCTGAGTACAGAACCCACAAAGTCAGCGATCACCAACCACCGACCACCAGCAAAACCCACAAAACCATCAACCACCAGCAAAGCAACAACATCAACAAAACCCACAAACCCAGAGCCACCGACCACCAACAAAATTCACAAACTCATTAGCAATACCGACCACCCCACAACAAACCCAGATCAGAAACACAAACCAAAACCCACAAAAATCCAACACACCCACAAAAAACCAAATTCTCTATCACCAATCCAAACCAAAACCGACCCACTACAAAACCCACCACCACAGCGCCACCGCAAAGAGGAAGAGAGAAGAGAAATTGCAAACCCACCACCACGGCGCCGGATTTGAGTAGAGGAGATTGAAATGTCGCCGGATCTAAGCAGAGGAAAGTGAAACGTTACCGGTCTAAGCGGGTTTTTGAAACTCCTCTCACTCACTACTCACTAAAACTCAAACGCACCGCTCAAAACTTAGGCGTTGATAAACCACCGTGTCAGTGACCAAAACACAAACCCGTAACAATGGTGGCGACGAACGTGAAATCAGAGACGATGGCTTTGATGGACGAGGAGCGCCTTGGAGGCCGAGATGAACGCCATCATTGACCGCCTCTGTGGGCCTGGCAGCCTTGGCCTTTCTGGCAATCTCGTCGATTCCGAGGTCTTTTTCTTCTTTATCTTTCAATTTTTTGATTTTTTGAAATTGTGAGTTGTGAGTGATAATATGTACTCAGAGAGAGAGAGAGAGAGAGAGAGAGAGAAAGGCGATTCTGGAGAGAGGAAAGAACAAAGAAAAATGAAAAAAAAAAAAAAAAGTAATAGTGTTACAAACCATTTGGGTAAAAGGACTAAAATGGTCACTTTTTAAATGGTGTGGACTTTATTGGTATTAGTCCAAACCTAAAGGTAGGTTTATGGAATTTACCCAAAAAATAATAATACCGGAGGAGCGCACGGTGGTGTCACATAATAGTAAATGACATAGGAGTAGGACTGTGGGAGAATGCAAAAACGGTGCGTTGCATTTTGCCCATTTATAACGTTGAAGAGTACAGAGGATTTTTTTTAGAAAATAACTATAAAATCCAAATAATATAATTAGTTAGGAAACGTTTTAAGCTAATTTGGTTTCTAACAATTCGAGTTCAGAGGAGTCGATTTTTGGGTTATAAAATCGAGTATATTGTACTTAAGTTTCCTGTTTTGCCAGCAGCCAGACTGTCCACGTAGGCAAGAAATTGAGTTCATTGGACTCGTTTTGTAAGGATAGAAACCGAGTTCATTGGACTTGATTTCTAGGCCAAGAAACCGAGTTCAATGAACTCGATTTTTATACATATAAATCGAGTTCAATGAACTCGTTTTACAAGAGCAGAAATCGAGTTCATTGGACTCGATTTTGATTTAAAGGAAACCGAGTCCATTGTACTCGGTTTCCTTTTGGGCACCTGTCAATCATCGCAGCACTCAAAAAAATAGTTCAAGCACACAAAAAAACTTAAAAACACAAAAACAGTTCAGCACACAAAAAAACTTTCAAAACACATAGTTCTCACTCTCATTCCCTCTCACTCAGTCTCTCTCTCGTCTCTCTCTCACAAGAAGTCTCTCTCTCACTCTCACACTCTCATTCCCTCTCACCTCTCGCTCCGTCGCCGTTGCTGCCTCTCCTCTGTCGCCGTCGCTGCCAGCTCCCTTCGCTCTGTCTCCACCTCGCTCAGTCTGTCTCCCTCAGTGGTTGGCTCCGACTACCCTCACAAAAAGTAAGGACTCTTTCTTTTTTCTGGGTTTATTGGTAATGGAGGCATGCATTGTACTTGATATTTGGGGGGTGCAGAGTTTGCTGCCATATCTGCTATGAGGCAAATGATTTGTTCAATTCAAGGAAAATGTAGGATTTTGATTATGGTCATCTAGCTGGCCTTTAATAAAATGTGCTCAATGGATTTTGATTTTGTAGAGCTTTTTTAATAAAATGTGCTCTTGCTAGCTGGCCTATAAAGCAAAATTTATTGTGAAGACTATGATGGTGTTTGCATGTAGAAAGCTAATTTTATGTTTATCTCAGCGTGTAACTTGTTAAGGAAAAAAAGTGTGATCTGAGCATGTAAAACTGTAGCATTTTCGAATTTGAATGCAAATACTGCATATGGGGCTGGTATTTGGACTGAATTATTGAAATAGGAAATCTGGGGAATTGAAATGAAGGGTGTTCTGATGATAAAAGATTCAAAGTCATAAAAGGGGAATGTAGAAGTTAGAAAGAGTTTACCATAATTAATAGAAAATGTTAAGATATGCTACTACTTTCAGATCCAGAAAACCATTGTTTATTTCTTTTTATAAAAGAAGTGCGAAAATATGAAGTATATTCTAGTACCAAAATGCAATTTAATAAGATTTTAAAGACATCTTCATGTCAGGAACAAGCTTGCATATAATTATCACCATAGTCTGTCCAAAATGTTAATAGCATCCACGAGGTATTAACTTAATACAGATTGGGATCATAGAGAAAGTTGATGTGTTCATCATTTTTTAAGGTGTAATTATCGATTAATTCAATTTTGTGGAATTGCATTTATGTAAGGGCCATACCTGCTTTTGTAATTTTTTGATAAGTGACAAAAAATTCAAAATTTCATCACCTTAGTGTATTTATGTAAGGGCCATACATGCATGGGCTCTCACCTCAGTGCTGCTTTTGCTCTGCTCTTAGGTCTCCATTCAGAACTGTTCAAATGATAATAGTAATATAGAATTTTATGCTTGAGAAAGAACTTTTAGACATGATTATTAGGATTCTACAAAATTTCTAATGCATTTCATATGAAATTTAGTTTGTTCTTTTACATTTTGTAATTGCAAATTTCAAAAACTATTTATGTCATATTATATATTTATTTAATCATTTTTTTTCTTCAGAATTCATTATAAAGCTTGTTTAGTGATTTTGCAGTGGTAGTTGTTCTTTTGGTTTCTTGAACTCCATGCTAGGTTGGTATTAGAATTTTAGAACTGCACAATTATTACTTATC
Source organism: Quercus robur (assembly GCF_932294415.1). NCBI lineage: Eukaryota > Viridiplantae > Streptophyta > Magnoliopsida > Fagales > Fagaceae > Quercus > Quercus robur. Next base: position 34,157,996 of record NC_065539.1, on the reverse strand, counting down.
AAAAAAAAGAAAAATAACTACACAATTATTGGAAATTTGGGGCTGTTACATGCACTGTGATAATCTCTTGAGACTCTATCTCCAATTTTCATTTCTTGATTTAAGCAACCACTTCAAGACATTTGCCACTGGGTCTATTAACAACTGGGATGCATAAGTGTTTTCTGGATTGAAGTGTGTCTGTGTGTAGTAATTTATAGTAATTTTGGTGATCTGAAACCAAAACTGAAACTTCTCAGTCCATCTTCCATTGAATATGTGATGGGAGAAAAGTATCATAGTTTTAACTATTATGATTTTAATGATTTGTGATTGTTGTTGTTGAACTAGAATTAATAGTAATTTGTTGTTGAAGAAATTAGGCTATATATTGAGATCATTATCAATTTATCTTCAACATGTGCTTATATTACTCTTGACTTCCTAAACTTCGTGCAGTATGGCTGCTGTTCCTGCTCAGATCCTTGATGAGTTCGATCCTGGTCCCATTAAGGATTCAGTGTTAAGGTTTCTAAAAGATCATCAATCGTGTGCTGTTTAGGAAGGCAAGGTAAAATTAAACCGATCACCTGTTGAATATTCTCTTCTTATCCTTTTACATTATGTTGATTTTTTTTTTCTTTCCATTTCTAAAATTCTAAGTTTGTTAATGGTATTACTAGCTTTGAATGCATAGTCATGCCCATTAGTTAGGTTAAGTTAGATTGGCAGACTGTTGCACACCCTTATATAAAGGTTACACCCTTATGGCATATTGCATCTCATCACCATGGTTCTATCATGTGCAGGATCCGGGGGCACTGAAATGCCATGGTCGTAGTGACGAGTTGCAAAAACGACGCCCGATAGTGGTGGATGATCGCGTCCTCGACATTGTCAAGAGAGTTGGATTAGAGGGGCTGTATAGGACCCCATGTAGAGAGATTGATCATAACTTGATAACGGCTTTTGTTGAGTGATGGCAGCCTGAAACCCACACCTTCCACCTGCCACATGGTGAGACAACGATCACATTACAAGATGTGGAGGTTCTTTTTGCCTTCTTCTAATCCCCTAAAAGCCTAAAGGGCTATGGAAATGGACAGCTTTTTCTCTCTTTTTATTTTTAAAGTCTGCTCCTTTTTTCCTAACTTGGATGTTACAAACGGTAACAACACCAAATATTTGTAACTTTTTCACAAACCATGCGTGCTCGTGTTGCACCATCCTTACACATTCATTCATTCATGGTCATGACCATGTGTCTATCACATAGACAGATTCATGTTACAATTTTACTGTTGCAACTTCCTTAAAAGAAAAAAAAAAATTGGATTTATAAGATTTTGAGCTCAGAACCTTTAGCCAAAAAAGTCTTATACATTCTCTTAAAAAAAAAAAAAACTAATAAAAGGAAAAAATTGCATATCTAGAGTACTCAAATTTTCACATAATAATCACAATATTTGGTACTAAATATTCCCAATAATCACAATATTAATTTTCTTAAAAAAAGCTTAGCAAATAATTTAATCACAATATTTACACTAACAAAAAAAAATTTCCCAATATGTTGTAATTTAATCACAATTATTTACTAAATATTCCCAATAATTAATCATAATATTACTAGTCATTATAGATATTTTTTCTTAAGTAGATTCATGATCTTATATAAATGTGTCCTAATATTAATTTTTTTAAAAAAAAACTAGCAAATAATCACAATATACTAACAAATAAATTAATCACAATATTTACACTAACAAATAAGAAAAACAAAACTTTTCCTAATATGTTCTAATTTTTTCTTTAAAAAAAAAAACTAGCATATAATCACAATATTGTAAAAACATTACCTAAGAGTGTTGTGTGAGATTAGTATTCTGTGAATGCAAGTGAGTTTAGGAAAATTGTTTCATAGAGTTGAGTTTCTGAAGAGAAGAGTTGAGTTTTTGAAGAGTATTAGAGAAGCTGTGAGACCCCACGGTAAGGAGGGACAGGTCCAGCTGGGACCCACGGACACGTGGAGGGCTGGGGACTGATGCTGCTGTGGGGGGACTGATACGCCCACATGATGTTGTTACTGTGGGGAACTAATACTGCTGTGGGATGAGAGTGATGAGACTAGGAACTGATGGAACGATGCTCCTTGGACTCGTTTTTTATACAAAGAAACCGAGTTCAGAGGACTTGATTTACATGTATAAAAATCGAGTCTTATGAACTCGGTTTCTAGGCTTAGAAACCGAGTCCAACGAACTCGATTTCTCGCCTACGTGGACAATCTGGCCACCTCAACTGATGGCAAAATAATAAATAACAAACCTAGAAATCGAGTCCTCTAAACTCGAATGGCTAGATACCAAATTAGTTTGAAACGTTTCTTAACTAATTATATTGTTTGAGTTTTGTAGTTATTTTCTAAAAAATCCCGAGTACAGACGGTGCGTTTCACCCTCTCTCTCTCTCTCTCTCTCTCTCTCCCCTTCCTCTTCTTTCTTCTTTCTCCACCCATCATTTTTATTTCTGAACCAAGAAAATCTCCATTTTATATTTTCCCGCATTTTCTCGGCAACCAAACAAAAAAGGAATTAGACTTGTTTCTAGATCTGGATGGACAAGGTGGTGGAGGCTGTAGAAACGGCGAAGAAGGAATGGGACGAAGCGTATAGTCGGGCCAAAGAGCATATAAAGGCGATTGAAGGGTACGGTAAACATAGGGAGGAACAGAATTCGAATTCGCTTCCGAGATTGAACGGGCTTGCACAGGACGCCTTGGCTTTGCTTTCCTCGCTCCAATTCAGGCTCGATCTTCTCGCGCCACAGTTGCCTACCGATGATCAAGTCCAATCCGCTACAACTCTGCTCGATTCCTGGAAAAACGAATCCCACAAGTACTCAATCCTCTCCCTCTTTCTCTGAAATTTGAGATTGTACTCTAGGTTTGGTTGCTGAGAAAATGTAGGAAAGTGAACTGGGAAAGGGATAGAGAGAAAAAGAAAATTTGGACTCTTTTGTTGAATTCTCCTTTTTTATTATTATATATAATTATAAATTGAATTGCCTGATAGGAACTGAACTTTGAAGCCAACTAGTTAAAAGCGATTGCATTGATTAGAGGATTATGTTGGAAATGAAATATAGTGAGTTCAACTATAATTAGTATAATTCTCTGTTCTTTTACCATTTCTCAGCAACCAAATACAATGCCCTGTGCTTTATTAGTTTTCTTAGAATTGCTGAAAAAGATGAGAGAAAAAAAAATGTTCAATATTAATGCTTGTGTTTTGTTGTGATTGTTGCTAGTTTGCGACAGAGTTTGAGAAATGCCAATTTACAAGCAAAGGCTAACATGAGGAAAGCTGCTCAGGAAGAGGTAATCAACTCCATGTTATATACTCTCCCCTCAAAATTGAATGAGGAAATATATTTCTAAAACCCCACCGTTGAAGTAACCCATTTTGTGAAAAGCTTGTAAGTTTTTATTTTATTTTGTTTTACACAAATGGGTCTTGAGCACGACCTCACTGTCTCCCTAGAACTTATGAGGGGAGAAGGTTCCAGCTGAGTTAGAGCACATTGGCGAGCTCTGAAATGAGGTTTGGTTTAACATAGTTGTGTTAATTGCAGAGAGAGCTATTGCTGGGTGGTGGAGGAGAGTCCACAATTCGCAGACGCAACTTACAGTATGTATGATGCTCTATATATTTGTTCCCAAATTTAATACTGGGATTGTAATTTTGGGCATACTTTATGAACTTCAACAAAGTTCGTCATATTTTTAATGTGGATTAGTTAATGTAGTGTATGATCTACAATTGTCTGTCAGGACAAAGGCTGGAATGACATCTGCTGCTGAAAGCATCACTGATAGCCTTCGGCGTACTCGCCAATTGATGGTTCAGGTTAGTAGCTATAGTTCTTCTTGTCGTGTTTTGTAATAGACTAATAGGTGTTTTTGTGGGATGTGCAATTAATTTACTCACTGGATCTTTTTGTGCTTATAGGAGGTGGAAAGAAGTGCAAGCACACTCACGACTGTTGGTACGTCCTTTTAATTCCAACATCTTATATAAATTTAACATTGTTTGATCATAATGATACTGGATTAGATCTGATCTTTTATCCGGGTTGTTTCTTGTATTTTAGGTAATCAGTTTGGGTACTCTTTCTGATTTGATATAAACAATGTTAAAAAAAATGATTTTAAATAGTTTAGGAATCAAAGAATTGTGGTATGATTTTGATATGACTGCATGATTTAGCAATGATGTTGAATCTACTTTAACCCAATGATCAATTAGGGAAAAAAGAGTAGAATCTTCCAATATATGGGATTCATTTGAAGCTGCAGTAGAAATGTTAATTCATTTTCTATTAGGGTTGCATCACAAAGGAAAGATGCTGGGTTTTTCTTTTGGTATGTGGTTGATTCTCCCTCTTCATTACTCAGTCATATTTCAAGATGAATTGCCTAGATTTCTGAAAGAAATTGTTCTTTGGAGCTCTTCTCCTTTATTACTTTAATCAACTATTAATATGTAACCACTGCCTGTTATAGTTGTAAGAAGATTTATGCAGTTTTATTTTTTATTCTTAATCATTTTCCATTCCCTTGTGAAATTTTATTATGGCCATCTTCTTGTGGTTCATCCTGTGTGGGGATGCTAAAATTTTGATCATCCCAAAAACTTGAATTTAAGTGTGTGTAAGAAGTAAGTGCTTGGCTCATTTTTATCTTGAGTATTATGATTTGTTTTTGGGAAGCCTACACAACTAGTTGGAAGTTGTAGCTCTAACAAGTAAAGCACAATATTTTCTTTTTTCTTTCTTTTGCTTGCTGAAAGAACAATATATACGTTATGTTTGTTATCAAATTACACACACGGACTTAAGGACAGGAAATTTGGTCTGATGGAATAGAATTGAGGTGCAATTATGCAAACAAAAAAAAAAAAAAAACGTGGGTTTTGTCCCTTAAATTCATGTATCTGGATAATAATGACTTGGATTTTGGTTTTTAGTTTGGATCTAGTGATGAGGTTATAGTTTCTTCAAAATAGTCATGTGGTTAGGCCTATGGCTGTAACCCCATTTATCCACCTCCAATTTCACAGATTCACCTAGTGATCTATCATGAGAAACTGGGAGCCTATGCAAAGGTTATAGAATAATCCTCCTAAGGTGACCTCCTGGGCATGAGGATAAACTGCTTAGCCCATTAAGGGTGAAAAGCCCCTATATTAGCTGGTAACTAGTTCTGGTGGGTGGGGTCAGTTGCCCTTAGGAGTTTGATTAGCAGTGAGGATTATTGTACAATATGCTCTGTGACTACAACTAATCTAAGTGAAGTTCTCCTATGTCATCTAAAAAAAAAAAAGATCCTCCTGAAGTGAATAATGACAAAGAGACAGATTTGTCATCATATAGGCTTCACCATGAGGATGATGCAATTTAGTTTAATATTTTGTTGTATAGTTTTGTGTGATTTGTTTGTTCAATGTTTCCCCTATGATTTATCTTGTGATGCTGTTTTCTTTCTTCTTTTTGGTTAGATGCTCACAAGATGCATATTTATTAGAAATTTTTAGCCAAAGTTTTATGTGATTGTATTGCTTCCTAGTATATGAACGTAGACCATACTTTGTCAGAAACAAGAAAGAAAAGAACATAAATCGTTTACAAGAACTTGGGACATGACTTTGTTCTGTGTTTGTTTGGTTGGATCTGTAGAGGAATCAACCGGAGTATTAAAGAAGGCTGAAAGTGAATACAAAGGGCAACGCTCGTTGTTGATGCGAACCCGGAACCTACTCTCTACAATGCAACGTCAAGATGTCCTTGATAGGTAAAGAAGAAACTGTATTTTTCTCTGATGACTAATTATCTTCATTTGCATGAGTCCATACTGAATCTTTCTCCGAACAGGGTGATACTTGCAGTTGGGTTTTTCTTGTTCTCTTGTGCTGTTCTTTATGTTGTCTCAAAGCGATTTGGGATACTAAAGTTGCAGCAAAAGGTTACTGCTGCCATAAAAGCTGGTATGGTGGGACAAGCCAAGATTGGAGGTGGGGCTTTCGCAAATGGCATAAATGACAATGCAGTTCATAGGGTGGATGTTCCTTTAGATAGACCTATGCGTGATGAACTTTAAAGTTCTATTCTTTTTGTCATGATCAAAAGCGTTGTCCTATAAAATGGCTCTCATGCTTTCTTGTGCCCTTATCTTACATGGCTCTAAGGCCATATCTAACGCAATGTGCCATAATTCCCTAATGTTTTTCTTTTTAGAACCCCCATCTCCCCCCCCCCCCCAAAATACTAAATATCATAAAAGTAAATTGCTTCATTTCTCAATGGCCGAAAAGATGAAGAGGCTTGTAACTCCATTGACACATTCTTGTAATTCCAACGAGAATGTCCAGGTTTAAATCCTCCCTACTCTATTGGTGTAACTATCAAACTATCAAATTATTTATTTAAAAAAATGCCCAAAAGTTATTTAAGAAGAGAAAGGAAAAGTAAAGTTGGCTTCAATCTTATTTTTGTATGGTCAGTTATCAAGAGACTGCCTGTTGCAAATATATACAATCTTCTTGCATTGGATGTAGAGAAAAATCATGCATATGGTTCACTTCATAGCTAAAGGAAAGCAATGAGAGACATCCATTTCAGTCAATCTAACAGTCAGCTGATTCCTTGAACTCAAAGCAGTCAAGCTTTTCTATTAAACATCAACTGAATAGAGCCAATTGTCTGCCATACAGAGAACTTGAAGAAGTGCGAGCGACTCTTGAATAGATTTGAGTGCTTACGCCAGGAGCCAGAAATTCCTGTGGGTTTTTGTATTGAGAAGAAAGCCTGCATTTTGGCCCTTTTTCTGCACTGCAACACAGGTGCACTTGCTATTCTCGATCAGGTACTCTGCCGTGTCTACCACTTTTGTTCCTCTAAGAGGCCGCTTATGTCTGTTGGTACACAAAGAGATGCAATAAATGATTAGGAAATAATTTGTGTTCACAGTCTAAAATTTTGTAGAAGTTGTTAAGAAAAAAAATATAAACAAGAATTAATTTGTGTAAGTTTAGAACTACAAATTGTTTCTTGAAACCAAAATGAGCTTTCCGAGGACTAGGAAACAACTTTTCTGTTTGCTAGGTTGGAAACCATGTTTGGTTTCAAAATGCAATTGGTTTAGAGGCGCAACAAAATTCATAACAAATTTTACAATTGTCTAAGGTAACTAGTTGATAATGATAGATAATAAAGTAGTTTTAGTGGTGGGTCCATATGAGAATTAATAATAACTTGTTAAAACAACTGTTGTGAAAATTGTTGTCTCTAGTATTACTCTTCAAAATAGTGTTGTGAAATTCACCTGCAATGGGTGCTCGCTCTTTTTTTTTTCATAAAATTCAAATGAATAGATAGCAGGAAATGGAGTTAAGTTTAAGAGGTGTACGGTGGAAGTAAACAATTTTTCTATCATACCATTTTTTTGTTTTATATTATTATGTTTAACTGTTGAAGCATGTCTCTCAATCAGAGAGGAAAGTACTGGTTATCCTAAAATTCATTAGCAAGTAACATGCATTCTTTAATCATTAATGGTTTATAATAATCTTTGCTTTATATATGGTAGGAAAATTGTGCCTAGCTTTTATTTTTAAGATAATGATACTCTCACATTTACATTTTAACATCTACTTTCATATTTTAAATGTGGATATTTCCTTTTCTCCATATCAAATGTGTACATCAACACATTAATTGTGGTTTTTAATTGTAAAATGAGTGTAAGATGATATTTTACATGACATTTATCCAATTACAAAAAGAAAAAGAAAGTTAATCCATGTAGAAAACAATTTTCGTTTCTTGTTATTCAAATTCTGAACCATGTAATATTATTAGAACATTTTTTTTTTCTTTCTTTTTGATAGGAAATATTAGAATAACTTGAATTTCTATCCACCATACATATTGTAACGTGAAATTAAAACTAAAAGATACGTTACTCTAAAAACTCACCCTAATATTGCTGTTGAAAGACTCCGGCGCTGCCCTATAACTATGACATCGATCCCAAGTTGGTGGCTTTGGAAAAGAATAGTATTTGCCTTGTCCTTGCCTTCCATTTCCACCCTCTCTACACGGACTCTAACTTTAGGATGAGCAACCTTACATGCACTCTTCATTTCTTCAAGAAAATCCACATCCACAGGCACAGCTCCACATGATCCACCTCCTTCCGAGGATCCCATGTTTGAGGATGAAGAAGATGATGAGGATGATGAGCCTACACTAGGCCTTTTAAGAAACGTAGAGAATGTGTATTTCCATGATGGGTTTTGATTCTCAACGTGAAGAAGAATCAATTCATCTTGCTCAAACAATACATGTGAAAGAGCATATTGCAATGCAACTACAGACTCACGGTTTGGCTCTGCCACCACCATTACCTTCCGCAACGCCGGAGGGTTGCCGGTACCGTTCCCGCTACCACCACCTTGCATGGGGGCCGTGCATGGCCCTCCTCCAGTACTGTTGATATTATTGATCATCGACCGAATTATTAACAAACACTACACAAAGGCTTTGGAAGGAGCTAGGAAGTGTGTAATAATATAATAAGCGGTAAGTCATGATTTTCGATGTGTTTATCGAGATGGACAACTATTAACAAATTTTTAATTAGCTTACATCATGTGAATAACGATCTGGTTCTGCTTCGTTTCCATGCTAAATTTGGATGTGTTTGTTTTCGAAACTTCAACCTCGAGACCCGGTCAAGCTCTAACACAAAAAACCAATTTACTACCCCAAAAAAAAAAAAAAATGAAGACCGTAAACATTACAGTTACAATGAATGTGATTTTTTTTGGTTGATAATTTCAAAACATAATAAATAAATGTCTAAATGTGTTCTTCAATAAAATAAAATGTCAAGTCTACTACTACTAATTAATTTTACACTACAAAACATCTACAAACTTATATGATAATAAATGTGATGGTGATGACTTAAAAGTTAGAGAAATGCTATACATACAACATTTTCATAACAAATCTTAAGTAGTAGGTTATTATTAGTTGTTATGAGTTGAGAAAAAAAATCATTTTAGTTGTGAATTCAAATTAAAACCAATAACAACTTACCACCTACGATTTATTGTGAAAGTATTGTAGAAGTCGGATTTTTCTAAAACTAATGTAGGAAAATTTGTAATCTCCTAATACACTAAACAATAAAATGCATTTTTTTTATTTGTGTCTAATCAATGATCACTTCCTTAATTTCAAACCAATATAATCTCGTTTACCATGTAAACTAAAGAGTTTTCAATTAAAATAAAGCATTGGATTAAGTTTCCCTAGAGTTCTTAAGGAGATTTTATTTTATTTTATTTATTTATATATAATTATGAAGGTAATCCCATCCCATAGAGTTTCTATAATTTTTAATCTTAGTAATTAATTTGAAAATAAGCATACTGGATTTTATCACGGGGTCAACATTTAATTAAACATTGACTATCATCATTGTGGCATCTATTTAAGGGAAAATGTTGCTGTACACAGTACACACAAGCCATTTTACACAGTTTGTGTAAGAAATTCTAGACTTTACTTTAATAGTTATCTTCCATTTACTAGCTGTGCTATGCCTATGTGCTTTGGAAAAAACATCTGAAAAGCATGCTGATAGCCTGATCAGACGCTTCTTTAAACGAGTTTCGCTTTGAACAAAATATTTTAGATTTTAGGATTTGGAAGTTGTAGGGGTTGTTGGGTATATCAGTTCGGGATCCGCTTATTTTGTTGAAACTGAAAATTTTTTGCTGAAAGTACGGTAAATAAATGTAGAAGTTAGCTGAAATAGTACAGTACTAGGACCCATGAATACTACCAAAAAGTGCAGTGAGACCCATAAATAGTAGCAAAAATAAGCTGAATACTAAAATAAGTTGGCTTTTTAATTTTTTCCAAACACACACATAATTTTAAACACATATTTTCAGTTTTTAAATAACATTATACGCATTTTTACACACTTTTTCATCCACACATATTTCTAAAAAAATTAAAAACTGTTATTTAAACATACGTACTAAACGAGCCCTTAAGCTTTAAGAGCACCTAAATGCGCTTTTAACAACATTGGTATGAAACACATAAATCTAGGGCTTCTTTGGTTATGGTGTTAAACAACATAACACGTGTTTCTATAACACTTTTTCATTTACACATACTTTCATAACACTTAAACAATATTACTAGAATAATATTACCAAATGGGCCTTAATCACTCTAAATATATTTACTCTCAAATGCATAGGTCATCTCCAAACTAACCTCCAAAACCCGATTCAAATCAACTAATATAAATTATCATAAATATATGAGTCATGTTAACGGATGCCCTTAAGGCAATTATTAATAAATCATAATAGAAAATTTTTGACATTACTTTTATGAAAAATATAAAAAGCTGTTAATAATATTTATTATTTTATCATTCTCCCAATAAAATATTTCTAAAAATAACTCTTAAACCAATGCTCACATTGGTTAACATTTTCCCAAATATATTAGTTACAACTTAAAAGTGTATTGACAATTCCTACCATTTTCTAGAAGTTCTAATGTTTCATGTAACTTTTTCTACAAAAATTATTTTCCTTACGAAGCATGCAATATATAATTATACAGTGATACATACTAAATATGAATATATATTAATATCCAGCAAGCATCATATTCTCTGGATTGCCATATCAAATTTTTTTTTTTTTTTTTTTTTTTTTTTGAGAAAGAAGACCAAAACTCTTATTTAGTAGGAAGGCCAGTTAAATCGGCCTGGAGTACAGAAAGAATATCTGGTGGTACATCCTCCATCCAGACTTGCATTTGAGATAAATAAATTGCCCTTCTTGCTAAAGAGTGAGCTACAGTATTACAATGCCTACACACATGAGAGTAGTTTATTTTTGAGAAACATGAGGCAAGAAACTGAATGTCCTTCAGTATGTGACCAAAACTTGACAGAGAGTGAGTGTTGTTTACTAGTGCTGAGATAAGTATCTGCGAGTCCCCTTTCAAGGTTATCTGCTGAAACCCGGTCTCTAGTGCTAGCTTCAAAGCCCTCCTTGCTGCCATTGCTTCCACTTCGATAGCCGTAAAGGGAGGTGTGGTTTTTTCCGAAAGAGAGAGCATGACTTGGCCCTCTGAGTTGCGGATAACCACTCCCAAGCCGGCGCTATTTTCTGCTGCAAACTGAGCGCCATCGAAATTAACTTTGTAAATGTTGCTGCTCGGTGCTTGCCAACTGGTTGGTGGTCAGGCCACTGGGATGATGGTTGAGAAGTTGTAGAGCTTAAATTCACGCATCCTATCTTGTGCTTGAGTTATCAGCTCGTTGAGTGGAGCTGCTGGTTTTCCGAGGCGAAGGTTATTTCTCCGATTCCAGATTGCCCACGCCACCATGGAGAAGAGTGTTGGGTCCCTGTTATTTGCAAAAACACAACCAATTAGATCAATAAAAGATGTCGCCTGCTTTAGGCAACTATGATTCCAGAGCTGCACATCTGCCCACAGTCCACACAGCTTTGGACAGTGATATAGTGCATGGACCACGTCCTCTCTTTGGTCTTTGCATTGCTCACAAAGGTTATCATCAATGACTTTCCTCTTCATCAGGTTCGTCTTTGTAGGTAAAGAATTTTTTGATGCCCACCAAATAAAATTTTTCACCTTACTCGGAACCTGTAAACTCCATATAGACTTCCAGAGAGGTTTTAGAGACTCCAGATCAGATTGACCAGGTTGAGATGAATGGTACTCTTGTTGCAAGAAAGTGTACCCTGACTTGACCGTGTACTCCCCAGTAGGGGTGAAAGGCCAGGTGAGGGTGTCTGCCTGGTCCGTGTGGCTCAAGGGGATTTTTTTGATCATCTCCGCTTCAAAACTCAGTAGATTTTCCTCCAGCACATCTTCCTTCCAAGCTCTGTTTTCAAAATCCAAAAGAGCACTAACTTTAGCATCTGCCAAAGCTCTTGTACATGGTGAGATAATTTTTGGGGAGTGCTTTGCAGGCAACCAACGTGTACCCCAAATTGAAACTGAGCATCCATCTCCAATCCTCCAAACCGCACCCCTTTGTATTACTTCCCTGCCCTTAATTATGCTTTTCCATGCATATGAGGCTGAGTTAGGATTTGTGGCTTCCATAATTGTGCAGTTGGGAAAATACTTGGCTTTGAAAACTCTATAAAACAGTGATGTTTTATCATGCAAGAGTCTCCAAGTTTGCTTTGCGAGTAGTGCATCATTGAATCTTGAAAGATCTTTGAAACCCATCCCCCTTGTGTCTTTGGTTTGCAAAGCTCCTCCCACTTTGTCCAATGGACCTTTCTGCTCTCTCCTCTTTGACCCCAAAAAAATTTTTTAACCAAAGTCTCAATATCATGGCACAATCCGATTAGTAGCTTGAAACATGACATCGCGTAAGTAGGCAAAGCTTGTGCCACTGCCTTGATTAGAATCTCCCTTCCCGCCTGAGATAGTAATTTCCCTTCCTACCCTTGCAATTTTTTCCACACCCTTTGCTTGATATTGTCAAAGCTCTCTTTTTTTCTTCGACCAATGAAAGATGGTAGGCCCAAGTACTTTTCATATTGCTGCACCACCGGCACTCCAAGAGCGGTTTTGATTTTGTTTTGCATATCCTGAGAGGTTGATTTACTGAAGAATAGAGTGGTTTTGTCTCTATTTATTTGCTGCCCCGATGCACCTTCATACTTGGTTAAGACTTCCAATAACTTCTGACACTCACTTTCTTTTGCCCTGTAGAAGATAAGACTATCGTCTGCAAAAAGAAGGTGGGTTAGTCTAGGACCATTCCAGCAAATCGAAACCCCCCTTATGTCACCCAAAGTATTAGCTTTTTTCAACAACCCATGAAAACCCTCTGTGCATAAAAGAAATAAATAAGGGGAGAGAGGGTCGCCTTGTCTAAGGCCTCTAGTTGGGGTAATGTGCCCTTGGGGTTCCCCATTTATTAAAACTGAGTATGTGGCTGTCGAAATACACTTCATCATCAATTTAACCCATGCCTCTGCAAAACCCATTTTCCGCATCAGTTTCTCCATGTATGGCCACTCCACCCTATCGTATGTCTTACTCATGTCCAACTTCAAAGCCATGTACCCTGTGTTACCCGATGAGTGATTTCTCATGTAGTGTAGAGTCTCAAAAGCCACCATGATGTTGTCTGAAATTAATCGATCCGCCATGAAAGCACTTTGATGATCAGAGACAAGCTGTGGCATAATTTGTTTCAACCTGTTTGCCAACACCTTTGAAAAAACTCTAAAAAGAACATTACTAAGGCAGATAGGTCGATATTGTGAGACATATTCAGGATTTTTTACTTTAGGAATTAAAGTAATAAAGGAGTGACAGAGTGCATTAGGCAGAGTACCTGAATTTAAATACAACAAGATTGCTTATGTTACCTCGGGACCTACCAAAGACCAATATCCTTGGTAAAAAAGTGGTGGCATACCGTCAGGGCCAGGGGATTTTAAGGGTGCCATCTATTTTAAAGCATTTTCAACCTCATCTGCAGTAAACTCCTTTAGCAACTCCACATTCATGTCTTCTGTAACTTTTGTAGGTATTTGCTCCAAAATCTCCTCAAAGTCCACCGGTGCACAGGAGGTAAAGAGTTTTTGATAAAATTGGACTACAGTATCAGTCACACGGCTTGGGTGAGTGCACCATTGACCATTTTCATCAAATAACCCTTTGATGTAATTTCTTCTTCTTCTCTGTGTTGCTTTACTATGGAAAAAGCGAGTGTTCTTGTCACCATCACGAAGCCATTGCACTTTTGATCTTTGAGCCCACATTTTTGCCTCACGGTCAAGGAGTGTGAGGATTTGTTTTTCTAAGTATTTCATCCTTTTGTTGCTGCCCCCATTCATCGCAACCAGCTCTGCTTTTGCCAATAACTTCCTTGTTTTTTCCAATTCTTTCCTCACATTTTTGAAATTTTTTTTACTCCATTTGGTTAGCTCCTTCCCACACTCATCCACCTTACGTATCACCTTTAAAACCTCATTTTCCCCATTGTCCCGCTGCCACACAGCTTGTACTGTGTCTGAGCAGCCTTGTTCAGTCAGCCACATCTGCTCGAATCTAAACGGTCTCTGTTGTGAACAATTCATCCCATCCGGCACAATCAAAATAGGTCTATGATCAGATGCATCTGCCTCCAAGTGATAGATTTTGGTATCCGGAAATAAAGACAGCCAGTCCGAAGTTGCCACAGCTTTATCAAGGCGCTCCCACACTGTGTAATCCGCAAAGTGCTTATGCCATGTAAATTCTGACCCCACAAATCCCAAATCAATAAAGCCGCATTCATCAAGTACCTCTCTAAAAGCTTGCATCTGTCCATGTGGCCGAAGTCTACCTCCCCTTTTCTCTGATTGTTTTGTTATCTCATTAAAGTCTCCCGCACAAATCCAAGGTGCAGATCCCCTTGCTTTCAAACTCTTTAAACGAGCCCATGCCTTATGTCTATTCTGTGTATCAGGTTCTCCATAAAATCCTGTAAATCTCCATTCATCATCCTTGTTCTTATTCACAATTGTATCTATATGATTTTTTGAGAAAGTTTCAAAGCTTAAGTCAAAATCCTCTTTCCAGAAAATTACCATTCCACCCGCCTTATTTCTTCTTGGCACCACAAATTTATGTTTGAACTTTATTTTATCTTGAACTAAAATTAGCCTTGTTTCATCCGTCCATGTTTCAGCTATAAACACAACAGAGGGATCTTTTGCCCGCACCATATCCACGAGTTGATTTTCTGTTCGTTGGTTCCCAAGCCCCCGACAGTTCCAACATAAGAGACTCATTGATTCTGGCGGGGCTGGGAACCAGCCTCCGCCAATATGTTTGTTACTACTTCATCCACCCGAGAAACTAGTTTCAATTTCTTCAGTAACTTTGGTTGATCCTCCTCTCTGCCACTTCTTTTTTCCCCTACTGCATCCTCCATCACAATACCTGATTCAGTTTCTGCCGGTTGATTCTTTTCCATCTTCTTGTATTAAGTTCTGGACTGTTTGAAATATCAGCTAATGCTGATGCTGGACGGCACTTTAGGGGATGGGAATTGTGTGCACGTGAGTACACTTTTGTGGAAGAGCCTTCCTCATTAATTTTCAAAAACTCCAGATTATTTTCCTTATTGTTTTCCCCCTGTTTGTCCTGAGAAGTCTCCCTGTTGGCCTCAAACTTACCCAATTCACGGTCTATCTCCTGAATTTGCTCTTCAAATATCTCATCAGATTTTTTCTCTGCCATAAATGCCGGGTCTGCTATATTTGGATATAGCTGGACTGTGGGAGTTTGATTTGGAAATAACGGATCTTCTCCCTGAATATCTGGAGCAGAATCCGTGGTAACTGATTGCACATTCCTTTCCTTTTCTGACCGTATGATCTCAGGTGACGGACCCCCCTTACGAACCACCACCACTGGTGGTTTCCTGCTCTGGTTTGAAGGCGCTGCCTTGGTCGAGTTGCTTTTTTTGGAGTAAAATCCAGGGACCACGACTACATTCTTTCGCGTTCACGTGAAGGGCTGTGCACGTATCCATGGACCATATTGTTGAGTTTCCAATTGTAAAGTTCCTTCGCTATCAATCCATAGATCGCAATCTTTATCCGCGTGTGTGAGGCAACCACACCAGTAACAAAGGTTGGGGAGGCGTTCGTATTTGAAGGACACCCATAACTCCTGCCATTTTCAAGTGATATGACATGTCCATGACACAATGGTTTGGATACATCAACCCTGACTCGAACCCGAATGAAACCATCTCCTTCTACCTCTGTGTTATCTGCTGAGCTGCTAACCGTGCCTATAGTCTCACATATTTTTTCTGCTATCTTTTGAGTTCTGAATCTAACTGGTATTTCATGTACTTGAACCCAAAAATTTACCATGTTAAAATTCATATCACATAAATCAACATCCTTTTCATACCGCTGTAACACCACTAGGTGTTTGTCAAAACTCCATGGCTCTAACGCTAAGATTTTTTCCATCTCCTCATGGTTGTCGAAAGTGAATAACACGAAGTGGTCATCCTCTTTTTTAACCTTGAAACCATTTCTCGATCTCCATATCGGGTTGAAAGTCTTTGCAATAGCTTCAATGTTTAACACCCGTTTGGTCAAAAGCTTTGCTGCAAGAGTGAATTCTGGTTCTGCCTCTTCTTCATTCAGGCGAAGGTTATCCCCTTCCTGGTCTGTAAGATTTAGACAACTCCATGCTTTAGTGAGGTCGTCCATTTCTAAGAGTGTTTCCCAATCCCCACGAAGAAAAAAACCCACAAAACCTAAGGTAACACTATTACCAAAGGGACGAAAATACTCCTACAAAGAAGGGACTGCAAATTCTACGACCTAGGGGAAGAAGGAGCACCCTCTGACCCTAGAGAGGAGAAACTTTCACAATTGTGACGTGAAATGAAGTGGCAACCTCCAGATTGCCATATCAATTAAGCATCATATTTTCCTGCATTTTTTCAGCTTCAGGAAAGGTAAATTTGACTCAAAACCAATCCAAGAAAATTAAATTACTGGTCAATTTTGCGAGATCCATGCCCGATCAAAATATGCCCAATTGAGTCCCTTCTAGAGATTATCTTCCATTTGATTACTTCACATGAATCACGATACAATCGCTCAATAATTAACATTAACATCGTACCTACTAACCAGCCTGTCAAAATTTCTCTAATTTGATCATGATACTCCCAACCACCCAAAATGGCCCAATATTTCAAATTATATATTTAAATATAATTGCATGTGACCTGCATGTAATGAATATATAATGCCTAAATATGTCACCAATGATCTATTTGGATACTGCTTATTGCTGAAAATTGAAAACAGGTCCCGTGAACAGTGCACGAGACCCACTAAAAAATCATAATTTTGCTGAAAACACTTTTCTCTTCCTACACTGTAACCATGGGTCCCACATTCGAAAATGTGAAACGCTCTTCTCAAAAAAAAAAAAAAAAAAAAGGTGAAATGCAAACGCAAGTGCTTTTCAGCACTATCCAAATATACACTAAATGCCTTATATTTCAACTAGTTTTTCAATAGATACATCTATGGTTCAATCCATCATTCCTTAACTATCGAATTATTTAAAATTATAATAATGCATATATTATATAATAATAAATAATGTCCATGAGCACTATTGATCGCTGAGATTAAAAGTTAAAAAATTTACTTAATCTCAAATCAAAACTTTTAACATTTTTTATTATTTTACCATCTCAACTTTTTTCTCTCACAATATTATGGTGTGATAATTAGGATATGTGCGCAAACGATCATGCCCACTTCTTACCTAATGTGATGTAAGATAATATTTTGAGTTTTTAATATCTTTAAATTGTTTGAATATTAATAATTGCAATAAAAATTGAAAGACAAAATGTTTGATAAAACTTTTTACAATTTTGAATGATTGATATTATCTAGTTTATGTTAAAATTAATAATAACGATTAGCTTGAGGTACATAGCACTCTTTTTTCTTGTCTGGTATAATAATAATGAAACATTAAGAAATAGAGAAACCAAATACAGAGGAACGTTCATTCTCTCATCCTTGAGCTCTCAGAAGTCAGAACAGAAGAAGAGATGGAGGAGAGATGAAGACACACACCCACGTGAACCATGGGAGAAATTATAGAGTCTTCTGTTGGATCACGTCACTTGTCCACCATTCCACTAAAAAACTTTCACTTGTTTAAAATTACTGAATCAGTACGTAATTAATTTTTGTTTAAAAATCTTTTTTAATCAACAATTTTAAACAAATGGAAGTTTTTTAGTAGAATGGTGGATTACGTCACTTGTCCACCATGTGAACTTTATAATTTCTCGAACCAAGTAGCTCGGTCTTTTGTAATTTGATAATGTAGATTTTTTTTTTTTTTTTTTTTTTGTAATTTTATATTGTAGAATGTTTCTATATTCAATTGTAGCATTATTGAATTGAGAATGTCTTGCCCACTCAATGATGGTCTATTCTCTGTCTCTTCTTTCTTCTTTCTTTTTATTTAGGACATGGTAAGTGGAGATGACAATAAAGTCTAGTTGAAAACGCCAAAATATGCTATTTGAGTTTATCACCCAACAGTGTTAGATAACTTGCAAGAGAGAGAGAGAGAGAGAGAGAGAGGAAGTACTTTAATGAGTTCTAGTATCTGTGGTGATATTGATGCACAACCACACCATGTGGTTCTCTTCCCCTTTATGTCCAAAGGTCACATCATACCAATCCTCCACCTTACACGCTTACTCCTCCATCGCCGCCTAGCTGTGACCATCTTCACCACCCAAGCCAATCATGCCTTCCTATCTGAGTCCCTTAATGACACTTCAGCCTCCATTCTTGACCTCCCCTTCTCTCACAACGTGCCTGATATCCCTGCTGGAATCGAGAGCACTGAAAAACTGCCTTCAATCTCCCTATTCCATTCATTTGCTAACGCTACAAAGGTCATGCAAACTGACTTCGAACAAGCGCTCCAGACTCTTCCACATGTCAGCTTCATGGTATCTGATGGGTTCCTTTAGTGGACTCTAGAGTCTGCCTCCAAGTTCAACATCCCACGATTGGTGTTCAATGGTATGAGCTATTACTCTTTGTCAATCTCCAGAGCTGTGGCTAATGATAGGCTTCTCTTTGGAGCCGAGTTAGACGACGAGTTAATAACAGTCACTCCTTTTCCATGAATTAGAGTTACTAGAAATGACTTTGAGCCCCCATTTACTGAACCGGAGCCAAAGGGTCTGAAATTTGAGTTCACCATGAAAGCAATCACAGCAACAAAGAATAGCTATGGTATTATATTCAATAGCTTCAATGAGCTTGAACCTTTGTTTGTTGATTTTTTTAATCGTAAATATATACCCAAGGCTTGGTCTGTGGGACCCTTATGCCTAGCTGAACCACCAAAGGTTAGAAATGAAGCCCACAATAATTATAAGCCCATATGGGTTCAGTGGCTCGACAAGAAGCTTGAGCAAGGAAACTCAGTTCTGTATATAGCCTTTGGGTCTCAGACACAGATTTCACCTGCACAACTCAAAGAAATAGCAATTGGGTTGGAGGAATCCAAAGTGAATTTCTTGTGGGTGATAAGAAAAAGTGAGTCAGAGATTTCAGATGACAAGTTTGAAGAGAGAGTGAAAGATAGAGGAATTTTAGTGAGAGAATGGGTTGACCAAAGGGAGATTTTGATGCATGAGAGTGTGCAAGGGTTTTTAAGTCACTGTGGATGGAATTCTGTGTTGGAGAGCATATGTGCTGGGGTTCCAATCCTTGCATGGCCTATGATGGCAGAGCAACCTTTGAATGCAAGAATGGTTGTGGAAGAGATAAAGGTGGGACTGAGGGTTGAGACATGTAATGGGTCAGTGAGAGGGTTTGTGAAGTGGGAGGGGTTAGAGAAAATGGTGAAGGAGTTGATGGAAGAAGAGAAAGGTAAGGAGGTGAGGAAGAGCAAAGAGGTGGCACAGATGGCCAAGAAAACTATGGAGGAGGCTGGATCGTCCAAGTGCACATTGGACTTGCTCGTTGATGAGATATGTGGCAAGAAGACATGATCATCAGGCGCATATATATAATGTGACTGGGTTTTGATATGTGGCAATAAGACATGATCATCAGGTGCATATATATAATATCATAGCTTATTTCATTGTATCTAATTAAGCACGGAATAATTTGCGACTTCTCCACTTAATTTGTGTAGTGTTGTATTAAATAACTTTAGTAGAACAACACCAAGAGTCAATATCTAAATATCGGCTACTTACCTATTTGATGCAATCCAGGGGTTTTTTGGTCTCCTATTGTACACATACACACTCAACAAACATACATGGCCATATAGACTGAAATTGTGTTTTTAAAACTTAATTTCAAAAGGAAGTGTGCATGTATAATAGGGCTTGTGTAATAAGATATACCAAACAACTATTATTACAATTTTTTTTCACACAATAGACTCGCACTTTCCTTGCATACTTTAGGTCATTGCCTCTAATATTGGAGCCGACCCCAATTAAATTATGCTAAATTCTTAAAATAATTTTTTAGATCTTTCTTATACAACTTTTCATCCCTATAATTTAGGCAAGTTTATGTAGAATGTTACAACAAGTGCCTTAATAACTTATCATGTCTAACTGGAAAGTTGTCTTCTAATCATTCAAAACAATGGTAGATTTTACAGAGGGTTAACATGTCTAAGGTACATTACCATTTACCAACACTGAGGGTTGTTTGAGTTTTCTGAGCTAAAAATAGGAGATGAATATTATTGTTAGGATAAAAAAAAGACCACACCCAGTACACAATGCTTTTCACTTGTTGATAGATCCCATTGTTTACTAATTACAGTTTTTTTTTTTTTTTTTTTTTTTTTTTTTTGAGTTGATTATAATGATATAGACCCTATTGTTGACTAATCACAGAGAAAAGATCCTAGATTTGGGCTAAAATCAAGGACTTGAGTTGATTATATAAGCCCTATGGTTGACTAAATATAGAGAAAAGATCCTTAATTTGGGCTCAATATCGGATGAGTTATACAATCAAGTGCAATACTTAAAATATTACCCCTTAATGGCTGAGATTGAGAGTTTTAAAAAAAATAAATAAATAAAAAACAAAAACAACAACAACAACAACAACTTCCAATCTCAATGAAAAAAAAAATTAAAAAGTTTTAAAAAATGTGAAGTAAAAATTGTTTGTTAGAGGAATGAGGGTAATTGCAGCCCATACAATGCCCTGGGTATTGCAAAGCATCCAAATCCCAGCTATACATGGTAAGGATAAACAGCATATTAACATGCCCGTCATAAGACCTAAACAACCCTCAGTGTCGTGATCCCTTCAAGCTATTCTTATAATTAGTATCCATTGCATCATGATAAAGTCATTATAAAGGACTAAAATATCTAACATGCAATATGGCATTAACTGAAAAAAGTTCTCTTTTCTTTTCTTTCACTAATTAATGTTATCATATTATTATGTATCCTTTTTTTCTTGAGTCAAATTTTTAAACAACTGAATCTTATAGTTCCAATATTTTTTTAAGGGACTAATGATAATCTGAAATGTATTGGACGAACAAGCTAAGGAAAATCTCAGTGACCAACGAGCAAACTAAAAACCTGGCAAGATTATCAATAAGCATCAATTAATATTTACTAGGCCACAGCCAACCAAATATATTCAAAATGAAACTGAAAGAAACAAGAAGGTATTTGGAAAGATTGGAATGGGCAGAGTAACAATAACATACTAACCCTTTCCACCAAATTATAATCATCAAGAGAAAGAAATGGAAGTCTAGAGTATAGTGCTTGACTTCCTACAAGATTTATATGTAAATACTAAAACAAAATGAGCTTACAACTCACTATTAATCTATCCCACTTTGGAAAGCCGCTCAAGTGACAGAAGAATATATAAGTGACGAGCAAGTAACACCACCAGCCTCTTCCACACAATTCTATTCCATGTTTCTTGCAGAACAGGTATAACTGCAATTCGCTGCAAAGTATTATGATTTCAGAAGTAAACTGCAAGCTGCTATGAAGTATTATGAGTTCAGAAGTAGAGATCAAACATGTCAGTCAGAGTTACAATATTCTTCTACCATCAGTAGGCACGGATATATAATTCATCAGAAAAGCTCATGGGGTGACATCATCAGCAAACTTATGTCACTGGGACAACACCGATTTGCCTCCAGTAAGCGCATCATCTAGCTATACCCAAGGATAGACCAGTTTCTATGATGGAACCTGGCAAGCGTTATGGCACGAATAAGAAGGTTGCTTGTGTTTTTCATTTTCTTGTAATAAACAGGAAATATATGGAGATACCCACCAACAAAATCATCAGCTTTGGGCATTTAATTTCTCCAAAAGGATCTTGTTTAGAAGCCCTGGATTTGCTTTACCTTTTGACAGTTTCATTACCTGCACATCCCAAAACATACAGAATCATCATGGTAGACAGGAAAATTATTAACAAATTAACCAGGATGAAGAAATAGATTACAAGTTTCATATTAAAACCCACAGATTTTTTACCTGGCCAGCAAAATAACCTTGTAGCTTAGTTTTGCCCCCACGATATTGCTCCAGCTGCTTTGGGTTCTCTGAAAGCACTTTATCTACTATTTTCTCAATCTCCATAGGATCTACTATCTGTTATATTCAAAACCATGAGACTTCTTTACCCAATTTCTTCTAAGCCAAATGTTACTATAATCATCATTAGCATACAAATAATTGTAACCATTTGATTGACAATGTAAACTATCTCTCTCATAGGATATCACTTAATGAAATTACTCCCAATTTAGGGAATAACTTGGTCATGCCTTTTCATTATCATATTACAGACTCTCATATATCATGCTGATTGCCAAACAAGCCAAGGCTTGGACAGCAGTATGCTTGAACACCAGTTGATGGATCCCATGCAAAAGTGTGATGCTTTTTCCTCTTTTTTTTTTTTTTTTTTTTTTTTGGAAAAAAAAGGGGTGGGGTGCTGTAATTAATATTGAATTACAATAAAAGTAATTATCAAATTAGCCTACTGAACAACCTCAGTTAGACCCATGAATAAGCTCAAGTTTTGGCTCAGATCAGTTAAGATCAAAATAAGCACACTGGAAGTTCAAATATACCCAAAGCTTAAACAACCATTTAGCTTCTCTTGGTTCATACCATATCTCCAAGAAATTAAAATGCTTATACATTTTCGTCCCTATTTACATCTTTGTCACTATATTAACAAAAAAAGGGGTTTGGAAGATTTTGTATATTCTGCAGGTGCAGATTCAGCATCTGAAACAATGTACTATCCAGGGCAATCTAGGTAAATGGGTGTTTGGATGGAAGGAGAGGAGAGGGAGAGTAGAAGGTAGGGGATGGGAGGGTTTAGTGAACCTTGTTTGGATTTTTTAAAGGGGGAGGGAAATGGTTTGAGGGTGGGGGAATAAAAAATGAGCAGTTTGGGGGAATTTGGAGGGGAGGTGTTCCACTTATATTAAAAAAATTTAAATTATCAATTTTGCCCTTATGATGTCAATTTATATCTATTTCTTTAAAATTAGAAAACGAGGTTCATAATTGTCAATTTGTACAATCATCCCCCTCCCCTTTGCACCTCTTAATTTTTAAAATATCCAAACAAAGGGAAGGGGTAACCATTCCGCACCTTTTCCTCCCCTCTCCTCTCCCTCCCCCCTTGACCGGGACCCTCAACTCTACTCTCCTCTTGCTCAAAAAAAAATTCCAAACACACTGTAAATTAGTTAACCACTCGGTTGTTTAATCTCACACATAACATGCTGAAGCAAAATTTAAGAATTGGCTCTTATTTTAATGGAACAGGGCAATGTAATCCTATATTTGAAGCTAGTATAAATGTCAATACAATGTTTCTTGTGATCTCTTCAATGACTAACCTAAAATTAGCATACAATAGACAAATTCTACTTCAAAAAGTTTTTTGTCATTAAAATCCTTAGGTATAACATTCACTAAACTAGTTTTTCTTGCTTCCTGTTTACTCACTCTCACATCAATCCAAGACCATGTACCTTTTGACATTGAGCAACCAATCATAGGTCTTTCAAATTTAGACATCTCATCTGAGCATTTCAAGGCAAAGGTATGGGAAATAAAATTTGTAGAGTCAAAAAAACAAACAATAGAGAGCTTCATATTTCATATATTTTACCATTTGAAAGAATCATATCTATACTAGATCCTAAATAAAATAACTTACCTGAACCAAATCCTTTTCTTTTATTAGTCCCTTGACAGTTCCACCTTTGGCCAGTAGTTCAAACAGTATCTGCAAATTATAAATTATAAGTTGAGAATTTTAGAAATACACAATATGGTAAAACATGTCCACAGAAGAGTAGAAATACAGAAAAACTATCATAAGGTCTTGCTTCCTTTTTCCATTCACTTGGACAAGTTAACACAGCACCATGCACGACAAAGGACATTTGCAAAATCTAGGCCTGCGCAAATGCCAATGCCCCAGATGCCAATTGAACTCTCTCATTGCTAAACTATCATAGGGTCCCAATGCATATAATACTTTTATTATCCTACATATGGTGCAGCTACAATATATTAATGCTATGTTTGGAAGTTTGGAGAGAGAGGAGAGTAGAGGGGAGTGGTTATCCTCCACCTTGTTTGGATGTTTTTAAAATTAAGTAAAGAAGAGGGGAATAATTAGCCTTTTCATAATTTGTAATTTTGTTAATATGGTAAGGGTAAATTTGGTAATTCATTTGGTCAAACATTTCTATGCTCCACTCTTCCTCCAAATCTCTCCAATTTGGGAGAATTAAAAATGAGGAGTTAGAAGTAGTTAGAACCCCTTCAAATCTGATGCAACGTAGGCGTGTAGAAGCAGAATCTAAAACACACAAATACTACAACTCTTCCACTAAACCTAAGTTCTACAAGAACACTAGGCTAATAGGCACAGTAATAGAGAAAATCTCTCTAGCAAACTTTTATTCAAAACACACATAACATCAATAACCTCTCTATAAAGAGTATTTATAGGAATAGAATTTCTCCTACTCCTTTTAGGAAAAAAAAAAAATAAACCTACTTCTACTTGAGAAAGGAAAAACAATTTAACTAAGAAAAGAAAAACAATTAAAATCCTAATTTGACTAGGAAAAGGATTTTAATTGAACTTATAAAAGCAAATAAATCCTAATTCCACTAGGAATGATAAAACAACATAAAATATTAAAATATTTTCTTCTCCCTTAACCAATCTGCATCATTCTCTCGAGGTTGGAGAAAACTCGTCCTCGAGCTTTGTAGCAATCTTCCACGATCAATTGGAACCCCGAATAATCCTCTCCATCCTATTCTTCTGTGCAAGACAAGACGAATCAGTATGCTACTTGTCAATGTTTTCTCACTTATAATAAATTTTGATGTACGGATTTTTATTCTTGACTTCTTTTGCAACGGTGGGATATATGAAGCAAGTACTAAAAAAGAATCCATGCACACATCCATAAACTTCATATTGCCTACTCCACAAAGATTACTTAATTTCACTTGTTTACGCCTCTTGTTGATCTCTATCAATTCTTGTTCAATAAAATCCTCCCAGAAGGGATCAATAACGTTTTCCATTAATCTTTCCAAATTGATGTTAACTGTATTACCAAAGAAATTTGAGACAAACTCATCAACCCCAATGAAATCATAGTGTCTAATGTGTTCAAGTTCAAGCCTTAATAGATTGAAACTTTGTTCATCAATTGAGAACTCGTCTACTACTGAACAAACTGATTGTACCAACCTATGATTGTAATCAGTAAAATCAATAACCTTTTGTCTTTGAACGTCGAAAGTCTCATCAATGGTGAGTTATGGGCTCACCTTGTATGTATATGACTTTATTTTTATCAAGCTCAATCTTGTCTTCTTGACTAAAATCTTCAGGATAGTCATCATAAATTGGTGGAGAATCCCAATTTATTACACAAACTCTTTCAATGTATTCATCCTCCTTTTTTATATCGTAGTCTTCGTCCTCAACATCAAAATACTCCTCCTCCTCCACATAACATGGATTTGGATAGTAGTTTTGAGGTTGGTTTTCAACGGCTAAGGCGGCGAGCTGCTTTGAAAGCGCATCAAACCACTCCTCTATTCGTTGAAAGAACGCCTCTAATTGCGCATCGTGTGCAACCTCATCGCATTCATACACGTCATCTATGACAACAAGTCTTCCCCCACATGCTCCTCTTTGTGCCATGGTAGGAACCTAGCCTTGCTCTGATACCAACTGATGCAGCGTAGGCGTGTAGAAGCAGAATCTAAAACACACAAATACTACAACTCTTCCACTAAACCTAAGTTCTACAAGAACACTAGGCTAATAGGCACAGTAATAGAGAAAACCTCTCTAGCAAGCTTTTATTCAAAACACACATAACATCAATAACCTCTCTATAAAGAGTATTTATAGGAATAGAATTTCTCCTACTCCTTTTAGGAAAAGAAATAATAAACCTACTTCTACTTGAGAAAGGAAAAACAATTTAACTAAGAAAAGAAAAACAATTAAAATCCTAATTTGACTAGGAAAAGGATTTTAATTGAACTTATAAAAGCAAATAAATCCTAATTCCACTAGGAATGATAAAACAACATAAAATATTAAAATATTTTCTTCTCCCTTAACCAATCTGCATCAAAATCCCTCCCCCTCCTCAATTAAAAAACATCAAAATAAGGTAATTTAACTTACTCTCCCTCTCTCTACTCTACTCTCCTCTACTCCACCTCCATCCAAACAAGCTATAAAACTTATCAACTAGGAACTCTAGCTCAAATGGAACCTCCTCCCCTTGTAAGAGTAAGATAGAGGATGAGATCGTGGTTCAAAACCCATCCAGTGTGTGTGTATGGGTTACCAATAAATAATAATTTTTTTTAAAAAAAAATCTTAAAACCTTGCAACCTTAGGGAGCCTAGCAATTTATTAAACCCTTATGCCACATGCTATTACAAGATTAATATAAGCTAGTTTTATTTGATATTTCACCTGCTTATAAGTTAGGGAGGCTCTTACATTCCAATAACATTATAAAGACTTAAAGAGAGAGAGAGAGAGAGAGAGAGAGAGAGAGAAGGGGGGGGGGGGGGGAGTGGAAAAAGATAAAAAAAGATAATCTTTTATACAATGAGATTGTTGAAAAAGTAAGCATATAAATCTTTCAGTCTGACAAACTAGAGGCACTAGGTTATACAATGATCAGCTAGGACATCAGAGTTCAAATGAAATTTGAAAATGTTGTATGTGGTAAGCATTATTACCAGAGGCAAACTCTTACCTCTTTCCCAATTTTCCCACTGATGGTCCCACCTTTTATTGAAGCTATCAACTCAGCTAGCTCCTGGGGGATTAACTTTATCTCATTTATGGTCAACTTTTCATTTTTCATGTAAGCAGCAATGTCACCCATTATCCAATTGGCAGCCAGCTTCACATCAGCTCCCTTTGCAATAGTTGCATCAAAAAATTCTGCAACCTAAGACATTTGTTCAGCAAAAGAGCCATATCTCAGATCATTCTAGAATGATATATATCCCAAACAATACTATAAAGCAACAGATACAAGGTTATTAAGGATTGTAAGAAATTTCTTTCAGGCTTGTCTTGAAGTAAGACTAAGGAATATGCCTGCAGAATTAGAGGCTTAAATGACCTTGGCCACCCCTCAAACAACACTCAAGATGCACGTGGAAAATGCCTGAAGCTTGTGATATATGACTGAAATACATGACTTAGCAAATATTGGGGTTTTGTATTCCAGGATTAAGAGCTAACACGCCCCTGTCTCTCTCTCTGTGTGTCTCTCTCTCTCGCTCTCTCTCTCTCTCGCTCTCTCCGTGTTTATTTACATTCATTTTGAATAAAATATATGTAGATTGTAAGGACCTGGGGCACAATTCTAAATTGGGGATTACTGTATCATATATCAAAAGACTAACCCAAAATTTAGCTTTTCTTACGACTCTTTTAATTCTAAGTTTGAATATGAATTCAGTGTCAACTTTTTACTCTTCTTTTTTATTTTTTTATTTTTTGATAAGTAATAAGAGATTGTATTAAAACATAGAAAATTCTTCTTTTTTTAATTTGATTGGCCTTTTCCTTCAAAATCCTGAATATGAAAAGCAAAATCTTTTAAATGCCAACTGAGCAATCCCCAGCCGGCAAAAACATTTGAAGTAATAAGGAGGGCTCACATTAACGTCATTTGCAAGGAAAAGAACATCCTGCATGCTCAGGCCCATCTTCTCATACCTCCGACGCTTCACTTCTGGAAGTTCTGGCAATGAATCACAGATACTATTGACATATTCTTTAGTAAGGATAACTCCCGGAAGGTCTGGTTCTGGGAAATATCGATAATCAGCAAGCCCTTCCTTTTTCCTCATTGTAACTGTTTTCTAAACATTATAACAAAGGTTAATGGAGCATAAAGTAGACACAAAATAACTAAGTGAACCATATATCTGGTATTTGTTTCCACAACATGACTAGAATAAAAGATGTAACAATAACCTGAGCGCCTTCTTCCCAGAGACGAGTTTCCTGTGTAATTTGATCATCCTGGCCTTGGCTGTGAAGAAGCACCTGCCTTGAAATTTCAAAATCAATGGCCCGGCTAACTGATGAAAAAGAGTTCAAATTTTTTATCTCAACCTGCCAATACAAGAGGGAATTAGATCATGAACTTCCAATAACTTTTAACACCAAATCCATTGGAGCTTTGACTCAAATGACACTTCTCCTATAAGAGTGGGTAGAGGGTAAGGTCATGGGTTCAAAACCCATTGAGTGTGTGTATAACTTACCAACTAAAAGAAATATAAAACACCAATTAGAAAAAGAATTAGTGCCTTTTGTTGTTATTGTTATACATCCATGAATCTATTTATCTTCATTACCCCCAAAATTAAAATGAAATACAAAGATTAATCATGGTAGTACAAGAAAATTATATGCTAGAAAAGTTCTTCTGGTTACCAGTAACTACATGCATTTAAAAGGATCATGATAAGGAGGTCGAAGCAATATAGGAACCTCCAAGTATAATTCTTCGACTTTTTAATTTTTTTTTTTTTACATTTTTGTGATTTTATGAAAGGGTATATTATACACAATGGATTTTTCTTATTTTTAAGCACATCTTATCATAGAACCCTAAGTTAATAATTGCCAAAGGCCTTGTAACTTAATGGCATTAGCTTGTCTCTTTTATGAGTACTAGGATCTAAATCCCCCCTCCCCAATTATTGTAACAATTAAATTAGGGATGTAAATTTCTATCATTTTTTTTTCTCTTGTTTTGTTTTGTAGATATAAATCATTCAACCATACAAGATTTAACCCGTGACCTATTATGGAGAAAAGAAGATGTCATTTGGTCCAAGGGCCATTTGAGCCATTGAGCTCCAGCTCAAATGGCACTTTCTCCTCCTATAATAATGGGTGGAGGGTGAGGTTGTGGTTTCAAAACCACTGGGTGTATGTGAAATCTTATCAATAGTAAAAAAAAAAAAAAATCATTGTATTCTCTCATTATCTTATGGCATCAAGTACTTGTATGTTAGCATGGTAAGTTTGGTCATAACAGGTGAAAAAGATTTGGCATGTTCCCTTGTGTGCAATGAGTATGGAGAGAAGAATAGGACTTTTGATGGTGCTAAGTGTCCTTGGCATGCAATTAAAGTCCTCTTTTTTGAGAACTTTGGACTTTGGAGAACTGGATGACTATTTTAGGCAATGCGCAACCCACATCTTTATTTGATTTTCTAGATCTTCAGAACTGGAGTTTGTAATTATTTAGGAGTAGCACTAATACATCCCCTTTGTATTTGAGTTTTACTTTTCTATGAAATAAATTTATATATTACATTATATTTATAAATTAAGAAAAAGGCTTCCTTCACACATCAGAACACTTTACTGTTTACTTTCTGAACTGTTTCAGTTTTTCTAGTTGCTAGGAAAACAAAAACAGTAAGAAGTGAGAAGTCAACTACCTTTGTCCCAAACTGTGCTTGCCCAATTGGTCGAATTGAGACATTCACATCACAACGAAGTGAACCTTCTTGCATATTGCCATTACTCACTCCCAAATACCGAACTAACCTCTGCAATTCAGCTGCATATTCTGCAGCCTCAATACCAGTTCTCATATCTGGTTCAGAAACAATCTCAAGTAAAGGCACCCCTGCTCTATTTAAATCAACCTGCAATAAAATCAACCATATCAACAAGCCTATACTATACATGATAATTGCCATTTTCAGCAGTCATCAAAATCTATGGAAAGAGATATGTCACAAACAAATTTTCATTTTGAATGCATATGAACTCATACTACTAGATAAGAAGGCAATAAATTATAGAATTAGCATGCGTATAGAGTCAACTTGACCCACAAATCATATGACTGACACTTGACCCTGATTAAACGTGAAAGCGACAATATATATTCTTGAAAGCAAAGAAGACTACAGTTCAATGCAGTAAAAAGTGGTACAGTATTTAAGCACAGGGGAAGCAGTAATTTCCTGTGAATAACTTTCATTTTCTGAATGAAGCAGCTTGCCTGCATCTTCCTCCATGTGAACCCTTGTAATGCCAAACCTCCTATGTCCCCCGCCAAATTCCACAGGAAGATCCAAATCAATGTAACCACCACTTGCAATTGGAACATCAAACTGAGATATTTGGTAGCCTTTTGGAAGGTCAGGGTAAAAGTACTGTTTCCTATCAAACTTTGAGTTTAGAGACAGCTTGCTATTCAGTGCAAGACCCACTTTCACCGCTAATTCAATGACCTTTGAGTTCAAAACCGGCAAAGCACCAGGCAAACCCATGCAAATGGGGCAGACACTGGTGTTTGGTGGAGACCCATAATTGTAAGGACAACCACAGAAGGCTTTGGTAAGGGTGTTGAGCTGGACATGGGTTTCTATACCAATGACTGCTTCATAATCTTTTGAGAATTTATCGCTTGTTTTGGTCTGGGTACGAGGTGGATTTTTTATTTGGGGCTTTTGCTTTTCTTGAGTGGCAGTTTGGGCTTCTGTGCTTTTCATAGTGCAATAAAAAACGCCATTCTTTCTTCTAAACAATGCAGTTGGGTACAGCAACAAAGGGTGGTTTTGAATGCTTCTAAAAATGGTAGAAGCCATCATGGCACTAATTCAATCAATCTATCAAACACTACAAAGGCTGTGTCTGCATAGCATTAAAAAAACAAAGGCATTGGTAAGCTATAAAGATATTCAAAAGGGAATAACTTAAAAATTAAGAACCAAAATCAGTTAGAAGGACTCCAACTGTTGAATATCTAGATAATATTTGATGCTCATGCTCAGAACTTGAAAATCAGTTGAAGTCACACAAATAACAAATGCTGGGATATGAAAGGAATCAGGTTTTTGCAAAAATGGTAGTGAAGTTTCCTCAAAATACATAAAAAGAATCGATTTTGAAGGGTACCCAGAAAGGATTTTAATGTAAAACACTGGAAAATAAGTCAAGAAGATGCCAAAAAGAGTTGCTATGTCACAGTAGAATTACATTACACACAAAGTGCTTAGTGCAGAGTTCAAAAAATTTAGAAGGAATGAAAAGATATGTGAAGAAGAACGGATGGAAAGAACAGGATAATGATCGATGGAAACCATTTCTGACCTGCTCTGGCCTCTAGCAGCAAAGATAGACCCGAATTGCTTCACAACCTACCATAGTAACACTCATCCATTTCAAAGACAATGAAACCCGGTTCGGTAACTTAACGATCGTATGTAGCTCAAACTAAATTATAAGATATAATGGTATGACACTTTTCAACAAGTAAGTGGGCGTGCCGGAGTGGTTATCGGGCATGACTAGAAATCATGTGGGCTTTGCCCGCGCAGGTTCGAATCCTGCCGCCCACGTTTTTTTACTAGAACAAGGTTTCTCAACAATTTTTTTTTTTTTTTTTTTGGTTGCATAAACGAAGGCTTTATTGAACTAAAATAGACGACAGAACAGAGTTTTCACTGCTCATCAAGACAGCAGAAACTTGCTTTATTGAACTGAAATAAATAACAGAACAGAGTTTTCACTGCTCATCAAGACAGCAGAAACTTACACAAACAGACTTACAAAACACCAAGACTTGGACTACAAACAGAAAATTAGAAGACACCAACACTAGAACTACAAACACACATAACTAAACATGATAGCAACAGGTCTGCACAACTGTTGGCTTCTCTCCACACGTGTTCAATGCGGACCGCCCATGGCTTGGACATGAGCCACCTGCAATCCAGAATTTTAGTAGCAAGTAAGGAGTCTGTTTGAAGGGAGACATGTTGGTATCCATGATTCCAAGCTAGCATCAGGCCCTCACGGATGGCCCAAAGTTCGGCCACAGTATTATTGGTGTTACCTAAATGTAGAGAGAAGGCCGAAAGCCAGTTGCCATCAGAATCTCAAGCTAATTGTCCTGGAATTCCTTTCGAGCTGCCATCCGTGTTTATGGTAATAAAAGGGTTACTAGCTGGCGTCCATGTGATAAGGATAAATGAGTATTAGGATGTTGATGAAGAGGGTATTGAATTGGTTGTTAAAGATCAGGGAGTTCCGGTTTAGCCAAATGGACTACAAAGTGAAGGCAAATATGGTATTCCTCGGTAAATAATCAAATGTAAAGTCAACTTGTGAATTTGTTTGACACCAGGTATGGATAGGCAGAGAGAAATAATTATAGAACAAGGGAGGACACTTTTTTAACCGAGAGAGAGAGAGGATAATTTTATCTTCCCTTTCCGCTTTTTATTATATTATATTTTTTAAAAACCATGGAATTAACTTTTCAATTGTTTTCACCCAAAAAAAAAAACTTTTCAATTGTTAGAACATTGTTTCTCAACCCAAAAAAAAAAAAAAATAAATAAAAATAAATCGTTAGGAGAGAGGATACTTTTATGGAAGAGAGATTTTTTTTTTTTAATTCGATAGTTGGAGCAGGGAATTTAAACATGACGTGTTTCCCTTAAAAACAACAAAAAAAAGTTAATTAAATTACTAGACTCTTAGCTTTATGGAAGAGAAATTGTATTGCATTTGCATTATTGGTTCTCTTACCATGAAAACTAGTATATTACACTACAAGCATATAAGAAATGGAAGAAAACTAGTATATTACACTACAAGAAAAAGGACTGCAAGTACTATTGCAATAACAAAAATAATTGGGGTAATATATACTATTACATCTGTGGGTTGTTTTTTGTTGTAATAGTAACTTAAATTTATTATATCAATTTAAGATTGTTGCAAGAATTACCTTGTTATATCTAAATGTGTTATTGTAATAGCTAAACCTTATTTTATGTTGAAATATATTGTTGCTATAAGTAACCACTTATTTCACATCAAAATATATTTTTGTAATTGGTGAAAAAAGACTTGTTACAATAAGTACTATTGTAACAAAAAAAAATTAATTGGGATAATATATATACTATTGCGTCTCTGATTTTTTTTTTTTTTTTTTTGGTAATAGTAATTTAAATGTATTACATCAATTTAAGATTGTTGCAAGAATTACCTTGTTACATCTTGTCAAAAAAAAAAAAAGAATTACCTTGTTATATCTAAATATGTTGTTGCAATAGCTAAACCTTATTTTATGTTGAAATATATTGTTGCAATAGGTAAAACCTTATTTCACATCAAATGAAATTGTTGTAATAGAGGTTAGGTGCGGCTTGATGCATTTGGGGGCTTAAGGCAAAAATTGAAATTGAGGCATTTTATATATTTAAGGCGAAAATACATTTTTGGTTCCTACATTTTGAGCTAATTCTCATTTTGGTCTCTACTTTTTTGGAGCGCCTATGTTGGTCCTTGAAAATCAAAAATCGTTACTATTGTAGTTCCTACTGTCATCTCAGTAATGGAAATTTTCTACATGGTAGATGAAGTGCACTGTTGGCAAGTTAAATGCTAGTGTGGCTAATAAAATAATAAATTAAAAAACAAACCTTCAATCTAATCAAATTAAATAATAATTTTTTTGTTGCTTTTCATTATTTTTTTTGGAAGAACATCCCTAAATCAAGACATATCCAACACCAAATTCTTCATGTTCTTCCCCTAAATCTAACACAATTAACATTGAATTCTCTAGCATATCAAACCCATAAACCTAGTAAACAAACCAATTTCCAACAAACCCATAAACCTATAAATTTTCTTAGAAAACAAACACAAAAAAGCCCAGAAAAATCAGCTTAAATACAAAATAATAAATCCCAAAACCCTTATTTTCTCAAACTCAAGCAAAATTATCAAATTCCAAAATCTCCAAAGACCCACAACATGCCACACCCAAAATCTCCATACTTTTTTTTATTCTTCTTCCCTAAGACCCATGGCCAAAAACCCATCTTCCCCATAGACCTAGGCCAAAAACCCATAGTCCCCACAAATCCATGTCGAAAATCATTCTTCCCCATGGACCCATGGTCAAAAAATCGATGATGTGAACTTTCTCTATCTCATGGTCGAATCCCATGGCCGAAACTCATGGCTAACAACCCATGGCCACACCCCATCAATTGAACCCTATCTTATCATATTTCTCTCTCTCTCTCTCTCTCTCTCTCTCTCTCTCTCTCTCTCTCTCTCTCTCTCTCTCTCTCTCTCTCTCTCTCTCTCTCTCTCTCTCTCTCTCTCTCTCTCTCTCTCTCCATGGCCAAAACCCTGGCCACACCCCATCAGTTGCTGGTTGCTAATATTCGATCTGGGTCTTTATTTCTTGATTGATATATCTGATTGTTGGTGATAAACTTTGAGTGGCTAATGTGTTTATGAAGCATTCGATTGTGTTTTGGGTGGGTTTTGAGATAACTTCTAATTTGGGTTTTAGTTTTTGAGGTTGGATGAGGCATTGTATTTTGTGTTTGGGTTCAAGTTGAACAAAGAACTGAGATTTTTTCTGGGTATGTGCTTCTATGTGTTTATGTTTAATATGTTCCCAAATCTAAATTTATATTTGTTTTAATTTTTAATTATGTTTTTTTTTAGAATTATTAAAAATTAACGTGTTTAAATTATTTTTTTCCAAATCAGATGTTGATGTGGCAATTTAAATGCCAAATATTTTAAAAAAAAATTTATTAGCCACATCAGCATCTAACTTGCCAACAGTGCATTTCTTCTGCCACATAAACCATTCTCATTACTGAGATGATGGTAGAGACTAAAATGGTAATAATTTTCGATTTCCAAAGACCAACATAGGCGCTCCAAAAAAGTAGGGACTAAAACGGGAATTGGCCCAAAATATAGGGACCAAAAGCGTGTTTTCGCCTATATTTAAATATGACTTTAAAAAAATTAAATATTATATAAACTCTATTATCTTGTTTTAGATGCAAAATTATGATTAATTAAGATGAACCACGTAGAATTTTGTTTTAGAAAGTCTATAGACACAAAAAAATTGGCAAAACTTTTCACACCTGTTGATGTGGTAAATTGGTAGTAATAAGTAAAAGAGTGATGTTAGTGGTGGAACTAGGTGAGAACTAGTAAAAGTTTGTCAATTTAACTATCGTAAAAAATGTTGTGAATTTTTTTGTGTATTGCATTTTTTTTTAGAAGTGCATTCACAATATTTTTCACAACAAATTTTAGATGTTAAGTTGCTACTAGTTGTAATTTGAACCCACCATTGTAATTGTTTTTTTGCCATCAATAACAAATTGCGACTTAGGATTTGTTGTGAAAAATATTGTGAACGTAGCATTTCTCTGTCTTTTTTTCTTATTTTTTTTATTTGATAAAAAATTATTTTATTTATTGGCTAATGCTTGGGCTTAATTAAATTAAATTTTTGGATCTTTTTTCTACTTGAGGCCTTAGGCAACCACATCAATTGCTTATAGTGTAGAGCCGGATATTGTTGCAATATTTTGCAGGACAGGATATTGGGTAGCGGGAAAGTTTTTTTTTTTTGAGAAAAAAATTGAGTAGTGGGAAAGTTGAATCATTTTCCCATTTTTTTTTCTCATCTCTATTCTGTTTTTCTCTCACCCTCTCAGTTCCCTCTTTATCTCCATCCATGATACCGTTAAAGTATGAAGTTTATCTCTACTGGCTTGAATTTGGTTTCTCTCACGCAAACAACCAGAAACTATCACCCAAAAAAAAAAAAAAGTTTTTTTAGAGAGGCCAAAAAGTGAGATTTGAAGGAGGCAAAGATGAGAGATCGTTGAAGATTGTGATTTGAGGAGCAGTGAAGGAGAAGTTCATTCTCTTTTACTGGGTTTTCTTTAAGGAATTTCAATCTCTCATTCTGGTTGGTTTGAGGAATTTCTTTGACTTACAGGTATAATCTTTTGCTTCTCTTTAAATTTAAATTTAAATTTTTTTTTGTTTGTTTCTAGAGAGGACTTAGATTGAAAAAAAAAATTAGCTTTAGATTTTGAGAAGTGAAGTAGAATGAAGTAGCCTAATACAAGTATATGTCTCAACTGAGTTGATTTTTATTTCAAAGCCCAGATTGAGAAAAGGAAATTAAGAATTTTCTTTCCTTTTCTTTTGTCAATTTTTGTAGCCACCAAACTGGGAGAAAAAAAAATTTTAAGTTTTAGATTTTTTTTTTTTTTTTTTTTTTACTTTACTTTATGGGTGTTTGCTACTTTCATATCTTTGACAAATTATGGAGTCTGAAGGTTGGGATTTTGTGGAATTTTTACTTTTGCTTGAATTTATGGTTTTTATAAAGTAATGTCAATAAAATGTAGGATGAATCAAGGATTTTAAAGGTAAAGGAATATTTTTGCTTAACAATGAACAAAATTTTATAAAGTAAGGAATACTTCTACACCAGCTAGTCATGTCTTCGGAACCTTCTTCGCTACCACCTATATCATGTTGACTTCTTAGAACTTCATTCAATTCGTAAGGCTCATAATTAGAATTTTTTATTCTCACCATCTACTTCTTGCACCCTATTTGGCATAACAAAGAGGTTTCTTGGCCTCAACTTTACCACTACATACCAATTTGAATTTTTAACATTCTTTGAATAACAACTTGTTCTACTTGATATCCTAAAATGAAGAGGTCATCTTTGTAGGGAAGACATGTCATGTCAACATCAATAAATCCAT
The DNA here is from genome assembly GCF_932294415.1 of Quercus robur. NCBI lineage: Eukaryota > Viridiplantae > Streptophyta > Magnoliopsida > Fagales > Fagaceae > Quercus > Quercus robur. The sequence goes on along the minus strand of NC_065539.1, from coordinate 34,121,104 downwards.
ACTTATTCTTCTTACACCCTCTACTTTAGTTTCTACCTTGAGGTGGCACCTCAAATCAATCACATTTAAACAGAATAACTTCCTTACTTCCCAAATACTCTAAAGCAATAATCTTCTTAATGACTCCAAATCAATCTATATACCTTGTACTTTCTTCACCTTTCACAACCACACTATTATTTTTGGTTTTTAACATCTGCTCACTTTCTTTTGTTCAAAATAAGAAACCATTAATAATGTATCAAGAATAAACTCGTGCACAAGAATCTAACCCTCAAGCTAACGATAATATTTGGTCATTTATCCGTTCATCTTGATTGTCGTAAAGTTGTTCAATCTACATTTACACAATTACTATCACAATCAGTTAATTGCAAATGTTTGAAATGGACACATGAAAGTTAGTATAAAATTAATCCATTTACTTGAGACTTAAACCACTTTGAAAATTATTCTTTATGTCTTTGTTCTACATTTTGAGGGTTAATTGATGTAAGCTCCCTAATATGTTCGCTACATACATGTAAAGGCAATATTAATAATAAAATTATCAGCAAATACGAATTTAAAGAATTGTGCTTCTTATGAATATAAAATGACTTTCTCAACCCATAGAGAAACTTTTTCACAATTGGTTAAAATGTAATGATGTGCCATTTGGAGCTTTGAATTACAAAGAGCTTCAAACATGTAGTTTTATCTGTCATGGTTATACCAATGTAAATACACTCAAATCAGATGTTGCTTCAGTTAAACAAGTGTCAACATTCTTTTCTAGTTGATTAAGTTTTGTATCCATATCATTAAAATACCAGGAGCAAAATGTCATACATTCCTCTGAAATATACCCTTCAACAATTGTTCATTCTGGATGAACTCTGTTACGCACATACCCTTTTAACGTGCATAAATATCTCTCAATTGGATACATCCACCTATATTGCACAGAACCTGCTACCTTAGCTTCATATGCAAGGTGAATCAGTAAGTGCATCCTAACATCAAAGATGAAGGTGGAAATACTTTTTCCAATCTACAAAGGGTTTCTGCATTTTGATGATCTATTTGGTCCAATGCTTCAACAGTCAATTCTTTTGAACATATTTCCACAAAGAAATGACTTAAAGAAATTAAAAGTTCACAAACTTTCTTTGGTAATAAACCATGTATTACAAGCGGAAGTAAACCTTGAAATATAACATGGCAATCAGTAAACCTTGAAATATAACATGGCAATCATGTGTTTTCAATCCAACCATGTTGTTGTCTTTCATCTTTACACATCGCCCTATATTTGATGCATAAGCATCAGGCAACTTCACTTCTTTTAAAAACTGGCACAACATTTGTTTTTCATTTTTTGTTAGTGTGTAACATGCAAAAGGAATAATATACTTGTCACATTTACATTCTGGATGTAGATCTTTTCTAATTCTTATTATTTTAAGATCTTGACGTACATTTGGGCCATCCTTTTGTCTTCCCTTTTATTTCAAGCAGTGTTCCCAATATACTATCATAAATATTCTTTTCTATATGCATCACATCCAAAAATCACTTGCTCAAAAGTTTTATACTGTTCAATCACATCATCCCCTGATAATGGCTTTGGTGCTTGTCTTGTTTCCCTCATGTTATCAAATGCTTCCTTTGTCCTATGTCATTTATGATTAGCTTCTAAAAATCTACGATGACCCATATAACAATGCTTTCGTTCATGCTTAAGTCTTAATGACACTGTATCCTTATGGCAAGCCCAACAACAGATTATAGAGGTAGCAAGCCCACGGATTCTCCAAAAAAAAAAAGCCAACACAGAAAATCAAAAATCAAACCCACGATCACGTCGCTGGCAGAGAAAACCAAACCCCAATACAGTCTATACAGAGCAAAAGCAAAACAAACTCCAATAAAGAGGTGTTTATCAAAAAAAAAAAAAAAAAAAAAAAAAAAAAAAAAAAACCCAATATAGAGCAAACCAAAACCAAACCCAATACAGAGCAAACCAAACCCACGGTCACGTCGCTCGCAGCTCGCTCATCGTCGCTGTAGCTCGTTCGTCCTCGTTGTCGCTCGTCGCTCGTCGCTTGCCCCTTATTGCAGATCGTAGATTGTAGATCACAGATCGCAGATCGCTTTGCTCCGGTGCTCGGTGCTCCCTCCCTCAAGGTATTTCTGTCTCTCTTTTTCTCTCTGACTCTCTATCTCTCTTAGTCTCTCTCTCTCTCTCTCTCTCTCTCTCTCTTTATCTGAATCTGAAATGAAAACTATGAAATGAAAAATGCCATTGAGAGTGTCTTTATTCTCTAACTCTCTCTCTCTTTTGAACTAGTCTGTAATTGGCTGGCCTTTACTCTTTAGCTTTATTAATATTTAGCTGTTTGCCTGTTTTTTGACTTTTTAAATTTGGCTTTATCTTATTCTTATCCGTTGGTGTTGGTCAATGTGTGTTGGTGTTGGTGTTGGTATTGGTGAGATATTGATTGTCTTTTAGTGTAATGTGTATAAGTGTATTATGATTTGTGATTGTGAAATTTTCTGATTGGCACCTGACTATTGTGATTAGGGCATCAAGCATGAGGCTTGTGCTTGTCTGTTGAGTGGGGAGGGGGTAGATGGGCTCATGGGGCTGGGTAAACAATAATTAAAGCAGTGTAATGTGCAGTGGGGAGGGGGTAGATGGGCTCATGGGGCTGGGTAAACAATAATTAAAGCAGTGTAATGTGCAGCACATTACACTGCTTTAATTATTGTGCTGCACATAGGATGTGTAATGCCTGACTCTTTTAGTGTTAGGCTAAATAAATTAACAATTATAAAAGACAATTAATAATTAACCAATACATTAAATTAACCAATACATTATAATTAACCAATACATTACAAAAGACAAATAAATTAAATTATGTTAGGATAAATAACAATTAATAATTTTATAATTAATGAAACAACAATATAACAAATTATAGTTTATAAAAGACAGACAAATTAATGAGACAACTAAACAACAATAATTAATAATTTTATTAATATTTCAAATGAACTTATAGTTTATTGTTTATTCTTTTGCTAGAATTATGGACAAATATTTTATAAGAAACCACGTACCCAAGATTCATTTCCTATACAAGATTCATCTCATGTGCAAGATTCATTTCTTGTGCAAGATTCATCTTCATCTTCTAAGTGAATTTGTGTTGACTTTAACTTATAAAATCTTCCTTCAGATCCTGAGCTACAACAAAAGATATAATCTTATCATCCTAATAATCATGAAGAAATAAGAATATATTATTTAACAAAAGGCCCTTGTCAACTTGTTCATGATTACCATGTTTCATATTTTTCTGGAAAGCCCCGTCGAGCTAGATCCAAATGGTATGTAAATAGAAAGTGGTTGGAATATAGTATAGACAAGGATGCGGCATTTTGTTTTTATTGCTACCTATTTGGGTAAAATGTTGGTAAGCAAGGAGGAGGTGAGACTTTTGTAATGAAGGGATTCAAATTTTGAAATCAGTTTGCGAAGTTAGATTCCCATGTTGGAGGAGTTAATAGTGCTCATAACCAAGCTGTCAAAAAGAGTGAAGATCTACTAAAGGAAAAGCAACACATTCAAAGTGTTTTGGTTAAGCAATCAAATAAAGATAAATTTGAATATTGGGTTCAATTAAATGCAATCGTTGATTGCATAAGATTCCTTTTATGCCAGGAATTAACTTTTCGTGGTCACAATGAATCTCAAGGTTCAAGTGATAAAGGAAATTTCCTTGAACTTCAACAATTTTTGGGGGATCGCAATGAATCTATCACTGAAGTGTTGCAGAGCGCTTCAAAAAATTGCAAGCTTACCCACTCTGATATTCAAAAAGACATTGTGAATGCAATTGCACGTGAAACATCCAAAGTCATCATCAAGGATCTTGACAATGAGTTCTTTTCAATATTAGTTGATGAGTCACGTGATATCTCAGTGAAAGAACAAATGAGCCTCGTTCTTCGTTATGTGAACAAAAAAGGAATTATTATAGAGCGGTTCCTTGGTGTTGTACATGTAACAAGTACCACCGCTTTGTCACTCAAATATGCTATTGAATGTTTATTTTGTGAACATAATTTGAGTTTATCAAACCTATGTGGGCAAGGTTATGATGGGGCTAGTAATATGCAAGGTGATATCAATGGTTTCAAAATTTTAATTTTGAAAGAGAATAAGTCAGCATTTTATGTCTATTGTTTTGCTCATCAACTTCAATTGACACTTGTTGCCATTGCTAAAAATCATATTAACATTGCTAAATTTTTTTATGTGGTTAGTAATTTAGTAACTGTTGTTGGAAGCTCTTGTAAGAGACGAGATGCTCTTCGAGATGCACAATTTGCCAAAATTAAAGAAGATTTAGAGAATGGTGTACGTAGAAGTGGGCAAGGTTTTGAATCAAGAGACAAATCTTAAACGCCTTGGTGATACATTTTGGGGATCATATTATGGGACTATTCTCAACTCTCTGTTGTTGTTGATGTGTTTGAGATTATTGAAGAAAATGGCCTCTTTGACCAAAAAGTTGAAGCTCAATCTATTATAAGGTCAATTCTATCTTTTGAATTTGTCTTTGCTCTACACTTGATGAAAAACATTTTAGAGATCACAAATGAGTTGTCAATAGCATTGCAAAAAAAAAAAAAAAAAAAATCAGGATATAGTAAATGATATGGATCTTGTTAAAGTGTCTAAGCAACGATTGCAAGTGAGGAGAGATGATGAATGGAAATCTTTATTGACTGAAGTGTCTTCATTTTGTACTACACATGATATTTCTATCTTGAATATGGATGAAATATTTGTAGTTAGTAGGAGGCCGCGACACAACACTCAACAAAATACAAATTTACATCATTATCGTGTTGAGTTATTTTACACAGTCATAGATATGCAACTTCAAGAGCTTAACAATCGTTTTTCTGGAGCGAATACCGATTTGCTACTTTGTATGGCTTGCTTGAATCCAAGTAATTCATTTATGGCTTTCGATAAGGAAAAATTGATACATCTAGCTAAGTTCTATCCCTCTGATTTTCTTGGGACAGATATTTTGGCACTTGACTCTCAACTGCAGAATTACATTTTTGATATGCGCAGCAATGACTTCTTTTTAGAGCTTCAAGGAGTTAGTAAACTTGCTGAAAAGTTAGTGAGTACAAGGAAGCATGAAACTTATCCATTAGTCTATTTGCTTGTAAAGTTAGCTTTGACCCTTCCAATTGCTACTACAACAGTAGAAAGAAGTTTTTCAGTAATGAAATATATAAATAATGAACTACGCAATCGAATGGGGGATCAGTGGATGAACGATTGCTTGTCCTGGAGTCACCATTGCATATGCAGGGGAGATGTTGATTGTTCATAAAATTGATGCACATAAACGAAAATTTTGCTCCAATGAAACAACGTATGTCTTGACACCATTTTCCCACAATTGATTTATTTCTTCAATTAATGGTTGTAGACAAATATCAATATTATTTCCAAGTGCTGTAGGACCAGGTATAATCATGAATAATATCCAAAAAGGTTGCTTCAAGCACATTTATGGTGGCAAGTTATATGGAATTAACATAATAAGCCATGTACTATGGCTTGCACTCATAACACCGAAGAGGTTGAACCCATTACTTGCAAGGCCAAGTCTAACATTACGAGAACCTAATGCGAACTAAGAGTGAACCTCATTTAGTTGTTTCCATGCCATGGAGTCAGCTGGATGCCTTTACATACCGTCCTTTACTCTACCCTCTTTATGCTATCTCATTTCGAAAGCTATATGTTTTGTCAAAAACAATCTTTGTACCCTAGTCGTTAATAGAAAATAATGTAGAATCTTTTAAGGAACCTTTTGTTGTTCTTTTTCTTCCCAATGACATTACCATTACTCTCATTCAATTTCCATCTAGATTTCTTGCATATTGGACATTTTTCCAAATCAGCATACTCATTTTGATACAACACACAACCATCAATGCATGCATCAATCTTTTCGTAGTCAAGTCCTAAATCCCAAATCATTTTTTTAGCATTGTAAAATGAATCAGGAACCAAATTGCCATCAGGATATGAAAACCTAAAGAATTCAAGTGATTCCTCATCTTATTTGTTACTCCACCCGTATAGACACTTCATTTGAAACAACCTCATAACAAATGATAACTTTGTTAAATTTTTACAACTATGGTACAACTTTCGTCCCACATCCTGTAACAATAGTAAGAATTTTTTAGCATTATCATTTGGTTCCTCATGATCCCACATGTGCAAATCATCATCTCTACCAATCGTAATACTAGCCAAGTTCTCACCTCTCATCATATTATCGATCATCTTATATGCCCTAGCATCATCACTTCTGTCTTGATTGCTTTCATTTTCTATGCCCCGACTATTTTCATTAAATGGTTCATTGTACCATTCTTCACCGTGATGGATCCATATCTTGTAGTTTTAATCTATTCCAAATTTACACAAATCTAATGCTACCTCATTACATGTCTTAGGAACCACATTAATGCATTTATGGCATAGACATCGAATTGTATTTGCCTCTACTACTTCAACAAAAGCCATATCTATAAATGCTTTCATACCATTTTGCCATTTTTGTGATCCCCTATCTTTAATAAACATCCAAGCCTTATCTATTGACATCTTCACTATAAATAAACACAAGATGAACACAAAGCACATAAACACAAATTCTAGACCTTAAGTTCTTGAATTGTCTAGTACTTGGACAATTATAAAATGAATTCCATGGTTCTATCTTGTTTCACATCAAACAAAAAGAACCACAATATTTAGTTGCTAACATGGAAGCCGCATGCAACAAAAATGGCATGTTCAAACTCCATAAATTGTCAAGCAAAAGTAGAAATTTACTTGCTCTAAAAATCTGAAATGCTAAGATGCCATTAAAGTAAGCAGAAAAAGCAGTGATCATTAATATCCTAATTGACTGCTTAAGGACCATGTACATTACACTAATAAAATTTGGTCTAATAAAGCTCAACATACATTAGTAGGAAACAAAAAGGAATCTTCACACAAAGGAGAGGAGCAACATCTTTGTACTGCCAATTCTGTTTACCATTAAGGCAATTACTTAAGTCTTCTTTACTTACAGATTTTAGTGCCAATTATAGTTACAATTTGTTTGTGACCGGTTGTATCTAACCAAAAATTTGCATAGAAGTGTGTTCCAAGATCTTCAGAAAAATGTAGTTGGCTATCAAGCATAAAGTTCTAGGATGTTGTCTAAACATTTTGCAATATGGAGCTATAGATATTCATTAATAAATAAATAAAAGAGAAGATGAAGCTAGGATTGGTCCAATTGTAACATTATATTAAATGAGATTTTTACATTTTAAATCTATAAACCACTCACTGTAGGGTGCCAACATTCTTTTCCTCAATGGTACAAGTATAAACTACACATCTAAAAAAGTCTTTTAATGCAAATTTGTGTTTGATAGATTATGGAGACTACAACTAAAGCTAGTCAAAGCTAGATGATTTGCTCCATCTTCCTTTCAAGTATTCCTCCAAAGAAATGATGTTGCCATGCTCAACACTACTATATAATGTGTTATTATCTTCAACATCAAGCACTACAAAACTAAAATGAAACTCTAGACTATAATTTGAATAAACTCATCATCGTTGTTATTCATCTTTAGATCAACATTTTGGGTGTTCAACCATTTTTCAACACACACACACACACATATATCCCCATATCCTACAGTAAAATAAACAAATTTTTTAAAAAGAAACACTAGAAGAAACTGCTTAATAAAACAAATTTTAAAAAATGGTGGTCAAATGCATATGAGATTATCTCTAACTCAGATACAAATAAATAAACAAATTGATATAAAGCCTCTCATAACTTCTAATTATTTGCTAATGACCATCCAAAACCTAGGGGAAAAAAAATACAAATTTAGAGTTCTAACAATGAATCAGGTAAGATTTATATTTTATACAATCTCTAAACCCAACCAAAACAAAAAGTAAATTGACACCAATAGGTAGAACAAAACCACCAAGTTTTGTGTTTAGGCTTACAAAGATTCAAAAGTGTACAATCAATAAATCAAGAACAGCAAAGCTGCTATAATTCAAATTGACGAGATTAACATATTTTTAATTAAGAGAGGGAGAGAGAGAGAGAGAGAGAGAGAGATAGAGAGAGAGAGAATCCTTACCATCAGCTTTGGAGTGCGTCTTGGCCTCACTGCCACCATCATGACTCCTTGTTATCTCTCAACAAATTTAAGAAGGAACCCGGTTTCAGGTAGGGGTGTGCATGAGTCGGGTTGGGTTGGGTTGAGAAGTTTTTTTGACCTAACCCACCATGGCAGGTTAAAAAAATCAAACCCAACCCAACCCATCACAAGGGTCCAAACCAACTCGACCCAACCCACATGGATTAGATTGGGTTGGGTTGGACCTATGGGGGCCAAATCGGGAAATTAACCTTAAATTTCAAACATTATAATTAGTAGTTTAAATTTTCAAACTATATTTTTTACTAGCATCTTGAGTTTAAGAGACTCGATTTAGGATCTATAAATTGAGTTTTTGGGACTTGATTTTCATGGGTTGTTCACGTCTGATGTGGCACTTTTTCCATGTGGCATCTACTTGGAAATCAAGTCTTTAATACTCGATTTCTAACTCAAAAATAATAATTATTAATGACCCAAAATGCAGAAACAGCAAAAACGCGGAAAGAAAGAAAAAAAGAAAGAGAGAGAGAGAAGAAGAAGAAGAAGAAGAAGAAATGGAGATGCAAGCTCAAGCCGACCCAGGCCGCAGCGCAACCCAGGTCACCGCATGACCCAGGCCGATCTCACTGCAACCCCTGTTTTTTTTTTTTTTTTTTTTTTTTTTTTTTTTTTTTTTTTTCTGATGAACACATATTCTTCTCTAATGAACACATATTTTCAGGAATTGCTGTTGTCGTTGTGGTTTTCTTTGTTTTCTTTTTAGATGTAAATCGAGTCTTAGAGAATCGATTTCCAAGTAAATGTCATGTGGAAAAAGTGTCACATCAGACGTGAACAATCCATGAAAATTGAGTCCCAAAAACTCGATTTATAGACCCTAAATCGAGTCTCGTAGACTTGAGATGCTAGTAAAAAATATAGTTTGAAAACTTAACTACTAATTATAATGTTTGAAATTTAAGGTTAATTTCCATTTTTCTCCACCTATGGGTTGAACATTTAAAAAAAAAACTATTATTATTATTATTAAATTGAACATTAGAATAACATCACTACAAATAAGATCAAATTTATAACCAAATAATCATGAGCATAACACCAAACAAACACAAACAATATGAGGAGAACTACTTAGGTTTTGGATTTTATTTAGGAAGAGGGGCAAAAAAGTAAATAAAAAATTGTATAATATTTTTTTAATATATTTTTTAAAATTTAAATATATATTAAATATAGGTGGGTTGGATCGGGTTAGGTGGATTTGTGAATCTTATGATTCGAACCTGACCCGACCCACTGTTAAAATTTTTTTTATAACCAACCTAGCGGGTTGGGTTGGATCAGATCGGTTTTGGTGGGTTAGTAGGTTCGCTGCACATCCCTTGTGTTATGTCATAAGTTCCTTTCACACGTGAATTTCTAATTTATTTGGTTTATTTATTTATTTTATTGTTATGCTAACGTGGCATTACGCGTGTTAGTCTATGTGGCAAAAAATATTATTTTATTTTGACTGTTAGCCACATCAACATTTTTCATCTATCATTTAACGACATATACTATTTTGACATAATACCAAAAGGTTTGGGACCAAATTGAAATTTAGTATAAAGGTTAATGACCAAATATGTAGTTTACCTTAATTTTGTTAATGTCATTCAAATACAATGACTTCAAGAAAGCAACTAAGGCCTTTTATCTAATTGAATGCAAGCAAATTGAAAGATGAATGAATGAAGCCTTCTTCTCACTTGAATAACACAAAAGTAAAGATTTTTAGACATCAAATGAAAAAGCGCATGCCAAGATAATCTAGTTGCAATTGAGTCAAGACAAAATATTTGAAATTATAGACATACATGAGAAACATTTACAAGTGTGAAAATAGTGAAACTAAAGTATATTAATGAAATTGACATCAATTGTGGATGCTATGCCTATTTTTAAACAGTCCATAGCCAAAATAAATGATTTTTTTTTATTTTTTTATTTATGAGAATGACTTTTCAGAATAAAAGATAATGTTCCCTAGAGTGTGTGTTACTTAACAATAATATGATATTCATGAAAAAGAGCATGCATAAATAACTAAAAAATCAAACTTTAATCCAAATTGAAACAGAGTGCCAACCATTGTGCATCTAATATTAAACACAACTAATAGATTATTTTTTAAGATATTAGATTATGAAATAGGTTTTCAACTTGTAAAATTTTTATATGTTTTTAGTTTTTATCAAATTAGCTATCCAATAGGGTATTTGTTATTCTGTTATCTCTTTTGGGATGTTGATACTGTGTGAAAGTGAAACTTGTGTATTTGTTTTAATTATATTTTCAAATGGTAAACTAGACTCTTTTTTGTTTGTGTTATTTTGTTTTGATTAGCAATACTGAGATTTGTCTAATTTGATTATTAATTAACAAGTATTAATTGTCGAGCTGAGCTCTTTCTTGACATGGATGAATCCAAATTAATGGATTTTCATTTTCACACCAAGTAATTTGATGCATGACTTAACAAGTAGCAAATACATGTATTTTTTTAATCAATGTGAAAAATATAGGTCAACCCAACCTAACCCCAATCCAATCGACTTTACCCATTCCTAACATGTTTAAAATGCCATTTTCTTACTTGAACTCGATTGACCTAATCGATCCTTTTGCCATGTCTAAAAAAAACAAAGAGTGAGTCCACAAGTATCAGTTACGTTAAACACTCACAAGAAATCGCTTCAACAATTTTGAATTCGTTGCATAAAAAGTGATGTTGTAGCATTACTATTTTCTACTAGAGAAATGCTATGTTTATAATATTTTCAGAACAAATTTTAAGTGGTAAGTTATTATTAATGAATAAAAAAGTAATTATAAAAGTATTATAAAAATGTAAGATAGGGAAGACTTATATAATTTTTTTTGAAAAATGTGGATTTATTCTATTTGTTGGGACTGCCAGATCTTGATAGTTGATACTGACTTGGTACTTAAAAAAAAAAAGAAAAAGAAAAAGAAAAAAGAATTCCCCTAAGCGGGAAGAGACCCAGAAATGAAAAATAAAAATAAAAAGGACATCGCCCATGTGTTGTTGCTTTTAGTTTTAGTGCTTATTGCGTTAGGGCGAAACCTGAAACGCAGAAAGAAACACTGCCGCCGTCTTCTCTTCCGTAAAGATGTCGATGTCAAAGAGCTCAAAGATGCTCCAGTACATCAACTACCGTATGCGAGTCACTATCCAAGACGGCCGTCAGTTGGTTGGTAAGTTCATGGCCTTCGACCGCCACATGAATCTCGTCTTAGGCGACTGCGAAGAGTTCCGCAACCTTCCCTCCTCCAAAGGCAAGACCGCCCCCACCGAAGACCGCCGCACTCTCGGCCTCGTCCTCCTCCGTGGCGAAGAAGTCATCTCCATGACCGTCGAAGGCCCGCCTCCTCCCGAAGAGTCCAGAGCCAAAGCTGCTAACGCCGCCGCTATGGCTGGTCCTGGCATTGGCCGAGCTGCCGGTAGAGGCATTCCTACTGGGCCTCTTATTCAAGCCCAGCCTGGTCTTGCTGGGCCCGTCCGTGGAGTCGGTGGGCCTGCACCTAACATGATGCAGCCACAGATGATGTCGAGACCTCAGCTTTCTGCTCCGCCTGTGAATTACCCGACTCCGCCTGTGATGCGGCCCCAGGTGTATCCCGGGGGCCCGCCTCCGATGATGCGGGGCCCACCGCCTATGCAACAGGGACAGCAGTTTGTTTCCAGGCCTGGTGGACCACCGCCGCCGCAGCAGTTCGTGCCGCAGTTTGCGCAGAGGCCGATGGGTCCGCCACCGCCTGGTGGTCAGATGATGAGAGGACCACCGCCGCCGCCGATGCCTCGTCCTGGAATGCAACCTCCGCCTGTTGGTGTTTATGGGCCTCCACGTCCTAATATGCCTCCTCCACCAAACCCTCAGAATCAACAGCAGCAGCAACAGCAACAACAACAGCAGTGATTAGTACATTAGGTTCGCTATTCTTTCCTTTAAACTTATTTGTTAGAATGGTCCTTAAATTAAGGACGTCTTATATGTGTTTCATTTCATTTTCACTTGTTTATGTGTGTGAGTTTATTTGAAAAAACCAGTACTTGAGAAATTTGACCAAAGTTTTTGAAAGCTCAGATTTGTGTGAAAACACGGTCTTTTTTAGACCCCAAATTAAAATTATGATTAGATTACTTTTACTCTAACTTAGACCTTGTTTGGAGGAGGGAATGAAATGAAAATGAATGGAAAGAATAATTTTAGAATATTCTTTCCTTGTTTGGGAGTCTTAATAGAGGAATTAGACGGGAGTTTAAGTGGGAAGGAATGGATAGGAAAGAACACTCATTCCTTTCTATTCCTTTAAACCTCAAATTTTCATTCTCCCGAAATTGGGAGGAATGAGAGGGAATAAAATTAGATTTAATGAATTTTTTACTAAAACTCCCAAAATATCCCTATATACTCAACCATTTGTTTTAAAATAGGGGTCTAAAAGTAATATTGTCATAAAATGATTTCATTCCATTCCCTTCATGTTACTCCCAAACAGGATTCCTTACATTCCATTCATTTTCATTCTTTTCCATTTCTTTATTTTAAAACATCCAATTAAGGTTACTTAATTTCATTTCATTTCATTCATTTCCTTTACTTAAATACATTCCATTCCACTCCTTTCCATTCCCTTATGATCATTCCATTCCATTCTCTTATGAACTCCCAAACGAAGCCTTAGACTATGTGCAGAATAAGAGGGAATAAGAGTAAATGAACGCAAACAACCAAAAACACTACCCTAAGCCATATTCATTCATTATCAACGATATAAAGTAAAGTTTAAAAGTAGGAAAGAGAGATGCAAACACAAGATAATACCGAGATATGTTATTGAAAAGGAAATCGGAGAGCTCGGCGAAAAACCTCTTTGCCGCCCTCCAAGCGGTAAATCGATTTACTAGAGAATAGGTTAGAGAACACGAATAACAAAAGACCCTCCAAGCCTAGTCTACTCAATGTACTTAAGTCCTCTAAACTTCTGCTACCAACTAGCTTCTTGGAACCTTTTCTTCTCTAGCTCTTCCGGATCCCGCAATACCCCCGATTGTATTTGCCAATGATTGGCTCCTTCCGATACTTCCCAGTAATGCCAAAACCTCACTTGACATTCAGATTGGGTGTGGTAAGTATTTGGGTTATCAACCTCTCAAGGATCTAGAGATGGAGAGGTAGGAGTAGAGGAACATTACAAGGAAATGTATAGATGATTGTGAGTATTACAATCTTTAACTCTGAAGTGTATTTTCTAGGCTTTTCTCTTTGAAAAACACTCTTTACAATATGTGGGTAATAAAGGTATATATAATGTAGGTAAAGACTTGGTAAAACAAACATGACAAATTAGCCAAATAGAATATTTCGCGAGTATTTTGCGGGAAGGGCTTACCTGCGAGACACTTGTGAAAACTCCAGGTTGTCATAACTCTTTGCATTCCAGTCATGAGCTCTACACATGGCTACTTCGTGGGTTAGCTTCTTGCGAAATCTACTTGTTTTTCGTTTTAAGCTTGAGTCTTTACACTCTCACACTCAACCCTTACAATTAAAAACCCCACATAAATACATAGAAAAATGATTGAATAAAATTAAAATCAAATTTGGCACGGAATTAAAGCCAACACAAAATTGTTGTAAGGCTGTGTTTGGTTCCCGTAAAATATTTTCCGGAAATGCTATTTTCGGGAAAGGAAAATATTTTCAAGTGTTTGGTTGCATTATGAAAATTGTTGTAGAAAATATTTTCATGTGTTTGGTTCTATTCTGAAAATGCTATTTTCCTACAAAATTTTCACATTTTCTCAGCTATTTTCTCAGCATCCAAACAAATTTTATTATAGAAAATTTTAAAATTACAGCCAAATCCCAATCCACAGAACAAATCACAGCCAAATACCCATCACTTGCAACCACCAACAACCCACAACCACCGAAATTTATACCCACCACCGAAACAACACCACACACCACCGAAACTCCAATTCACTCCGGCAATCAAAAGCCACAACCGACGGCAAGCAAGCAAAACCCACCACCACACAACAGGAAAACCACCAAAACACCACCACCCACACCACCACAACAACAATAGAAATCAAAATCACACAGAAATCAAAATCACATAGAGAAAGAGATCGGTTCGTGGGTTTTCGGCGAAGTTGAAGGCTCTAGGTCGCCGGCGAAGTTGAAGGCTCGTGGGTCGAAGGCTCTGGGCCGAAGATCAGTGGGTCGAAGGCTCTGGGTTCGTGGCGTGATCTGGGCTCTGGGTTCGCCGGCGAAGTCGAAGATTGGTTCATGGGTTCGTGGCGCGAAGTCTCTAGGTCACCGGCGAAGTTGAAGGCTCGTGGGTCGCCGATGATGGGCTCTCTCTCTCTCTCTCTCTCTCTCTCTTTGCACGCGGGCGCGATCTCACTCTCACTCTCTCTCTCTCTCTCTCTCTGTTTTCCGGAAAATGATATTTGAAGGTAAAATAAAAACGGAAATCATTTTACACCCAACACTAAGGTCAACTGAAAAGCATTTCCGGAAAAGCCTATTTTCAAAGCCAACCAAACAGCCTATTTTACGGAAAATGATTTCTTGAAACCATTTACACCCAAAACAAACGGACCCTAAATCACAACTTTATAGTTTTGAAAAGAAAGACAAACCATTTGGCAATGTTCTAGAGAATTCAACTAATTTGAGATTATACATGAATGCTGGCTTAGTTGGTCCTATAAAAAAAGCTTGTATTGAGTTTCTTGAGCACCTAAAGTGCATGTAAAGTAGGCATTAAGCTTGTTTGTTTCATTTATATTAACTTATAAATCCTAGCATCTACTCTTCTGTTAATGAGGTTGTGTTTCTAGTTGTACATTAAAATGAAGGATTTTGGACACATCTGATCGTCCTGATTTGTAATGTTTCTGTTTATTAGGTTATAAAATGAGTTCACTATGTTGTATTTGTAGCATTGTTGCTGGTATAGAAAATATTTGCATTTCAACCTTCTCTCTCCTTGGGCTTTCAATTTATTTCGTTATGATTTCCGCCATACAGCATATGTGTTTCTTAATGTCTTGAAAACTATTTAAACTATGTGCACTTTGTAAAAATTTTTAGTTTTGACTGCATAGATATGTTTTGTTAGGGGTTCATATCCTTTGTGCACAGTAATAGGTTACCCAGTTGGGCCCTTAATAAGTACTAAGGTGCTAGAACCACTGGGGTATCCCTCAAATCCTAGTACCTAGGCACCAGAAGAGAGGTTGAAACCACTGGGATATCCCTTGAACCCCTCAATCACTGTGGTATCATTGTTTATGTTTCGGCATGACACTGCAGTTTTGTAATTATGGATTTTTCTTGTCTTGCTGCTTGGCGTAGACTTTTTAATATTTGTCAATTAACTTCTTGATGTCCTCTGCCATTGTCTTGATGCAGGCAATTGCACCTCTAGGTATGGTTGGTGTTCCTTCTTGATGACATGTTAAATATATATAAAGACTATTTAGTATCATATATATACTATATACTCCTTAAATATATAGCTTCTTAGATATAAGCATCATTAGATATTTGTTACTAGGCACAGACATTTTAGATATTTGTCAGTTAACTTCTTGATGTGATGATATTCATGGTCTTGATTTTCAGCATATACTATATACTCTTTATATATATAGTTTCTATCTTCTATGAAATCAACAATAGATCCTCATAACTCATGATGCTCATCAGAAATTTAAAATCTGTTTGGCCCTACTGTCATTCCAGCCGCAATGATTGCAAACATCTCACCTCCATATCCTCCCTGACTCCTTTCCCCTGTCATAAACATTAAACCTATGAGTTGGTCTCATCCTGAATCTTGCTTTGGGTTGTGGAACACTGTGTGGTCTCTACGCTGCTGCTCTAATCTCCTAATGTCCTAAATCGTCCTAACATCAGTGTTCTTCCACCGAAACCATGATCGCCCAACATACAGTTTTGGGTTCCTCCATCTCTAAGCCTTCTCTGTTGTGATTCCCTCTAATATGGGACCCTTGTGCTTTGCTTATTTGCTAACCTTTTTGTCATAGTAGAGCTGAATACTTAACAAAGTTTTGAATTCAGCCCACCCCTTGCATCCTTACCTTCCAGTATGCACACCATCCCTCCTAGAGACACTCTAAAATTTTGAGAATTTCATGAACCTCCCATTCCTGTTTCCTGGTTGGATAAAATGGATAGCCCAATACATATCACGGCAATGTTTGAAGAACATGTTGTTAGAAGATTGATTTATCTCTCTTCTAGACACTCCAATCCCCTGATGCAGTCCATAATGATCCAAAATTCTATTTTCATTCCTCTCGCATATGTTAAGCAATTCTGCCCTACTGCCATTCTCCCTTTTACATGCCTAAATATTTCCAGCTTGGTTTAAAATTTTCTAGTTTATTTTTTTATCATTAGGCTTTTACCATAGATTGACAGCAGAGTTCAAGATAGGTTGGTGGAGATCTTTCGCCAGAACCTTTGTGTGATGCTAGAGATTCTGTGGGTGAGGTTATCCTGTACAACAATCTCATTATGAGGGTTGACAGGTACTAGAGTGAGAAGAAGCTACAGAGGTTTTATGGTTTTAACCCTATCTTAAGTTGGGGGTTTGCTTGATTTTGTAGTTTTTTGCAACAGTACATTATGTTTTTCATGTAGTTTTGTTTCCGTATGGTATTTTTTTGGATATATTATAACCTAAAAAGCACGGATACTTCATTTGAAGTGCTATACCCGTGTCGAATACGGGACACGCCTCGGACACTTGCACCTGTCTTTTTTTTTGAAAATTTGCGGGACACGGGAGGGACACTTATCTTTTATTTCTTTTTAGTTTTAATCTCAAACACTTATTTAGTTGTCTTTTATTTACTCTTTTAGATCTTATTCTTTGGTTTGTATTCTAATTTATAAATATCATATATTAGTCTTGAATTCACTTTATTATCATTTATTGCTCTTAATGTGATATATGTTTTAACATTATATGAAAAAAAAATGCTTAAAAATATTTAAAAATAAAAATAAAAATATATTTAATAATTAATTAATATACATATACCCATGTCCTAATCTTTTAAAAATTTCCGTGTCATTGTGTCGTACCCATAACGTGCCAGCAGCCAGTGTCCATGAATGTGCTTCATAGAATTTATAACTTGCTTTTGTACATTAATGTTGTATTTGTTAGAAGTAGCATCAGATAGCTCAAAGTGATAGGTTATTCTTTCACTTGTGTTTTGACAATGGTACCATCTTATGGAACCAGCACTGCTTGTGTAACAGCTGTGCTGTCTCAAAATAACATGTGGCAAGGGTGCTAAGGGTCTTGTAGCTCAATTGGTACCTTCTGGTGTTTCCAATAGAGATGTCCAAGGTTCAATCCCTTCTCCCCTGTTGTAACTATCAAAAAAACAATCTTGTGGCAATGTTAAATACTATTGAATTGTTCTAAGAAACATATAACTTATTCTATGTGGAAAACTTAGGGTGGTTAAATATATTGGGCAATGCCACCTGATAATGTTAATATTTAGGTTTTGTGAATATCTTGTACTGCAATCAATTGTAGTCATGTTTACAAAGTCCTGCATGTGGTAATGGAACTGGCTTTTGTGTTGGACTCTTGAGCGATTAAGATGCAAGTGATATTATTTAGGGACACCGTCATGCCAGTGTAGTAGATGACAGAAACAAATCTGAATTTGGATGAAATAGGTATTTACTAATTTCTGATCTATCTAAAAAAGACTAGGAATTGAAAATGGAAAGATAGAACTGTTAGTTGTGGCAGCGATCTCTTTGTTATGGTGTAATGATTTTTCAATTATCAAAAAAATAAAAAATGTTTTATTGATTTCTCAATTGTTGGCCATGTGACGCTCTTGCATATTATGTTTTCTGCTAGGGCTCAATTTTTGTGTCATGAATGACTTTGGGATTCCAGCGCTCTCCTTAGTAGCCCTGTTTCTCTTGGTTTGTTCTTTCTTCTTTTTGTTTGTTTGGATCTGTGTCCGGGTGCATAATCACATGTCATTGTCAAAGCTTCAACATCTGTTGCAAACTTTGAATTGAATACATAAAAGTATGTAAATGTAATTCAAATTTTCTATAGGTAAATACTCACTTTGTGGGTCTTGAACTCATGACCATATTCTTTACCCTATACTTGTGGTACTAGTTATTCTTCTTATTTTCATATATTAAAGTTTCCATAATAAAAATTTCTTGGTTAGAAAACTCACTTCTATAATTTTTTTTTTGTGTGCAGGGATATTACAATGTGCTGTGAAGACTTTTCAGCTGGATCTTCTTCTTTTACTACCTTTAAATACAGTTTCAGATTTGCTAATCCTTTGCACTAGGGTGAATCTTTCGCTAATACCTTTGGATATTATTGATGTTATGTTATGATGTTAGCATAGTCTGGCCTATATATTGACTTTGAAGACAAATATTATATGTATTTTTGTTAGAGCAGGTTTTCAGGTGAACAATTTCGTGACATGCTATGGGTATATATTAGAGATCAAGATTCGCTGGTGTTCTTAGAGAGTTCTTTAAACCTTTCTTTAATAATAAAGGGCTAAGATGCTACATCGTCAATCTACTAATATAACCCTAAAAGCCCTCTGCCTCCTCACTCCCATGGCAGTTGCTTACATCAAATTATCATTCCGGGGTGGCAATGGTTATGGCAACTAAGGATGCTAAGATGATTAAAGGTGAAGATTCTTTTTGCAATTTCGTTTTGCAATTTTGATCTTTTAGAATTCGGCATTTGTTGGGAGATGTTCTCATGAGGGAAGCAACAGATTTATCACTCTTTTCTTATAACGAGATTCAGGACAATTTTTTTTCTCAAAAAAAAAAAAAAAAAAAAGATTCAGGACAATTTTTACCTTGTCTATTCATTGTAGGGTCCTTCAATTAATTAACACTCTTCTTCCACTTTTCAGAAAATTCATGGTCAGGAATTTTGTGAATAATAGCAGTCATAACATCCATAACAACCTGATCCGTCACTTTTTTTTTTTTTTAATCTTGTTCATACATGCTATTTTTCTGGTTAAGATCATCGAATCCACTTGAATCTCACATATCTCACTCCGATTTTTCAAATGGTGGACTGAACTTAGAGAAGAATTACTGGAAAATTCAGCCATATTTTTGTTTGATTTCAAAATTGTATTATAGTCAATCCCATTTTTTGCACTTAACACCAGTTGATTATGGGAGTGGTGGGCCAAACAAGAGCCTGAATCTTGTAAAGTTTTTAACTGAAAATTATTGTTTAAATTGATTGCATCAAGAACGTCCAGCAAGGTAGAAACTCCTTTTATCTTGAGTGAAGCATTTGTTAGTCAGTTCCTTAGCCTCTTAGAAATACGTTGGTTGGCAGTTTGGCACCTTTCATCTTGAAGTTATAAGACGCTCGTTTAGTTTAACCTTTAGGTTGTGTTTGGATCTTTGGATTTGGTTTACCAGTCTATCCACCAATTACATTTCCAAGAGGTGCAACAATAAAATGAATGTCATGAAATTCAATCTAAAATGAGGTTGTAATAGGGTTATATATATACTATAAGATCATAATTCTTGAGTAGTGCTTCATTTGGCAGAAATTGAGAATTACAGGAGCCTTCTTGGTAGTTTTAAGTCAATATACAAGCCTCATTTTTAATAGTCTTTAAAATCGGTTCACTATTTTCATGCACTGAGCCCATGCTATGAATTACCAATCCACTAGCGTATCAAAAATATGCAACTCAGTTCAAGTAGCGCACTCTACATATATTCTCGTATTAATCAAATCAATTACTTATTACTTCACGACTCATAGATAATTCATAAAAGCATTTTATCAAACACATAATTTGCATTACAAACCTACAAACGAAAATAG
This sequence comes from Quercus robur, assembly GCF_932294415.1. Classification (NCBI taxonomy): domain Eukaryota; kingdom Viridiplantae; phylum Streptophyta; class Magnoliopsida; order Fagales; family Fagaceae; genus Quercus; species Quercus robur. The sequence goes on along the minus strand of NC_065539.1, from coordinate 34,100,818 downwards.
AAATAGAAAATAAAGACAAACGCAAAACAAATCATTGAAAATACTATGAAATAAAACGCACAAACAAATCAAACAAAACCCACACACAAGTCAAATGAAACCCAAACAAACCCACAAAAAAATCAAATGAAACCCATAGAAAAACAAAAAGCCTTTATGGATTCAGATTTAGTAGAAAGAGAGAAATAGAGAGGTCAAAGAGGAAGAGAAGAGTTCAGAGAGACAAACTTGTGTTGTAGTGAGAAAGAGAGAAAGAAGAAGAGCTTGTGATGAGGACGAGAGAGGTGAAGAAAGGCAAGCCGATTAAAAAAAAAAAAAAAAAGAGTGTGCGTGAGTGATTTCCAAATTCCAGGGTTTGTGAGAGGATTTGAAATCAACAGATTTAGACTCCTAAAATGTAGGATGGATTTGGGCTGAATCCAATTTTTTCTCATTTTAAGTTATCCAAACAAAGAATTTGGATTTGGGTTCCTCAAATCCAAATCCTAGCCCAAATCCATGGCATCCAAACAAAGCAATAACATGTAATCAGAATGAGATTTTGAAGATTATGTTATTGGATTGATGTGACATAATTTTGACCTATTATTAAAGAAAAGGATTTTAATAGCTCTACATAGTAAAATTTGGTAGGAATTTTGGAGGATTTTAATCCATATATTAGATCTTATTACCCTCTCTCTCTCTCTCTCTCTCTCTCTCTCTCTCACATGTGCATCGCATGATCCCTCCTCCCCTCTTCAAAGAAGGTGCATGTGAATAAGATACTGGAAAAATAAGATGCTGGTTGAGCACCTAGTTTTCAAGCTGATTAAGATGCTGAAAAAATAATTTTTAGGATGTTTTTGTTTAAAGCCATTACTTATCTGGATCATAAAAAATGTGATTTTAGTTCATAGTCTGGCCTAAGGTTGATCATGTAGGTACCCTCCTGTAAGGACTCAATTTGTAACGATCCCAAATTCGTATTGGGTTCGAACGTTAAAGGCCCAAACAATAAATTTGTAGAGCATGGATATCAAAGAACTAGGTCAACTCCAAAAAAAAAAACAATTCAACTTAACGTTTATAGATGGATTAACACTCATATAACGATCAATTTCTCCTTGAAACAAGTTCAGTTCTTTATTTCATAAGGTTTTCTTCTAAGTACTACTCGTTTAGAAGTTCCGATCTCTCTTTCCCAATGCATTCTTTCTTGTTATATATTGCCCTCTTGGTGTCATCTTCACCACACACGTGTAGGTTGGGTTCGGGGGATCCCTTCCTATCCCATCCAACACCTTCTAGAACCTCCAACCAGCAACTGTGAGGCTACCTCATCACTGTTCAGGCATCACCTCCACATTAATGCGGCCAGAGAGTTGGTTGAAAGGCAATTAATGCGGAGTCAGCTGTTATTAAAGATATTTGTTTACCTTTTCTTTCTTACCCTTGGTCCCATGTCCCACCTTTAGTGGTAATGTAGCTCTGAAGTGTGTTTGTAACAATATGATGTTCAGGTCGTCCTCGGGCTCATATTGCCGAGAAGGATTTTGTCCTCGAACGAATACTGAACTCACCTCACGTGATATCTACTATTCTTTTCGTTTGGTTATCCTTATAACCTGATATGGGCCTCCTCGGACAGTTTTACGTCCTCGGATGGGTCACAGGCCCAGTTAACACGATTTTAATAATTTATTGATTAACCGGCCCCCACAATAGCCCCTCAAAATCTTGCTTTTTGACTCTTCGGGAGAAAAGATTGATTTTGATGTCATAAGCCCATACCCGTTTATGTTTTGGGCATGCTCCTGACGCTTTAGCATCCCGAGCGTGGCAGCATTAAATTTTGGCGATGCCCTTGTCTCCCACGTTCAACGGTGAGATGTAAATCCAACGGTAGGGGGTCTATCTCGTTTCGCGAGCGGGAACTTTCCCGTTCATAATTTCTGCACGACTATAAAGGAATTCTTAAATCAATTCTCTTTCTGACCTTCAGCGATCACACAATTCTAGAGCTTATACACTGAACCTGTCTTTCTCCTTTTTCGTTGTTTTCCTGGCATCTACAAATACTAAAATCCTGTCCGAGGACCCTCTTTCAAACCTGTAAGTTTTCTTAAAACCTTTACCACTTTCATCTTAAACTCGTTAATTTCTCTACTAAGTCCTTTAGGAAAATGGGGAAAAAGGAAGGTAAGTTTTGTTGTCTAGTTGAGTCCAAGGAAAGTATGAGAAATTTCCGCTCTAAGTATAAGATTTCTTCAACAGTGGGTATGAGGTACGCAGCCCAAGGGGAATGGGCCGATGCTAGAAAAACAGGGGAAATGGTTATTCCCATGATTGCCTTCATAGAAGGCGGGATGACCATCCCCATGGGTAAGATTACTAGGAGCTACCTTAGGTTCTTTAGGTTATCCCCCACTCAGTGTGCCCCAAACATGTTTAGGGTCCTAGGAAGTATAGAAGTTTTGAACGAGAGAATGGACCTAAACCTGACCCATCATGACGTGAATTGGGTGTACAACCTCCACCACTTGAAGGGGCAGGGGTATTATCTCAAGTCGAGATATCCCGAGGTGAGGCTAATTCAGTGCCTTCCCACCTCAAACAAGAACTTAAAGGATGATTTCCTTATCTTTTCTGGGGAATGGCATGATGGTCTGCCATGCCCCACTAAGGAAGGAACACCAGGTGGGGATGCAATCATAGATTCATAATGTTTAGTTCATACATGTCTTTCCTTTTTTTTTGTTTTTTGTTTTTTTTTTTTGTTTTGAGTCTTAGTATTCTTATCCCTAATGACGCTTTATGTCAATTCAATGATTTTGCAGATAGACGTTTCACCAAGCCCAACCTTAAGTTAGTCAACAAAGCAAGTTTGGATAGGGTATTGAAAGCCGAGATATACATGAACGAAGCTGACGGCCAACTCCGGACAACCCATTTAATCCTCGGCTACACCCCCCTCTCGTTTGCTTTCCAGGCGCCGAAGTGTGTGATCAGAGCCCGCGATCCTCGGCTTCACCGTATTAGTGTTGCCTTTAGGGGGTTCATCGTTCCAGAAGATATCCCACTTCCCCAGAATACATCCCGCACTGAACCCCTTTTTGTGTCCGCCGTCTCAACAGGAGCCTCTTCATCCCAGCCTGCCCTCAGGGAAGAAGAAGTAGAAGAGGGAAAGGAAGAAAAAGAAGAAGAGGAAGAAGAAGAAGAAGTTGTAGAACTCTCAGATTCCTCGAACGACTTTGGGATTTTTGATCAACCTATATGCTCTGAAGAAGATCCTGACGAGATGGGGATACAAAGGAAGCCCTAAAGAAGTTTGATGGAGTTGATTGAGAATCAACCCGGGAAGAATTCGCCGGCAAAATCAACGCAATCCCAGATTCCTTCTCTTCCCTCCAGGCTTCCTCCTCCTACTCCTCACCAACCTTCTCATCATCCTCCCCAGCCAGTCAGAGCTGATGCTGCTGAGTTAAAAAGGCGTAGGGAGGAGAAGGGGAAGGACGTGGTGGATGCTGGCAGGTCTCGTCCGACCTGCGAGGAGGATGCCCAGCGAGCTGCCAAGCAGCAAAAAACTAGCCATCTTCCTCAGCAAGGCCAGGAGAGGTCTGATACTCAACCTCCTGAGCCTCAAGCTTGGCTACCAGCACCCATGCATACCGGGGAGCCCCTACGAGATGATGCATCTATTAGGGACTTTAACGGTGGCATTGGGTGTCACGTAACCTCGGCTATAGAAGAGGCCTTGTTGCTCCCCAAAGATATGGCCAAAATAAAAAACGTGAGGAAGAATGAACTCATCCTCAATAATAAAAGATACTTGGGCCTGGTAAAGTGTTAACTCGTTTCTTTTTCTTTTTGTGATTATTACTCACTGATGTGTACTTTTTATTGACTATAGTGTTAATCTCTTCCTTGTAGGTTATCCAAAATACTTTTAAGCTGGATGAGATGCTCAATATCTGCTACAGTCAGCTAGACGATGAAAAGAAGAAATGGGCGTCGGCTGTACAGACTTTAACACTATCCGAGCAGGACTTGGCTGAGGCAAGGAAAAAGTTACTTACTGAGGAGCAAGCTCACAAGAGCGCTGACTCAGCCTTGGAAGGCTATCAAAAGCAGGCTGAGGACCAGGGAAAGTGCTTGCGTGAAGCAAACGCAAAGCTAAAAGCTGCCCGGGAACAAGTTGCAGCCCTTAAAAAGCATTTGGAGGAAACCCAAAAGCTGAGGGAGCAAGCTGAGAAGTTCAAGGAGGAAGCTAAGAGAGCAAAAGCCGAGGCCGAACAGGCAACGAATGAGGCCGAGTAGAAAGGATATGAAATCGGCGTGGCTGAGATGGAGGAGACACTAAGGGCAGAGGTGCCAATGGTATACCGTATCTACTGCGCCCAAACTTGGGATGAAGCCCTTAACCGAGCTGGGGTTGAGGCTTCATCTGAGTTAAGGAGGCCAGAGAACGTGTTCTACCCTAAAGCAATCCGCACCTCAGCCCCTCCATCCAGTCAAGCTGAAAACACTCCCTTAACCATTAACCCTAATGAGGAGGTTTTGCCTCCAAGTCTTCCTCCTCCTGGCCAATCAGAACCAGCTAAAGATAATAACGCCCCTCCATAAGCCTCCTTGGACAAGACTGCAGCTGCTTCTGAGGCAGAGGGGGCCTCTTAGGGCTTCCAACAGGATTTGGCTTCCACAGTCATGCCAGTTGGGGAAGCAACTAAGGATAAAGAGGGAGTCACCACCTCGGAGGTAGATAAATCAGCCAGCCAAGCTCCAAAGCTCCAAATCAAGTTTAAAAAATAGGATTTATTTTGTAAATTGATTAGGGCTTTTGTAAGGATATTTATGTTTATTTGTTTATTGCTGTTGCCGTTTTATCTTATTTTTGTACTTGTTCGCTGTATTATCTCAATTTGAATGGATTTTTTTTGGCTATCTTTCATTTGCAAAAGAAAAAATAACTTATAAACATTAGCAATTGGCGATTAAAAATGGATGATAACCATTAATACTATGAGGTCTCAGGGAGACATCTTGGATACATACGCATTGTTTCTAATCAATTGAAATTTTAGGGAATGTTCAAAAGTTGGATAAAGTTGGGTCTACAGTACTTCAATTGTACATTAGATGATGTTCATAGGCTTAGTGGGGTTTATATCTCCAATAGGTAATTAAAAATCCTGTGATCTTAGGACGATATTTAAGAATTTGTTATCCTTGAATGCATAAGCCCAAGTGGCCCTAGCACTTTAATAGCAAGAAGTTGTATTAGTTTCAAAGGAACCCACTTAGTGACCCAATAAATTTCACAGGGTATTAATTTCCACTAAGTTTGTGGTTCGAGGACCTGACATAACTTAGTTTCTATTTAATACTTCACAAGATGCAATAGGGTATTAATTTCCACTAAGTCTATGGTCCAAGGACCTGACATAACTTAGTTTTTGTTTAATACTTCAATGGATGTCATAGGGTATTAATTTCCACTAAGTTGGTGGTCCGAGAACCTGACATAACTTAGTTTCTGCTTAATATTTCAATGGATGTCATAGGGTATTAATTTCCATTAAGTTTGTGGTCCGAGGACCTGACATAACTTAATTTCTGTTTAATACTTCAATGGATGTCATAGGGTATTAATTTCCACTAAGTTTGTGGTCCGAGGACCTGACATAACTTAGTTTCTGTTTAATACTTCAATGGATGTCATAGGGTATTAATTTCCACTAAGTTTGTGGTCCGTGGACCTGACATAACTTAGTTTCTGTTTAATACTTCACTAGATGTCATTAGGTGTGGAAACACAAGATGCATGATTAGCATAAATTAAAGGAAAAACCCAAACTAGACTACTTTTATTAATAATAATACCTCTTAAGATTATTTACATTCCAAGGATGAAGTACAGCTTTTTCATCTAGGTCTTCCAGATAATAGGCTCTTATTCTGGCTACTGAAATAATCCGATAAGGCCTTTCCCAATTAGGCCCCAATTTTCCCCAAGCTGGATTCTTGGTGGTTTCCAGAACTTTCCTCAGCACCAGATCTCCTACGGCTAACGGTCTCAGCTTCACATTAATATCATAGCCTTGCTTGAGTTTATGCTGATAGTAAGCCAATTGGACCATTGCATTCTCCCTTCGCTCTTCAATCAAGTCTAAACTTTTTTCCAACATCCCATCATTACTGTCCGAGGGAAATGTACTAGTCCTTAACGTTGGGAATCCAGTTTCCAGAGGGATGACGGCCTCGGCTCCATAGGTCATGGAAAAAGGAGTCTTTCCTGTCGATCGTCGAGGCGTTGTTCGATAGGTCTAAAGAACATGTGGCAATTCCTCCACCCATTTTCCTTTTGCATCATCCAGCCTCTTCTTAAGTCCACTGACTATTACTTTATTAACAACTTCAGCTTGCCCATTCTCTTGAGGATAGGCCAGAGTGAAATATCTATTCTTTATACCTAAGTCTGAATAGTATTGCCTAAAGGCCTTACTATCAAATTGAAGACCATTATCCGAGACAAGAGTGCGCGGAGTTCCAAATCGCGTGACAATATTCTTCCAGATAAACCTCTTAACATCTACGTCTTTGATGTTAGCCAAAGGTTCAGCTTCAACCCATTTAGTGAAATAATCCGTGCCGACCAGCAGATACTTTTTATTTCCTAAGGCTTTAGGAAAAGGGCTGACAATATCCAGCCTCCATTGAGCAAAAGGCCAAGGGCTGGACAGAGGGTTAAGAATTCCTCCAAGCTGGTGGATGTTTGGAGCGAACCTTTGACACTGGTCACATTTTCTAACATACTCCTGCACTTCCTTCTGCATATTTGGCCACCAATATCCTTGAGTAATGACTCGGTGTGATAGGGACCTTCCCCCTGTATGACTTCCACAAATGCCTTCATGCAGCTCTTCTAGGAGTGACTCTGACATCTCGAGATGTACACAAAGTAGGTACGACCCAGAGAAGGACCGTTTGTATAACTTTTTGTCCTCGGATAACCAGAACTGAGGAGCTTTCCTCCATATTTTCTCAACTTCTATTTTCTCTTCAGGCAAGGTGTCACTTTCGAGGAATTTCAATATGGGATCCATCCAGCTCAGTGCTAGATTAACTTGATGAACCTAACGTACGTCCTTTTCTAGTGAAGTGGGTGTATGCAAATCTTCGACGATTATCACCCGAGGAAAATTCCGTGTTGAAGAGGTGGCAAGGGTTGCTAGGGAATCGGCATGTGTATTTTCACCTCGGGGGATGTGCGACAAGACGAAAGATTCAAATTTCGTTTACATACGCCTAACTTGACTCAAATACCCCTACATTCTTGGATCTCGGGCTTCCAGTTCTCCTTTCACTTGGCCGACTGCCAATCTTGAATCCGAGAATAATTTTGCTATCTTTCCACCCATTTTCTGGACCATACTCATTCCCATCAATAAAACTTCGTATTCTGCTTCGTTGTTAGTAGCCGAGAATCCCAACCTCAAGGACTTCTCAATGATGATCTCTTCAGGGGATATCAAAACTAGCCCCAACCATGCCCCTCGTTGGTTTGCTATTCCGTACACATATACCCTCCAGGAGGAACCGCCTTGTGTGGATATCAGACCAACCGATTTTTCATCCATGTCATTTTGCTTCATGTTAGCTTCTTCTGGGCACTCAGCAAACTCGGCTACCAGATCAGCAATGACTTGGCCTTTCACAAAGGTGCGAGGCATATACTTGATATCGAAAGCACCACTTAGCAATTCTTCCAGTGTAATCTGCACTTCTAAGTATGGACTTGAGAGGTAGCTGAGTTAAAACAACCACAGTATGGGCCTGAAAGTAATGTGGAAGTTTGCGTGTTACATGGACCACCACCAAGATGGCATTTTCTAATGATAAGTATCTCACCTCGGCTTCATGAAGGGACTTACGTACGTAATAAACTGGTCTTTGTACGCCACTGTCCTTTCATATTAAGACAAAACTAACTGCATGAGGGGCAACTGCCAGATAGGTGAACAACACCTCATCCATCTCAGGACTAGACATGATAGGCGGCCTGGACAGGTACTCCTTCAACTGCTAAAATGCCACAGCACACTCCTCGGTCCATTCAAATTCTTTCCACTTATGCAGTAGAAGGAAAAAGGGACGACACATCTCGGCCGATCTAGAGATAAATCGGTTCAAAGCAGCAGTCATTCCAGTTAGTTTTTGCACCTCTTTTGGATTCCGAGGCGCTTGTAAATCGTGGATGGCCTTAATCTGATCTGGATTCACTTCAATTCCTCTATGAGTCACCATGTATCCCAAGAACCTCCCGGAGCCTACACCAAAGGAACACTTTGAAGCATTCAGACATAGCTTATGCTTTCTCAGTATTCCGAAGATGTTCATAAGATCTTCCACATGCTCGGACACCACTTTACTCTTCACTACCATGTCATCGATATAAATTTCAATGCTTCTACCCAGTTGTGGTTCGAACATTTTAGTCATCATTCGTTGGTAGGTAGATTCGACATTTTTCAAACCAAAAGGCATCACTTTGTAGTGATAGTTTCCAATAGGGGTGACAAAAGCAGTCTTCTCTTGATCGTCCAAGGCTAGCGGTATTTGGTGATATCCTTGGAAGGCATCCAAGAAACTTATCCTAGGATGACCAACGGTTGCATCCACCAACTGGTCTATCTTTGGCATGGGAAATGGATCCTTGGGACAAGCCTTATTGAGATCCGTGAAGTCCACACACACTCGCCACTTTCCTGTCTTCTTTTTTACCACCACCGTATTGGCCAACCATTGAGGATAAAAAACTTCTTTGATGGCCCCAGCTTGCTTGAGCTTGGCCACCTCACTTCTGACGGTTTCGGCGTGCTCTTTTGATGGTCGCTGAGGTGGCTGTCTTTTGGGAATAACAGAAGGATTCACGTTGAGTCGATGACAAATGAAATTCGGATCTACACCTGGGGCTTCATATGGGCTCCATGCGAACACATCTACATTTGCTCTGAGGAATTCCAGCAATCTCTCCTTCTCTTGCAAAGGCAGTTTAGCCCCAACCTAGAAGAATCTTTCTTAATCATCAGCAACAATTACCGTCTCCAAATCTTCACATTTTACCTTGTCGGCTGGTACATCCAAGGGTAATGCTAGGGGTTTTAATTGCTATAATCCATTATCGACAGTAGCCGAGGTTTCTGCTTCTGGCCGATGTTGTATAGCCGCTACCAGGCACTGCCGAGTTGCAACCTGGCTTCCTACTATCTCCAGTGCTTGGCCTCCAGATGGGTACTTCACTTTCTGATGTAGAGTAATTGAGACTGCTCCCAGGGTATGAAGCTAAGGTCTGCCCATAATAGCCGTGTATGGAGAGAAAAAGTCTACAACAATGAAGTCCACCTCCACCACATCCATACCAGTTTGAACGGGTAGTCTGATCTGTCCTTTTGGAGCGACCATCTTCCCTCAAAACTCACCAGAGCGGAACTGTAGGCTGCTAAGTCCTCTAGCTTCAGACCTAGCCCCTTATACAAATCTGGGTACATTATATCAACAGCACTACCTTGATCAATCATCATCCTTTTTACATCATACCCACCAATTCTCAGCGTGACCACTAGAGCATCATCATGGGGCTGTATGGTTCCAACCTTGTCCTCATCCGAAAAGCCCAAAATCAAAGGGACATCCACCCTGGCTCTCTTCGACGCTTGGCAATGATCCTCGGCCGGAGGTCGGAACACCGACAGTACCCTGGAAGGACAAGATCCAGTCCTCCATGGGGCGGCAAAAATAATGTTTATTGTACCAAAGGGGAGTCTCGAAGAAGCGTCCCCACGCATTTCTGAGCCTGCCTGGCTTACCCTACCACTGGAATGATGCAATAGTTGCTTCAATTTCCCCTCTTGGACCAACTATTCCAAATGGTCCCATAAGTTCCTGCAATCCTCCGTCGTGTGCCCATGATCTTGATGATAGTGGCAATAAAGGTTCGGGTTGTATCTCTTAGGCTTTCCTGCCATCTTGTTTGGCCACTTTAAAAAGGGCTCATTCTTTATCTTCTCTAATACCTGTTGCACAGGCTCCCGAAACACTGCATTAACCACCGGGGTGTCAACAGAACCTGATTGCCCAACGAAGTCTTTCCGAGGTCGGTTATTATTGTAACGGTCCGACCTGAAATCCCTCCTCTCCTGAGGGATTACCTTAGCCTTTTCTTTTCCCTGAAGTTGGTCTTCTTCTACTCTTCTGTACTTATCAATCCTATCCATCAATTGGTGTACACTGGTAACAGGTTTACCAATTAGCGATTTCCTTAAATCATGCTCAGCTGGGAGGCCAGCCTTAAAGGTACTTATGGCCACATCATCATGCTCTCCCTCTATTTCATTAAACATTTCCTAGTATCTATCTGAATAAGCCTTGAGAGTTTCGCCTTCTCGCATAGACATGGACAGCAAGGATCCCAAAGGCCGAGGAACCCTACTGCAAGTGATAAAGCGAGCGCCAAAAGCCCGGGTAAGCTTTTTGAATGACTCAATAGAGTTGGCCCTTAAACCGTTGAACCATCTCATCGCCACCGGACCCAAACTTGATGGAAAGACCTTGCACATCAAGGCCTCGTCCCTAGAGTAGATAGCCATCTTTTGGCTGAAATGGCTAACATGTTCTACTGGGTCTGACCGGCCATCATATAGGGTGAATGTAGGCTGGTGGAATCGCTGAGAAAGGATCGCATCTTCTATATTCCTTATGAAGGGTGATTTGGAGACTTGGCTTAACACTTTGTTCATAGCGTTGTTCCCCAAGCCCCTACTAGGCGGGCTTTTGTACCTACGTCGATGGTCGCGCTCCTCTTCATAGGAGAAAGTCTCACTAGGCGGAGTTCTGGATCTCCGCCTATAACTAGCTCCATCCGTCTCCTCGGATGATGGTTCGGAGCAAGGTGGGGAACATTCTCACCGGGCATGGCGCAACTCTCTTTTCAACTCGTCAATCTCAAGTTGCAGGTTCCTGTCATTTTTTGCATGGGAAACATGACTCTTCCCACGAGAGCGACTTTTGGCGGTATGAGTTGTGTGCGCACTCCCCTCACGACCTTCTCTCCGTTCGGGACTCTAGTGTGGATCACCATGCTAGGAGCCCCTTGACTCTGCTTGGTGTGGGTTGGCATCTACCTGATGTGGTCCTGCTACGTAGTGATGTGGACTTGCTTCCTCCATCATGAACGTTGCACCAGATTTCTTTTAAGTTAGATCAAGCTCTTCTCACAGATGGCGCCAATTGTAAGGACTCAATTTGTAACGATCCCAAATTCGTATTGGGTTCGAACGTTAAAGGCCCAAATAATAAATTTGTAGAGCGTGGATATCAAAGAACTAGGTCAACTCCAAAAGAAAAACGATTCAACTTAATGTTTATAGATGGATTAACACTCATATAACGATCAATTTCTTCTTGAAACAAGTTCAGTTCTTTATTTCATAAGGTTTTCTTCTAAGTACTACTCGTTTAGAAGTTCCGATCTCTCTTTCCCAATGCATTCTTCCTTATTATATAGTGCCATCTTGGTGTCATCTTCACCACACACGTGTAGGTTGGGTTCGGGGGATTCCTTCTTGTCCCATCCAACACCTTCTGGAGCCTCCAACCAGCAGCTGTAAGGCTGCCTCATCACTATTCAGGCATCACCTCCACATTAATGCTGCTAGAGAGTTGGTTGAGGCAATTAATGCGGAGGCAGCTGTTGTTAAAGATATTTGTTTACCTTTTCTTTCTTACCCTTGGTCCCATGTCCCACCTTTAGTGGTAATGTAGTTCTGAAGTGTGTTTATAACAATATGGCGTTCAAGTCGTCCTCGGACTCATATTGCCGAGAAGGATTTTGTTCTCGGACGAATACTGAACTCACCTCACATGATATCTACTCTTCCTTTCGTTTGGTTACCCTTATAACCTAATATGGGCCTTCTCGGACAGTTTTACATCCTCGGATGAGCCACAGGCCCAGTTAACACGATTTTAATAATTTATTGATTAACCGGCTCCCACAATAGCAATTGTAAGGACTCAATTTGTAACGATCCCAAATTCGTATTAGGTTCGAACGTTAAAGGTCCAAACAATAAATTTGTAGAGCGTGGATATCAAAGAACTAGGTCAACTCCAAAAGAAAAACGATTCAACTTAACGTTTATAGATGGATTAACACTCATATAACAATCAATTTCTCCTTGAAACAAGTTCAGTTCTTTATTTCATAAGATTTTCTTCTAAGTACTACTCGTTTAGAAGTTCCGATCTCTCTTTCCCAATGCATTCTTCCTTGTTATATATTGTCCTCTTGGTGGCATCTTCACCACACACGTGTAGGTTGGGTTCGGGGGATCCCTTCCTATCCCATCCAACACCTTCTCCAACCAGTAGCTGTAAGGCTGCCTCATCACTGTTCAGGCATTACCTCCACATTAATGTGGCCAGAAAGTTGGTTGAGAGGCAATTAATGCGGAGGCAGCTGTTGTTAAAGATATTTGTTTACCTTTTCTTTCTTACCCTTGGTTCCATGTCCCACCTTTAGTGGTAATGTAACTCTGAAGTGTGTTTGTAATAATATGACGTTCAGGTCATCCTCGGACTCATATTGCCGAGAAAGATTTTGTTCTCGGACGAATACTGAACTCACCTCACGTGATATCTACTCTTCCTTTCGTTTAGTTACCCTTATAACCTGATATGGACCTCCTCAGACAGTTTTACGTCCTCGGATGGGCCACAGGCTCAGTTAATACGATTTTAATAATTTATTGATTAACCGGCCCCACACCTCCTTTTTTTGCCATGTGCAAGTCTGTGTCTGCTTTGGCTTAACATGAGTAACCCCATGTTTGGATGAATCAATACATTCCGATCACATTCTCTTCTCTCCTCTCCTCGTTACCCTCTACTCCAAACATACCTCGAGAAATTTTGGTCTTGATTGACCTCTTTTATGGATCAATTGTAAATTAATATTGAATTCCTTTCATACTATCGGATCATCTCAATAAGACGAATTAATTTTTTTTTAATTGAGCTTAAAATATTTAAAGCCTTTTAAATTGATGTGTATACAACTTAAATTGCATCCGTACCATATGCCATTGTTTGTCTAATAGATATGCTAGACAAAAGCTTCCAAAATTTGTTGATAATGTGTCTGTTGCACGCACAGCAGATTGTGCATGCAGGTTAACTAAAAACCGTACGGTTGAACATCATGTATTTATAATTTAACATCGTTTCATTTTTTAGAAATATATGAAAAAATTTCCAGAAAAGAAAAGAAAACTCTAACAGTGCTCAATTGAAGATCTAACTGGTCTTCTATGAACTAGCTTAATGAGCTCTCCTTGAAGAAAGAAAAAAAGAAAGAAAAGGGAGGAAGGAAAAAAAGAGGATGAACACAGTTTAAGAAAGCAATGATTTCATGATATTTTAAGGTAACAAATATCTGTAAGTAATTAAATCAAAATTTATCTATCAGTAAGCAAAGCAATTCAAGAAGACAACAAAATTATGCTAGGTAAGTCGTAGATAAACTTTCTTATGGAAGTGTATAAAGCTTAATATAATAGGTTAAACTATAATTTGTTATCAAAGCAAGTAGTGATATGTATATACCATATACATGTAAGATTCACGTGATATTGATTTGTTCACGAGGATCCGTACATCCAAGTTTCTTATCAAAATCAAAATCGAAAAGTTCTTCATGCTTGAGAAGTGACTGTTCCATTTTTCCCTAGTTCCCGCTGTCTGGCTCGGTCCATCTTCCGTTTACGCCATTCCTCCAGAGCTAAGGAACATTGCAAATTTTAGTAAATCAATCCATCACATTAACAATGTCGTAACACCCCAACAGTTGTAGCAACAACAACAAAGCCTTGGTCCCAAATTTTTTAGGATTAGTTATGGATCCTCAATAAATTAGTAAGAGGATTCGCTATATGTATTTTTTCCTTTGTAACACCCAAAGAAGAAAAATATAGAAAAACCATAATGGGAAAGAGTAAAACACATTTCTGGTGAGAAGAACTTTGATTGACACATGTTTATTAGATTTCTGGATCTTGGCAATATTAGGGAGAAAGCTTTTAGATCCCAAAGTAAACAAAGCTTAATACTAATGGAGTTTGATGTGCAAAGAAACAATATGGTGCAGACCTCAATACTTGGACTAGTGCTATTAGTTAAGAAGAGTTAAACAACAAAGCCATTGCCCTTCAACCACAGCAAAACACTCTCTTTCAGTATTATTGATTGGAAATAAGTTACGGGCTTCATGAATGAAGCATTTTGGACAACATTATGCTGGATACTAGGCAACATCTATTTTTAAAGGTCACGAATGTCTGATTTTCAAGAAGATGCTGATGACCACAAGAAGGCATTTTTTAAATATCACAAGTGTAGATTATAAGACAAAGAGAAATGGCAAGGATTTAACTCTTCGTAGGAAATGGCATCCTGTTTGACAACTACCAAACTGGGGGCTGTTATGTGTAATGACACATCCAAAGGCAAATATCAAATTTGGTGGATGCTAATAGAATTAACTGTTTTAGAATTCTCATAAATGACTTTCTTTGTTAGATGTGTGTACAAGTAATGTAACTACATTAATTTTGACACTTGTTAAAATCAGACCTGGCAATGCAACTTTTCTGACAGATGAGACAACTAAAGTGTTATGGAAAATACATTTTAAAAAAAAAACCCTCATAGTTTTATACTTGGTACACATTAAACCTCAAACTTTTATGGCCTATTTGGATAAAGGGGGGAAGGAGGGGGAGTGGAGGGGAGTAGAGGAGAGTTGGCTAAAAATAAGCTAATTTTGTGCTAAATCTACTCTACTCTACTCTACTCCCCCTCTCTCTCCCTCAATCCAAACGGACCATTAAAGGGGACACTTTAAACCCCATACTCTCACATACATACCAAAAAAAAAAAAAAAAAAAAAAAACCAATCAATTCCCACCCTCACACCGTTAGTCCTTGTAAGAGGAATCACTTCTCTCTCTCTCTCTCTATCTCTCTCTCTCTCTCTCTCTCTGTATATATATATATATATATTCTGATATGCTGTTGGGGTAGGGTTTTGTTTTGGTTCTAACATGATGACTAACGATCTGGGGAGGAATTGTTTGCAGTTTTTTCGGGAAAACTGATGCAAAAAGTCTAAACTCAGAAGTCCAGATACAAGAATTTGATGATATAGTGAAGAACACCCTTATGCCAAATTCAACCATAAGCTATCATTGCAAGACTAGAAAAAGCCACAAATTTTCATCATATCACTACAGAAAGAAGTTAGATGACTACAAACAATAAAATAAGCCTAATGAAGCAATGTGACAAACTTTTCTTTTCAGTTAAGGCTAAACAATTAGAATAGACGTTTTACTAACATTATGCGGAATCCATAACACGACGAACTTCTATTTGAATCATATGGGAAACTCTACAATTATTCTAATTGACAATTGAAAGGTAGAGAGACAGGGGGATTCTACAGCAAAAAAGAAAGGAGTCACCTTTTAAGCTGGCAGCATCATTAGCAGAACGAAAATCCTTTAACCTTTTAGAAAGATCAACTGCAGCAGTTTGCTTTGAATCTTTCTGTTGGACTGTCTCTGGTTGTGCATATACTTCTTGCTCAATTTCCCTCACCTATAAATGGGAAAAGATTCAACCCCATTGCAAATGAACCAGTTATCCATTTGATAATGGAAAGAAAAAAGGGAAAGCTATGAAAAGAAAATATAAGTTTTAATTCAATCTTCAGAATGCAAGAGTCTGGCCCCTCCAATATAAGTCTTTTCTTTGCCTTTGTTTAACTTATAGGACAAAGTCATAAACATGAATTTGTTCAAATTAGAGGCCATGCTTACTCTCTTCATCAGTTCCAAAGGTTGCATTGCTAGACGGATTTCTTCAGATTCCTTGATATACCTGATTTGAGCTGCAATTTGAAAGTCAATCCAATATACCTTAGTCTATCAGCAAACGCAGTGCTCAGCAACTGATCTATATACAAACTGAAAAAAGACCCCAAATAATATAAATCAGAATCAAGTTAAGGAAGCAGTCCATGAGTGAGCAACAAACTTCTAGACCCGTGTCATGTGATGCCTTCATGCTTGGCCTAGTCTCATGTAATTTAATGTCTTCATGTTTGGCCAAGAACCAGAAGCTGAATTTCAATTATATCTATAGGCTATACAAATATAAATTGGGTAAAAATGCCATTTTAGTCCCTAAAGGGCCTAAACTGTGTTTTAGATTTTAGTTTCATCCTTGGATTATTAATTCTGGTGTTTGGTACGCTGGAAAATGGAATTCAGAGAAAATATTTAGTGTGGTCAATGAAAAAAAAGCCAAAAGAAGCAGAAAACGTTTTCTACTTTTGAGAAGTGGAAACGTTTTCTACCATTCCAATGTACCCTAATCCCCACCATTCCTTTGCACTGCCAACACCACTGCCACCATTACCATTGGCACCACTACCACAATATTGCTACCACTGCCACCACTACCACACCATCTTTGATGTTGCCATTACCAACACCTCCACCGCTACCATATCACTATCAACCTCCATTACCACTTTTGCTACTGCCACCATCACCACATCACCTTTGCCACTGCCAACTTTGCCGCTACTGTCACTACCGCTTTCATGTCGCCGCCGCCGCCGCCACCATAGCGTTTAAATAAAATATTAATGATTTTCCGTATGAGCCAAATGATGGAACAATATTCTGTTACACCAGCGTAGTTATAACACCTACTTTTGTAAGTTTGTAACTTGCAATCACTGCCAGCAACTTGTAATCACAGCCTGCACATGTGGCCCCATCATCAACCAACAACGTTAATGTTCTCAAATGCCTGCCCGCACTGCCATTGCACAGTCTGCACTGCATTACACAGCCTACACCTGTATTACACATCCTACACTTGCAACTTGCAAGACTAGCAAGCAGCAGCTGGTCATAGCTTCATTATTGGAACAGCTAGGGCTCCTCACATAATCAGCACCTCCCTTGAGCAGCAGCAGAGCACCTCCATTGAGGTGCAGCACACATAATGCAGCAGCAGAATACACAGCACACATGATGCAGCAGGATACCAGGGCAGGTTCCTAATACAGTATATAGAGACATGTGACATGCACATGTAGAACCACAATGTTTTATATTTATTTTACTATTTTTTAAATTACCAAATTAACGTATTCTCACATATTCTGATTTTTTTACTAGGATATGGCCAAACATGCCATATAAACATTATATCGATGTGTATGGAAAAAATATGCCATATCAGCAATAGTTGTTTATGGTGGAACTATGAGACAATTAAAGAGGAAAGTGAAATTGACACATAATTTAAGGACCGAAAATCATTTTGACCTATGCTTTTTTTGGCAATTAATGCTCCGTAACCATGCTATACCAATTCAAAGAGTTTGATAAAGCAATTTATGAGAACCTAATTATGGAAATGAAAGAGAAAAGAAGATCGTCCCATCTTGTGAGATCCCTCTTTGATTCTCATCCTATACTCCGCAATTCATCCTTATAGACTAGAAAAAAAGGAAGTGAGGTGCTTGAAAGTCAATCTAAGGATACATGAAACTAGCAATTAAATCGATATAATGAGACCTGCTCATTATCAGATTTCCTTAATTAACGACACCTTTCTTTTCAATGAGTCCTAGCTTCCCCCTGGTCAACAGATCTTGAACCTTGAACTAGGATTAAGTAGAATCTGAATTTGCTACTCTCACTCAAGCTAGCCGCATGTATGATATGATACCATCCTTTGACTAACAACCATAGAGAGATAAGATTTTAATCTGTGTCATACCACATGCTTAGAGATATGAACCCTTCACAGCAAATGTTTCCAGCTGCTGCCAATCTTGGCAATATTATGGTTCAGCATATGGCAGCCTAATAATAGTGAAAAGTTTTAAGTGAAATTCAGTTTTAGATTCTGAGAAGTTGCAAATTTCATCCCCATTGAGGCTTTATATAAAGAATGATATGAGTGTCAGAACTTAGAAATGGTGAAGTTATTTTTAAATGGGTCAAAATGTTCATACGACCTGGCATCAGCATATTGAGCTAACCAGCCCAAAACTTACCCACAAGATGCTAAGAAGGGGGTTCTAACCACCGGTTTGATTTACAAGAAATCATCTTGTAGAAGTTTTTCCTGGTCACTAAATCTAATTTTAGCATAAATTATGATAATTAATAAGGTCTGCAGAACCAATGTTATTGTTGGCTACCACGTGAATTTTGGAGACATGTAAATGACCCTAAGAGAATCTTGAAGACAATAGACATAGAATGGTTTTAAGAATTTATGCTAAGTGATCTTGAGTATGACCATGTCATAAATAAAATAGTCATTAAGCTAAAAAGAAGTCAAATTTTATTTTCAGAAAATTAAGCCATTACATTTCATCTGTCAGGCAAAAGTAAAACTGTAGAGAAGCAACAAATCCTTGTTCTACCCAAAAAAGAAGAAGTATATTAGTAGATTTCTGGACAACAAGTTAGAAACAATCAACTAAAAGAACAACACAGAGAGCTAATCCCCTTAAGGGAAACAAGATGCCATTGTGAAGCCTTTTTTAATCACTTGATACTATGTGTTATAAACTTAATTAGGAAGCCACAAATGACAGCTACAGGACTATTAAATCTGTTATTTTATTTGAAAAATTCTACACAAATTTTCACTTCAATTTTAATCTGTCTCTCCTCATGCATTAATCTTAGAAAAACACAAAAGGGAAGGAAGGGTCATGGGTTCAAAACCCATTGGTTGCATGTGTAAACTCATCACTTAGAAAAAGAAGATATATATATACATATCAGTTGACTGGCAGAATTAGCTCAATAAATTTACGGCTCTGAAATAACAGTTACAAAGTTTCACATACATACATACACAAATAATATAGCATTATAGAGTTGAAAAGGCTCTTTCTATCCTAATTGAAAACAAGAGTCCTAATAGAAGATGAATGTAATGCGTTTGACATCCTCTTTTTACAATAAGCTCTTTAGTAAAGTAGTGAGGACTGTAAAAGTGATTCCTCTCAAACTCAGAGCCCTATTCTTACAGGCTTATGTGACGTGCAAAAGAAGTGGAGTTTCTGTTACAGATTTTAATGTTATGCTTGCTGCAGAATATTTGGATGTTTGCTTAATTTTAGGATCAGAATAAGTTGTTGCATAATATTAGGATTAATAGCATATGTATTTGCATTTTAGTAGGATAAGGGAATTTGTTTATCAAGTGTTTGGGGGGTAACGGCTAGTGGAGCTAGTGTTTGAGTTTTATTAGGATAGTTTGTTCCTAAAATGCAGGGCTTATCTTGTATAAAAGGAGCAGTAGTTATTTGAATAAAACCATCAGATAAGAATTATTTATGCAGAGTAATCTGTAGAGGTCAAGGATTCCTCGATCAATCCTAATTTCTTTTTAGTGTTTATCCAATATCCATTAATTATCAAAATAGGTAAAGGTCAAGTCTTGTACGTTCCAGCTTACAGCTACCAAGATCAGTCAACCTTCCCAAAATAGCTTCAATTCAAGAACTTATATTCACTTTCAGTCAGCCACAGCCAAATTTTTTATTTTTTTTAATAATTTATATAGAAAAAACCCAATTAAATTTCGGATTAAATTCTTTAGAAAAAAGAAAAGAAAAGAAAAGAAAACCCAACCCAACCAGATGGACCACCGAGTGGATGAACCACAAGATCAAAATACCAACAATTCAATTCTGTTCGATTCTAAAAGAACCCATTACTCTTCCATAATCTAGTAACCCAGAACACCAAATTTTTTTTTAACATAACTTGCAAAAAAATTCGAGACCCACAAGAAATCTCAGTTTATTGAGAAAGAAATTTCTAGAAGAATAAAATCAAATTGAGAAAGAGAAAAACCTGAATTAAATTGAGAAGCAGAGATCTTGCTTCTGGAAAAGGAAGAAGAGAGAAAACCCTGAAGCAAGAGAAGAGCAGCAAGAACGTTCAAGAAACATACAACTATGGTTGCATTCCTGAAGGAGAACTTCAACCTCCATGACTGAGCTACCTCCATCTTCTTCTATTCCTAAACGGACTTGTAAATTCAGTAATTCTTCGATAAGAAATAGTGTAATAGGTACTATATATATATCTTGTTTTACTTTAGTTCGCTCTGGGTCCCACTTGACACAGACAAAATAGCGATCTTTATAAATAGAGTTTCGTTAACGTATGACCTGCGGCATACTTTAATCGTTTTTTCTGAAAAAATTTTACGATGATTTTAAAAAAATGGTCAAAACATCTTATTATTTTTTCATTTTTAAATAAAAATTTTTCTAAAAAGGTTATACAAGAAAGTTAAAAAAAATATATACAACTTTTATTCCTAAATGGACCACTATAGTATAGTGTATACTATATAGTTTTCTCTGGCTCCTACTTAAGTCGACGCTGCTCTCTATAAATAATAAAACATAGGATAAGTAGTGTCTGTACGACACATTAAGGGGATGTACCACCTAAATTAATAAACAAAATATACATAAATTAGTATTCCAACTTAGTTATAAACAAAATGTATCCAATTGATTTAATAAATAAGATATATATGAACTAGTATCCCAACTTAGTTATAAACAAATAGGAGTAGAGTGAGAGACGGCAGAGAGAGAAATAAGATTGTTAAGATTTGTGAAGTAATTGAGTTTTATACAGGACAAGCCGAATAGGGGAAAATTAAATTAAAAAATAATTAATTATATAATATATTTTTAAATATATATTAAATATATATTGTTTAAATTTTAAATATATAGGTGGGTTGGGTTGGGTTGGGTAGGCGGGTTTGTGATTATTACGACTCGAACCCAACCTAACCCGCTATTAAAAAACTTTCATAACCCAACCCAACCCACCAACTCCTAAAAACTGACCCGACCCGATAGGTTGGGTCGGGTCGGGTCGATTTTGGTATATTGGCAGGTTTGCTACACACCCTTAAATATATCTACATGTTTTGAAAATATAATAGTTTGATTGCATTTTCTTTTTATATTTAACACACATGTCAAATTTTATGTTAATCATATATATTTAGTATTTACTATTTGATCTATAAACTTATTTTTTATGCATACTTTTAGGGTACAAAAACTTGAAATTTAAACTTGTTTTTAGTATGACATAGAGGATATAAGAAGAAAATATAATTGTGTAATGATATAAGAAGAAAATATAATCATGGAATAAATATACTTTTTTATTTTTTTTTTCAAATTGACATATAATATATTTATTTTATAAGTAAATCAACATATAATATTAGATCTTGTACATTTGATTAATGGATACTGTAGGGATAAAAGCCCAGAATAATATGTTGGGCCTTGAGCTTTTGTTCGAGGACGCTGAATGTTCCGAGGAGGGGCAAATAGTTATTTAGGGTCTTAATTTAAAGTCTTATGAGTAAGGAATGAATGGAAGGTGGTCTGAGGAGGAATTACTCCTCGGATGTGGCGTTTGCAGCTCAAATATGTATTCTAGCAATTAGAATGACCCTCTTAGAAGTTACAATGATAAGAACATGCCTCATGAATATACAAGAAAGAAGGAAACCCAAAAATATCTAGAGAAAAGTTGTTGTCACCGCATTAAATGCATTGCAGCTACTTTTCTTTCCGCATTTATGTTGAGAAGACCATTGAATAGTGTTACCTTAGCTACCATAACGCACAGAAAACTAGAGAGGGTGTCTGATGGGACATGTACTCAAGTGGAGGCTCGGATGATCAACAAGTGTAGAATCAAGATGTTCTAAAGGGAGTTATATAATGTGAGAGACCCTCCATGAGAAAGGGATCGGAAAAATAGAGAGGTAAGACTGCAGCAATCTAAGTTGTTTTTGTATCCAATTGTGATCAACATATACAAGTGTGACCTCCTCGGAATGAAAGTCCATTGACAGCAGAATCTCTTATTTGTGTTTGACTGTCATTTAATTCAGTACTAGCTGTTGTTCAACTCATTAGGGCCTAGTTCTTTAACCCACTCTCTACAAATTTATTATGCTGGACTCATTCGGCTAAGATCCCATACGTTTTGGGCTTGGGCTGCAAATCGTGTCCCTACAGATACATACAAGTTATGTTAGATTTGTATAATTACAGAGTATTATGCTAGATTTATACTATTAGTTCTGTATGTTTAAACTTTTGGCAATCCATGTGTAATAATAATTACAATTTATGTTTATTTTTGTTCAAATTGAGGTTTATTCTTAATTAACTTGTTTAAAAATTTTGCTATACACATCTTTGTAATAATAATTACAATTTATGTTTATTTTGTTCAAATTAGCTTCGTTATTAGGTTTTTTTAACATTAGTAAATTCATATAAAAAATTATAATGTCTTTTTTAAACTAGAATATTTTTTTATGTGATTTTAATTTCCTTAAAACAAAGCTAATAGAAGTTGTCCAATCCTGAGGACCCCGTAGTCCACCACCAGCGGAAATATTTAGATCTAGATCAAGAGCTCTCGCGCCAACAACAGGACTTGAATCCAAAAGGCCAACTTCGATGTCTAAATCCAAGTTCTGGAAACCTCCCTCCAATATCAAGGCCAAGAGCCGGAGATCCTACTTTGGCCAAGAGATCAAGGCCAAAACCAGAAGGTACCTCTCCAACCAAGCCATCTACAAGATCTCTAGGGCTAGGACTGACAAAAGAAGCAAAGAGAGGAAAACATGCATTATGACGGTATTTATTCGAAAAATGGTATCACCTTTTGGAAAAAGATTTTTTTTTTTAAATTAAGGATTTTTTATAAGAATGACATTTTTATTTTTGAAAATGTGAAAAAAAAAAAACTTTTGAGAAGGATTACAAAAAAAAAAAAAAAAAAAGGTATTATGACGGTACTTTTTTATTAAAAATGTATTATTTTTGTAAACAGAAGGAGCTTTTGAGAAAAGCTTTTTGAAAGAAAATGGGCATTATAACTGTATTTTTGAAAAATGGAGGATTTTTTTTTTTTTAAAAGGGGATTTCTGAAGAAAAAAAAATGTCATACTTTTGGAAAACAGTAAGAGTTTTAGGATTTTTGAAAATATTGTTTGAAAGAATTTGGACATTATAATGGTATTTGAAAAATAAGAATTTTTTTGAAAAAGACTTTTGAGTTTTTTGAAAAGGTTGGTTTTGAAACATGGACATTACTTTTAAAAATTTAGGAATTTTAAATAAATAAATTAAAAAAAAAAAACGGTTTTAGTAACAGGTGCTACCTGAGTCTTTTGGCCGAATATTGCTAAATCCGGAGTTTATTTGCATTATAGGCACTGTTCCAAGTTATTTAGGGAATTGAGGAAAGAGAGTGAATTTCGGCAACGGTGTTGCCAAAATTCAACAAAAGTATGAGAGAGAAAGAGAAAAAGTGGGAGAGAGAAAATTTTGAATTTCAGTAATCACATTACCGAAATTCCTGCTGCTCAAACCTGTTGACCGAAAACCAATTGTGGCAATGCCATTGCTGAAATAGGGGGAAAAAATTTTTTGTGGCAATGCCATTGCTGAAATAGGGGGAAAAAATTTTTTGTGGCAATTGTGGCAATGCCATTGCCGAAAATGGGAGGAAAATAAATAAATAAATAATGGTTGCCGAAATTTGGGGAGGAATTAAAAAAAAATGTTATGTCCACAATATTTTTACAACATTTTCACAACAAATCATAGGTGATTAGTTATAATTAGTTCAAATTTGAATTTAATACTGAGATTACTTTTTTAATCCAACAATAACAACCTGCCACTTAAAATTTGTTGTAAAAACATTGTAAAAATTGTGTGCACATATCATTTCTTAAAAAAAAAAGGTGGGATGGATTTGTGACAATGGCATTGCTAAAATAGGAGGGAAAAAAATCCCTCCTATTTCGGCAATGCCATTGCCACAAATCCATCCCACTTTTTTTTTTTTTTTAAGAAATGATATGTGCACACAATTTTTACAATGTTTTTACAACAAATTTTAAGTGGCAGGTTGTTATTGTTGGATTAAAAAAGTAATCTCAGTGTTAAATTCAAATTTGAACTAATAATAACTAATCACCTATGATTTGTTATGAAAATGTTGTAAAAATATTGTGGACGTAGCATTTTTTTTTTAATTCCTCCCCAGATTTCGGCAACCATTATTTATTTATTTTTTTCCTCCTATTTTCAGCAATGGCATTGCCACAATTGCCACAAAAAATTTTTTTCCCCTATTTCAGCAATGGTATTGCCACAATTGGTTTTGGGTCAGCAGGTTTGGATAGCACGAATTTCGATAATGTGATTACCGAAATTCAAAATTTTCTCTCTCCCACTTTTTCTCTTTCTCTCTCATACTTTTGTTGAATTTCGGCAACACCGTTGCCGAAATTCACTCTCTTTCCTCAATTCCCTAAATAACTTGGAACAGTGCCTATAACACCAATAAACTCCGGATTTAGCAATATTCGGCCAAAAGACTCGATGCTATCCAACACCTGTTAATGAGTATCTAACTTTTTTTTTTTTTTATAATTTTTTTATCTCATTTCACCAGCATTTTGCTACATTTTAGGGCTTTCCTATTTCACTCTTCACATCTAGCCTAATGAGTATTCTTCTACTGAAACTACTTCAGGTGCGCCAGCCAGCGATGACACCACTAGTTATGCGCTGGCCAACAACGACACCATTACCTGTGTGCCGCCTTCCACCACCTATATACAGAGTGGTGCTTCCATTGCCAACTGACTTGGTGGAATCTAAAACACCTCCCTTTGGTGGACGTAACTCCCGTGGTGTGGGATTTGAAACACCTCCCTCTGGTGGTGGCAATGCTCGTGGCGCGGGATTTGAAGGTGAAAGGTACACATATTGATTTCTCCACATTGATATTGATTTCTTGATATGTATCACCTGCATTGAGTTATTTTCGGGAAAGACACTTAGAAGCATGTGGGCTGCTATTGCTTTGTGTTCTGTTATTTAATTAACAATATATAAGGAGTTGGCTAAAAGTAGGAGTTGTTAAGATTAGGAGTATCTAATTTGTACGCAGTGATATTGATTTCTCTTTCTTTTAATAGCACTAATAATATGACTTGATTTCTCTTTCTTTTAGGGCACACAATAATTAACTATTTTTGGAAAAAAATTTCTCGAGAATTGAAAAAGTATTAACATCTTTTTCAGTTTTCGAGAAAATGTTTCCAAAAATGGATGGCTTAATGTGTGCCCATTAACCGAACCCTTCTTTTAATAGCATGATATGACTCAAAAATTTGGGGTGGGCTAACTACAATTTTTACAAGCAACATTTCTTGCAATGTAAATAATTTACATTCTATAAAGGGATTTCTTAAAATTTTGGGGGGCCATGGCCCCCACCCTTGTGTGTGGCTCTGCCACTACTAGTAAGTACTAGATTTCTCATTCTTGTGAAAACATAACTTTTACAGATGGTATTTATTTAGGCGTGAAGTTGGTTTTAATAGTTATCTTTGATAATTATATGACAAAAATGTCCTTTAACACATTTCACTCTATTTCATTCTTTTATTTCATACCTAACAAAAATGTCTTTAAAAAAAATTGTTTCTACCTCTTTTCTTTCCCATACAACTTCCCTTTATTCAGACGCGGCTAGGACGCGACGTGTGGCCTGGACGCAGCTGCACATGCGTCCTAGATGTTGTTGCATGCATAAGCTGGACTAAGAATTTGGAAGTTGCATTGAGGAAAAAAAAAAAAAAAAAAAAAAAAAAAAAAAAAAAAAAAAAAAAACTGAAGAAGAAGAAAGAGACAGGGAAGAAGTATATGGTTTATAGATATTTTAATAATATGTGGTGAGAAATAAATATATAATAAACATTTATGAGCGACCGTGCTTTGTTGGCAAGTGAGAGGGGAGGGAAATCAAAAGCAAAAAGGCAAAATAATTTGGATTTTAAGTAATGCTACGATATTTCTATAAAAATTTTACAATAAATTCTATGTACTAATATTTATATTAGCAATATATATGAAAAAAATTATTAATCAATATATATTAATTGATGATAATTATAATAATTATTATTAATTGATATATATATATATATATATTTAACATTATATGAAAAAAATGCTTAACAATATATAATAAATAAAAATAAAAATTAATTTAATAATTAATTAATAAACGTATTCCGCCGCACCCGTATCCTATTATGCTAGATTTATATTATTATTTATGTATCTTTATTTTATTCTTAATTACACTATTTAAACTTTTGGCAATCGATGTATCTGTAATAATAATTACAATTTCTGTCTACCAGCGGTCTGATGGGTACAAATTCAGGAAAGGAGGATCGGGCATTAGCAACATCGGACTGGCTGGGTTTATTTCTTGCAGCTAAACTTCATCACCTTTCCTCGTCGACATCTGATCACTCTCCTCTATATCTTCATTTGGCACAAAGGCAGAAGAAAAAGAAAGCGAGACGATGGTATATCATGGGAGGATGGTATGGTATATCATCAGCCACGAGTTGGGTGCTGGGAAATTGTTTGGAGAGATGCAGGTCTTCTTTGGATGCTTGGAACAAAACAGAATTTAGGCATGTTGGTAAGTCAGTTGCTGCACTACAAGCAAGACTGGAATGGCTGGAACTACAAACATCAACGCCAGAATGATCCAAGCTTTGAAGAATACTAGGATTGAGTTGAATTGTTGGCTGGAGAAAGAAGATGAAATGTGGCACCAAAGATCAAGACTCAATTGGTTTCAAGCAGGAGATCGAAACACAAGTTTTTTTCATGCAAAACCTTCAGCTAGACACAAAAAGAATTATATGGAGGGGCTGTTTGATGCTAATGGAGTATGGCAAGTTGATGAGACTAAGATGGAGGAGATTGTGGTGGAGTACTACAACAACTTATTCACCTCAAGCAACCCGTCAGAGTTCAATGAGATCCTAAATGCAATCCAACCAAAAGTCTCAACTTCCATGAACCAAGAGCTAGTCCAAAATTTCACTGAGCATGAAGTCAGATTGGCATTGAAACAAATGTACTCCCTAAGGGCTCCAAACCCAAATGGTATGCCCCCTCTATTTTTCCAACATTTTTGGAATACAAGCGGTGTAGTGGTCACTAAAACGGTACTTGACTTCCTTAATCTTGGTATATTGTTAGGTAACTAGTAGTGGATTGTATGATTAGCACTGTATTTGATTAGGCAATTGTTAGCACTATATATGATAATCTGTTAGTAATTTGTTAGTACCAGTTATGGTTGTGGTGTTTGTTATATTCAGTTAGTTAGTGTTTGTTATGTTCAGTTAGTTAGGTTGTTAGTTTTGGTAGGAAGGGGAATGAATTGTATAAAAGATGCTGGTGTGGAGAAATGGGATTATGCTGAGAATTAACCAATTTTCCCTCTCTCTCTCTCTCTTTGCCTAGTGGTGGTTACCCTCGAAGTAACTATTTCATCCTTATTCAATTCTATCTCTTCCCTCTCCTCTTCAATTCTTTCCTTTCTGCATTTTCTCAATAACCAATCACTTAACAGTTGGTATAAGAGCCATCGATCTTGATTCAGACTAATGTGACCGAAGAAAGCTTTGGAAAGAATTACGGCAAATAGTGAACAAAGTTTTAGAGGATTTCAAGACTTTGTATAAATCTCACAATGCCGTTTTAGAGAAGGTCAAAGTCTTACCTGAATCTAAAAAGGCCATGAATGAAGAGCTCTCAATATTGCAAGAGGGTCTCAAGAACATGACAGAAAAGGAGTTACAATCTCTTGATTCAATAAAACTCAAAGAACAAATCAAGTTCCAAGAATCTACTGCTGTTGTTTCAAGCTGGGATGTTGATTTTTGTGTCAAAGTGGATGATGGTATACATGTACACACTGCCCTTGAAGTTCAGTCCAAAGAACCAACAAAGAAGGTGATGATGATTTTTCAAGAACCAATTCTTGATGCACCAATGGAGGCTTCCATTCAAGAGTCTAAGATTCAAGAATTGATAATCCAAGTGTCGGTGATCCAAGAATCCAAGATGCAAGCACCAATAATTTTAATGGTTCTAGAATCAAATGAGGTCTTGAGGATACAAGAACATTCCAAGGTTCAAAGAACCAATGAGACCTTAAAGATTGAAGAACCATTGAAGGCTCAAGAATTAGAGCAAAGTTTGAAGATCTACGAAGAAGAAACCTTCATGTGCACGGGACCACTTGACAAAGAGAAATGCATGTATATGGCGATCAAAATGTCACTAAGGTATTGGTCCATTGGAAGATCTCCTTTGATGAAGATGCTATTTCACAATAACACCTTGTAGGCAAGGTGTTTTCAAGGGGAGGGAAATGTTAGGAATGCTATAAGCATATGGAAAATAATTGTTGTAGATTTAGTTAGTTAGTTATAATTCCAAGCATGTTAATCACATTTAGCACATGTTGGAATTATTAATGCACATGGGGAATAATAGGACCATTAGGATAAGGCCATGTGGGCCAATAGAATAATTTTATGGTTCTATAAATACCTACTTGTATAATCACATTTCCATCATTGAAGAATAAACCAATTTCTTAGTGCATTAGTGCATCTCTCTCTATTAATCTCTTTCTTTCTCTATGGAGGGTGACTACCTCGAATTAAGTCAATTTTCCTACAATTCCCATCAATTTTCCTATAATTCCCATCAATCTCCATTAAGAATCACCGGGTTCCTAACATATATCTCCTCTTAATTTTAATGAGACTCATATTGTGCTTATTCCAAAAGTAAAAAAGAACCAAAGAGAATAATTGATTATAGGCCTATTAGTTTATGTAATGTTGTATATAAGATTGCCTCAAAAGCTATAGCAAATAGGCTAAAAAATGTTCTTCCCTTTATTATTAGTGAAACCCAAAGTGCCTTTATGCATGGCAAGTTAATCACTGATAATGTTTTGGTTGCTTTTGAGACCATACGTCATATTAGTCAGAAAAAAAGGAGGAAGGGTGGGAGAGATGACTCTCAAACTTGACATGAGTAAGGCATATGATAAGGTGGAGTGGGCGTGTTTGGAGAAAATAATGAAAAGTTGGGTTTTGTAGAGAGGTGGATACGTTTGATTATGCAGTGTGTGACTTCTGTTACCTATGCCATAAAGATAAACAAGAGTCCTAGGGGACATATTATTTAATCAAGGGATATCCGTCAAGGTGATCCCCTATCTCCATACCTCTTTCTTTTACGTGCAGAAGGTTTATCAGCTTTGATCAAAGCCTTGGTTTGTAGTGGACAAATGGAGGGGCTAGCTGTCTACCGTGGTGGACCAAAGCTTTCTCACTTATTTTTTATTGATGACAACCTGATTTTTGTAAATCATCTCTAGCAGAATGTGACTCATTACAATGAGTCCTATAAGTAAATAAGAAAGCATCAGGCTAGCAATTGAACCGGGCAAAAACCTCCTTATTTTTTAGCAATAACACTTCTGGAGATGTCCAAGAAGAGATTAAACGGAGATTTGGTGCTCAAGTTATTAAATAGCATGAAAAGTATCTTTGCCTACACTTGTGGGGAGAAACAAAAGGAATACTTTCAATGACATAAAGGAGAAGATTGGTAAAAAGTTAGTAGGCTGGAAGGAGAAAATGTTATCTAAAGTTGGGAAGGAGGTCCTAATTAAAGTAGTGGCCCAAGCTATACTGACTTACACCATAAGTTGCTTCAAAATACCAAACTCTCTTTGTGAGGAGTTAACGAGTATGATTAGAAACTTTTGATGGAGACAAATGAAAGATGAGAAGAAAATTGCTTGGCTTAGCAAGGAGAAGATGTGGGAACCAAAGTCATGTGGGGGCATGGGTTTCAAGAATCTAGAGCTCTTTAATTTGGCATTTCTTGCAAAACAAGGATGGAGGCTTCAAATGGGTCAAAATTCTTTGGTGTATAGGGTTCTAAAGGCCAAATATTTCCCAATGAGTGATTTTGCACATGCCTCACTCGGTAACAATCCTTCTTACACCTAGCGTAGTATCATGGCTACCCAAAATTTGGTTAGAGAAGGTTTAAGATGGAGGGTAGGCAATGGTGCAAGCATTCAAGTTTGGGAGGATAGATGGCTGCCAATCTCCTCCACATATAAAGTAGTTTCTTCAAGACTTTTTTTGCACTCTGATAAGAGAGTAAATGAGCTGATTGATACTGCCACTACGAGCTGGAAATCTACAATTATTAATGCTCTACTTCTTCCCCACAAAGCTGAGATTGTCAAGAGTATTCCATTAAGTTCTTGGCTGCCTACAGATAAATTAATCTAGACGAAGATGCCAAATGGGCTGTTTAGTGTGCGCAGTGCTTACAAATTAGCAGTGAAACTGTCCTATCCTACCAATCGAGGAGATAGCTCAAATAGCAATCATATCCATTGTTCTAGAGGACGGTTTGGAACTTACCAATCCTGCACAAAGTTGGACACTTCGGATAGAGAGCTTGTCGTGATACTCTACCAACGAAGGCAAACTTGATGAAAAGGCAGGCATTACAAGATGATATTTGTGATAGTTGTAGTTTGGAGTCGAAGTCTATTGGGCATATTTTATGGAGATGTCCAAAAGCTCACGAGGCTTGGGGTTGCATTAATGTACTGTATAGTAATAGCGGAAATAGTGCAACCATTCCTTAACCCACCCGCGGAGGGTTGACCACTCTAAGAACTCCTTCACCTTTTCTTGGATGAAGAGTTAATCAAGTATCAACTGTAGGTATTTAGGCCTCATCTCCTTGTGAAGATGAGCAACTATGACACCTTTGAGATAGGAATTAAGGGGACCTCCCTTACCTAGCCAGAGGTCAAAACCATCTGGGCCATATAGGGTTTTTGTTTGCATGGCTAGAACACGTTCAAAGGATTTATTTCTTTTGTGATCTAGGCGAGCAAGTACCTTGAAACCTGCACCACCAACACGACACAGAGTGGAGAATGTCGAACGTTCCAAGACCTTTTATGTAATCTGCTAATGATTGATGGAGTAGGAGATGATTAGGCAGTTCGGGTGGTTACCATTGCATGGGCTTTGTGGCACAGTCGAAACAAGATTAGGCATGGTGGGAAGAAGAAAATAGGGCAAGCTTTGGTCCAATGGGCACTAAACTACCTCGCTGAGTACGAGGCAACAGTTGAGGCTAAATGCAATCCACCACCGGTGATTGAGCGAGCTACATCCTAGTCACCTCCATAGGCACATTGGTTCAAAATTAATGTTGACGGTGCAATTTTCTCGGCTTATAAGGCAGTGGGGTTAGGTGTGATCATTAGGGATGATAAAGGGAGGGTCGAAGCAGCGCTGTGCAAGAAGATCATGGCTCCAATAGGGGCAGTGGAGGCAGAGGAAAAAGCCTTCGAAGTTGGGTTGCTCTTCGTTAAGGACATTAGCATCCAAGATGTTATCCTTGAGGGGGATTCTATGATTGTATACAATGCTCTTTGTGAGAAATCTTTTCCCCTATCCTCCGTGGAACAGGTTGTACGGGGAATGCAGGAAATGGCCAAGGATTTTAGGTGGATTGAATTCTCTCATGTTAGGAGACAGGGTAATAGACCAGCACACCTCTTAACTAAACATGCATCTTGCATTGTTGACTACATTATTTGGATTGAAGAGAATCCTTTATTGAGCAAGTTCTTATCCATGATGTAATTTCTATTTCTCATATGGAATAAATTCTCAGTCTTCCCATCAAAAAAAAAAAAAAAAACACACACACACACACATGCTACAGTGAATAATAATAGTCTAGGTTAACATAGTAAAATATCCTTATAGAAAGCAGTAGTTTTAATGACAATATTCCTAATTTGATAACCAAAATAAATTTGTTTATATCTTGATTCTTGACAACTAAAATTTGTTAATGCAATATACAAAACAATAATTCCACTCATCTGACTAATACCCTATTAAATTTAAATAATCCATCAAACAAAACGATATCGTGCTGAATACTCACTTAGTAACATCCTGAACGACGTTGCACAAGTTAAATAAATACACTTGGAACGACATCTAATTATCCTAATCTCTTGTTATTGACCTGTGAAACGGTGTCGTACCTAACAGGTAATCCGGTAGAAATGAAAACCGTATAATGTTATACCAAATTCACTATTGGCAATTTGTGCCTTAAGGTAAGCTGATTTAGATGGAATCCAAACGGTTTGTCAGTATCAACTTGCCATTATTCTTTGTATAGCTACTAGTGTTTTAGATCTTAGAGGTTTCTACCACCATTCCTTACTTGCACACTAGCCATTAATTATACACAAATTTAACTAAAATAAGTTTCTAAAAAAGCTGCCATAGAAAGTTAATAGTTATGAACCAAGCATTTCTTGGTGTAGACTAACTTCAAATCCATTTGAAAAACCAATCTGTTAGGTTCTAAAAGCTTAAAACAATTGGCAAACTGTGAACACAAACTTGTTTAAATATAGATCTTAAAGTTTATAGGGTATATTCAGGGACGGACCTAGGATTTCAAGCTAGAGGGGGCCGGAGATAAGCGGAAAAAAATATTTCAAATACGCATCCATATAGTATTAATAAACTATCAACCAAGACAAATATCCAAAAATCATTGTTTTTTAATATATTAAGATATAATCATCTACCAACAAAAACAAAAGACACAAAACACTATTGTTTCGGGATACAATCATCTATGAAAAGGGAACTCGACCCTCTTTCAAATCTTCAAAATCATCTATGATTGAATCCAAACTAAATGTCGAAGCTATATCCTTTTCAATATATAACATCAAAAAGTCCTTCAAAAAATCATTTTTCATTTTGTTTCGAAGGTTAGTTTTGACAACTTTCATAGCTGAAAATGCCCGCAAGTGAATCACCGTTATTTTCTTAAATTTTTGTGAAAATTTTCTATATTATATGATTTGTTTTTGTCTTTTGTCTTTGGTCTTTGCCTTTATTTATCTCTTTGTCTTTGTCTTGTCTCCATATTTCTCACACTCACCCAATCCCACTACCGACACTATGAATTTATTCTACACTACCAACAAAAACTTTTCCTAACTTTACCATTTTTTTTTTTTGTCACTTGTCCCATTATTGCCCAACTATCAGTCAACAAAGAACAAATAGTCAAACACTATACTAATATATTCTCTAATCTCTACAAACTCTACTCTCTCTCATCTATATAATATAAGAGAGAGAATCACAAACACAAAGTGACAGAGAGTCACAAAGCCAAAAAGCCAAAAAAAAAAAAAAAAAAAAAAAAAAAGAACACCACAAGCAGTCAGGCACAGATTCATTTCACAATCACCAACATTAGTTCATCACTCATCAATAAAAACACAAACACCATAAGTCCACAAGCACAGATTGTTAGATTCTGAGATTTACAAACATTATATTAGGTTTTGAAGGAAAGGATAGATTAAATACTTGTGAATTGTGAAGGCTTAAGCAATAAAGCTGGGCTGGGCAGATCGAGCAACCGGCAGCGTCTCGCGTGGCGACATTGGTGTGTTCATTTCTCATTTGCGTATGTGATGGCTAACACAAGGACAGGTCTGTCTGCGAGATAGGTCTCTTTCGCATGGTGGCGGCGTTATAGCGTGACCAGCGACGTCACGGAGTGGGCAGTGAGATTGCTGAGATGGGTCTCTACTCGAAGTACTCTCTAAGTCTCTCACCAGTCGCCTTTTACTTTCTCTGTCTCGCCTCTCTCTTTTCTTTTCTTTTTCCTTCAATTTTCGCTTTTTCCGTTTGGTTTTGGACTGCTGGGTTTTTTTTTTTCTTTTTTCTTTTTTACATTTTTTTTTTAAGATTTACATGGGCTCTTGCCTTCTAGGCTGGCCAGCTGGGATAGGGATGGTTCTAGTTCATGATTTTTGGAGGGAGGCTTGAGCTACAAAGTAAGGGGGCCCAAATCTTTTATTTATTTATTTTTTTTGAAAATTTTACCTACTGAAATTTTTTTTTTGGGCCCAGGGGGGGGCCCTGGCCCCCTTAGGCCCCCACCCGAGTCCGTCCCTGGGTATATTAGACAATGCTCAAGGTGTTGCAAGTTAGAATACAAGAACAAGAAAGCTGCAGGTTTAGAGAAATACATCAAGCTCAACCGATCAAGAAGATGGTTTGATAGATCAAAATGCTATTCTGTAGAATTTTAATTTAGGCCCAACAGCCCATTGGCCCAACAAATGATTAGGGTTTCAAATCTACTTCACTAAGTATATAAATAAAACCCTAAGGTACGTTTTGTAGAGACTTTGGGAGCTTCTCTTTTCAAAGTCACTATTGGAAATCAATTTACGTACTATTAGAATCAGTAAATCTGAAGTTGCTGCATACCAGTCATCAAAGGTGCTGGATCTAAACCTTTAAAGGTGGTCTTGGAATCATAGACTGGAGGTCTATGTTAGAGATCTAAAGCGTTAACCACTGGTTCATGTTGGAGAAGATCCACATCAAAAAAGCCTGAGGGTTTTAGAACTAGATTTGATAATCACGGTTAAATTTACTACAAATTCATAGTTTTGACTGTAAACTTCTATTTGATATAGTGGAATGTTCTTCTTGGGATTGTTACCCCTAGGTTTTTTACCTTGAAACTAGTTTGATTCATTGGTTTTTCTTGGGTCATCATATCTATGCTTTATTTATATTTTTGCTACATGATATAATTGATTTATGTTTAACCTAAGGCATGCATAATTGACTTAATTAATAAATTGAGCATAAAATCAGGTTAAATACTGTGTTTAGGGGTCTAAAAACTAACACAATTAATTAACACCCACTCCCTCTAGTTGTAATCCCGTTTGATAAGCCATTGCCAATAAACAAAGCAAAATCAATTCCAAAGAGAACCAGAATTATTCATGTATATAGATCTAAACTCGAATTCTGATAAATCCGCATCACAAGCATAAGCACCATCCCATTCCTCTTCTCCCTGCTGCCTTCAAACTCCATGCCTAATCTGTTACACCAGCATAGTCTCTAACACCTACACTTGTAAGTTTGTAACTTGTAAACACAGCCTACACAGGTGCCCTTATCACCAACCAACAACCTTAATGTTCTCAAATGCCAAACATAGTTGTAGTATTGCAATATATATTGTGATACGTATAGTACGATACATATCGTATCATATGTAAAAAGTTTTGCATCATAGTGGCATATTGGAAGTGCTCATAAAGTGTGTATTGTATGAATCGGAACATAAAAAATCGTGCATATCGTATGATACATAGACACATGCTTTAAAATGTATTTTTTTTGTTAAAATTTGTACTTTTATTTAAATCTAACAAGTTGTTAGAGTTTTTTTTTAACACAAAATTATTAGGTTATTTAATTTAGTCTAATAAAATAACATGTCCATAAGTTTTTTTCCCCCCTTTCTCCTACAAAATTTGGACTACACACTTTCACTTCACTTTCATATTTACAAATTTCTTTTCTATACTATGAATAAGATATTAGCTGATAATATAATTATTTTTTTATTATTGTTATAAGTCTAAGAAACTAGAATGCTAAGAAGAAATATTTTTTGTAATAAGAAATATTAAAATAAAAGAATAAGAAGAGATAGTAAATGTTGATGATGATGAAGAAAATTTCAATGAAGAAATAAGTTTGCAAAATGATGAACATGATGATAAAATTGACTTAAATGGAGTTGATTAGGCAAGATGATGAATGATGAAAATAAATTATTATTTCGGTCATTTGTAATGTATTATCACTTTTGAGTTTAATCATTTTTTTTTTTTTTGGAGAAACAAACACACACAGACAA
This sequence comes from Quercus robur, assembly GCF_932294415.1. Lineage (NCBI taxonomy): Eukaryota > Viridiplantae > Streptophyta > Magnoliopsida > Fagales > Fagaceae > Quercus > Quercus robur. Next base: position 34,064,865 of record NC_065539.1, on the reverse strand, counting down.
GGGAGAGGGAAAGTGATTCTAACACAAAGGCACACTGCAACTCCACTCAAAAGCCATGGTTTAATCAATTTGAATGCATATATTATTAACACATTTTAGTGTGATTTATTTAGTTAACTTGTTAAATATTATTATATAAGTGATGAATAAATTATTCATTAGTTGAATATATTCAAAATTTATAATGAATATAACTTTATAAAGTATTTTGATTTTTGACCAGCATATGACCTAACATGCCACATTAGCATTATATGGATGTGTATAGAAAAAATATGTCATATCAGCAGACAGCAATTGTTGTTTATGGTGGTGGTAATGCAGGAAAAAGGTAAGTTTGAAAAGAAATCATTTCAACTTCTTCTCCATTTCAACTAATTCAAAGAGTTTCATAATGGCAATTTATGAGACCCTTATTACGGAAATGAAGGAAAAGAAGACAGTCCCATCTTGTGAAATCTCTCTTTGATTTGATCGTATTCTCCGCAATTCATCTTTATATATAGAACTATTTAGAAAGAAGTGAGATGCTTGATAGTCCATCGTATGATACACAAAACTGGCAATTAAATCGATCTACTAATTGAGAACTGCTCATTATCAGATTTCCTTAATGAATGACACCTTCCTTAATTTTCAATCGAAGACGTACTCGTAGAAACCAAAATTGAGAAACAATTCGAAGCCCGTCCTTATTCACGGCGTGGATTGTCATTGGAGCGGGAAAAAAAGGAATGGAATCTTTAGTTACTAGATTAGCTGAATTATTTTTTTAGTGAAAGATTAGCTTATTCATGAATTATATATAGACCTCATGTGGGAAAGTATGAAGTCTTGGTGCATTCTTTGAGATTTTATATATCTAAGATTCTACCTCAATAAAATTTTCATTTATATCAAAGTATTAATTTATTGAATAAGCTAATGGAGTTAATGCACATATTTATTATTTATATTAGAGGAATTTATATAATTACTTTTATAAATTTTATATAAGCAACTATTTTTATTTGGACTAATAATAATAATAGATTTAGAATATGACATTCAATGTAAATAAAAAGATTACTAATAGGGTAAATACTTTTTTTTATATTAATTATTTTAAGTGGTGTATTAATTATTTAACTATAATGAAATTTTGATGTCAATATTCTAAAAAAATTGATTTAAATAGGTTATTTTTGCTCAAATTTAGACACTTGCAAAAGTTGAAACAAAGTCCAACCAAAAAAAAACACACACACACAATTAAGAATGTAAAAAAAATTATTAATGGATATTTGTATTCTTATTTATTAAAATGAAATTTGTATTCTTGAGTAGGTATGAAACATGCCTATTTATATTAGTCACTATATCATATAAATTTCAAATTTATAAATACATATAGTATAATAAAATCACTATACTACTCTTATTGTCTTTCTATTTTGTCTATAAAATATAAACATTGAATATTATAATCTTTTACAATAAAAATTTGTCTATAAAATATAAACATTGAATATTATAATCTTTTACAATAAAAATTATTGAAATATTAGAGAAAACTAATAACAAAATGCAATGCACAAGCAAAACTTCCGAAAGTATTGAAGTACTATTCATCATCGCATCCATGCTCAGACCTCCTTGTCGAACTCTTTGGAGTTATCTTAAGAAAGTTTTCTTCTGTCGACTGCATTCACTTCAATGTTGTTTGTACTTGATCAGCCGCACAAGAACAATCACAATCCCAATTTTCCTCTTCAACCTGTTGCCTTTAAACTCCATGGCTCATGCTTCCTGGCAACCAAAAATGTACTCTACAACTCGCTACTTCTTTAACCTTTCAGAAAACAAGGTTTACCAGCTTAAGATTGTTTTTGAGGGGCCTGCTGTTGATACTTGGTGGGTGGACTCTTCTCAGGGCTGCTTGGTAGTTCTGGATGATGTAGCCAAAACTACCATTAATTTCTGATGAATTCTTCCACCTAATGGATAGGTTCTACTTCGTCCTATCTTTGTGGAAGATTTTTATCTCCAAAGTTGTTGGCGAATAATCGTTTACTGGAGTTATGGGCTTTTTTGAGTAATTTTCAGATTAAAATCATGAGCATTCAACCCTCAACACCACTCTAGTGCTTGAAAATTTCCAAGAGTCAATGTTAAGTCAGTTTTATCAGTGAAGACAACTGGTGATTTCTTGTTCATCAAATGATTCATTAAAAATATTTTTAACAAAAAAGTTAATGTTGTTGATCAAGTCTTACCTTTAGATTTTAGGCATAAATTATAGAAAAATGTGGAATTTGGGTTGCGTTTTTGGGTGGAAATCAGTTAATGTCACTCTTAAATTCTATTTATTTTATAGATGATAGATGGTTTGAGATGGAAATGGAGTTATGGTGGTCACAATCTTGGAATGACGAAAGTATTAAGCCATATTATCATTCTAATTTGGTAATCCACCACCCCCTTGGATTACCCCAAATCCAAGGCAAGGGACTAAGAGATCATGTTTAATCATTTCGTATCGTGATTTAGTCAATGTAATTTTTTTGTTCAATTTAGTTGTCTTTGTTATCATTATATTTTTTTTTCTATTAAAATGACTTTGTAGTTATATTTAGTCTATTTCTATATTCTTATTTTTGCCTCCAGCGAATCTGAACGTCTGATTTCAAGTAGATTTTGTAATCATTAGATTCCACAACAACCCATTACCAATCAAATAACTGGGAAAATTACACTTTTAACTCAAAAAAATACTTGTTACACTTATCCTCTTGAACTACAAGAATACATAATTACTCCCTAAACTAGTGGACTAATAACACTTTGTACCCTACCATCTATTTGAAAGTCAAGTTAGAAAAACAAGTCACATGCTACTCATGTGACTTTTTCATACAACTTAACTGTCAAATAGACAATAAGATGCAAAGTTTTACTTTTTTTTTTTTTTTTTTTTTTTTTTTTTTTTTTGATGAAAGACAATAACATTTCAAGACTAAAAACCAAAGCAAGGTTCAGTACAAGACCTGATGAAAGACCTCCCACTGAGATCTCCCTCAAATACAGCTACAATGTCCACAGGCGGACTATCAAAAATAAGAAAATCAGCATTTAAACTAAAACTCATCCTAGCTAAGCCATCAGCACATTGATTTGCTTGCCGGAAACAATGCTTAATACGGACATTTTGGAAGACAAAGATCAGATGCCTACAATCATCTAAATTAGGGGATATAACATTATTAACATAACCTGTATTCTGAAGCACATCAACAATGGACTTGACATCCATCTCAACTTCAAGACTGCAGATGTTTAAGCAGGAATCCCTCCTTGTAATTAATTACCTGACGTGTATAGGAGATGGGAAAAAGAGACTGCACTTGTTTAGGGAAATAATTAAGCTCTCAAAAACCTCTACTCTCATTAGCCAAAAAAATAAAGGTCTAAAAACATTATTAAAAAAGAAAAAGAAAAAGAAAAAGCAATTGATGACAGATAATCAATCCCAATATATATATATATATATATATATATGTTTAACATATGTGCATAAATGCAAAGCTCCAAATTGGATTAATCGATTGCTATCGCTGTCAAGTCAGAGCTACTGTCAGGAAAATTGGTCCTTTCATTGTACCAGGTCAAAAGAATCAATAATGGATAAAATTATCCTTCAAGACGGCACGGCTAAATCTGAAGGTGAAGAATCAAACAAAATGGATGTTTGTGGGCACCATAAATGGGTAATCATATACTAGATTAGCTCGCTTAAAGAAAAGGCCGAAACAAAGGGAGGTTAAGGCATTTGTGTCCCAAGTCCCAACTACTAATATAGCACAAACTCAAACCAAGGGCAGCAGCTTTGGCTGGTTGAGAAGCACTGGCTCTCTTTTACATTCTCTCTTCCCTCTGGATTACCTAAGATATACAAATAAAATAGAAACAATAGAAGGACAAGCCACCATCTCTGTGCATGAACTGATACAACTTCTATACAAGCTTTATCCAATTTGCACTTCATATTTACAAGCTAATAGTACAACAAGTTCATACAGTCAAGCATACAAGTTTATAAAACCTCGTGGCAACCAGTCCCATTGGAAAAGCTTGCAGAAAGATTTGGTCATCGAAGTCCAAAAAAGGGGATTATAATTTCTTAAATTGTCAGTGTTTAACCATTGCAGTAGGTTTTGTGGTGTGGAAAATTTGTCGATTTTCTTCACCACCTGGGAACCATCAGTATTGTGTACTTCAGAAAATAGTCAGATATAACCATAGCAGTGAGAGATCAAGTCAGCTTTTTTGTGATAATCTGACGAGCATTCACATTTGCCGCATCTACTTTTGAGGAAAAATATGAGGAGCAGAAAATTTAGGAAGCCCGGAGACAAAACTTGGTAAACATGTAGTCCATTCTCATCTGCGTAGCATAACCAAAATAAGAGAACAAATCTTAGATATTTAACGCAATAACACTGCAGTAAGCTTGCAACAATATTTCAGACATAAAAATTAGGTCACATTAATCAACAATTTTGGCGGGGTTGCCAAATATATTGACATGAAGAAAAAAATGAGAAAGAAAACAACATTCACAACCAATCTGAAAAAGATTCAAAATTCTCAGATTGATTAAACATCCAAAGGACCGTGCAGATGACAAAAGAGAAAAATTAAATAAGAAGAAATCATTATGAACCTCATTATGATTACCAAAATAATGTGACTTGCAACCAGATGACATTCCATAAATGCAATAATTAATGACTAAAGTTAATGCAAATCCAACATTGCCATTCGGAAAAAATGTCAATACCAACTTTCCAAAGATAAAAATAAAAATATTTTTTCTAAAACAAGGATCAAAGTATCCTGGACAAAAGCTGCTCAACTAGGTAACATTATCAAGTCCTTGCCTCACTTTCCGAACCACAAAAGATTTACCCCCTTTATTGCACAAGTTTAAAACTGCACCCATGAACCACAAAATATTTACCCCTTTGATGGCAAAGGTTTCGAACCACTCCCATTTTAATCCAACAAACCTACATAGTCGCTTTTAGTAAGTTGAGGACAAGGGGGACTGAACCCTGGATCAAGACATACAAGTTTCACCAAAAAAGGCCATGGGCAACCAACTTATCACTTTTTGATAGTTGAAGACAAGGGGGACTGAACCCCAGATCAAGACCAATACAAGGTGTTCGGTTGCCACTTGGCAAGAAGACCATGTGCAACCAACTTAGTCACTTAATAAGTTACAAGAAATTGTAAAACAATTGAAAACACTTATGTGCCTGTGCAAGTCAGATATAGACTGAAGCATAAATCCATCAGACGCATGAGCACCAGCCTAAGCACTATCTTTACCAGATACAACTCCAGCGTCCAATTCAATATCACAAATTCTGCCAACACAGATGGAATGATAAAATTCACATAAATGTTGCAAAAGTACACATGCATTTCCATACAGTAGGACCTGCATTCTCCAAATATGAGGTTATCAAACAAACTGATGCACATGTACTGATTCTATCGCTATCCTAGAACTAACTAGCAAACCATTCAACCTAAGTAATTTAATAATATAATTACTTGAACATAGAAAAATATACTCATTTAAATGCAGACAGATCTGCTTAAACTGAACAAGATTACAAGGAAAGTTTACATAACAGTAAGTGACCCGCAAAAGGGAAGAGTTTATTTACAGAGATATGTAGTGACTAGCCGAAATAAGAGAAGAGGATGAGGTTTGTGCCAAAAAACCAACCTGGTAGTTCAGGTACAGATGTACTTCTGGGTGTAGTGTGAGATCTACTCCCTGTCCCATAAAAGGTGTCTTCTATAATAAAAACACACATCTTAAGAAGTATTTGATGCCTTAACAACTCAAGTTTTTTGTACGTTCTCCAAAAATGACCCTTATATTAATGGTACTTTTAACTTTTCATAAATGATCTATATATTTCAAAGTGAGATATATAGGAAAAGTAAGAATTTTGTATTTATAAATTTTATTTATTTAAAGACACATATTTTGTGATGTGAAATTGGGAAGTACAACAATTATTGGGGGATGGAAGGTGTATAAATTTTATTGCTCAGAGAACACATGAAAGAGGAAAAACAATTGAGCCAACTGGATAATTGACACATTTAAACAGCCTTAAGAAAGTGAGTTGGCCATACAAGAATATGACACAGATCTAGCATAAGAATTAATTCATATGCATAAACAAAAGAAATAATATTTTACATTATAAGGCTGTAAGGTCTAGCTGAAGTCATCCCCTGAATCTAGAAAACACAAACCTGGCAGGGAAGCAAGTAATCCTATGAGTTCAAACTTCAAACAGAGTGTGAATCTAGAAATCACAAACCTGGCATCAGGTAGTAACTCTGTCACAGGAAAACCATAATTCCTATAAATTCCTAACTCAGCCACAGAAATACTGCCACACCCCAGTGTCTAATTTAAGCCAGCATGAAATTAAGTCAAGTATTCTAGCAGAAGTTATGCCAGAAGTGGGTTTGAACATGAATATAGAATCACTAGAGCATCAATTTTATGCATACCTTAAGAGCTGCCTCTGCAAATATGAGTATGCTTTTAACGTATAAAATAATCACAGGTAAGGATTTACAACGTTGACTTTTCACCACTCCAATTATATATATTATAAATTACTGCTTATCTTAGAAGTTTAAGCTATTAGGAACTGCTAAATTTAATCATTTAACCATAGTATTCTAACATTCCCCCTCACGTGTGGGACTGTGAGCCCAAACTCCTCAATAAATGAGGCTTAATACATGAGATTTTTAACTTTTTAAATGGGAGGTAGAGTACAAACAAGGCTCAAACTCAAGACCACAAGCTCTGATACCTTAATAAATTACCACGTGTCCTAAAAGCTTTATTAGGAAATAGCGAATTTAATATAGTAATCTAAAAATATATAAGTAGACCTCTAGATGAGGACAAATATCAAATTTCCTGCTGTCAAGTCCCAGTCCAAGGAATTCAAGCAGCAACTCCAATTGGAACAGGAACAGCACCAGATTCAGAAATTCTCAAGCACTGAGATATGATATACCTTAAACGAATCCAGCACAGATTCCAAGCAGCCATTGCTACAGTTCACGTTGGATCTAAAAGATTATATTAGAAGGTTTAATATAAATATATATATATATAGGGTTTGGAATAGGTCATGTTACAATGATTGCTTAATTAATTTAGTAATAGTTATGAGGAGTTTTTTTTGTTTTTTGTTTTGATAAGTGATAGTTTTTTTTTTTTTTTTTTTTGATAAGTAAAGAAAGGGGAGTTATACATTACTAGTTAGCCTCTAAAGTAGTTTTGACTTCAATAGGCTTTGATATGAGGAAAAAGTGTAAAATATAATACATTCGAAAGTGTACTTTATTTAAAACTCACAAGTAGAAGAGTTTGAATATGGTATTCCCGAAAACTCCATTCCTTCACTTGTAGGTCCATGCTTTGGTCTAACACATGCATAGACAAGGAAACGGATGTGGTTTGCCAACAGCCATGTAGCTCGCCCAACACTTCTTGGTGTTTCTAATGAAGACGTCTAGGGTTCAATAGACAAGAAAATAGATGTGGTTTTCCAAGAGCCTTGTAGCTCACCCAGCACTTCTTGATGTTTCCATTTTAGACGTCTAGGGTTCAAATCCCCCTTCCCCGATTGTTGCAACTATTAAATTATCAAAAAAAGGAGGCGAGGAAAGTAACAAAGATATATATATATATATAAACTATTTTCCTCTCTAGCCCACTAGAATTTTCTCTCTCTAACAGATGATATATAGAGAGGACATTAGCTGTAAGGAATAAATATACAAAAACTGTCTTCTCTTTATTTTCTCTCCAAATTAAGAACCCTAGGAGTAAGAAACAAAATATACTAAAAATTTCCACCCTTTATTATATCTCCAAATCAATAACCCTTTTCCAAGGTTGCAAACGACACTACACTCCTTTTCCATAGTTGCATCAAACAAACTCCATCAAAATTTAAAAAAAAAATTCATTATTACAGCCATGTGGCTTCACCTATATGTTCTGATTTTAGAGTTGCACCTTGAAGCACTCCTGAACAAACAACAATTATATAAAACATTTAGACTACATTATTAATGCATATGTTAATACCAGCGTGTAGTCTAAATCAACATTTCTCTATTTTCTTCTGATCAATATCCTTGTATCCCTTATTATGCCTTACACTGAGGTTAATATCTCAAAAGACAAAAGCTTAAAAACCTTAAATTACTCTTTTTGCCTCACAAGAGAAGTACTAGACTAATAGTTTCAATAATTTAAAATTAATTTGTTTATACAAATATACTAAAGCTAAATGCATGTACTATCACAATTATTTTGTTTGCAAATTAATTTGAGTCAGTTTATATACATACATATATATAAGTTATAATTTTTAAGTCAATTAAGCTGTCTCAAGGCTATTGTAATGGAAACATCGTGTTCTTTTAATAATTCACCATCATTATTAAACCATCTCAATTTTTTTTTTTTTTTTTTGAGGGAAAGAGAGTGAAAATTTGGGGGGGGGGGGGGGGGGGGTGGGTGTGTGTTCAACAAAATTATTTTGTTTCATGGCTACTGCAGTAAGTCATATAGTAAAAAGATAACTTCAACAAGTGCCATTGCCACAAAATATGGGGAGGAACGGGGTGTTGGACTTCGGGTTTAGTTAGGGGAGTTCTCATGGGTGCAGCCTGTGGAGGTTGGAGCAATTTTCAGCGTTTTGTGTCTTTTGATGTTGGGGATGGCCATTGTCTTCAGTTTTGGCATGATGTGTGGCATGGGAGTCAATCCTTGAAGGAGTTATATCCCGCTTTGTTTGCTTGCTCTCTTGATCAGAGTGCTTTGGTACATTCAATCCTGGATTGCCATGTGGAAGGGGATGGTAGGCTCTGGAACGTGAGATTTCATAGAGGTTTTCATGATTGGGAATTGGAGGCAGTTGATTCCTTCTTAGATCTTATATATTCCAATATCCCTAGAAGGAACCTGTGACAGGATGTTATGGAAATTAAAAAGTGTGGTGTCTTTACTGTCCACTCTATTATGAGGCTATCCGTGGTGCATCACCAAATTCTTTCCCCTGGAGGAGTATTTGGTATTCTAAGGCCCCTACGACGGTTTCCTTCGTTGTCTAAACTGCTGCCTGTGGGAAGATCCTAACTCGTGATAATCTTATCAAGCGAGGATTTACCCTAGTTGGGTGGACTTGTATGCGTAGACGTAATGGAGAGACAGTAGACCATTTGTTGATTCATTGTGAGCTTATGATTTATGGAGCTTGGTTTTTAGAATGTTTGGAATCTATTGGGTACTATCAAGGAGGGTGGTTGACCTCTTATCAAGGTGGTGGAATTGGTTTGGAAAGCACTCTTCGGAGATTTGAAATTTGCTCCTTTATGTGTAATGTGTCTGTTGTGGAGGGAGACGAATAATCACACTTTTGAGGCTAGAGAAAGATCAAAAAGTCAGTTAGAAGATTTGCTAATTCGTACCCTATTTGATTGGTCCCGTGTGTGAGGTCTTACAAATAGTAACACTCTCATAGACTTCATAGATTCATTTTGTAATTGTTCATAAGTTTTGTAATTCTTTTAGGTTACAAAGTGCTCATCATTGTGAGCTTGCGTAACCATTTTACAAGCACGGCTTGAGATACCTGAACTCCACCCCAATTGGCTTGTAAATTAGGCTTGCATGGGGAGGATTATAAACAGGTAAGGTTCAAATAACACAATATTTGCCAAGACAAAATTCACAATAACATCGAAGATGGACCAGAGTTGTCTAGTTTGATTCCTCAAACAGATCCCTTGTTTTTAATATGAAAATCTGTTCAAATTGCCACAACATTTTACTTCAGATATCACAAGTTATTATATACCCAAACAATGGAGCAATTACAAAGTAATCTTTTCCATAGATGAACCTATGTTATGTGCCCTTGATATGCATTGCAATGTCAGAACTGTGCTCATTAATCATATAATCTCAAAACGACCAAATCTAACCGTCTTACTGCTCCAAAATGAGCACTATTAGAATATGTCAAAACAACACTATCCCAAAACATGCAACCCTATCCTGAAACCAAAAATCTATTTATGTTTGGGGAATTTTTGGATATTTTCATTGGGTTTTTAGATGTTACAAATGTCATCCTCACTGATGTAATTAAATAAAACTATAGGTGTGCACACTCAAATGTATAGGAAAACTACTTGTATGATTACTAGTTGGACCCTATCACGCTAACCACTAACACATTCAACACCCTTCTTAGTTCTTTAAAATGGCCTTAAGAATATTCACAACAATATCTACTGAAGACCTTTTGTATAAGGACACCCAATGCTTTTGATATCCCACTTAAGCTTTTACTTTCAAGCATTAATGTCTTCACAGATAAGGTTCCGGTAGAGGTAAATCAGCATTGGAAAAAGAAGTTGGTGTTAAGTTGGACCACCTTGCACTTGCTGCTTTTACTTGCAAATAAGTAATCATTGAAATTAAACTAAAAGTAATAAAGCAACTTATGACTGAGAGCGCTTTGTCCAACACAACCAAGCAAATTCAAACAAGCAGCAATATTTATAAAAGGGGATTAACAGACAGGAAAATTTAAAAATTGTAGTCTTTATCATAGAAATGAAACTCATTATTGACCTCAAAGCCCCTTTCACCATAATATCTAGAAATAATGAAGTATCAATGCATCATATTATAAGTTGCAACAAAGTTAAAAAGGTGACTCTAGGCTTACTAAGCCTAGGAAGGCACTTCCCAAATCCAACAACATTAAATTATTGCCTATAGCCTTCAAGATTGCTTACTATAATCATTAAACTTTTAAGTCAAAATTGCAGGACAAACTACATTTTCAATCCTAAATAAATAATATAGCTGCACCATAAAACTATTCAAACATTGGGGACTAAGTCAAGAAATATTCACCATGAAAATGAAAACCTGCAATCTTAATTATAAAAGAGTAAAGTCAGGTAAAGTATTCAAACCTGATACTCTTTACATTTCTAGGTCCCCTCAAATCATGACATACTCAAGAGTACAGATCATATCAGATATTCCCTTTATTCATGTAGATTTTTATTTGTTACCAATGCAGTAGTTTTTTAAGCATCATAACATTTTTGGTCTTGAACACAAATATATGTCCTATAGCTTACCAAACCACTACACCAAGTTCAAATTCATGACTCCAACAAGTTTAGACTTTAGACACACTGCAAAGTATTGGATAAAAACAAAATTCAAGAAATAATCTAAATGACAAATCCAGCAATGTAACCCTAAAAGCATTTTCACTCTGCATTAAAACGTTCCCATACACACGCATGCACACAAACTCATGTGTATTTTCTTTAGTAGGTCATGCACACACAGACCAGTTGATTTTGAACTAACCCATGACCTCACAGTATATAAAGTGGGGGAAATTGGTAAGGCATTTATCAAACAGGCTCGGAGTATATATATATATATATATATATTTTAATTAAACAGGCTCTGAGTATTAACCCAACATAAATTATAGAAAACAAGAACATAATAGAGAATCCATCCCAAAATATACATTTGAATGACCAGCGATTGTATGCTAAACCTAAAGAGACACATCAAGTCCATCTATAGCAATACAGCAATTATATAACAATACAGAAATATTTTTAAAAGGGGATTAACAGAGAGGAAAAATGTAACAATTGCAGTCTCTATCAGGGAAATGAAGCTCACTATCAACCTCAGAGCCCCTTAAAAAATTAGTTACATATGCTGCTGGAGAAATCTTTTCAAGAAGTAATTTAAATGTTTATCTCTGATACAGAACACACCAATCAATGTAAGATGAAGTTGTTTTACAACTCATCTGGAATCATCATAAGATTCAGAAATAAAGGTATCTAGGCATCACTTTAGAAGTTGTAACGAAATTAAAATGTGACTCTAGGTTTACTAAGCTTAGGAACGCACTTCCCAAATCCAGCTCCCACCATACATTCCAACATATATTTAGATCTAGACAACATGAAACTATTGCCTCAAGTCTTCAAGATGGCTAACTGTAATCATTAAACTTAAGTCTAACTTGCAGTTGCAGGACAAACTACATTTCCAATCCTAAAGAAATAACAGAGCTGCTATCTAAACATATTGGGGGCTTAATTCTAGATATATTCACCATGAAATCAAAAACCTCCAATCTTAGATATAAAAAAGAGTAAAGATAGGTAAAATATTCATACCTCATATTCTTCACATTCCTAGTTCCCCTCAAATCATGACATACCAAAGAGAAGAGTACAAATCAAATCAGCCATTCCCTTTATTCATGTAGAGTTTTATTGGTTACCATTGGAGTAGATTTCTAGGCATCATAATTTATTTTGAACTTGAACACAGATATCTGTACCATAGCTAATTACCAAACCACTATACCAATTTCAAATGCATGACTCCAATTAGTTTAGACATTAGCCACACTGCAAAGTATTGGATAAAAAATTAAAAATTAAAAAAATCAAGCATTAATCCAGATGATAAATCTGGCACTCTGAATTAATATGCCATACACATGTGCACACAAACTCATGTGTGTGTTTTCTTTGGTAGGTCGCACACACAGACCACCAATGAATTCTACCCATGACCTCACCATTTACATTGTTCTTGCAAGGGAGGAAAGACTCATTGGCAGCAAGTGTGCGTATAAAAAAAATAAGCCACTGATGATTACAAGCAGTGCCATAACAGTAACCGACTGCAGGGCACTTTTCTGACAGTATATAAAGAGAGGGAAACTGGAAAAGCACCTATCTAACAAGCTCTAAATATTAGCCCACCATAAAGTACAGAAAACAAGTACTTAAAACAAAAACCATGCCAGAATATACATTTGAATGACCAGCAATTGAATGCTAAAAAGACACAGGAACTCTATCTCACAGAAATGCTAAAGATTCCACAATATGATTGTAAATATAATGACTATGGTACATAGTTGCACAAAAAAATAACATCCCTATCATCTACAGATAGGCAAAACTTGACATCGAACTAGAGCTATAAGATAGCAGAGGAAAGCCATCAACCATATATAATTCTTAATAACCAGAAGGAAACGGTGCTTGCCAAATGCAATTAAACTAGATAGAAAAGTCAACTCTGTTACTGAGGCATAAAGTTGGGTATACCTTAATGAATCATGTCCCCGGGACACTCTGATTTGCCACATTCAAAATTGCACCACCTCTTCAAAACTATTCAATTACAGATAGATAGCTTCCCACTCCATTCATCAGCCACACCATAATCAATGCTGAGCTCCCTCATAGGAGGGATGTTCTCCATTGCAAACAGCATAAGGTGAGGGAACATCAAGTTATTGTGATCATAAAGCACAAATTGTACCAACACATTTGGAGTTGTACTATGGCTCATATAACAAGCAACATTCCTCATTCTTGATACATCCATGGCAAAATCCAACGGAGGAATTGAGGGATATGACGGACGCACATAATCAGTGAAAATCTGAGATAAATCACCCCATTCTGCCCATCTACTTGAAAACCGATTCGGATAAACCAGGGTATCACCATTCATAGACAAAATTTGGGCTTGATCCCTCGTCAAAACAACCCCGGCATATTCACATATAAAAGCACCAGCTTGTATCAAATCCAAGGACCTAACTCCCCAACCCGTCTCCCTCGACCTAAATACTTCTAGTCTATTTCTCAACCCTCTTTGAGTAACACGATTTCGGCAGGTTGGAGGGCAACTACAAAAGGGTCCACATTCAAAGACAATGGGCTTCCCTCTCAAGAGATTACCACTATAATCGTAAGCAAACTCTCCACCATTCTTCATAGCACAAAAGCAATCATCAGTACAACTTGAAACGCAATCACACCCCGTACCACTCCCCGTCTGATGAAATGCATACGGTGGAAACACCGTCCTCACTAGATAGTCATAATACATAGGCTCCTGATCAGAGTCAATGTCATTGAATAGCAACACTGGCACATTCTCCTTCTTCATGGAAAAATCAAGGCTAAGATAGCCAGCAGGCCTAGCCTCCAAGGGTCTAGTCCTAAGACTCTCAGCAAACCTCAACATAGCACTACCCATTTCAGTCTGCCCCTCAATCCTCAACAGTTTATACTTGTAAACCCCAAAACCAGACTTTCCTACATCAAACCAACAATCATGAATTCTATATAAACCATCATAAACATACACCTTACTCGTTACGCCGCCCTCGTATTTCATCCCTCTGATAACTCTAACCTCGATCCCGTAATGCATGCTCCTCTCCAATGCCAAGTTCCCACTCTCCAACTTCTGGTGCATACATTGTCTCGAATACTTGTCCTGCCCACCCTGACCTGTGTACACGATCACATCCCCGGCATCCTCATCGTCCTCATAACCGCCAGAGACGATGATACTAGTAGCTATGGGCTCACCATTGGAGCTCTGGCTCGCCGGTACATAGTCGATCCCGGCTTGCGCCTGGCCATGTAAGCCGACCACACACAACTCCATTCGAAAAAAGAAGAGATCGCCAATGTAGACCCCAGGGATTGACCCTACGATTCGCTTGTCTCGGTTGAGCCAGAGCCCGCGGTCGCGCATCACGGAGGCGGCGCGTAGATCGCCACGGACTCGCCGCAGCGAGGGAATTGGACTGAGCTCTTCGCCTGGGGTCGGGCTCGGGTTCGGGTTCGGGTTCGAGTTCTGACTTTGGCTTAGGCTGTGGCTCAGGCTCTGTCGGCGCTTCTCGTCTTCCATCAAGGACAAGATTCGGAGAGAATCGTAGATCATACGCGTCCTACGAACGACGTCGCGGAAGTAACGCTGGTCTTCCATGCCCAGATCCGTGACCCGAACGAGCTCCGAGGAGCGTTGGTGGTGGGGCCGCCTCCGCGAAACGGTGAGGGTTGTTGTTGAGACCTGGTTGGTGTTGTTGTTGGTGTTGGTGGTGGTAGTTGTGGCGGTTGGGGTGGAGGCTTCTTGTGGGACCGGAACTATAGCGCGTGAATCGGGGTCCACCAAGACGTCTACGTCACCATACCGCTGCAACCCCTTAGCGAAAGCAGTGCGGAAGAGCTCAGAAATGCGGTAGAATTCGGAGTACACGTTGTCTGATTCATCGGGGGAAGGCTGAGAGGTCGAGAGAGGGGTATTTTCGGTATTTGAAAAAAACAGTTGTTGCTGCTGCTCTTGTTGTTGTTGTTGTTGGTGGTGTTGGTGTTGGAGTTGTAGTAGTAGTTGATGTGGTTGGTGATTTTCAAGTGGCTCATCTAAAGGTTCGAGTTTGGGTTCGATTTTGGGGGTTAGTAGTGTAGGTCTGGCTGTGTTGGTGTTGTTCAGAGGTGGGTCTGGGAGGAGATTGAGGTCTTGGAAGGGGATAAGAGAGCCCATTTTGTTGGGAGAGCTGGAGGTTAGGGCATAGAAAGATTGGTACGTTTTCTTTTGAACTTTCGTTAGGGTTTAGCGGAAAGCTTTGGAGGTATTTTCATGGCGGAATTTGAAATAGCAGAGAGAGAGAGAGAGAGAGGCAATTGGCTTTGTAATAAGGAAATGAAAGAGAATATTTTAATTTGAAACTGGAACAAGTTGTTTTGGATTTTGGGGGCATTGGTGTGACAGAAATGCCCCTAGATGTGTTGAGCGAGCGATGGTGTTTAATAACACATGTTTGCAGTAACAAGTTTTTTGAATGAGAGGAGAGGGTGTTCTTTCTTTCTTAGGACTCAGGAAACTTTTTTGGCTTTTTAACTTAGCTCACGAATTATACCATGCCATCCAATGTGGATGACCTCAACTACACTTCAATTGGGCCCCAACCGCCTCATCTGTCCCAAAATCCACAATTTTTCCTTTTTCTATTTTTGGTATTTCTTCTTTGAAGTGAATTTGAAAATTAAATAAAGCACCCATCCCTTTATATATATATATATATATATATTTTAAAAGCCTTCAGATAAACTATTTAAGTATTTATATAGAGTTAACAAAAATGATCTCAGATATATTTAAAAATAAAAAACCATAATACTTTTGATGAAAGTTTATATCTTCAATAAACATATGATTAATTGTAATTTAATTATATATACTATTATAAACATCATAGTAATGTTGTTATGAGGATGGGAAATAAAAATTTTCAATTTATTTATTGCTTTTATATAAAAAAATTATCTATATACTTTTTATTTTAAGTATGAAGATTTGAGTATTAGATGTTTACGATAAAAGAAAATGTTATTTAATTTAAAATGTATTGGTTATGTAAGATTGAAGTGTGAACACATGAATTTCTACTTAGTTAAAGGCTCTCTTTCCAAGTTTAAGTATAAATAGTTTGATTTTTTTTTTTTTTATTCTTCCCTTAAGTTTCATTTTAATTTATTTTTAATTACATGAATAAAATATGTACACATGATTTTTGATATCAATTTTTGTATACATTTTATTTTAAGTGTGGAGATTTTAATGTTGAATGTTTACAATAAAAACAATAAAAAATTTTATTAGACTTAAAAGTCATTGGCTACATTAGATTTAAGTGTGAATACATAGGAATGTTTATCTAGTAAGAAAAGGCTCCCTTTTCAAATTTAGGTATGAAAATTTTGATTTTTTCTTTATGTATTTAATTATTCTTTTAATATTCATTTGAAAAACAAACCCACCTGTTTTTTTTAGTCAAGTCCTTTATTAAATCAAAAATGAAAACACATGAACTTTATTTTTTTAGAAATTTTTTAAAATTTAATTTGTTTTCACATTAATGACTTAATTATTTCACTTTGATAAAGATATGTGTTTATTTAAATTTGAGTCGATCAATATGAACTATTCAAGATATCTTTATTTTTCTATTTATATGTTTCGTAGAAAGTAGAAATATCTTGAAATCTTTAAAAGTAAAATAAAATAAATTCAACTCCCTCATTCCCATGATAATAGCCCACTTGCCAAAATAATTATAGAACAAAGATAAACAAACGCTTCTTTAGATAAAACGAGATATTGCTTCTCTTTTTTTCTTTTTTCTTTTTTCTTTTTTTTTTTTCTTCTTCTTCTTTTTTGTTTTTTTGTTTTTAATTTTTTGATAAGCAGAGATATTGCTTCTCTACCTACAAATCGCAATACTCTTTTCATTTTCGTTCTTGTTAACTATAGTTCTTTTTTTCTTTTTCTTTTTTGTATTTTTAACAATCGTTATAGTTCTTCGATGATATTAGTTGAGGTGTACTTAGTGTGTGTTTGGCGTCAAATTAAAAAGCCAGCTTATTTTACTATTCAGTTTATTTTTTGTACTATTTATGGGTTTCACTATACTTTTTAGTACTATTTATAGGTCTCACTGTACTATTTGAGCTAATTTTTACCTTTATCTACAGTACTTTCAACAAAAACTTTTCAATTTCAACAAAATAAACAGATTCCAAATAGACCCTTAATATAATTAAGGTTTAGAGAAAATTTTATTTTTACAAATTTTACATTAATTTCAATCTTCTTTTTCTTCTTTCAATTATATCCTTACTTATTTGTACATTATTAATTTGAAATAAGGTTTGTTCTAAAAAATAATGATGATAATAATAAGGTTTGGTGGTGTAACTCCGTAAAAGGAGTAATTACATTCCTTGGAATTAAAATATGCATCACTTCCCAAAAAATAAAATAATTTTAAAAAATTGCATCACTTAAAATATAATTAAATTTTATGCATAATATAAAAATTATATGTATGATTCGTATGAATAGGCAACGCTGCCACGCCTTAATCAAATCAGTTCACGAAGCATTCAAAAAAAAAAAACCTTCCATCTTTTTTTTTTTGAGGGAAAAACCTTCCATCTTTTCACATTGATAAGGACTCAAGGTGCATCAAGTCACTCCTTTAATGCTTTTCATTATATTTTTTTATTCCAACTCAAATCCATGACATTAACTTTTGACTTTTGTGGTACAAGTAATAGTACAATGATAATATCTTTTTTTTTTTTTTTAACGGTGTCTTATATATGTGTTTCAAATTCTACCTTCCCCTTTAGTGTTTAATTATGTAAAAAAATAAATAATAATTAATTAAACAAAAAAAAAAACTTTTGACTTTTAGAAATAGGCAGAATGTTTGAGAAGAGAAAATATAATCATATGAGATGACATAAGAATATAGTAGAAATAAATAAATATATATATATATATATGTAATATAAAGCAGTTTCTAATTAGTTTAATTAGTAAATTATTGTCATTCATTAAGTGTGGGTTTGGATTCAGCGCTTCTGCTGAATCTTGTGTCCACGTTTTCCCTAGACAGAATTTACTGTTCATGAGACATGTAACTGTTCACGCATTGTTCATATACTGTTTAGCACTGTTTGCAGATTAAAAAAATATTAAAAATTGGTCCCATGGTACTATTCACATATTTAAAAATTATTTTGCTATAGTGTTTTCAATTTTCAGTTTTTAATTTCAACAACAATAAGTTCAATCCAAACAGACCTTAAGTGATGTGTTTGGATTAAGCATAACTCATAACTCATAACTCAAACTCAATTCTCATAAGTCATTTTTCTAACTCTATTTCTTCACCCACTCAAAATAAAAATTGTTTGATTTCATATCATGGCTCCTACAACTCAAAATTTTGCACAAAATAGTGGGACTCATTTACTGTACTGCGTCAGAACTCAGAACATTCCATAGGTTTCCAAAAAAAAAAAAAAAACATTCCATAGGAATTAAAATTTGTTTGGTCCTAAAACTTGTTTGGTCTTGTTTTTTTTTTTTTTTTTTTTTTTTTTTTTTTCATTTGACGCCAGTCTTGAACTTCCATAGGAAATTGGTTCTTGTTAAATTCTTTAAATTAACGCAATCATTCTTATTGTTAAATTGGCATATCCATTTCGGCATCTTCTATAAGATGGGCCCGTAATGGACCATGCTTATGGAATCTCCCTCAATGAAAACTTCCTGCAATCCTATGATCCTATCCTATCTGCTCTCTGCAGTCTTGCAGGTATTGGTTTTGCTTCGTCCAGCTCAAGCACCATGTTACTTCTTTTACTAGCAACTGCACACAAAAGAACTTACATTTTCAAATCTTTCCCAGTATTGTGAAGTACATAGCAGGAAAAAAGATTTAGATAAAGCACACAAACTTCAACCCCAGCACGGTCATACATTTCGGTACTCAACTAAGTCTTGAAAAATAAATTTCAACAGAAAAAAAAAAAATATATATATATATATATATATATATCACAGAGCAACATCTCAACAAAACAACAATGGACATGGAAAAGAGAGAGGGAGAAAGTGAAGAACAGACCCAAAATGGCAAAATTGGCAGAACAGACCGCCGATGACAGATCGTGTCCTGCTACGGTCAGCTTGTGTCTTCGGCTGGACAGCTTCACCACTTCGGATGCACTGGATTTTTCAGGGGAAGAAGATAGAAGGTAGAAGAGTAAAGCGAAATGTGGGCGTGTGATGCTTTGAGAGTGAAGAGTGTGAAACAAAGCAAATAGAGTAAAGCCAACAGTCTCAATGGGTCTGATGTGACCACTCACTGCGACGGCCCGCACAGTTATTGAATAATTACAACTTTGTCATTAAAACTCAATTCTCATCGCTTTGAAAACACAAAAAATTGTGTGTTTTCAATTTTCACATCCCATAAATTAATATATTTGAGTTTTGAGTTACGATCTCAAAAATTTGTCCAAACACTCTATAACTCAATGGATCTCATATTTTTTGAGTTTTGAGTGTTAAAAGCTGAGATATGAGTAACGAAAACAACAAAACCAAACAAGGTGGGGTCACAATCCACCAACACCAAAAGAAAACTCATTGGTGTATTTACATGCGGTGAAAAGAAATTATTATATAATGAATATCAAAAGTTCAAATCATATTGTATTCGTATAATTAAATATTAAAAAGATATTTTGATTTTTGGTCCCAAAAAATTCAACAAAAATAAATGAAAACTTATATGGTTATCAATTTTTAAGAAAATATTTTTTAAATGACATTTTGTAAATATTTAATAATATTGATATACTATTGTCTTTATTGATTATTTTAGCAAAAGAATAGAAATAGGATAACAAAAAATTGTATATTTCAAATATAATATTTGGTTTTCTTCTTTTTCTTTTTTGTGTTTATATGATTTTAGAAAATATGAAAGTAGTTCATAATTTCTCATGTTTGTTTTATATTTAACATATATACATAGGGGTGCTTATAGGTCAATCAAGCTCGGCTGGATATACACCACTGTTAGTTTCTTTAAAACTTTCTCCCCTCTGCTCTTGTGCATGTGTGTGTTAATATATTTACCATTTGGGTCTGCTTATTTTGCTAAAACTGAAAACTTTTTACTGAAAGTACTGTAAATAAATATAAAAATTAGCTGAAATAGTATAGTGAAATTCATGAATAGTACTAAAAAGTGCAGTGGGACTCATGAATAGTAGCAAAAATAAACTAAATAGTAAAATAAGTTGGCAAAAATAATTCATGCCAAATGCTAGCCCACCTGGTCACTTAAGATTTCACAAAATTCCAATCGTTGTGAGCAAAAAAGGTCAGGTGATTGATTGAAGCTCCTTTTCACGTCAATAGTCAAATTGGGTGGTTTTAATTGATTTGCCTCATAAGGATGTTGGAAAAAGAGGCATTAGGGCTGTCCAAGCAAACCCAATCACCTCCAATGACTTTGGCAGTCAGTGACGAGTATCAGTCCTCATAAATTGACTCCAGTGGGTTTCTTCCTCTAAAACTCGAGCCATCCTACCTAAGCAGCAAGCACTTTAAAGAAGGCTGGCTCTACCCAAATCTGGTGATGATCAGGATCTTCTCCGCTTAGATTTGGACATGTTTGGCCCTCCTTCACTCAAATCCGGCAGCATTTGGCTCTCCTTCACTTAGATCTAGCAACATTTGGCTCTCTTTAGCTCCAATCTGGCGACATTTTTCTCTCCTCTGCTCAAATTTAACCAATTTTTTCTCTCTTCGCTCCTTCATCAGTTTCAACCGAACCGACCAATTGTCTACATGAGCTTAATCCGACTTAACCCGTGGTGATTGGCGATTGACGGCAAGTCTCATCTTCTTCTATCCAACCTGAGCGGGTCGAGTCCAAGTTTAGCCCAAAACTGACTTTTGGACAACCCTAGGAAGCATGATGTCAAGGCTGGTGATTTATGGTGAGATGACATTAGAGTTAATAGCCAATCTCTATAATATCTCATAAGCTTCTCTATAAGATTCGATGGAGATCGAGTTGAATTCTATTAAATTTGCCAAAAATTTGTTGAAGGGTGTTGTCACAATTTAAGGAAAATGCTAGCCACATCTATGTAATATCCTAAAAGGATTAGTTACATTACAATTAGGCCTTCATATAATGATTTATAAGGCACATATCAACCTAGTAAACATTTGACATGGGACTCCTCACTTACAACACATACACTCATCCAATCCAATGTACATAATTGGGGTATCACCAGTGTTTGCATGGGACTCCTCATCAGCGTTTGCATTACACAACAATAATTTCAAGCCACATGTCATTATTAGTTTTTTTATTTGTTACAACTTAAATGAGTTGTAACACCTCTAGGCATGTTTGGAACATTAAATAAGGTTTACAACAAAAATGGTAATCTTTATTACTGGGAATAAAATGTGTTGTAATGAAATAATTAAACTTATTCATAAGTTTGATTGTGAGTTGTAACTTGTAACATTATAATAAAACTTAAGATCTATTTTAGGAAATATCTTATTCATTCAACTAAATTTTCTAGAAAATAATACATTTTAAATTTGAGAGAGAGAGATGAGTTATTTTTTATATTTTTATTTTTATTTTCATATTTATTATATGTACATGGAAAGTTTGTTTATTTAGAAATATATATTAAAGTTAAAAATTATTACATTTACTAAGAAATAACTACTACAACACTTTAGAGAGAAATAATTATTTCTCATTTTAAAAAATAGCTATTCATAAGGAATAACTATTCCTTGTAATAAAAACATAACCACACTACAGAATAACTAAACCATAGAAAAAACTATTACATTACAATACCTATTACAATTTACCAAACATACTTTTAGGTCCTTCAATCCCAAAAGGCCCATCAATAGGAAATAAATTTCCAACCTCTTCATCACTAGTCAACATGGAACTCCACCAATTAGGTTTTTTAAGAAAAAAATGTAGGAATCAAGGTCAACTTGTGTGGGGAGCAAGCCAAACTGAAAAGGAAAGAAAATTTGGAGATTATGACCTAATTATTGATCGCCACTTGGTCCCAGATCCTCTATATATTTTCCTATTTCATTTTGTATGTTTCCAATTTCAATTCAGGCCTGATTTCCTCCGAATTTTGATTTCCTGTTTTGATTTTCTTAGTCCTTAAGGTCACAAATTAATTCTAAAAATGTCTAATTAATCAAATTTTGCTTATTTTGACGGGAATAAATAAATGGTTTGACTTGGATTAAATTTGACCATGCAACCTTACCATAAATCTTTCCCTTATCCAATATGATCATTACACATCATTTAATTTAAATTGGACTAAAAATAGGTCAATCAAAATTAAGAGTTCATAATCACCTATGGTCGGAATTTGATTTATGCAAGAGCACCTTACCGTTAAAACTTATTTCTTTGATATCTTTTAATTCGGTGGTCTGATTAATGTTCATGAATTGTTGTTTTGATCATCATGACCTCAAGATGTATTTCATGAAAAAGTATTTGGAGATCAAAAGGCTAAAATTATAGTCTTACCTAGGAGACGTGAGATGTTGATGATATGCAACGCAATGCAAGTGAGGTTAAATGAGATTTGCAAAATGGGGTGTTTACACTACTAAAACACCCAAATCCAAGTTTTTATTTATTTATTTATTTATTTTTCGAGTTGTTGTGGACACAACGGGGAATCACCACTTAGTTTTGCAATGGCTTAAGAACCATGAATAAAGCATCCTTTCGAGGAAGGACCATTGATCTTACTACCAGAGTATGGGTTCGAAGTTTAGGTACATTCTTGGGAAGGTGTTAGGCACCCAAGACTGTCCAACCCTAAGGTTGACCTTTTCTCATTGTCTTCTACGTCTTAATCCTATTAAAGACACACTCAATATTGTATTTATACTCACACACACTAGCATTAATCTAACAATCAACATAGCATCATTCATCCCAAAAACAACCCAAACTTTCATCTATCATGGCATATCACAACTCAAGCCTACCATGCATCTATCATGTTCATTAACCAAACCTAGCATTCATCTAGCATGGCATCTCATAAAGCATAAACCCTAGCATCATGTCATCATCATGTTATATCATCCAAGGCAGCAACATTACATCAAGATAAAAACATGGCGAACAAATCATGTTATCATTCAAAAGTATTAAAAACATGTTTATCCAAACCATCACATTATGATCATCATTCTCACACAAGATTTCATCACAAACAAATGCACGTACATATGAATGCATGACTTACCTCACTTAGCTTGCTGCACCTCAGCACCTATGGCATCAATGCATGAACATGTGAATGCGTGTTCATGGCATTAAAGCAAGGAAATAAAGACAAACCCTAATTTAAACATGTGAAAGGAAAATAAACAAACAACATGTGAAACAGAGACTCAAACTTATATACATATAAAAAAGGGGGGTCAAAATAGAAGCATAACATGTGGGACAAACAGAGAAAACAAAAGCAAAAACTTAATTTTGGGTTTCTAGACAGGTTCATGCATACGCATGAACAAGCCTGCATACACATAATTCAGCCTGCATGCGCATGTTGAATTATGCATACACGGGTTCATCCCAGAAACCCTAGCCAAGAACATAATAACACAGAAAACAAAGCAAAACTTCAAAACAATAAATCTAACAACCTAACATGCTATAAAACATAAAAACTACATAGACTTAACTAAACAAAAATATTAAAACACATAAAAGCAATAAATTAAAGCAAACAGAAAGATTAAAGTCTAAAAAGAAAAAGAAAAGAGAAAGAAAGAATACCTCAAACACAAAGCAACAAAGCTTTACAAACTCAATTTTGGACCGTTCCACTCAATTTTGGACCGTTCCCCTCAATCAAATCTATCCACAAAAAAAAGTAATTAGTAATCTTAAACTCAAAAGATCAAGGCCAGAAAATGTCCTAATCAAAAGAAATTTGACTTGAGGGTGTTTTGTGAAAAACTCCCTCTTTGATTCACTGTTTCTAGTGAATGTTTGCGTTTTCCCTTAGGATTTCTGTGTCTTTTGAAAATATACCATGTAAGGCTATTTATATTGTGAAAAAAGAGGTTTGGAACGACTTTCAAACGATGTGGGATTTGTTCCAAAAATCAGTTTAATGCTGAAAACTTTCCTTTCATAGCTTCTAAAACCCTACATGCGTATGCAGATTTGGACCTGTGTACGCATGAATAATGATGCGTATGCAGGTTGAATCCTGCGTACACATACCATGGGATTTCATGGCCTTTTCTTGCCCAAAATAGATTTCTTTACTCATTAAAAGTTATATTTTCCATTTCAACATTTCTTGAGTCAATTAACATCTAATTGGGCCTTAAACCAACCTTGGGTCTTAGAATTTAAACATCATCGGGGAACGAGGGCCTGAGTCGTAAGGGTACAAAATGCGGTGTTTACAGATGCCCCTCTTTTGATTCGTGAGCTTCGCTAACGGAATCAAAAGAATAAGAAACAAAACATTTTGTTTCAACGTGCGGCTTGGGCCCAACCCACACACACGACATACATCACGCATACATAGGGTGAGGTGCAACTCCAAAGAGTTGCGTGGGATTCGTATGTTTGAATTCCCAAAAGCGTACGCCAACAGAATGACGCAAATATGTGTATTCTATAGCATACGCAATTCTAGGCAAAACTAGGGGTGACAAAATCTAACACGACCCATAACCCGACACAACTAACCTGTTTATAAACAAGTCATGGGTTGAGGTTAAACGGGTTCGGGTCATCTTCGGGTTGACACGGCTAACCCGTTTAATAAACAAGTCATGTTCGTGTTCAACATGCGAACCTATCTGACTCATTTGACCCATTTAGCTTATAAAGTTATTAGTTATTTTGATATTATTGCTTAATTTATGGTTGTTTTTATATTTATTACAATATTTATAGTTGTAATTTTATTTTAATTTTAGATATATGGGAATTGATAAAATTTTTATATAGGTTAAGTATGACCTATTAATCAAATAGATTATTAAACAGGTCATTTGTATTGACTTTAAATGACTTGTTAATTAAACAAATTAAATGTGTCGGGTTGCGTTGACCTGTTTAATAAATAGGTCGTGTTCGGGTTAAGGATTCCTGACACGTTTACTAAATAGGTCGGGTTCGGGTGACACGACACAAACCCAACCTGCAAACACAAATTGCTACCCCTAAGCTGAACCCATAATTTTGACTTCTTTTTATTTTTTATGTATACAAGATAGAAATTTCACTCTAACTTAATCTAAGTGTATATGTGTGTGAAGCTCCCTCTTGGAGGCTTGAACCCTGGCTCTTGCCTCCCATCCCCCATAAGTACTTATACTTGTGGAATGACCATCACACTAAGGGTGTGCGGTGGTGACTTTTTTTTTAATTTATTTCCATTGTTGTTGTGCAATTCTTTCTTTCTTTTATTTTATTTGTGTGTGTAAATAAGTTTTTTCTTGACTTTGTTTTTTGGTTTGTTTATGTTAATTTAAATAGTAAAACCTAAAATACCAAAAATATTTAAATTTTGTAATTAATTAATTTTCCTTTTTAATAAAGTTTTCATTAATTTTAGGGTTAGTTAACCAGGTCAACAAAATTTAAAAGATCATATTAAGGAAGGTAATCAAGTCATTAATGCAAGATATTTCCTAATTAATGAATGATAGCATTTGAAATTTGTATGTTAATTTGAAATTCATATTAAAAGCTTTTTATAAGGAAAGTCTTAATCATCAAAATCCTTGCAAAATCTGAAAGGTTAATTAAGTCTTGATTTTGATTCAAAATTTAAGTAGTACTTTCCAAGATAAGTGAATTAATCAAGATTTAATTAAGGAAATGAAGGGTGATTGCCTTGGAGATATAGACTAATTAACTTTAATTTAAATGGAAACATTATGGAAGGCAAGTTGATTTTAATTTAAATGGTCAAGTATAGCAAAAAAATTCCAATAAGGCAAGTTGATTAATATTTAATAATCAATTTAAATCATGTTTGAATTTAAATTAAAAAGTCTAATAAGGAAACATCTTTAACCAAAGATCTTTTCATTTCTAAAAGGCTTTGATATTTGGGTTTAAATCATTTGGTTTAAGGAAAGTTGTTTGATCAAACATGCAAGACCATTAATTAAGAATTAAGAGCATTTGATTAATTTATTAAGTTTAATAAATGAAAGACATGCAATAATTAATCATTCATAAGACTTAAGCCTTAATTCTCATTGGACATTTAATCATTTGTTTGATATCCACATGCTTGCACACTTGTGCAACTGCATGATCAGATCCTCACATGCACACACACTTGGACGGTAACATGCCCTAATCTATTTAGACTCAAGCATGCTTTTATTTCTAGTTATTCACATGTTCTTGATTGCTAGCATGTTAGATTTAGCTTGTTCTTAGTCTTTGCATGATTAGGGTTTTTCAATTCAATAGCATGTTCACATGCTCTAGATTAGGGTTCGTCACATATTACACACATATTCACCATGTCTTTCAATTTCAATTATTTGCATGCCTAGAGTAGGATTTCATCATACTCTTGAATGTTTCAATCTTTTCAATCACTTGTTCTTGGATGCTATAATTATTTGAATGATGTGATTTGATAAAGACAAATTTTACCAAGAGGGTTGGTGCTTAATGTGAGAGACCTCGACAAAAGTGTCCCTAAAAAAAAAAGAGATTCGGGTACCTTTTAGGGCACCTCTCTTTTTGGGTAAGTGGTATGGAGTCGCCACTTATTTTTTTATACAAAAAAAAAATAAAATAAATACATGACTAAATTGTTCTCTTCATTGATTGAATAAAAAATTACATATTTGGAAAACTTGAAAATTACATAGCGTTGGGCCCTAGTTACAATCTACCAAAATACATGGCTTTTTGTCCTAGTTACATTCTACCCAAAACAAATAAAGATAAGACTAGATCTACTTAGCCAAAGACCTAAATCCGGAGGCTAGGTTACGGAATGGGAATGTGTTCGGCAGCCATTCCACCCAGACAGAGTCTGGTCTTCTAAACTCTTGTGACCAATGTACTATCTCATGCATGTCATGAATGATATGTTGAACATGTGATGCCAAAATTAAATCACACAAATTTATTTATGAATGAAGTCTCTTCTTTTGTTTTTTTTTTTTTTTTTTAAAAAAAAATTCAGATATATTTTTATTGTTAAAAAAAATGATTTTGATTTGTCAAAATACCAGATCTGTTTTGTAGTATGTAGAAAAAGTGGTTTTTGGAGATAAAAATTCATATATGTTTTTATTACATAAAATAAAGTCTTCTGATTTTAAAAAACATCAGATCTGTTTTTAAGAACTAATTTTTTTTTTTTAATTTATAAAAGATTAGATTTGTTTTGTATGTTTTAAAAAGAATGAAAAAGATTTTTTAAGAAGAGAGTTTCACTCATAATCTAAATTTATGCAACATAAATTAAAGAAAACAAACACAAACACAATCATGTTTAATCTTTTTCTTTATTTCAAAAATCTACATGTATTAAAGAAAAATCATGTATGTATCTAAGAAAGATACAAATAAGTTTCTAATTGAGAAAAATTCAGATCTGCATCTCATAAAGATGCAAATTCGTTTTTATTTGAGAAAAATTCAGATCTAAATCTAAGAAAGATGCAAATCTGTTTTTGTATTGAGGAAAAATCAGATCTACATCTAATAAAGATGTAGATATGTTTTATTTCAAGAAAAATTCAGATCTACACCTAATAAAGATGTAGATCTGTTTTATTTTAAGAAAAAGAATTGTTCACATGCAGATTATTGACATTCAAGAAAGAAATTATAACAATCACATAAAAAAAAAAAAAACAATCATGCTTTAAACAAAACAACAATTAACAATTCATGCTATGGATAAAACATTCATCAACATAAAAAGATAGCATAAAAAAAGAGAGGGGGATTGAAAACAACCTCTTGCATGAGCACTCCTTGTTCTTGAGAGGATGTTTTAGGGTTCAAAGAAACTTATACAATTATCTTTGAAACCTAAAAACCCTAATTTAAGCAGCAAATCTCAGAGAGGATCAACAAATATCAGCAATTTGAGAGCCTCAAAACGTGTGCCTCTCAGAGCGTAAAAAAAAAAGGTGTTGAATTATGAGGTTTAGTCTCTATTTATAGAGGTCAGAGGGTTCTAAAAAATAGGTTCGAACGATTAGGGTTTGAATCCAGACGCATCCTTTTGCGAAAAGATTGAAAAAGGTGTGTCTTATCGTCACCCAAAGGTCGTTGGGCCAAAGCCCACAAGGAGAAAATTCAGCCCTTTTAGAGTGCCGTTCAGCACTCCAAAAGTGCCGAATTGTCCTTTGGACTCCGAACACTCTTTCGTGTTCGGGTGCTGTTTGGACTCCTTTCCTATGGTTTTTTGGCCGGTTCTTGTACCTAGACGCATTTTCATCCTCCGTTTATGATTTTTCACCTCTTTTATGGATAATTCAGCCTATTTAAGAACAATTATCTTGTAGATAAATACCCTAAAATAAATCTTGATAAAGTTCAGATTATCCACAATTTTATTGTTATGCTATCATCCCTTTTATTCCTATGCATGCAATCCTATTTTAAACACTAATTATCAACCTATCACAAAATTATTTAATTAATTTTAATAGCTTAACTAATTAGAATTAATTTAAACTGATCATGTGTGGTCGACTTTACCTAGA
Organism: Quercus robur; assembly: GCF_932294415.1. NCBI lineage: Eukaryota > Viridiplantae > Streptophyta > Magnoliopsida > Fagales > Fagaceae > Quercus > Quercus robur. The sequence continues at coordinate 34,035,686 of NC_065539.1, read as the reverse complement.
CACAATGTATGTTGACCGTGCAAACTTGATCATGCGATATCTTTCAATCCGATGGCCCGATTTGAAAACCGGAAACACAATTGTGACCATTAGAATCTCAAGATCATTTTTATGATATGTATTGAATGAATTAATGCATTGAATGCAAAGACAAATTGATGCATGTAATGCAAGAAAGAAAGTAATGTATGTAATGCAATCATGATTTTTGAGGTACATAGATGGTCATTCAAGTCAATCTCCTTGATTAAATTATGGGTGCAAAATTGAGTGTCTACACTTAACACTTTCCCAATCCTGTAACCTAACATTCAAACTTAGATAAAGGGCTAGTAAATTAGACTTATTTTGTGATTTTCTCTTTATAATTTGTAACTAGAAACCAAAGTGATGTATTTTTGTTTAGATTGTATCTAGGACCAAATCCATGTAATTTTCTAGTTATTATCAAAGAGATGTACATTTTCAATTCATAAATAAGAATGATGCACTTTTCAACTTGATTTTTTTTTTCCAATTAAATAAGTGGTAACTACATTGTACAAATCTTGGCCTAGGAGTGATGATAACAAACCACTCCACTGTCTCTTGAGAGGCAACCAACTCAAATCCACCTCATTCATGTGGGACAATGCCAAAAATCTAAATTGAAAGGTATAGGATCTTAAGATTAATCTATGACCCAAAAAAAAAAAAAAAACAAAAAACAAACTTCAAAGATATGAGTTTGATAAAAATTATAATAGAAACTGTGGGGGCTATGGCCCAAAGTAATGTATTGGGCCTTGGGCCTTGTCCGAGGACACTAACAAATCCGAGGAGACAAACATGACTTAGGTGATCTACGTTACAAGCCTCATCATTGGGAGACAAAGAAAAGAAAGTTCGAGGAGGAACTTCTCCTCGGACACGGCAAACTTGGAGCAAATGTATGTTCAAACTGTTGAAGCACACTCCCTGAACACGTGAAAGGAAAGAAAACTCAAAATATCTAAGGAAAAGCTGCACCACCACATTAAATACACTACAACTGCTTTTTTGGCCGCATTAATGTGGAGAAGACCCCTAAACAGTGTTGTCTTGGCTGCCACAACTCACAAAGGACTGAAAGGGGTGTCTAATGGGATGAGTGCTCAAGTAGGGGTCTAGGTGATCAACAAGTGTAAGGTCTAGATGATCAGAGATAGCCTATATAATGTAGAAAAGCTCCCATAAAAAGGGAGAGGAAAGAGAGGTGAAGAAGACTGGAGCATGTAAAAGAACCCTAATGTGGTGATTTGTAATCATAAGTAAAATTCTAGCCTCTTCGGACAAAAAGTCCTTTGACCGTGATAGCTTTTATTCGTGTCTAGTTACTCATAAATCCCATGCAAGCCGTTGCTCAACTCATTTTAACCTAGTTCTTTGACTCATACTCTACAAAATTCATTGTATTGGACTCTTTGGACCAAGATTTCATAAAGTCTGGGCTTGGGCTCCAAATCTTGTCCCTACAGAAACGTTATAGTCACTTGATATATATACATACATACATACATGTACACACATTTATACTATTAATAAGAGAATTCTTGGTTTCGTTTTCAACATTTTGCGTACTAAAATATCCTCACACAAATTCTTAAACTCTCTAAAGTACCCCTATCTTTTAGTTGAGTAATTTTAAATTTAAAAACACAAACAAATTAAAATAGTAATTTACTATTTTTAAAAGAGTTCCTAACTTTTAGGCTTTCAAACTTTTATCAAAATACTAAAATTTAGAACATTATCTCTATCTCACTTTTAAACATTATTTCACTAAACCTAAAATAAAAAATAAAAAAGAGCCTTATTGTGCGCGCAAGCGCGTGTGATGAGTCTAGTATCTATACTATATATAAGAGGATTCTCCTCTTTCAACTAGACTTTTATGTAGTTAAAAAATATCTTCATTAGTGAATGGTAACTTCATTTAAAAATAGAGTAATAAATGTCAAATAACAAATTTAATTTTGAATTCAAAAGAGAATTCTTAAAATTTAGAATTTTTTTCCCTTAACGTTCAAAAAAGAAATTACAATTACTTCTTATCTCTAAAGTTTATCCTTTTTATTTGTTTGAAAAATGAAATATATATTTCTAAATTATAATAGATGCAAATTGTGGGGCCAGGGAGCTTATGATCCGGCCCACGCTCTATCCGGGCTCAGGGTTCGTGTTGAGGAGGTCGTGTGTCGAGAACGAAAGATCAAAGGCCGAGGTGTCAAGGGGAACAGCTGAGGACGACCCTATCCTCGGCACCCCAGGACTTCAATGGGAAGAGTAACGTCTCGATGAAGGCTATCCCCAAACAGCCCCCCTGAAGGGGATGTGAGTGGAGTGGGGCCCACGTGGAGGTATGGTGCAAAATTGGATCAAGGAGAATACGTCCCCTCCGCATTAAATGCACTCGCCAACATCCTGATCGTGTTAATGAGAAAAGACGCTTGGACGGTGTAACTTCGATCATCACAACTAACAGAAAGTAAGAGGGGACAGCTAATGGGACGGGTACAGAAATAAGCACCTGCCTGACCAACGAGTGGAGGGCTAAGATCAACCAAGAAGGACTATATAATGTAAAAGTTAGTGCACCAAGGGGCTGGCTGGGAAAAATGGCCAAAAACCAAAGCCTCCCAGCCCGCCTCCAGGAGAAAGATTCCTAGGGCGAACACGATTTGACTATGTATGAACACCACGGAAAACCCACTGTCTTGTGACCAAGGCCTAGCCTTTCAAGCCCACGCTCTACAAATGATATTATTTGGGTCTTTGTACGTGCGAACCCAACACTGTTACAGGTCGTTCCAAATCGTGTCCTTACACAAATTATTAACCTTTACCTAAAAAAATAGAAGAGTCTCTAAGCATGCGCGTGAGCGTATGCTCAGAGGCTAGTATATATATTTAAGATGATTCCCCTCTTGAACGCGTGTTTAGAAGTTAGTATATATATAAGATGATTCCCCTCTTGAGTGTGTGCTCAGAGGCTAGTATATATATAAGATGATACCTCTTTCAACTGGACTTTTATGTGGTTCAAAAATACCCTCATTAATTAATGAAGGATAACTTTATTTAGAAATAAGGTCATAAATATCAAATAACAAATTTTATTTTGAATTCAAAAAGAGAATTCCTAAACTTAGGATTTTTTTTCCCTTCACGTTTAAAAAATAAATTATAGTTACTACTTCTTTCTAAAGTTTATCCTTTTTATTTATTTGAATATATATATATATATATATTTCTAAATTATAATAGATGTAAATTATTAACCTTTACCCTAAAAAAATAGAAGAGCTTCTGTGCATGCGCTCATTTCATAAGCTCTTAATCATTAAACTAAGACACCAATCGATTTTTGGTGTAGGTAGGGTTTGAACCCCAATTTTTGTACTCAGAATAGACTTTACTAATTAAACTAACTAAAACCCACAATCACTTGATATTTTGTATTCTATCAAATGTAGATAATTAGCATACTCTTTTTTTTTTTTTTTTTTGGTACTCATGAATAAAAAATTAGCACAAGCATTACATGTTCATTGTATATAACTAGAAAATTCAAGATTTTACCTACATATTTCTCATGCTACCATTGAGGGCTCATACGTATTAACTTTATTTAAAGAGCAAGACTTAGGTACAATATTTATGTGTTATTCCTTAAGTTTCCCTTTTAGGATTCTGTTATGTGGATTTTTTCTCATGGGATGGAAGTATATTTTTTAGTGAAATAGCCATATGGCTAAATCTTAAAAGGGGAACCTAAGGACCAGTACCTAAGGTACTGTACCTAAGTTTTGTCTTTATTTAAAATATTAGTCTTTTAGTCTTCATGCCACGTAAATGATAATTTCAAATAAAAAAAATGAATTTAATATTCGTATTTGTATTTATATCTATAATATATATAAATAAATATAATATATTGTTTAACTTTTAGTTGGCCTCATAATATTATGCCACATAAGTTTTTAAGGCTTCACAATTTTACATGTCATTATTTTAATGCATATTTTTTAATTGAATTTAAATTCTTTCGAGAGAATGATTGAATTTAAAAATTATTATTATTATTATTATTATTATTATTATTATTATTATATATTTATTTTAAAAAATTCTATTATACATTTAAATTCCCCATTAGAATATATAATCATATATAAGTATAGCCATAATAAATTTCTAATGCTAGAATATATTGTTCCATATACATACATAATAACAATAAATTCTTATTAATAATTATCCATTGTAATTATCAAATTTAAATTTTAACAAAATTAAATAAAAAAGAGAACTGATCATATTTAATTTTTCCATCCATTGCATGGGTTTCCGATTAATTTAATATAAAATGAAAGCTATTAATTTTCTGTTGACTACTTCTTCCAATGTTACTATATTAAATTTTGAAAGATTATGTTTTTCTACATCTTTATTGTAATATATATTTTTTTTAATTGTGTTTGAGTTTGATAAGGATTCCGTATAATATATATATCACTACAAAAAAATCGTCCTGTCCCAGCGTTTTTACAAACCGCCGTAATAGATAAGTCTGTACCAACGCTTTTTGAAAACGCTGGTATAGGAAATCCTATTACGGCGGCTCAAAACCAGCGCTTTATAAAGCGCTGCAATAAGAGGCCTATAGCGGCATTTTTCAAAAACCCTGTTATTGGAAGCCCAAAAATGCTGGGATAAGGTTACTGATTTCCCTTAGGGGGAAAGACCTATCCCAGCGCTTTTAAAAGTGCTGGAATAAGGTCGACCCTATTCCAGCGCTTCAAAAAGCGCTGGGATAGGTTTTTCCCCATAAGGGAATGAGGGACCTATCCCTGCGCTTTTGAAAGCGCTGGGATAGGTGGACCCTATTCCAGCGCTTTCAAAAGAGCTGGGACAAGTCTCTACGTTCCCTTATGGAGAAAGACCTATCCCAGCACTTTTGGAAGCGCTGGAATAGGGTCGACCTTATTCCAGCGCTTTTAAAAGCACTGGGATAGGTCTTTCTCCATAAGGGAACGGAGGGACCTATCCTAGCGCTTTTGAAAGCGCAGGAACAGGTCCTTCATTCCCTTATGGAGAAAGACTTATACCAGCGCTTTTGGAAGCGTTGGGACAGGTCCTTCCATTCTCTTATGAAGAGAGGCCTATCACAGCGCTTTTGGAAGCGCTGGAATAGGTCAACCTATTCCAGCGCTTCAAAAAGCGCTGAGATAGGTCTTTCTCCCTAAAGGAATGGAAGGACCTGTCCCAGCACTTTCAAAAGCGCTGGAATAGGTCACCTATAGATTTTTTTTTTTTTTAATTTTTTTTTTAACACAAGATAGAATTTCTACTATAGCCTAATTTAAGTGCATATGTGTATGAAACTTCCTCCTAGAGACTTGAACCCCGACACTTGCCCCTCACATCCCACAAACACTTATACTTGTGGAGGGATTTGTTAATTATCAAATGACCAATACTCTCCTAAACCTAAAAAAAGACCAAAGTACTCCCCAAAACATTGAAAAAGAGCAAAAACACCCCGATACCTAGAAAAAGAATAATATACCCCCGAAACCTAATAAATGACTAAAATAACCACAAAACATCAAAAATGACCTAAGCACCCCCTAAGGCATTGAAAATGACTAGAGTACCCCTTGTGTCTAAAACTAGCCAAAATACCCTCGATTACTTAAATAAGAACAAAATACCCCTATAAGTCAAATAAATGACCAAAATGCCCCTAGAAAGACAAAAAATGTCCAAAACACACCTGACACCCAGAAAAGGATTGATACACCCCCGAAACATAAAAAATGACCGAAATATCCCCAAAACATTAAAATGAATCCTAAAAACTAGAAAATGACAAAAGCACCCCCCATGCATATAAAAGGTGGAAAACCCCTTGATTACTTAAATGAGACTCAAACCCACTCAATTATTAATTGGGTGAAATGAGTATTAACCATATTAAACCCAATTAATATTAATGTTTATTGCGTTTTAAATGGGTACCTAATTATGATCCAAGTATCATTTCTACAAATCAACCAACTTTAAAATACCCCAAAACCACTAAAATGAGCAAAATACCCCTTAAACATAAAAAATGACCAAGATACCCTAAAAGTGAATTTGGGATATTTATAGGTATTGGAACAAGTGGGGTTTGAGGTAATTGATGGTGGAGAATGGAAGTTCTGGAAGTATGTGGAGGAAGCTGAGGTTGGACTAGGGCTGTCGATTCATACTATTTTCATTATGGGAAAACTGCTAGTAGGGGATCGAAATTTACTAGGTTTGTGTGTATATATATATGCTTTATTAATTTTTTTTAATTATCATATACAAGTTTAATTTTTTTTTTTTTTGCAATGCTAAATATGAGGGATGTCTTCATTGGGTCTTACATTAAACACATTTGAGAAACAAACTATATTTTTTTTTTAGTGCTTGCTTTAAGAGCTTGTCTATTCATGCAGCGGTCTTTGACACTTTTATACCTTGATTTAATTGTGAGAATTTCTTAATCACATGAAAAATTTCTAAGTGATGTCCACTTTAGTTATGCCTACAAATTTTGTTTCTTTACCTCTATAGTTTTACTTGTGTTTAGGATCAACAAAGTAGGGAGCTTTCTAATGTCATGTATCTAAGCTAGCCAAGAAACTGAGGGTGAAGGTATGAGTGATGAGTTGGTACTTTTCACCCTTATTTATGATATTACTAAGTTCATTTGTATTATTGCTACTGTTGTATTTCTTTTGCAAGTTTAGTGTGAAGTTTTTTTTAACCCTTAACTACAATCTTGTTTTAGTCATTTAATTTTACCAATTATTTAGTTTTTATTTGTTGATTGTTTTTCAGGAAGAAGAGGTAAAATTGAAGCCTGTTATTGCATTTGATTGTGGTATGGTCTTCTTATAAGAGTTCTTTCAATGATTTTTAGTTACATCTTGATGTAATTGAGATGTGAAAAGGCTAATGCATTCAGTACTAATAACTGAACGGTTTTCTGATTTTGGTCCTTTCATTTCATGGCCTAAAATGTGGCCGTTTCTTTTATTAGTAGATTTTTAGGTTATGGGTCAAATGTCCTTGTCTCACCATCCTTATTGAGTATCTAGACTTGGCTACGTTATATATATATATATATATATATATATTCCCCCCCCCCCTCTTTTTTGCCAACATGGTACTTTGCAGGGCATTTCTGTCAAACTGAAGGCTTTCATTCATCTATGTCAATTCATGTCTGGTTTCTTAGCCAACCATTTCGTCTGAAGTGGACCCAACTCATTGAATTTTATTTTTTGAGTGCTTAATGTAGCATTGACCAAGTATACTAGTACTAAAAATATAGCTAACATTTGCAAACAGCTAGTTCCAAATAACAATCTAAATTGACCTGAATGACAATAATGTATAAATACTATTATTTAATATGTAACATGCCTTTGCAATTTGACAATTAAATAATTTCTACCATTTTTATTCCTTTTGAATTGATGAGTGAGTTTTGCTCTTGACTTCTTGCAATCTTTTTTTTTTTTTTAATTTCTTTTTTATACTAAAAATACTTGCATAGTGTAAGAGAGTGCAAGATTTTAGATACATCATCTATCAATATATATCCCAAGAGAGAAAGAGAGAGAGAGCTACAACTAGAACTAGAACTACAAGTCTGTTATGGCACGTCTAATTTATCAATATTTCAAACATGAATCAAGCAAGTGCCTTTAACAATGCTTCTATGCATTAATCTTTCCACTCAATTTAGTTGATAATTTTATTTTACTTTGTCATTGTATTTTTTATTAAAATAAAAAACAACTCAATTCTGACTGTTGGATTTGTTAAATTGCTAGATTAAACATTTGGTGGCTACTACAATATCTTTAGCATCCCCTGTGGAGCAAAGCAAGGTAGCAACTAGTAAGTTAACCTCTCATTCTCTGACTACGTATGATTAAATTATTAAATAGCTCATGTTTACTGTGGAACAAATGCAAACTAGCAAAATATTGGAGCTTATCTTCTGGTTTGTATATCTTTGTACACCTCTCCCTATTTTAGTTTATAATTTGTTCTCTCAATGTACTTAGTTTAGTAGTTTCTTCTCTTTTTACATGATTTTGGACGTGAAGTCACCTAATTTATGTCTTTTAAGTGATCTTAGTAGTCTATAATTTAGACTTAGATTTTGTAAGATTAGCAGCTCATTGTAAGTTTGAGTTCCTCTTTCTGGGAGCAAACCAATGAATTGCTCAAGGGAGAGTAAAATCTACTTCAAAATACCCTATTAGTATATAATTATATGTCAAATTTTTGTTGTGTTGAGTTGTTGATTTGGAGCAAGTGGGTGGCTTGCACGGTGATATAAGGTGGTTTACTTTTCATTATTGGGAGTGTTGATTGTCTTGTGAATATTGTGATATTATTGTTCAACTATGTGTGAATTTATTTTATCTCCTCTTAGTAAATTCAAATATTCTACTATGGTAGGTTGTTGATTTGGAGCAAGCAGGTTGTTTGCACGAAGATATAAGATAGTGTATTTTATTTTGGGAGTGTTGATTGTGTTGTTCCTATTGTGCTATAATTATTGATAATGAACTTAGTCATTCTTGCTGGAATTTCCTTAATAATTCTACCTTTTATGTGATCATCTAAGTTTACTTTTTATCTATTGCTACTTGAGTAATACTCATGCATTGGTGTGTTCAGTGATTAGCCCTAGGCAAACCAAGTATGGATCTAACTTGACTTAGACTTATATTTTTTAGTTTCGTGAACACTAGGTTCCTAGGTGATTGGAGTGGTCTAGCATCTTAAAGCTTTTTCAACATAAGCTATGGAGTCAAATTCAAGGCATTTTTGATTATTACCCATGATTAAGTTCAGATTTTTCATCATCGATAAGTATATGTATGGCTCCTTTGGAAGAATGGGCATGGCAATTTATGGTACAAGGACAACTACTTAATGCCCTTGATGAGAGATTGAGGGCTAGAGGTGGGTTTGATGAGGGGAAGATTGAGTTGGATGAGTTAGAAAGTGAGGACATGGATATATATTTGCTCCAAAAAATGAAATCCAAGGATATGTGGTCTGAGTTTGAACAAAATTATGGCTCTTCATTATAGCCAACATTTGAAGATATTCTTGATTATTACCCATGATTAAGTTCAGATTTTTCAACATTTGAAGATTTTTCATCATTAATAAGTATTGTATTTGCTACTGTAAATAATTATTAGATATATTTAATTTGTTGGTTTAATGTGGTATTGTATTTGCTATTGGAAAATATGAATTATGATTCATTACAGGTGTTATAAAATAAGTATTGAAAAATATGTATTTTAGGTACATTACAGGTGCTAAATTTTTTTTTTTAAAAAAAGGACCTATACCAGCGCTTTTGAAAGCGCTGGCATAGGTCCTTTTAAATTATACTGATTCACGACCTATACCAGCGCTTTTGTGAGCGCTGGAATAGGTATAGTCTATGCCAGCGCTTTCAAAAGCGCTGGTATAGGCCTTTTAAATCATATAGATTCAAGACTTATACCAGCGCTTTTGAAAGCGCTGGCATATAGGTAGTACTTATTCCAGCGCTTTTAAAAGCGCTGGTATAGGTCTTGAATCAATATGATTTAAAAGGCCTATACCAGCGCTTCAAAAACGCTGGTATAGGGCATATGCCTTTCCCAGCGCTTTTGAAAAGCGCCGGGACAGGTCCGTCGACCCTATTCCCACATTCACTGCGCGGCGGTTTGAAGCGCTGGGAAAAAAAAACGCCGGGATAGGAATTTTGACCCTATCCCAGCGCTTTCTGGGGCTATCCCAGCGGTTTTGAAAACGCTGGGATAGCCCTGTTTTTTTGTAGTGTATATTAGAATCTTATCACAACATATTTATCTTTAAATGGTAGAATAGATTATAGATATTACAGGGTTCTATATGCAGATACAATCATAATAATTGCCTCTTATAATTATCCAATTTCATATATTTTTTGAGAAGAGGGGGCTCATTTGTGCAATTATCGCTCCACGTCCCATGGTATATTGTCACTTGGGTTTTTTGGTAAGCAAATGGGTACCACTAGTGCACATCAAGGTGTGACACTACTTGACCTTATTACCATGATTTTTGCGTATTAGAAAATATGGATCAATATTAGTACCCAAACCCACAACTTATTGGCACTTGATTTGAAGTCAAATTCCATATTTAGATAAAATAAAAATAAAAGAGAAGAGAAAATCATATTTCATTGAATTTTCCCATTCATAAGTTATTAACTTGTTGAAAATATAAATAATCTCATTGAATATGGTGATTCCTTAAAGGTAGTATTAAATATGGCAAGTTTATTCATATTGGTAAAATAAATATGATAATGAGGAGGGGATTTGAACATTGGACGTCTTCGTAGGAAATATCAGGAGATGTCAGTTTAGTTATAAGGCTCTTGGCTAAATATGGTAAATTAATAATTAGTTTTATTTTATTTTATTTATTTATAAAATTATCAATGCATTGCTGCATTTGGTGTTTTATACATTTTTCTCACATAGGAATGGATCCCACCCGTGAGTTTTGGCCTCTCGCATGTGAGGGAAGGCTTAGTATATGTACATTTGATATTTTGATCTACAAAATAATTCCCTTATTTTATTTTCTTAATAATTAGGCAGTGGATAAATTAAACTAGATTCTAAGGTTGAACTAATTTTTACTACTAGATTGAAAAGAACCAAACAAAAATTGTTTTTAGTATTTGTCAAACACCTTTAAGGCTCTTTCATTAATGGAAACTACTCTAAAACATTCAAACCAAACCCAAATAAATCCCAAATGAAAAAAATAAGTAAGTTTGTAAAATATTTTTTCAATGTATTTGTTTAAATAAAAAGGCATAGAAACTAAAATTCATTTAAGCTATTATTTTTGAACTGTTTAATTAATAGGAACCTCACAATATCTTGGAAAATAAATTATTATGCTCTTTCAAAATATGAAAGAAAAAAAATCCCAGAATTTCTTAAAAACTATTTTTCTATGAATACAAATGGGAACTTTTTTTTTTAAGGTATTTAAGTAAATGGCCAATAATGAATTTTTTTATTTATTTTTTATTTTTATGTTTTCAATGGAAATTTCCCCCTTTAAAGTGTATCTAAAAAGAAAAAAGAAAATGAACAAAACATACTTCATATAAGGACTAATTTACTAAGGATATAATTTTCTTGTAAAAAAAAAAAAAAAAACACTAAGGATATAATAATATGGACAAAATTTAGTTACAAAATTAGTTGTAGTCTAAGATTAAAATTTTACTTAATATCTTTTATTGGAGATGAATTTTGACAAATCCACCATTGAATTACATTTTCTTCTTAAATCCTCCATGCTTGTAGAATATCAAGAAAAATTAAAAATCAATAGTTATATCATTAATAAATTATTTAAATTACAAATTTTTATAGTTTAAAATTATGCATAAAATATAAACTTTTAGATCATATGGTAAATAATATTCGATTGACATAGAATTTGAGATGTTTATTAAGAGTGTAAAGAACATGCAATCCAATAGTTAAATTTTCAAAATATGTATTAATGTTAATTTTTTTAAAAGAAGTTGTAATTTTAGGTTATAACTAATTTTGTAACCAAATTTTATCATAATAATATTAAATGCATATAATAACCACTTTACAACCTATTCTCTGTGATAAACTTGATCACAGAGAATGGGTTGTACAACCTATTCAAGAGTTGGGTCATTTTAGGTATACATTACTGTAAGTTTCTTTAAAAACCTTCTCCCCCCTCTCCATGTGTGTGTGTTAAAAATATTTAGAGGGCATTTGGATTCAACTTAATCTTACGTCTACGTTTTGCAACACGTTTTCAGTCCTTTTTTTTTTTTTTTTTTTTCTTTTCTGCGCATGAACAGTGATTTTACTGTTCAGGAGACAATTTTTACTGTTTACGCACTGTTCTATCACTGTTCATGCACTGTTTATCATTGTAGCAGCACTGTTCATATATTAAAAATTATTAAAAATTGGTCTCATGATACTATTTACACATTTAAAAATTATTTTGCTACAGTATTTTCAGTTTTCAGTTTTCAGTTTTCAGTTTCAGTAACAATAAGTTTAATCCAAACGAACCCTTAGTATTTAAAAAAAAAAAAAAACTTGATCAATATTTAAATTAGCAAAATTGTAAAATTTTAATTGAAGTAGTCAACGTATCTTGTGATTTTTTTTCCCTCTCTTTTCTCGTCACGTTATATAATTGTTGACTCCGTATCACCTTGATTATTGACATGTCAACAGAGCTCAAAGCAAAGGATAGGGATAATGTGCTACTGAGCCGTAAGCTCGTTAACTTAATTTTAATTGCCTTCATTTTACTGCTTATACTAGATCACTCGTATCAGTTTCTGTAAAATATTATAAGGTGTTAATTAAAATTTTAAAAATGATATATTTAAATCATTTTCACAATATTTGTATAATAAATTTTAAGTGACAGGTAGTTACTGATGAACTCTGGGATATCAGTGGACTGAAAATGCCGGGCCTTGGTAAACTTGCGATTGAATCCTGAGAAAACAAGTAAAAACTCAGAGGAGACCGGTGGTAGCCGGCCAAGAACCCTCCGATGGTGAAGTTAGTCTATGACTGAAGAAATGTAAACTTAGTTTCTCAAGAACAGAATGCCTTACTCTTTCATTGACGTGTGCTTATATAGTATACGGGAAGCGGTTACTTGTTTAGTAACCGCTCCTACAGTTGGGGAATCCAACAAGCTCGGAAATTAACTTCCGTAACTGATGTAGAAGTTCGTATTTCACAATGGTTGGGCTTGGCTGGCGACGGTTCGTTCTTCCACCCGGCGGAGACGTAGTAATCCTCCCTCTTGTCTTTTATAGACGAGGAATGGTAGCGAGCTCGTCCGTCCTTGTCAGACGAACGAGTGCTAAGAAGCCCGTCCGTCCTTAAGGACGGACGGAGGTCAGTAAGCTCGTCTGTCCCGTCTACCTTGAGGACTGACGGATGAGTAACCAATGACTTACCTCGTCAATCCTTTGGACGACGCGCATGGACAGAAGATAACTTAGCAAATTTTCGTTACACATCAGTTGCCCCCTTGTTCATATGGGTCGTCTAAGGAGACGAACAGCCAGGTGTTGTACCTAGAAAGCCCATACGTCAAGATGCCATGTGTCACATTCTCATTGGTGATTAGTTTCGTCGATCCATTTCTCGAGATGAATGCCACGTGTCACTTCTCGATTGGTTGTGTCGTTTTGTATGCCAAGGTCAATTTCCTATAAATAGGGGAATTCCTCCGTTGCCCCCTACATTTCTAAAATTTTCGTTCTTTGACATTCCTCGTCTAGAGCCTCGTCTAGGATATTCCTCACGTCCGTAGCCTCCATTCGTCTTAGAGCCAGGTATTCCCTTTTCTCTCGTCTTTTAGGTTTTCTTTTTAAATCTTTTCTAAAACAAAATGTCGTCTAGCGACAGTCTAGACAAGGTTATAGACGAGTATCAATCCATATCCAGTACTAGTTCTAGTGATTCTAGTAGTAGTGATGTAGGGAATTCTACGGACGAGGAATATGTTTCCGGCGTCCCTGGGTTTCCCTTAGAGGCTATTCAACAAGAAATTAGGAAAGCCTCAGGATCCCAGGCAGGTACCTCGTCCAGGGTTTCCTCGTCCGTCCCTCCGTCTGTCCCTTTGGACGAGGAGGAAGTAACTGTTTTTAGCTGTGCAATAGACATACCTTCTAAGACGGACGATCAAAGGTTAGATAATATGAGGACATGGTACCAGATCCCAGACGAGCTTAACCCTAGGTTACCCGTCCGTGGAGAATGGTGTTGTGATCCTCATTTTGGGATAGGCGTCTATGAGGCCTATCTTCTGGGGGGTTTGAGGTTTCCTTTAAACGCTTTCATTAGGGAATTACTTGTTAGGTTAGGTTTGGGGGTATGTCAGTTTAATCCTAACGCATGGAGATTGGTCATCTCTATGCAAGTCCTATGGAGAGAGGTGTTTGGGGGGGACCGTCCTCTTACAGTGGACGAGTTCCTCTACTGTTATAAACCCTCTGAAATTCATCAATCCCTTGGCTTTTACCAGTTTACTGCCAGGGGTAAAGATTGTAGAATGATTAGGTCCCTACCTTCGTCTGACAGAAAGTGGAAGACGGAGTTTTTCTTCGTCTCCGGAAACTGGGCTGGAAACCCTTCAGACGTTGGACGGGACACTTTTGGTCGTTATACTGGGGACCTAGGGAACCTTCGTCCTCAGGGTAAGTTTAAGGTTTTTTTTTTTTTTTTTTTTTTTTTTTTTTTTTTTTAAATTATTATTATTTTTTGTACCCTAACTTATTCCTTTACAGTTGTTGGGCGTCCTTCCCTTAGTAAGTTTCACCGTGATCGCGTCCACAGAGCTCGTCTATACGCAGATAGGAGTTTCCACTCCCTAGTGACTCTTAGACGGCTTGCTAAGTGGGGACTTGGTCCTGATCCTTCTGACGAAGCACTAGCACACGAAATAACCGTAAGGAGAAGTAAGCTTCTAACTCAGGATGTCTTTAACCCTTTTTTTTTTATGTTCGCTCTAAAAACTCTTTTTTTTTTTTTTTTTTAGGAATGGCGACAATGAAGGGTAACAAGGGAAAAGATGTAGCTGGTGAGGGAGATCGTCTTGAGGCTGGGGACGTCCGTCCTGAAGCTGTACCCCAAACTCGTCCGTCTGCTGGGGACAAAAGAAAGTCCTTACCGAAGAATTTGGACTTAGGAAGCCTTCCCAGCAGGCGGGACAAAAGAGTGAAGCATTCATCGTCTAAGGTGGCCAAGCCTATTTTGCCTCAGCCCAACCTCTCCGTCCAAACAATTGATGTGGACGTATCTCCACCTGTGGAGATGACCTCGTCCAAGACCCCTCCTAGGACGACTGCATCTGTCTCGTCTCAGCCCTTGCCAAGAATATCTTCGAACATAGTTGAAAACGAGGATTTGGCTTGGCAACGTTTCCAAGAAGCTGTGAAGGACGAGGACATACATGCTTGCTATGACATGTCTTTAAAAGATTTTGAACATTCTGGTGTTCATGATCTTTTTAAGGTAAATTTCCTTTCGTCTTGCCTTTATTATTTCATTATTTTCTGGGCGTCTTAACCAAGCATTTCTCTCTTGCAGGCCATGTCTAAGTTCATTGCAGCGTCTAGGCAAGCCACTGAGTTGGACAAGACGAGAATTTTGCTGGAGACGACCATAAAAAATGTGAGGGACGAGAGTAAGAAATGGGCTGGGGTTGCTGCTGAGGCCAAGGAGAAGGAAGCGGAGCAGCTAAATTTGATCGCAGAGTTGAAGGCCGCTGTGGTGGAGAAAGATTCCCGTCTTGACCACCTTCAAGCGAAGAATGACGAGCTGAGTACTTCCCTCTCCAAGGCTAAGGACGATGCCATTGCGGAGTTCAAAGCGTCCAAAGAATTCGCAGACTTGTTGGACCGCAACTATGCAGCGGGTTTTGAAGACTTTAGGATGGACGCTGTTGAAAACTTCCCTGAGGTGGACTTCAACTCTATCAAACTTAACCTGAATGCTGCTACTAGCTCTCTTCTCCAAACCAGCTCTGAGGACGTCAATATTGAAGACGATGCCTCTACCCAGCCACCCACTGCTCCTCCTGCTTAAGAACGTGTTTTTCTCTTCTTTTTTTTTTTTTTTTTTTCTGATCCTTTGTTTTTGGATCTTTTGATGTAATTCAAGTACACTAAACTCGTCCAAAGTTTTTAGGACGAGGTATTGAAACTTTTTTCTTTTACAAGGGTGTTTGGACGTTTTTTGTCCGCCCTTCAAACAGTTGGTAAATTTTATTTCTTTTATGTATGGACGAGATTTTTCATTTTTATGCATGCGTTCATACTTTACTCGTCCTTGTTCAGTGTGTTTAAACCATCTATTAAAATTTGAAGGGTTATTTCTCGTCCTTAGACTGAAATCTTTCATGTACCCTGATCGTCCAGACTTTGGGACCTTGCTCGTCCATAGGCCTTACTATCTCGGGCCTAGATGCGCATTATGCCTCGTCCTTTGTCTAATTGTTTTAAGGCTTGGACGCACATTTTGTCTTGTAGAGATGAGTGCCAAGTTGGGTTCTCCCTCGTCCTTTGTCAAAGACGAGTGTACCTCATCTTTGTTCTGCCCTCATGGACGAATATTTTGGGCTTATTTCATGGACTACCTCGTCCTTTGATTAGGATGGGGTGCCTTGATCTTGCTTTTCCTTTAGGAAAGCCTTAGACGTTACATCTCCGCGTCCAGAGAATTTATTCGTCTCATTGACAATTAAAAAATATTTTGTTCTCAGCCACCCTGTAGGTTAGCTTCGAACGAGAATGCCATGGAAATCTGAAATGCACACAACATTTTGTACATTACATAAATATTGTTTACAGATAAGGCACATACATGCTGATGCCTTTTATTTAGTAAGCACTCCATAACTTCGTCCATAATCATGATAGATAACCACAACACAAATAACAAAGTGATAGTATCAAACACAGCATAAAACATAAGTAGAATGTAAATAGGGTAGCAAGCTTCAAGCTCGTCCACAGTGAACCTCATTTCGGCCCGCTTCTACTGGTAGTACCTCCTCAGGTGCTCCACGTTCCAAGGATGTTCTAGCTTTCTCCCGTCCAGGGCCTCCAGGTAATAGGATCCTTGTCTTTTGAAGTTGATGACTCTATAGGGTCCTTCCCAATTGGGGCCCAATTTCCCATGAGCTGAGTTCTTGGTTGCTAAAGAGACCTTCCTCAGGACAAGATCTCCTATGTTGAAACGTCTTGGTTTCACCCTTGCATCATATTGCCTAGCCATGAGGTTCTTGTACTTCGCTGCCCTGTGCTCTGCTTCTGTCCTTACTTCGTCTATAAGATCGAGGTTCAAGCGGAGTTGCTCCTCGTTATCCTTCTCCTCATATGACATCACCCTATGGTTAGCCATGTGCACTTCCGCAGGTATAACTGCTTCACTTCCATAGGCTAGTTTAAAAGGGGTCTCCCCTGTAGGGGTCCTCACTGTCGTCCTGTATGCCCATAGGACACCAGGTAACTCATCTGGCCATACTCCCTTTGCCCCCTTAAGACGAGTCTTGATGATCTTCAGCAAGGATTGGTTTGTAACCTCAGCCTGACCGTTTGCCTGTAGATGTGCGGGAGAGGAATAATGATTTTGGATTCCAAAGTGTAGACAAAAGTCCCTGAAAAGGGTGTTGTCAAACTGTCGCCCGTTATCGGAAACTAGTACCCTGGGCACTCCAAACCTGCACAATATATTCTTCCAGACGAAGTTCTTTACATTCTGCTGAGTAATGTGTGCCAATGGTTCTGCCTCCACCCACTTAGTGAAATAGTCAATCCCTACCACCAAGAATTTCATCTACCTAGTTCCAAGTGGAAATGGACCCAGGATATCTAGATCCCATTGAGCAAAGGGCCACGGGGCCATCATTGGGGTGAGGTACTCGGATGGTTGTCTGGGGACATTACTGAATCGTTGGCACTTGTCGCAGGCCTTGACATAAGCTTTTGCATCCACTTGAACAGTTGGCTAATAGTACCCTGCACGGACGACTTTTTGGATAAGCGACCTGGCTCCTGAATGGTTTCCACAGGCTCCTTCATGAACTTCCCTCAGCACATAGTTCGCCTCTTCTGGGGCCAGACACCTAAGATAAGGTTGAGAAAAGCCCCTCCTATAGAGAACTTCGTCCATGAGGACATATCTTGCTGCTTTTATCCTTAGTTTTTTAGCTTCGTCCCTTGCTTCCGGGAGTCTCCCGTCCTTCAGATACGAGACGATTGGGGCCATCCAATTTTCTTCATTCCCTATTTGCTGTACTTCCAGGAGATCTACACTCGGGACATACTGAATTTCATCATACTCTTCGGTCGTTCCAGTTGCTGAGGCTTCCTTCGCTAAGGTGTCTGCTTCTGCATTCTCTTCCCTCGGGATTTGAATGAAGTTAGCTTTCCTGAATTTTTCCACAAGCTGTAATACCCTCTCCAAGTACTTTTTCATTCGTTCTTCTTTCGCCTCATATGTCCCATTTATTTGGCCCATTACCAGCGAAGAGTCTCCCAGGACGAGGACCAACTCCGCTTCTACAGACTTAGCCAATTCTAGCCCTTTAAGCAGAGCTTCATACTCCACCTCATTGTTAGTTGGTCGATATTGCAGACGGACTCTATGCTTCAACTTGTCTCCTTCAGGGGATTGCAAAACCACCCCTATTCCTCCTGCACGCTGTGTGGACGAGCCATCTACATGGACCACCCAATTTTTATCCTCCTGCACTTCATCGTTGCATCTTGGAGTGAACTCCGCTATAAAGTCTGCCAGGCTCTGAGCCTTAATAGCATGTCTTGGTTGGTATCGGATATCAAACTCGCTAAGTTCGACCGCCCATTGGATCAGACGTCCTGCAGCTTCCAACTTGTTCATAGCTTTCTTAAGTGGGTGATCTGTCATAACATTGATTACATGGGCTTGGAAGTAGTGTCTTAACTTCCTGGAAGCCGTGATGAGCGCGAAGGCCAGCTTTTCTATTGGCGGATATCGTCCTTCCGCCCCCCGCAGTGCCCTACTGGTGTAATACACTGGCTTTTGCACTTTTGCTTCCTCTCTTATCAGCGCTGAGCTCACAGCATGCGGGGTCACCGCCAGGTACAAAAACAGCTCCTCTCCTACCACGGACGGACTTAGCAGCGGGGGCATGACAAGATACGTCTTCAAATCTTGGAAGGCTCTTTGGCACTCGTCCGTCCATTCGAAGGCTTTCTTTAGAACCTTGAAAAATGGTAAACACTTGTCAGTAGCTTTAGAGACAAACCTGTTGAGGGCGGCAACTCGCCCGGTGAGAGATTGAACTTCTTTAATATTCTGCGGAGGCTTCATTTCTAGGATTGCCTTGATCTTTTCTGGATTGGCCTCGATCCCCCTGTGTGAGACCATGAATCCAAGAAATTTTCCCGAAGCCACTCCGAAAGCACATTTACTGGGGTTCAACTTCATACTGTATCGCCTGAGTGTGTTGAAGGTTTCTTGCAAGTCGTCTAAATGCTTACCCTCTTCCAGACTTTTCACTAACATGTCATCCACATACACTTCGACATTTCGCCCAATCTGAGGACGGAACATGTGATTGACCAGTCGCTGATACGTTGCTCCCGCGTTCTTCAATCCGAAGGGCATTACTTCATAACAGAACAAGCCCTGACTAGTAACAAATGAGGTCTTCTCCTGGTCAACCTTGTCCATCCGTATCTGGTTGTATCCTGAGAAAGCATCCATAAAACTAAGCAGTTTATGGCCTGCGGTGGAGTCCACCAGCTGATCGATTCGTGGTAATGGATAGCTATCTTTGGGGCAAGCCTTATTCAGATCAGTAAAATCCACACACATCCTCCACTTGCCGTTCGCCTTTTTGACCATTACTACGTTGGCCAACCAATCCGGATAATACACCTCTCGGATAAACTTTGCTGCCATCAATTTTTGAACCTCGTCTTTAATAGCATTTTCTCTCTCAGGAGCAAACACCCTTTTCTTTTGTCGTATTGGCTTCGAGGATGGACATACGTTCAGGCGATGGGTGATGACATTAGGATCTATTCCAGGCATATCCTCATGACTCCATGCGAACACATCTACGTTCTTCCTCAAAAACTGGACAAGGTTTTGTTTAACTCCTCTTTCTAGATCTGCCCCCACCCTGGTACATCTCTCAGGGTTCCTTTCGTCTAAGGGAACATCTTCCAGCACTTCAATAGGTTCTACCACGACCCTTTTCTCTTCAATAGTCATTGTCTGCACTTGCTCGTCCGTGGCCAACATAGCCAAGTAACACTCTCTCGCTGCCAGTTGATCTCCTTGCACTTGTCCTACTCCATGGTCTGTTGGGAACTTGACTGATAGGTGGTAGGTGGACGTAACTGCTCTCCAACTATTCAAAGTTGGCCTCCCAATTATGGCATTATAAGAGGACGAACAGTCTACTACCAAGAAACTTACGTCCTTGGTGACTTGTTGTGGATATGCCCTTACTACCACTGGTAATGTAACAGTACCCACGGGCTGCACCCTCATCCCACCAAAACCTACTAACGGAGAATTCACCGGACGAAGATGGTCTCGTCCTAACTTCATCTGCTGAAAAGCTGGAAGATACAGGATATCTGCCGAACTTCCATTATCAACGAGTACCCTTCTGGTTGTGTAGTCAGCGATGAGCAAGGTTATGACAATAGCATCGTCATGAGGATGGTGGATTCTTTCAGCTTCTTCTTCGGTGAATGTGACTGCCTGTTCGTCCATATCCCTAGGTGGTCGTCCAGAGAGTTGGACGCTCTGCACCACCTTCAAGTATGTTTTCCTGGACCTGGACGACTAAACTGTTGAGCTCCCTCCGACGATAACCCTGATTTCTCCGAGAGGTGGCCGTGACGACTCTTCAAATTTTCCCTTGAGTTTGTCGTCCTTATGGTCTCGTCCTAGGAAACTTCTTAGCTTCCCCTGCCTTATAAGATTCTCAATCTGCTGCTTTAGATCAAAACATTCGTCCGTATCATGCCCATGGTCTCTATGGAAGCGACAATACTTGTTTCTATTGCGCTTATTCGGATCTCCCTTCATTTTTTCTGGCCACTTCAAGGAAGGATCATCCTTGATTTGCATTAGGACTTGATCAAGTGGCATGTTCAATGGCGTATACTGCTAACTTCGTGCTGAGGGGCCTGCCTTCCTGTCACGATCCTTTTTGTCTTCCGCTCGTCCTTTCTTGAGACGAGGACCCTGCTCTGAGTGACGAGTGGGGTTAGCATCCATTTTCTCGATTCTCTTCCTCTTCTTGGCTATGATAGCATCCTCCGCATTCATAAAATTCTGGGCTGAGTGGACGAGTTCGGCCATGGTCAAAGGCTCTTGCTCATATAGCTTGTGGATGAACAAATCAGAGTGAACCCCATTGTGGAAGGCCGCCAGGAGCAGCTTGTCATCCATCTCGTCCACTGCTAAAGCTTCCCTATTGAACCGCGTAATGAACGACCGCAAACTTTCATTCTCCCCTTGTTCTATGGTCAGCAAACTGGACGAGGAACGCTTGTGCCTCTGTCCTCCGATGAAGTTGTTAACAAACAACTTACTTAATTCTTCGAAGGACGTTACCGTGCTGGGAGGTATTTTGCTGAACCACACTCGTGCGGGTCCTTTAAGGGTAGTAGGGAAAGCTCTGCACATTATTTCATCCGGAACCCCTTGAAGATGCATAGTAGTTTTGAAGGTGGCAATGTGGTCAAATGGATCTCGCGTCCCATCGTACGAATCTAAGGAAGGCATCTTGAACTTCGGTGGCAAAGGGTGAGCATTGATGGGAGGCACAAATGGGGAGTCAGTCCTGTGAACCAAGTCCTCTACGGGGTTGGTCCTCTTCATATTTTCCTTCATTTCATCCATAGTTCTTCTCATTTGGTCCATCTCTCTCTCCAAGTGAGGCACCCTTCTTGAAGGGGTACCCCTTGACTGGCTCTCAAACTCGGCATTCCTCTCATCTTGGCTCTGAACCTGTCTTCCAACGTTCTCATCCCGATGCTGCCTCCTCATGTTAAGTTCTCTAACCAACTCCTGGTTCTGGCGGGTCAATTCTGCCATAGTAGCAGCCATTGATTGCACGTGTTGGACAGAAGGCGGTTGTACGGTAGGCACCGATTGACGGTCGCCTCTACTTTCTTGAAGGCCTGGGCTGGTAGCCCTTGACCTTGTCCGGACCATTTCAGCCCTTATGTCCAAGAAAGAAATCGCAGAATCCAACAATGGAAATCAAACGTTATTCTTTTCCCACAGACGGCGCCAACTGATGAACTCTGGGATATCAGTGGACTGAAAATGCCGGGCCTTGGTAAACTTGCGATTGAATCCTGAGAAAACAAGTAAAAACTCAGAGGAGACCGGTGGTAGCCGGCCAAGAACCCTCCGATGGTGAAGTTAGTCTATGACTGAAGAAATGTAAACTTAGTTTCTCAAGAACAGAATGCCTTACTCTTTCATTGACGTGTGCTTATATAGTATACGGGAAGCGGTTACTTGTTTAGTAACCGCTCCTACAGTTGGGGAATCCAACAAGCTCGGAAATTAACTTCCGTAACTGATGTAGAAGTTCGTATTTCATAACGGTTGGGCTTGGCTGGCGACGGTTCGTTCTTCCACCCGGCGGAGACGTAGTAATCCTCCCTCTTGTCTTTTATAGACGAGGAATGGTAGCGAGCTCGTCCGTCCTTGTCAGACGAACGAGTGCTAAGAAGCTCGTCCGTCCTTAAGGACGGACGGAGGTCAGTAAGCTCGTCTGTCCCGTCTACCTTGAGGACAGACAGATGAGTAACCAATGACTTACCTCGTCAATCCTTTGGACGACGCGCATGGACAGAAGATAACTTAGCAAATTTTCGTTACACATCAGTTACTGGTTATTATTGATAGACAAATATGTAATTTTAGTGGTAGATTCAAATTAGAACTAGTAAAAATGATGTGGACATGGAACTTATAAATTTTACATATTTAAGTCCAATAATCGTTGATAAACTTCTCTCTCTTAGGCTCTCAATAGTCTTTGACTGTAGAAGCTACAAACTTACTTTCCCTTTGTGAGACTTAACTTCTCCAATCTCTGTTATTAGATTGTGGTAGAAGGTTTGTTTTTTCTTTATTCTTTTCCTTTTCCTATATCTTACATAGCTCTTCATTACTTCTGTTTTATTCACGTTACTATGGATGCATCTATGGAAGAACTCTGGAAACATTTCAAATTGTCAGAAGAGGAAAAAGGCATTACGGCTGTGGAAGCTTCTGAGGTAGCTATTTCTAAACAGTTGGCACAGTTTAGCATCTTGATCAAGTTGTATACTACTAAAGATTTCAACAAGGAAACTTTTAAAGCCACATGTGTGAATCTTTGGTGTTCTTTTCAGGGTGTAACTATTAAAGAGGCTAGACAGAATCTCTTTCTTGCTATTTTTGGTTTAGAGGAGCATTTGACAAATGTATTAGATAGAAGTCCCTGGTCCTTTGATAAAAGATTGATCATGATGAGGTGATTTCATGGTGATTCCAGTCCAGCCAACGTCACCTTCTGTCATTCCCCCTCTTGGAATCGTATTTTTAATATTCCTATTAAAAGTATGAATAAGGCTGTAGGAACCAAAATTGGCAATGAGATATGCGAGCTTCTCATGGTGGATGCACCCAAGAGTGGTCTTGCCTGGGGACCTTTTCTTCGAATTAGAGTAAATGTTGATATTACCAAGCCTCTTATGCGTGGTAAAATGATTCAGATTGAAGATCTTGAGCCTAGTTGGGTTGTCTTTAAATATGAAAGGCTTCCTATTTTTTGCTATAGATGTGGAATTCCATCAAGACAAAGAGTGTCCTCAATTGAAGACAGGTTGTTTTTCCTCTGATGATGATGTTTTCAATTTGGTCCATGGCTCCGTTCTTTGGCTCCGAAGGGTAGCAAAAAAAAAATTCAAGGAACTCTCAATCAGACGCACGAGATGAATATGAGGATGATATTCAGTCAGTGACAGAAGATTTTGATGATACGTTACATCATCGCCAAATTCAGGCTGAGCTTCCCACAGCGGCCGTGATGATTAATCCAAGGCAATCTGTGCTGTTTGGCACTTTGCCAGGAAAAGACAACTATTCTGGTGCTAGAAAGAAGTTGGTTCCTATTTCCAAGGGAGTTTCGAATTTTCAACTGGATAAGGTAGTCAAGATTACAGAGATTGCATCCAATTCAAATTCTGAGGATGTTATCCTTGTTCAAAACCATGATAAGCCTAATTGTTTTCTTCTATCTGGTACAACAGCTTCCCATTTGGATACAAATTTGAATTGTGATGATAAGACTATTATCCCTCGTGAATTGGAACATTGTGATAATGCCGAAATTCATAATATAGACTTCTTTGAGTCCTCATCAAACACTAAGTCTACTCACCGTAGCTATCTTGTTTCTAAGATAGAGGTAAGTAATTTCAAAAATTCAATTGAGAAACTTCCAGAGATTTATGAGGATATTGAGATGGAATTCTCTTCTGAGGTACCTATCGAGAGTATAGAACTAAAGACATCATCCTTACATAGTTGGAAGCGGGTTATCAAGAATAAGAACAAATTGAATTCTAACGACTCCCTCATATCCATGCCATTACCTTCTAAACGATCTGCTGGAGCCTCTGTTTCTATCAAGGATCTTGATTTGAATCATAAACATGAAAAACAAATGATTCAGAAAGGCAGCATCCATTCAGTTGCCCATCATTGGGGTTGGTACTCAACCCAAATCCAATCCATCAAAATTCTCAGCCTTAACTACCATGGGCTTGGGATCCCAAAGGTAGTTTTACAACTTTTGTTGTTTATCAACTGAAGAAAGTCCCCTAGTTTTGTTTCTATGTGAAAAATAGATTTGTTCATAAAAAAAAAAAAAAAAAAAAAAAAAAAAAAAAAAAAAAAAAAAAATTAACAACCATTGATGATGCTTCCAAAGACAACATCGCTTCAACCTCTAATCCAACTGAATCATGTATGCATTTGCTGCGAGATTGTTCCTTTGCACAAGTCATTTGGCTTCATGCTCCTTATTGGAATTCTTTCAGGCCGGTCATGCATGTTTAGGTTTTTCTAGAAGTTAAATGAATTGATCTTCGAAGTCTATGGTCTCATACTGCTACTTACACTATGGAGTTCATGGAGGTCAATGCAATCAAGACTAGATTGTATTCTTTGGAAGTGGTTGGTTAGATCTTGAAGGATATTAAGCTAATTTGCGAACAATTTGTTAGTATATATATTTTATTTTTATTTTTAGTTTCTTTTAAGATGTAATTGTGTTGCTCTAAGTCTTGCTTGTGTTGCAACTTGCAAAAGAGAATGAGAAGGCCATTGTTTTGACCCTCTTTTCTCTTTTCCCGTTGTATACCATGATATTGAATGAATAAAGTCTACTATCGTTTCCTCTAAAAAAAAAAAAGGTCCAATAATCACTCACATCAATCATCTAAAAGTGATTTATTTACATACTGTATTTTTTAAGTAACCATATAAATATACATGGTTAGAGTATTCACATTAACTTATGCAAAAATTCTTACCTATTTTAGCATGATAATCTACTTTTTCTATTGTATACAATTATTTTTCCAAAACATTCACATCAAATTATTTATTTTACTCTATATTTCATTAAAATACTATTTATTTATTAATTTTTTATTACTCTCTTAAATTATCTCCCTTTGTGTATACAAATAAAGAAGTATTAAAAAATGAATTTAGGAGTAAATAAAAAATGGATCTGCACGTAACTAGTACTTTTGCAACAAGATGTATCATATTTAAAAGTTAAGGATAATCTCTATCGTGAATAATATTCACTCTCATAGTTATTAATTATCTAAAACTTAATGCGGTTTATTTTTTTGGTCAAGTAATCCATTCTGGGCAACAAAACATAAATTTTAGATCTTGGCCCGTTTGATAAGAGATTTCTAGTAATGTTATTATTGTTTTGTGAAAATACGTGTGGGTGAAAAAGTATGTAAAAATACGTATAATATTGTTTAAACACTAAAAACTGTTGTTTAAACAATAGTAATTTTTTAAGAGGAATCATTAAGTCATCATTAATAAGGAAACCTTTATATACAACTGGTTCCAGTTAGCTCAATTGCTAAAGTCTCCAGTGGTTGAATAAGAGATTTGAGATTCAATCCCCATTTACACGAAAAACCAATTGGTGTTTTGGTTTAATAATAAAAAACTATTATCAAGAATGGATGCCATAAGTTGAAATTATCTCAAAAAAAAAAAAAAATCCTTTATATATATATATGTATGCAGGTATGTATGTAACACTAAAGTAATAGTAGTAAATTAGTAATAATCAAAACCTAAAAAAAGAAGAAAAATAGTAGTAATAATCAAACTGATAATAGATTTATTATTTGGGCTATGCACTGACAATACTTTTTAGTCTTTTTCTGAAATGGGGAAGTAAATAATATATTATCTTTTAACGCAACAAATTTTTTCGTATTTATAATCAAGTTGATCCATCTGTTCATTTGAAACAAAATTGATTTATAAGAAATTAAGACATTGCAATCAACGTCTCACAGATGGTGGAGATCACGGAAAATTATTGAATACGGCTTGTGGGTCGGCCTCTATTATGTGTTGCTAGACCATATTTAATTAAAAAGTTTAATAAGAGATGTCATATTTAATTTTTAATGATATCTTAACTTTTATAAGATGTCTCTTTACGAATCTTTACTAATTTAATTAATAAGTAATATTTTTCTTGTATTAGAATTTAAAAAAAAAAAAAAAACACTTCTTTTATACTATGTAATATGGACATAATAGTAAATTTATGCAAACTATCATTTTCATCATCTCATTTTTTTTTCCCAACTAAGTGTATGTTTGGATTATACTGAAAATTGAATTTCTTCTGCGTTTGGCATTTTTCTGTGGGTTCTATGCACTGTTCACGAGACCCGCAAGTACGGAATTCAGCAAAAACAACTTTAAAACTGAATCCCACGGTACTATTCACACATTTAAAAATTATTTTGCTACATTATTTTCAGTTTTTAGCAATAAACGGTATCCAAACTGACTCTAAATAAAAAAAAATTATATTTATTTGTCAACCTTCTTCTTTTCTATTCTCCCAATCAGCCAAAGAAAGCCTTATATCCCCCGTTTGACAAACCCATCATAAGTAGGTGAAAGGTATACCCACTGTATACAACGAGTCCTTGCACAAGCACAAGCACAAGCATAAGCACACTAATGAAGCACACGTTTGAGGGACCTGCTGCATCCAGCGGGTAGAGTATATACCCTTTCCTCAAGTAGATAGCCTACTCATTGTAGCCAACAAAAGAACTCTTAGGAACCACCGCCTTAGTTAGACCACACCAGGCTGATCGACAAGAAAAGATTCCAAATTTGGAAGGCTTCAACACCACAGTATACATACTCAAACAATTGAACTGAGGGCAAACCAACTTGAATAATCAGAGCACACTCGGGACTTTTAAGTTTTAACCAAAACAATACTAGATATCAATCATCAAATTAAGCAAACGTTGTATCACCTTTTCCACTCAGACGCATGAAAAAGGTCCAAGCCAATTCTCTTTAACTTCAATAACTTGTCCATCCCCGAGAGCAATTTCAATTATCCCATGCTACCCATAGTGAGCCTACCTTCATAAGAAGATTACACATGCTTGAGAATAGCAGCTCTGTTCCAATCTGTAACACGTTTCAACCCGGGCCACCCACCCTCCTCCTAGGCAAACAAACACACCCTTTTTTCTCTTGTTTGCTTTGTGGAATAAGTAGTACCCTTCCACAAATAGCAATTTAACTACCTTTTAATTTCTGAAGGTAAAATGAAGGTACTAATCTGGAAGAATTGAATACCATAAAGAGACGATTGAACCAATTGGAGCTCCCTGTGCAGCAAAGGATAAGTTCTTTGAAGACCCAAATTGATTCTAGTTACAATTCTGTAAATAAGGATTTTATAGTTCTGGGGGGATAGTTTACTAGAAATAACACTTTAAGAGAAAGTATTAACTGGTAACTTCCCTAAAAGCATTCATGGTACGGCCTGGACAGGTGTGTAAAAGAGAGAGGGCTTTATGTCATCAATGGGAACCAAATTAGTCTATTTCCATTTCATGCATCTCCAAATGGCCCATCGTATGTGAATTCTAATTTGTTGTGCAAAAAAAGTTCCACATGTTACATAAACTACAAGTAAGCTTCATCATATTTTATGCATCGTAGTTGCAGAGAGGCTCAGCTATACATCATTTTGCACATTTCACACGTGCATTGGCACATTCAGTGCTTATGAGTTGAATAGATTTTAGACCACAGCAAGAGAGTAATTGTTGGGACAAACTCCAGTAGTTGACAAGTAGGAGATACGTATATAGGTTCTTAAATTATAGAAGTCAAGATAAAACAAGACAAAACTCTAATTCAAAATTTTTTTTTTTGATAAGTAAAAACTCTAATTCAATTTAACAAGTGAGAATCCAAAATTATATAACCTACACAAAACTTCTTTCTCCTTTTCTTTCACTCAGGACAGAAGGAAGTTCAAACAAAGATCAGTACTCAACCTGATTAATCATAACAGAATCTAAGCCTTCCCATTGTTGAACATCTTACTTCCATCATCAATACCTTGGAGCTGCACCAGAAAAATCATAAAGTCTCAGAAACTACTACCCCAAAAAATGGGAAAGCCAGCCACATATATATGTAAAAGGAAAAAATGCCTATAATTTTTACATATAATTCATAGTGATCCAAACTACATAGTGCACATTTAACTTTGAAAAAAGGGACCTAGTAAAACTGTGTCAGTCAAAGACTCAAAACAGCAAAAGATAATTTCAAACTCTCAAACTATTTACAGCAGTAAGTTAATAATTAGTCATTAGCCTACCTCCACCGACTGTTGCTTCAGGCAACCGTTCAATTGAGTACTTGTGCCGAGTAATATACATAATTGGTACACCAGGAACCTGCCAGTAAATAAGCAACCTTATATATCAGAACCCAGTTTCATGTAATATTGGACTCCAGTTTTGTGATACAGTGTCAAGCCATTATTAATAGATCATACCTTTCGGATCCTTCGCTTCAAATCTCGATCACATGTAGCAACAATGTAGCATTTATGCTGTTTCCAACAAAATAGTTCACAAATGTTACCGGAAGGAAAAAGAGCTAAACGCAACAATAAACTAAATTTACAATTGCATTCATCCGGAAAGAGCCCAAAAATTACAAACATAATAAACAATACCAGAGCAACATGACTGCGGAAAAGAAAATTTCCATCTGTTCAAAACAACCCAAATATTCTGACAAAGAACTTTAATCTAAACACAGTCTCAGTGACTGAGAACAACGCATAAAGTGAAGACCATAATGGAAATGAGGCCTTATTCTAGACTAATAATTGGTTTTTTTTTTTTTTTTTTTTTTTTTTTTTTTTGAGATAAAATAGACAGAAGACATAGGGGATGGGGAAGGAGGGAGTGGGAAGACAAGACTTACAACACTAGCACTTAAAAAAGGGCCTAACCTTTGTAAGTACTAGCCAAAATTTCCATATGTTCAAAACAACCCAAAATTTCCATCTGTAAACCTCGTCTATTGTGACAAATAAAAATTTCAAACGCAGTATGTGGTCTCCAAATTAAATGGACCAAGTCACCTGAGGAATGATTTAAACACAACTCTGATGAATCCTCCTTCGTTAATCCTATGCTAACAGAAGGAAGGGGTTTAGCCAGAGATACTCAGGAGAGGAGTGTTATAAGTTACTCTAGAGCTGTTATTGGCACTAGTTTAATGGCAGAGATATGCATTATGGGTACTACAGCCACAGAAGGTGAGGATACAGTGACATTAGTGGGCAAATTACAAATCCAACAATAGGCTGCTATGTGCTGTCATGGATGACTGCAGGTGTTTAATACAGCTTTTTGAGCAAAGAGAGGTGAAGCATGCATATCATTAAGTCAACAAATGTGATGTGCCCTTGCCAAATGTGGATGCACCAAGTTTAAGAGCTTTTTCATTCATCACATTCCAACTAATGTTATTGTTTCGTTATTTGCTACCAATTTTTAGGCTGTATTTCAAATGATCCATAACCCATTCACTGTTTGATAAATATTGTTGAAATGAAGCTGCTATTACTATAAGACTGAAAGCGCTTGTGTCAGTCAGTCCATAAACATTATAGCAATTTGATATCCAAAAAACAAGGACATTGACGTGGCTTGGGTATTCTGATGCATAATTTTAATGGTGTGTCATTCTTAGTTGTAAAATTAATTGAAACACCCCCATGCTGATCTATTAACAAATCCAGTGAACATTTGAGAATGAACATGGGTGCTGACCAGTGTTCGTAAAAGCGAGGGCGCACTTCAGCGCAAAGCGCAAGCGTGCGCCTAATTGAAGTGAAGCGCACATTTTTAAAAAATAATTTAAAAAATTTAAAAATTATTATTAATGAGAAATGCAACAATCAAATGATCAAATTATCATATAAATTGAAATAAATTTTTTTATATAATTCATATAACATTTAGATATACCCTACTTTTGCAATATTAACACAAAAATTGCAAGTCAAGTCATTTTATTTTTTTGGATAAGCTAGACATCAGTACTTCCATGTAATATCCTTTCTTAAATCTCCTATATCTATAATGCCCTATGACTAATTAGTAATATTAGTTAATAATTTAATCACTTAATGACTATAACTCTAGAAGAATTAGTTTGCTATGTTCAAAATCAACCACTAAAGTAACTAAACAATTACCACATATATTATATCATACGTTTTTTTATTATTATTTTTTTTTCATGAATGAGCTAAGAATATGAGGACATTGCAACATGGTAATTGGTACCAAGGAGCTAGGTGGGTTACTGTTTCAAGGAGAAAAAATAAAAATAGAGAAGATTTGGGAGGTTGTGGGTTGGGTTTTAGGACAAGTTATACTCAAAATATATTTTTTTTGATAAGTAATTTACACTAAAAATACACAAAATCAATGGTTTATATCAATAATGTCAAGATCCTATAGCTTTAATTCAGTTTTGGTTTTTTTTTTTTTTTTTTGGAAAAATATAAAAAAGCTCCAAAAAGCGCAAAAAAGCGCGCCTAAAGCGTGCTTCTTTGAATGAGCTTAGCTTTTGAGGCAAAAAGCGCTGGAGCCTTGGGGCTTCAAGCTTCGAGCTTCGAGCTTAAGCGTGCTTTTAATAACACTGGTGCTGACAACCTATTATATTTATTCAACATCATTACTGTAAGTTTCTCTAGTATTCATTCTAATAACATATTCTTTGGGGTAAAAAAAAAAGGAGCTCCTTCAATTTCAAATCACAGTTCTTTTATGTCTGTCAAATCCTTGGGTCAATCACACCAACCTATGACAACTCATGCGCCCTAAAGAGCTTAGACAAGATATTATTTTTACAAATATTATTTTCTGCAATCCCTGCAAATTAAGGTATTTTGATAATTTAGTCGAGTCTAAAATTTTCAAGGAGATCATAAGTATCTTAGGTTTTATTTATTAATAAGTGTTGTATTGCACTCAAAAGTCAAAACAGGAAGTTGATAAAAAAAAATACTGTGTTTTGAGTATTGAGGCATGTAGGCCTAGTTGTTCTTTTCTTCCTTTTCTCTTCTCTTTTTACTTCTACACTTTCTTGCAGTACTGTTTATGGTACTGTTCACCCATACTGTTCATATCCACTGTTCACGGCCATTTCTTTACAGATTTAATTTCTGTTCTTACCTCTTTTTAACCCTATCAAATCTTTTCTCTTCCCTACAAAACCCTATTCAAAGTTATAAACCCTAGATCCAGAAATCCACAAATCCACTTAAACCTTAACCCACCACAAGCCCAAGTAAACATCCCCAGTTTGTCCTACATTGATTAGATGACAACTCTAATTCCTTCAGAAATGGTAGGATCATTGCCGTAAGAAGGTTATATCCATATCATCTTGACTTGTAAAATCTAATCTCCTTAAGGGTCATTGTGCCATTCTAGTACGAGGAGGTAAGTTCCTAAAATTTCCTCAAATAAGAATTATCCCAAACCCTTTCAAGAAGCAGTTAACTGTATAACCTTACATCTTATCATATGGACCTCACATATATTTTGGAGCATTTAAATAATTCTTGGAGAAAGCTTAAGTTTGTCAGACATTTTAAAAATGGGAAAATTGATACTATTACTAAATATGGGTGATACACACAAGAAATTTCACATCAAATTAATTCAAATCATACCTCTGTAACTCTGTCAACAATACAGTCATCAGCATAGGTCCCTTTATGAGTGCAAATTAGTCTTTCAAAACGAGGATCCTTAGCAATCCTGTACCGAAATAAGTATAAAGGAAAGTACTCATTAGCTGATGATCATCACTGGTTGCATCTTCAATTGTTTACTTATTCCCAAAAAATAAAAATCCTAGGTTATCAGTATACAATGAGATTCTCAATATCAAAATCTAATAGAAAAAGAGCGGAACGACGCTAGTTTATGACCCATTGATGCATGAGAATGGCCACAGAAAACATGCAAGGTTCAGAATTTTATTGCATAACCAATATAATTAATAAATTACTTTTTACTCTTTTTCCTTTTGATTGAATAGATTTCATTCATCCAAAAGGGGAAAACTGAAATCAACTTGAATGAGAACCATTCCATATAACAATAACATTTTTTTCTTAAATAGCACATCATAACACCATAAGAATTCTCATTTCTCACTCAGATTATAAATATGGATATCTAATATTTTAGTTATTAAAAAAAATATATTGATAGCTAATACTATTGGATATGGAATTAAACGAACAAAATAGTACGCAGAGTATATTGAATAAGATCCAAAACTAATCCTATTCCCACATACACATTAACACATGCATCCAACAAATCTTGATCCTCTTCATACTAAAATAGATAAAGAAATGTGAATGACAATCATAATTTTTTTTTGGGCTAAGTCGACGAAAAGCATAAAACTTTATTGGGAAATATTGCAGAGTGAGTAAAAAGCATGGGAAGATACCTCAAAGCAACTCGATATTTCTGACCTAGCTTCTCAAGCTCTGCCATCACACATTGCGTGATACAAGGAGTGCCTTCAATCCACAAGGTAGGCGGATTCAATAAAATCATAATTAAAAAAAAAAAAAAGATCCTCATTTTATTCCTTAAGCATTCTCATGGACATCCACACAACCAAGCATAATATTTTGATAAATATCATTAAGCAACCAACACATATTTAAGTGTTTGCCAATGATACACGGCACTCAATGCTTGTAATAAAACCACATTAACAACTATGTTAAACTTAGGATACCTCATCAACACGGCACAACAATTCTTGCAGCAAATTAATAGTCACATTAAATTGAAGAAACCAGTGATTCTAAACTCACATTTTGCATATAGGCAGTCCATCATTCCCTTCTCCAAGTCCAGCTACACAACAATGAAAGAAATTGCATAAGTTAGGATTGTAATGCAAAGTTATTGAGTCAAAATACAATCAAGTTATTATTTTTATCCATGTTTCCAGAACATATCATTCAATGCATTAATGGGAAGAGAACAAGCTCTAGAATTGAATAAGGATTTCTATCTCATTCTTAGATTTTTTTTCCTTTTCAATTGGTAATTACACACATTCAGTGAGTCACGAACAATAAAAATTTCTCTCAAATGATGCATTTTTATGAACCAAACCCATTTAAAATAAAATGGAATAAAACTACTAATCACTCACTTTATTCTGGATAGAGAAATTGATGAAGTTGGTATCTACCAAAACCCGATATGGTGGTCCCAACGAGGTGTTGTAATTGAAGAAAAGTGCAGATGAAACCTTCGGCCTATATCACACAAAATTAAACACATTAGGACACAATATAAACCCTTACAAATTCCAAAGCTCCTATACCCAAAATTTAACACCAAAAATCTATACACACACACACACACAGAATTTTATAAATACTTGCTAAATTCAAAGGAAAACAAGATAAATAACAATGATAAACAACACAATAAGGCTTACACATTTCTTGGGAGCTTCTTTTCGTTGTTATCATTCTTTTTTGGGTCCAAAACCTGTTGTTTGTAACTGAATCCAGTACATAAAAGCAAAAATTACTACTGATTAGAGAATAATATAAAAAAACTTAAGTGAAAAAAAAAAGAAAAAAAAAAGAGACCAACTTTTTAATGGATTTTTTGGTGACCATTTTTTTCATGGCAGCAAATTTGGGACCTTTCTTCGCTTTCCCCATCTCTTAGGATGAACAGCAGAACAAACTAAGATGAAGTTATTCCTAGTCCGAACAACAGAGAGAGAGTGAGTCCCAGAAACCTGTCTGTAGGCCTGTTCAGATACTGCCCGCAGCCGACAAAACCGGCCTGCACCGATCCGAACCGCACCCTACAGAGCTCCACCGGAGGTGCATGGCGCGGTGGTCGGAGGCGATTTTCAAATTCCGACGACGGCCGGTGCGGCGAGCGGTTGTGGATTTTGCATTCCGATGAGCAACCGAACCGACCGCCTCATATATATATATATATATAAATAATATTTAACATATACATAAATGATTTATAATCAAGTTTCGGTTTTAAGAAATTTCCAGAGAGAGAGAGAGAGAGAGTACCTGTGCAATGTGATTGAGAGGGGAGGCGTGAAAACTGAAAACAGAAACTCTGAAAGGGAGAGTGAGAGAGGCGTGAAAGGTGAAGGAAGAAGGAGAGGAGGATAAAAGAGGGTTAAGTCAAGTGATTATAAAACGACGTAGTTTCATTAATTTTTAATTTTTTTATTTATTAGAATCTAATGCAAAATGAAGTCGTTTTTGGACATCATACTAATTTTAATTTCAACTTCAAAATGACGTCGTTTTAGCTTGAGTCCAAGTTAAATTTTGAAATTTTTAGTTAAGATCCATTGATTCTCTTTCTGCCGTTTGCCTTTCTCTCTCTCCTTACCTTTGCTGCCACCATTTTCTACAGCTTGCTGCCACTTCCATCTGCAGCTCCCCGCCACCACTGTCGACTACAACTTGATTCCACTATTTTCCAAGTTTCCCTCTCTCCTCTTTGCTCTCTATCATAGTTATTATCTAGAAATTTCTAGAGAATGTTTTGAAGCTCAATTGTCAATACCTGGTTACTATGCTTTCTACAAGTATGTGGAATTATATAATGCTTAAGACCTAGGCTACTTATCTTCTCCTTGCTATGGTTTCTAGAAAGATTGTAAATTTGTTTGAAAATTTTGTGTGGGCATTAGAGAAATATTTTGAACATGTTTGTTTGTTAATATTTGAGTTTTTTGAAATTTCTATGTGGGTTGTGTGATGATTCTGATGTGATTTTTTTTTTCTGCACCGAACTAACCGCATTGCACCGCTATGGTGAACCGAATCTAGTGTAGACTGTTACTACCATCCACATGTGAGGTGTGGTGAGGAAACCGCACCTTATAGGCGTGTTGCAAAAATTACCCTCATAATCGCCGCACCGCATCGTGTTATAATAATTTGACTCTACGGTTCAATTTGTTAGGGTTTAATCTGTAATATTTAAAAGTTGAGGGTTTAATTTGTTACCATGATAAAACCCCTAAGGTGAGGTTTAGGCTAGCTATCACAACCTCTCTCGCCTTCTTCATCCTTTTTCGACGATCTCTCTCTGTCTCTGTCTCTCTCTTCCCAAGTGTTTACGTTAAAATAGGTTTTGATTTCATTATAGTTGGACAAAAATTCTAAATTAAACAAAACCAAACAGGATTATAGGACTCACTAGGAATAACTTCATCTTAGTTTGTTCTACTCTTCATCCTAATGGCCTATTTGGATGTTTAAAAAAGGAGGGGGAGTAGAGTAGAGCAAGGGAGAGTAATTCAATTATCTTGTTTGAAAGTTTTTTAAGGAAGGAGGGGGAGGGGTTTGGAGGGGTTTCAACTACCTCTAACCCCTCATTTTTAATTCCCCCAAATTGAAGAGATTTGGAGGGAAAGTAGAGTAGATAAATTATTGACCAAATGAATTCCCCAATTTATCATTTTTAAATTAACAAAATTACAAACTGATTATATAAATAATCTTTGTTTGTTTCCTGAGAAAATTTAAGGTGAATGAAAAAAAAAAATTGAATCTCACTATTTAGACGTTGCCGAGTTGTGGGTTGTTGACAACGATGTCACCAGATTATAGTCCGAGGCGAGCCATAATCAAGCTCAGGCACTTAAGCTCGATCAGGCCTCGAGCCACTTCGTCTCCGATGAAGAGCGACGGTGACTTTTCCCCTTTGATTTTGAAGAACTATCCCGACGACGACGATGATCGCGATCGACATTCCTCCAAAGATCATGACCGTCCGTTTTCATGGTACAATTTCCATTCCTGGTGCCCCTTCTTTGACGACAATTCTAGGGTTTCTCCCTACAACTCCGAGATCTCACTTTGCTTGCTCTTGGTTCTCCTCCTCACTGGCCTGATTTCTGCTTTCTCGATCGTCAACCATTGGGTTTGTCCTCTTGTTTCATGTCATTTCTGATTGTGTGCATTTTGGAGGATTTGTTTTATGTTTCTGCTTTTTTTTTTTTTTTTTTCCCCTCTACTTGTGCCTGTGTTTGGTTGCTCAAAAAATGTGGAAAAGAAATGAGAATTTGGATTTCGGTTGGAGTTTGAAAAAACCTACTAAATTAGGCACTGTTTAGTTTTTATTAATATTGTTATGAACACCTTGTTTTCAAACATTCAGAGAACAATTGGATTTTTGACTGATAATGATTTGATTTTAGGAGATTAGGAAGCTAATCTGTATCAAGCTTTGTATTTTTTTTAATTAGCAATTTATTTTTTTGGTATGATCTGTAATAATAGAATTTTTAGATACGCGTTTGTATGTATGAACTGCACTAGTTGTTGAAAATCATGGTTTTGTGTTTATATTCTAAGATTTGGATGAATGATAATCAGGTTCGTGACTTTACAAAACTGATATATTAATCATAGACCAATGTTGCAAGTCCATTTTCAAATAGGGGTAAATTTTTCTATTTAAATCATTTCCTCTCCTCTTCATCCTAATTTTTAAAACATCCAAACAAGAGGAAGGGCTAATTACTCCCTTTCCCCTTACTAATTTTTAAAAACATCCAAACAAGGTAGAGGATAACCATTCCGCTCTACTCTCCTCCCCACTACTCTCTTTCCCTCTACTTCCCTCTACTCTCCTCCCTCTCTAAACTTCCAAACAAGCCATAAGAGATGGGTCCCAAATTTGCTGCCATGAAAAAATTGGTCACCAAAATATCCATTAAAAAAGTCAGTCTCTTTTTTTCTACACTTAAGTTTTTTATATTATTCTCTAATCAGTACTAATTTTTGCTTTTATGTACTAGATTTAGTTAACACATATATAAGTGTTTGCCAATGATACATGGCACTCAATGCTTTTTATAAAACCACATTAACAACTATGTTGAACTTTGGATACCTCATTAACACAACACAAAAATTCTAGCAGCAAATTAATAGTCACATTAAATTGAAGAAACTAGTGATTCCAAACTCACATTTTGCATATAGGCAGTCCATCATTCCCTTCTCCAAGTCTAGTTGCACAACAATGAAAGAAATTGCATAACTTAGGATTGTAATGCAAAGTTACCAAGTCAAAATACAATCAAGTTATTATTTCTATCCATGCTTCCAGAACATATCCTTCAACGCATTAATGGGAAGAGAACAAGCTCTAGAATTGAATAAGGATTTCGTCTCATTCTTTGATTTTTTTTTTCCTTTTCAATTGGTAATTACACACATTTAGTGAGTCACAAACAATAAAAATTTATCTCAAATTAGCCTCTAAGCACGTGCTCATACGCGTGCTCAAAGGCTCTTTTATTTTTTTGGGTAAAAATTAATAATTTACACATATTATAATTTAGAGATATATATATATATATATTTTTTTTTTCAAATAAATAAAAATGATAAACTTTAGAGATAAGCC
The DNA here is from genome assembly GCF_932294415.1 of Quercus robur. Lineage (NCBI taxonomy): Eukaryota > Viridiplantae > Streptophyta > Magnoliopsida > Fagales > Fagaceae > Quercus > Quercus robur. The sequence continues at coordinate 33,997,843 of NC_065539.1, read as the reverse complement.
GTAACTGTAATTTCATTTTTGAACTTGAATGGAAAAAATTCCTAAATTTTAGGAGGTCTCTTTTCGAATTCAAAATGAAATTTGTTATTTGACATTTATGACCCTATTTCTAAATAAAGTTACCTTTTATTAATGAGAGTATTTTTAGACCACATAAAAGTCTAGTTGAAAAAAAGGAATTCTCTTGTATATACTATAGATAGATAATGCATTTTTATGAACCAAAACCATTTAAAATAAAATGGAATAAAACCACTAATCACTCACTTTATTCTGGATAGAGAAATTGATGAAGTTGGTATATACCAAAACTTGATATGGCGGTCCCAACGAGGTGTTGTAATTGAAGAAAAGTGCCGACGAAACCTTCGGCCTATATCATACAAAATTAAACACATTACAACACAATATAAACCCTTACAAACTCCAAAGCTCCTATACCCAAAATTTAACACCAAATCTCTCTCTCTCTCTCTCTCTCTCTCTCTCTCTCTCTCTCTCTCTCTCTATATATATATATATATATATATACACACATAGAGACTTTTATAAATACTTACAAAATTCAAAGGAAAACTAGATAAATAACAACGATAAACAACACAATAAGGCTTACACATTTCTTGGGAGCTTCTTTTCATTGTTATCATTCTTTTTTGGGTCCAAAACCTGTTGTTTGTAACTGAATCCAATACATAAAAGAAAAAATTACTACTGATTAAAGAGAATAATATAAAAAAACTTAAGTGAAAAAAAAGAGGCTTACTTTTTAATGATTTTTTGGTGACCATTTTTTTCATGGCAGCAAATTTGGGACCTTTCTCCGCTTTCCCCATTTCTTAGGATGAACATCAGAACAAACTAAGATGAAGTTATTCCAAGTCTGAACAATAGAGAACAAACTAAGATGAAGTTGCCTTCTTTTTTTACATGAGAGTAATGCAAATGATTAAAGAACTTAGCAAAAAATTTGACATCCTCAATTAGCAAACCATCTGAGGAGAGGAAGTTGCTATCCTTGAGCATGGTCTTCACCAAGATTTGTGAGTCAGTTTCTAGGACAGCTCGACGAAAACCCATGTCCGAGGCAAGTTGGAGAGCTGTTAATGTTGCCAAAGCTTCGATTTCAAATGGAATATAGGCTTGTGGTAATTGTTTAGACAAAGAGCACAATACCTTGCCGATGCTGTCTTGAATCACCACACCTATACTTGATTTTTCCTGGCTAGCAAATATGGCTCCATTTCAATTATTCTTCACCATATCCTACAGAAGGCAACTCCACTGAGCTCGGGATGATGATGCAGCAGATTGAGGGAGAGGTGGGGTGGGCTGCACCATTGCAAACTCAGCAAGGCGTTCTTTGGCTAGTGAAGGTATCAAGTGTGGATTGCTGCAAGGTTTGTGTAGACGAACTTGATTCCGTTGGGTCCATACTAACCATGCTGTGATTGAGAAGAGTTCAATGTGGTGTTGGCTTGATATTAACCATGACAGCAACTCCTTGAAGTCTATGAAGTTCTTAGTTCGATGACAATTCCATAGTGAGTTGTCCTCCCATACCACATCTAGTTTTGCATAAGACCAAAGAGCATGGAGTGCCGATTCAAGTTCCAGCTTACACTATCAAAGTTCTAAAGAATCAAATTAGAAAGGATCAAATCAGAATGGAAGAAACGAAGTGAAGCAAAGAAGAAAGAAACAAGAAGAAGAAGTTTGAGCTCTAAACGACAGTGTCATGCTTAGTTGTTAAGTACTGTAGACTAAACTACAAGTAGCTTAGTAGTTATTTATGTAGTGATGCTTTTCACACGTGCTATAACTAACCTTACATGTGCTGTAACTGATCCCATATAAGTTGGGATATTTGTTTATGCCTTGTTTTTGTATATAGACCCAATTCATGTACATATTCAATTCAGTTTTGTGAAATACAAGTTTCTTCATCTCGAATTTTCTCTCTATCTTTCTATTTTTTTCCCTCATTTCTCTATGCTTTCTTATATGGTATCAAAGCTTGAGCCTTTGCCAATGGCATCAAACATTGAAACTACTTCATCTTCTTCCTCTCAGTGAGAGCTTTCTCCAATGGAAGATCCATGAAGTCCATTCTTCTTGCACCATGGTAAATCTCCTAGTGCAATCCTTGTTGCTCAACCTCTGACTAAGGACAATTACACTACCTGGGCCAGAGTAATGAGAATGGCATTGGATGCCAAGAGTAAACTTGGTTTTGTTGATGGCTCTATCACTGCATCAATGGTAGTCACATCGCTCGAGAAACAAGCTTGGTCAAAGTGTAATTCAATGATCTCATCATGGATCTTGAATTCAGTTTCACCTCATATCACTGCTAGTGTCATTTACAAAAACACAGCTTTTGAGGTGTGAAATGCACTCAAGAATCGGTTTTTGCAAACCAATGAACCAAGGGTTTCTCAACTTCAGAAGCAGATCTCCACTGTGATGCAAGGAGATTCTACCGTGACAACATTTTTCACTGATCTTCAAGCTTCTTGGGATCAATTGTTGAATCTCAGACCTTTACCATGTTATTCATGTGGTAAATGTACTTGTGGTGTAAATGATAAGATTGCACATCTTCATCATCAAGATTCAATTATGAAGTTCCTTAATGGACTAAATGATTCCTTTTCACAAGTCAAAACTCATATCCTCATGATGGAACTTGTACTATCAATTGATAAGGCCTTCTCGTTGGTGATTCAGGAAGAAAGGCAAAGATCTTCAGAATTCAATGTTACTCCTTCTGTTGAATCTGCTGCACTTGCTGTCAAGAATTAATCTTTCAATCAAGGTTCTTCATTAGGCAGCAATGGCAAGAATTTCAAAGGAAATGTTAGCAAGGGTAAACCTGTGTGCAGTCACTGTGGAAGGATTGGTCATATTATGGAGAAATGTTACAAGCTTGTTGGTTTTCCACCAGGTTACAAGCAGAAAGGAAGAATTGCTAAGGCTAATCAAGTGATGGTTGATGATGATCAAGGTCAATATGAATCTGCACATCAGAATAGCTCTTTCCCTTTCACTTCTGAGCAATATCAGCAATTGCCCTTTATGCTGAATTCTCATGCATCCACTTCTACTAATTCCAATGATGCAGCTATTCACACAGCCAATTTTGCTCTTTCAAGTAATCTTTGTGCCTTTTTACAAGATTCTATGTGCTTGAATATGGAACATTCAGTTTTTTCTGTCAATCCAGTGAATAAAACAGCTTTTGGTAAGAACACTTGGGTTCTTGATAATAGAGCAATATATCACATTGTCCATTCAGTTACATTGTTCACTAAAATCACTAGTTCTATTACCTCTTTTGTTCAATTGCCTAATGGTGAGAGAGTTGTTGTCATACACATATTCACTATTCAAGTAACAACTAATCTAGTTCTTGAGAATGTGCTATGTGTTCCTTCTTTCACCTTCTTTTTTATCTCAATAAGTCAGTTAACCAAATGTCTATCATGTTACTGTGTTTTCTTGTCCAATTTGTGTTTTATATAGGATCTTTCTTGTTGGAAAACGATTGGAGTGGGTAAATTGCATAACAACCTCTACTTACTGCAATCTTCAGCTTCTTGCAAATCTGTTTCTACAGTGTCTTCTATTCTAGGGTCTGTTTTTAGTTCCTTTGTTAATAATGTTTCTGATGTACCTGTTACTACCAAGCCATTTCTTTGGCATCTTAGATTAGGACATGTTTCAGATGCCATACTTCATGCTTTACATGATTCTATTCCTGATGTAATCAATGTACATAGCAATAAAGGTTGTACTCTTTGCCCCATTGCTAAACAGAAACATTTACCCTTTCCTTTCTTTAATCATTTGTCTGAAAATGCTTTTGATCTTGTTCACTATGATGTTTGGGGACCATTTACCAAGGTTACACATGATGACTTTAGGTATTTTCTTACCATTGTAGATGATGCTACTAGATCCACATGGGTATACCTTATGAAATCTAAATCTGAAACTAGACCCTTATTAATTTCATTTTATAAGATGATATCTACATAGTTCAATACTCATGTCAAGGCCATTAGGATTGACAATGCTCAAGAGTTTTTCCTCAAAGATTTCTTTGCTGAACATGGTATTTTGCATCAGCATTCAAGTGTTGCCACTCCACAATAAAATTTAGTTGTGGAGAGGAAACACCAACACATTTTGAACATTGCAAGGGCCTTAAGGTTTCAGTCTAATGTGCCTCTTTCTTTTTGGGGTGAATGTGTATTGACAGCTGTGTATATCATCAACAGATTGCCCTCTTCAACTCTAAATAACAAAACACCCTTTGAGAAGCTTTATAACAAACTTCCATCTTATGATCACTTAAAGGTTTTTGGTTGCCTTTGTTTTGTTTCCACTTTAACCCATAATAGATCTAAATTTGATCCTAGATCTATTCCATGTGTTTTTATAGGGTATCCTTATGGTGTTAAAGGTTACAGAGTGATTAATTTGGCAACCAAGAAGGTTTTTGTCTCTAGAGATGTTCTTTTTCATGAAACTGTGTTTCCCTTTATTTCATCCACTTATTCTTCTTCCCCTCACTCCACTAGCCTTTTCCCTCATCTTTTTCCCTTTTTAACTACTTCCACTAATCCTTTGCCTATTGCATCTCAACCTATTTTTCCAAATTCATCTCACAGTTTTGATTCCTCTCTTCCTTCTGATATTCCTTAGTCACTTCCCACTTCTAATTTACCTGTTTCCAATTTTGATTTGCCTATTACCACTTTTGATTTGCCTATTCATGCTCCTAATTTGCCTCTTTCCTTACCTCTTGAATCCTCTTCTCCCACACTTGATTTACCTCTTCCTTCCATTGTTCCTATTTCTCACTCTACTGATGCTTCAGATTTTGCACAACTTCCATCTACTTCTTTTGTTCCACCTTTAAGAAAATCCACCAGAATCTCTAAAACTCCTGCTTATTTGCAAGAATAAATGTAACAATGTTGTTCATGATCAGTTTGATCATTCCAATCATGCCTTCAAGTTTGGATCCTCCACATCTATTTCAGGTACTAAATACCCTTTATCTCATTATCTTGATTCAACTAGCTTGTCTCCTTCTTATGCTCATTTTTGTTCTCTTATTACTAATGTTTTCGAGCCTAAATCTTATAATGAGGCTATAAAATACCCTAAATGGCAGGATGCTATGGTTGCTAAGATTGCTGCATTGAAATCTAACTAGACTTGGACTCTTACTTCTTTACTTGCTCATAAAAGGGCTATTGGCTGCAAGTGGATGTATAGGATCAAGTATAAGGTTGATGGGATGGTGGAGAGGTATAAAGCCAGGCTTATGGCTAAAGTTTTCACTCAACAGGAGGGTTTGGACTTCACAAAAACTTTTTCACTTGTGCTAAAATGACTTCTGTCAAGACTTTGCTTGCTATATCTGCTGTGAGAGGTCGGCACCTGGTTCAGCTTGATGTAAACAATGCATTCCTTCATGGTGACCTTCATGAAGAAGTTTACATGCAGGTGTCTCAAGGGTTTCACAGCAAAGGGGACCATTTGGTGTGTAAACTAAACAAGTCTTTGTATGTACTCAAGCAGGCATCAAGACAGTGGTACTCCAAGTTTTCCTCCACTATTCTGAAGTGTGGTTTCAAGCAATCCAAGTCTGATTACTCTTGGATTAAGAGTTTAAGTTGAAAGATCTAGGAAATTTGAAATACTTTCTTGGTATAGAAGTGGCCAAATCAGAACAAGGTATTTCATTATGCCAAAGGAAGTATGCCTTAGAGATCCTCAAAGATGCAGGCATGACAAGATGTAAGCCTAGCAAAGTTCCTATGGAGAAAAATTTAAAGTTGAGTAAGTTTCATGGGGAATTGTTATCTGATCCTGGTGTGTACAGAAGATTGGTGGGCAAACTGTTATACCTCACTATCACCAGACCAGACATTACATATTCAGTGCACAAACTGAGTCAATTTATGTCAAAACCACGAAAACCTCATATGGATGCAGCCTATAAAGTGTTGCGATACATAAAAGGGAGTCCTGGTCAAGGTATTCTCTTGTCATCCAAATCAGTTTTACATCTTAAAGCATACATAGATGTAGACTGGGCATCTTATGTTGACACTTGAAGATCCACTACTGGATATTGTGTTTTCTTAGGTGATTCTCTGATTTCATGGAAATCCAAGAAGCAATCCATAGTCTCTAAGGACACGTTTGGTAGACTGTAATAAGCACTGTAATGTAACAGTTATTCCTTTGGTTTAGCTATTCAATAGTTTGGTTATGTTTTTATTACAGGGAATAGTCATTCCTTATGAATAAGAATTCTTTAAAATGAGGAATAAGTATTCCTCTCTAAAAATGTTGTAATAACTATTCCTTAATAGATATAATAATTTTTAACATTAATATATTTCTAAATAAATAAACTTTCCATATCCACCTAACAATTATGGAAATAAAAAATCATCAAAAAATTACTCATCTCTCTAAAATTTAAAATATATTATTTTCTAGGAAATATAATTGTAAGAATGAGATATTTCCTAAAATAGATCATAAGTTTTATTCTAATGTTACAACTCACAACCAAACTAATGAATATGTTTAGTTATTCCATTATAACACATTTTATTCATGGTAATAAAGATTACCATTCCTGTTGTAATTCACATTCAGTGTACCAAACGTACCCTAAATTTTCTGCTGAAGTAGAGTATAGAGCAATGACAGTGACTGTTTGTGAAATGACTTGAATATTGGCATTGTTGAAAGATTTAGAGGTTTATCATCCAAAACCTGCAATGCTGTTTTGTAACAATTAAGCAGCCATATATATTGGTGAAAATCTTGTTTTTCATGAAAGGACAAAGCATATAGAAGTAGATTGCCATTTGGTTAGAGACAAGGTGCAAGATAAAGTCATTAGATTGTTTTTCACTCCTACACATTCACAATTAGCCGATCTTCTCACAAAGGCTCTCAGTGGTCAACAATTGAAAGCTTTACTTACCAAGATGAGCATTGTGAACATTCACAATTCTGGTTCTCATCTTAAGGGGGAGTATCAAAGTCCTAAAGAATCAAATCAGAAAGGATCAGATCAGAAAGGAAGAAAAGAAGTGAAGCAAAGAAGAAAGTGTAACACCTCGACCTAACTTTATAATTAAACTATATGTTTGAATGATTAATTACTATTTTAAGTCACTTTCTTTCTATAATTAATAGAAGCGTGTTTAATAAACATATTATTTTATAATGCCTTTGAATAAGAATTGTAAAGATTATAAATAATTAGTGGCTATTTGTATTATAAATATATACTAAGTATGTACAAAATTATATTAAGTGTTTTAAGTTATTAGATGCATAGTTGGTGGTGTTTTTATTAAGTATGATGCATGAGATGTTATAGTTGTAATTCCACTCACACATGCAACCAATTGAAATTCAACACATGTAAGGCCAAAGCATCATGCATGTTGACTTCTTAAACCCCAAAGACCAAGACTTGGCCGGCCATGCAATCACCAAGTTCCATCTCAATTCTTCTTTGAATTTTCAAAACAACTAGAACTTCCAAGAACTCTCTCCCTCTCTCAAACCCACGGGTCCACACATCCAAAGAAACATAAAACTCCACCTCATTCTTTTTTCTACTCTCTCAAAATATCTAGAACATCCAAGAAACCCTCTCATACTCACGGGTCCAACACCAAAAAAAAGAAAACTCTCTTTCAAGCTCTCTACCTCTTATACTTTCGGGTCCAGCCACTTGGAAAGGGAAATCCTTTTATGCAAGAGTGATTCTATTCCTATTTTCCCCTCAAGAACCAAAAGCTTGGTAAGGGTTCTAGTTACTTTCATCTTAGAATCCATGATTTCTCTAAAGAATTTTTAATAATGGTATTTATGGTTTGTGAAATTAGGAAATCATAAACTTTTAAGTTATATATATATATATATATATATGCTGTTTTAAGAAACTTTGAAACTGTGTTGGTGATTTGTTGAAGGTAGATTAGGGTTTTTACTAATTAATGATTGTATATGATTAAAGAAGTAAGAAAAAAGTTAGGATGAGTACTTTTGATGTTATTGCTGAGATTTTTGTTGTATTTAATTTTGCTCTAAATGGTTAAATGACTGTATATAAGTATTTTCTAACATTTCTAATGAGTGTATAAAAATCCCCATATGAAAATACCATCGTTTGATAATTGTTTGTAAATTTACAAGAAAATGTTGCAAAGCTATCACTATGACAGATTTTGTGTTTATGTATGATAAATTATGTATTAAATTGTATACAGTGAATTAGGATTCTAGGAGTAGTTTTTATGAATTCTAAGACACATATGGTTGTAATGGAAGTGGTCTCACAGCATTTGGATCAATATAAAAATAATGGTTTAATTTCTAAGTTGCATGAAATTCTGTCAGAACAGATTTGAGCACATTGTCTTGTATGATTTTTAGTAAATCATGGTTTCATGATTTGACTCCGAAATTGATATGGTACTTAACAGACATCAAGAGGAGTTTCTCTATAAACTTTCATGAATATTGGATGTGTTTAGATAGCCCATTTGTATTTTACAAATGAGACATATGCTGTTGAAATGAACAGTAAACAGTAAATGATAACTCTGATTTTGAGGATTTAATTCTAAAGTTAGAGTGAATAGTTTAAGCTATAATTTAATATGTTTATCATTTGGTATGTCTGGATCATAGATAAATTTTGTATAACTTGGTTCAAGGTTTAGTACTCTAAAGGTGGGGTGCTAAACCATTCAATTGTTATTTTTATGAAGCTGTTTTGTTCGTGCTGTATGTTGCCTTAAAAGTGTATATGGTTACATGATCATGCTTAAAAGAGTTTATGTTTATGCATGCATTATTGCCTTAATCTCAAACACATTCTGAATTGATTTTAAAGCTGATTGACATAATCTGAACATGAACATTAAAATAATGGTTTCTCTATGATTTGGTACATCATGGTGTTTGATGAATGTATTTTGTGTTTGGGGAATCTCGTTGAGGTGGGATTAGGACTTCCTTGATTTTAAGAGATAAACTTTTAGATGAATGTGAAAGTTTATGATAAGGAATAATTGATAGTAAGTAATAAGTTTTGATATTTGATTTAGGTGTTACCAGTTCCCAAGTCTAAGCTCCTTCGACTGTAGGCTTTCGGTTCCTTTGCTTTCAGGTAAGGGATAAGTTATATGAGCATTTGGTAAGTCATGAAGTTATTTTAAAGTATATTATGCATTAAAAGGTTTTTTCATTAGAGATATGACATATAATCATGTTTCAAACAAAGGTATGTTCATGGGTTCTCAAAACATTATGTATATGATTTAAGTATATTGATGCTATTACTAATTCCACGAACATGATGTTTAAAGAAAACAATGGAAATGCGTTTATTATGAAATGTTATGCAAACTATGAATTTCAGTATGATGTATAAGTATGAAATGTTTTCGTGTTATGTTCTCTAATGATCTGAACTTTGGTAGTAGGGATTTAATTACTGGCTTTCCATGGAAAATGTTATTTGATTGGTCATTAAAAGTGGGACTGGCTCTGTTGTACCTACCCTTGTTGGTTATGGCCAACTTGTGGAGGAAGCCAACCGACCCCCATGGTTGAAAATATGTATTATGATATGATCTCGGGAATACCTGGCATTGTGGGGAATGCTGGATGCCTAGCACAGTGGTGTTAGAAGCCTTCCAAATAAGTATAGACTTATCAGATATGGACTAACCAATATATTATGAACAACTATATTATGTTATTGATCATGAGAGAATGATTTTGTTTAAATGCATTATGAAAAGTTGAAGTTTATGATGAAAAGAAAAGCTGTTCTTTAAAGATAAAAGTTTCTGAAGTTCTGTTATGTTTTAAAGATAAAGAATCTAATGAAAAAGTTTTAGTGTTATGTAAAGATAAAGCTTCTGATGAAAGTACAAGTTTACGTTAAAAAGTTAGCACATATTTGTTCTTTATGAAATGTTAAGTTTTATGATTATGAAAGTTATAATATTTTACAAGAAGAAATTTATAAAGAAAAAGTTACCAATTATCTGATTTAAGTTAAAAAGATTATTTTGTAACAAGAATATATATATATATATATATATGTGCATGTATGTATATGGTTTTAAACAAGCAATATTATATTTGGTGACTTTGTAAGAAATGAAAGAAATTCAATCTGAAAGGTTTTGGTAAATATTATTCTAATAAAAAAAAAGGAGAACAATTATTTACCTATGAAAATCATATAAGTTATTATTATGAATAGTATAAAATACTATGCATGAAAAGATGTTCTCCTATCTGAATATTCATAGAATGAAATGATTTGATTTACATGCATCCTTATTAAATTCTCATGTATCTTACATTTACTGAGCTGTGTAGCTCACCCCTTCCACTCTTTCAGTCAACAGGATTTATTTTGGAGCAGGGGGAGCCTTAGTCGAGATTTGGAAGGAGTTGGTTTTAGTTTTAAATGTATAGATCCCAAATTAGTATTTGATGTTTAGCTTTGTAGTATTGTGCATTTTAGGATCTAATGAAAGTTGTGTACTTTAAAGTATTAAGAAATGTATCATGTGAAATTTAGAATTTGAGTAATTGATGGATTATGTTATTCTTTGAGTACAGTGTAGATGCTTTGAATGTTAAGTGAAAAGTTATATAATTTAAGTAAAGAAACAAAGATGAAAAGAAAGTGGGAAGCTTTTGTAAAAACTTTTGAAAAAGTTTAGTTGGCTCTTGTTAATACCAAGTTTAGGCTTGATATTAACATGCCTGTCATGGTCACAAATCCGGGTATCGGGTTTGGGACGTGACAGAAAGAAACAACAACAAGAGGTCTGAGCTCTAAATGAAAGTGTCATGCTTAGTTGTTGAATATTGTAGACTAAACTACAAGCAGCTTAGTAGTTATTTATGTAGTGATGCTTTTCACACGTGCTATAACTAACCTCACACGTGCTGTAACTGATCCCATATAAGTTGGGATATTTGTTTATGCTCTGTTTTTGTATATAGACCCAATTCATGTACAGATTCAATTCAGTTTTGTGAAATACAAGTTTCTTCATCTCCAATTTTCTCTCTAGCTCTCTATTTCTTTCCCTCATTTCTCTGTGCTTTCTTATATACACTAATCACAAATTGGATTGTTGATGATGGTTCGACACTCCAAGTTTTGTTTCGTTGGCAAAGAGTTACAGCAGGACCTCCATAACATGTTTTTATTTTATTTTATTTTGAAACTTGAAAAGACCAGACTCCTCGCCATAGTGCCCTGTCACGTCCCACCCGGTCTTCATCGGTCTCGGCTTCAACCTTAGACTTGAAGAAATAGTATCCTGACTTGCTGTTGTAAGTTCCATCTTGAGTGAAAGGCCAAAACCAACCATCCTCTACTTCCTGTCATGACAGTGGGATTGTTTTGATCAGATCAGCCTCCTCAGTGGTGAAGATTCCATTGATCACAGCATGGTTCCATTGTCTCATTGTTTCGTCTATAAGAATTTCAACTTTAGCATCAGTTGTAGAATCAATGATAGGAGATAATACCTGTGGTGCATTGCTCCTTAGTAGCTAGAAGTTATTCCATATGCTAACTGATTTTTCGTTTCCTATCCTCCATCTGCAACCCCAAAGCAAAACATCCCTACCATGTAGTATGCTTGTCCATATGGGAGCCTGCATTGGATTTTTTGCCTCCATGATAGAGCAGTTTGGGAAGAAACGTAACTTGAAGACCTTATAAAACAATGAATCTAAATTATGAAGGAGCCTCTAAGCTTGTTTGGCCAATAGCGAATAATTGAACATAGCAATGTCTTTGAATCCCATGTCACCTTCCAATTTAGATTTTGTCAATTCCTCACATCTCAACCAATGGATCTTTCTTTTATCTCGCCTTTGTCCCTACCAATTTTTTTATCAATATTTCAATTTCATGGCAAAGCCCCAATAGAATTTTAAAGCATCCCATTGCAAATGATGGAATAGCTTGGATGACTGCTTTGATCAAAACCTCCCGACCTACTTGAGATAACAATTTCCCTTCCTAACCTTGTAGCTTTCTCCACACTTTTTCGTTTATAAAGTTGAAACTTTCCTTCTCCCTTCTACCCACCAAGGATGGCAAGCCAAGGTATTTCTTGTAGTGTACAATCTCTTGTAGACCCAAAGCAGCCTTTATCTCTTGCTTGATTCTTTCCGGGGGGGATTTGCTAAAGAAGATGGCTGTTTTATTTTTATTCACCTTTTGGCCTGAGCCCTTCTCATAAATCTCCAAAATATCAATAATTTTCCTGCATTCATCATTAGTAGCCTTGCAAAACAATAGGCTGTCATCTGCAAACAATAAGTGGGTTAATGTAGGACCTCTTTGACAAAGGGAGAAACCCTTAATGTCCCCTACTCTTGTGGCATGTTGTATAAGCCCATGTAGACCTTCAGTGCATGGTAGGAAGAGCAGTGGAGATAATGGGTCTCCTTGGCGGATAACTTTTGTGGGATGTATCAACCCTTGAGGTTTCCCATTGATCAGGATAGAATAAGTCACTGTTTTAACACACACCATGATCAATCCAATCCATTTCTCATCGAACCCCATTTTCCTCATAATATTTTCCAAGTACACCCACTCCACATGGTCATAGGCCTTACTCATATCAAGCTTAATAGCCATGAAACCTTTTTCTCGTGTACTTAGATTTTTCATGTAGTGAAGCAACTCAAAAGCCACAAGAATATTATCAATAATCAACCTATTTTTTGCAAAGGCTAATTGGTGCTCAATAATGATGTGGGGTAAAATTTTCTTGAGTCTATTGGCTAAAATTTTTCAGAAAATCTTATAGAGGACATTACACAAATTGATAGGGCAATTATCTCTAACAAATTTAGGACTTTTTGTTTTTGGGATGAGGGTTACAAAAGTGTGGTTTAGCGAGTGAGGGATAATACCTGAATTGAGCCAAGATAAGACTGAGGTTGTTACATCCTTTTCAACAATACCCCAAAAATGTTGATAAAACAACGAGGGCATACCATCAAGACCCGAAGCTTTGAGAGGTGCCATTTGTTTCAAGGCTTCTTTTACTTCACAAACTTGAAAAGTAGCAATGAGTATTGAGTTCATCTCTTCAGTGATAACTAAAGGAATTTGATCAAGGGATGGCCAATGTGGATCCAGATTTGAAGTGGAGAACAAGTCTTGATAGTCACTGATTAGTGATGCTACAATATCTTGTGGTTGTGTTCTCCAAGTGTTGAATTCATCCATGATTCCCCGAATGAAATTTTTTCTATGTCTCTGAGTGGCTCCGTAGTGAAAAAATTTTGTGTTGTTATCACCAATTTTTAACCAAAGAACACCAGCTTTTGGCTCCACAAATGAGCCTCCTTGTCCAAGAAAATATTTATCTCATCTCTTAGTATTCTAACTCGAGAATTTTGCCCACTAATTAGAGCATCATTTTTGGCCTTTGTCAAGAGTGCCTTCTTCTTCACCAATTCCTTCCTTGCATTACCAAAGATGTTTTGGTTCCACCAATTCAGGTCCCTACTGCAATCCTTCACCCTTTGTAAAATACTGCCATCACTATACCCATGAGAATAAGAGGACCATGAAGCCTCCACCATTTTAGCACAATGCTCATCTGATAGCCATATCTCTTTGAACTTGAAAATTCTTTTTCGTGGTGGTGTTTCTTATCCTAGCAAATTAATTAATAAAGGGTAGTGATCTGAAGAAGTGCATTGGAGGTCGTGAACAATTGTACTTGGGAATTTGAGGAACCAAGTATCATTAGCCAACCCTTGATCAAGTCTCTCCCAAATGGAATGTCCATCGGTGAAATGTTTGCTCCATGTGAACTGATTACCCACAAATGCTAGATCCATAAAGCCACATTCATCTATCACATCCTTGAATAATTGCATTTGGCCATGGTTTCAGATTGCCCCACTAAGCTTTTCATCTTGTCGAATAAGCTCATTAAAATCTCTTGCGCATGACCAAGGTATCTTGGGATTGTGATTTAGGAGTTTGAGACTATCCCACGCCTTACATCTTCTTAATGTATCCAGTTCTCCATAAAACCCTGTGAACCTCCATTCATTTTTTGAAACTTTATCAATCCAAGTATCGATGTAGTAACGCGATGAATTAACCACCACTAGGTTCACTGAGGACCTCCAAAAGAGTGCTAAACCACTATCCATACCTTCTCTCGGCACCATCTATTTGTGTTCAAAATCAATATTTTGTTGTACTGTGTCTAGCCTTGTTTTGTCTGACAATGTCTCAGCTATAAACACGATAGATGGATCTTTTGCCTGGACTATTTCCCCAAGCTCCTTCCCTGTATATAGGTTCCCAAGCTTGTGACAATTCCACACTAGGCAATTCATTGTGATTGGCAGGCTGAATATCAGCCTCCACCACTTCAGAAATATCATAATCCTTAATCCTCGAAACCTGCTGGCGCTTGTTCGGTAACTCAGAGTAGTTGTCAGTTGGTGTTATTGATCTTTTTCCACATCCCAAAAAAACTTGAGTCGAGGAATCACTAATAGTTTTTCTTTGGCTATCAATCCTTGTCCACTTCGGTGCATGTTGGGGCAAGGAAACCCTAGGACTTCCATGCTTGTCACGTGCCACATGATTGTCATTAGTGGGATTTAAATTTGGAATTGAAACTGAGTGTAAATGCGATGGAAGGTTTCCAAATTGGTTTGGGAGTGCTGGGAGGTTGGCAACGGGTGGAATATTAATTGTGTTTAATTCTGGAAGTAAAGGAGCAGCATGGTTACCGTTTTGGACAGGGAATTTCTTGGTATCAATCGCATTTGATGCCTCATCTATCTCTTTAAGTTGCAATTCAATGCTTTGTGTTGGTGTAAGTGATTTGCGGCTGATGGAATCTAGGGTTTCAGCTTGTAACGTAACTGTAGGAGATGATTTATGGAAAGTAACAATTTGCTTTGATTTCTGCTTTGTCACCTTAGCCGAGCCATTAATCCATATTTTCTGAGCACCAGAGTCACGATTATTTGGTGGTGGTTTTAGTCCCACTTCAGCTGATGGTTCGTTGGCCATGTCCTTTCCAACATCCTGGGTAACTGTCTTGGCCCTAGCAGGAGTTGCCGAGGACGTGGTTGAATTCTGCCTGAGTTTGTAAAATCCTGGGACTGAAAGAACATTCTTTTGCGTGGATGAAAAGGGCGCTACCCTAAGACTTGGTCCAAATTGTTTTTATTCCTGAGATAGAGTGGCTTCGCTGCTCAACCATATCTCGCAGTCCCATCATCGTGACCAAAACAACCGCACCAATAACAAATATTTGACAAGCGCTCATATTTAAAAGAAATCCATACATCTTTCTCTCTACCCAAATATACAAGTCGACCACGGCATAAAGGAACATTAATGTCCATTGAAACTCTGACTCGAATAAAATTTCTACCCTCCACTTCATTCAGATTGACAGTAGGTATAACTCTGCCAAGAATAGCACAAATTTTCTCTGCTGCTTTCACATTCATGAACTTAATAGGAAGACCATGAACTTGCACCCAAAAGGTTGACTTGTCAAACTTCAATTCCTCAATGTTAGAATTTTTATCGTACCTCTCCATGATCATTAGGTGTTTGTCGAAACTCCATAGCAGACTTTGCAGCATTTTTCCAACCTCTACTTCATTATCGAACATGAACTACAATTCATGATTACCTAGATTACAAACCTTAAACCCGTTTATAGAGCGCCATGGTGGAGTGAAGGTATTTGCTAAGGCATTGATATTTAGCGCCCTTTTTGTTAATAATTTTACCGCAATAATGAATTCTTGAGAACTCACTTTGTCATCGAGATAGTGGCCTGACCCTTCCTTGTCCGACAAGGTGAGGCGATTCCAATTGGTGGTCAAATCATCCATAGTGGTAGCAGGCAAGGATGAAAAAAATTGATAGAGAAGAGAAGGAAACAAGGCAGAAAAAGGAGAGTAAGAAAAATATAAAACCTCAAGTGTTTCCCAAAAACCCTCGAAAAAACACCCACAAATCCTAAAATAACGTTATTATTTCGAGGAATACTATCAGACCTTCGTTAAGAAGGGACCCAATTTGACTGTATAAGAGAAGCTATAGAGAGAGCTTTCTTAGAAACAGAGAAATTTTATATAAAGTCAAAAAATGAAAATTCTTCTCTGAAAAAAGAAAAAAACAAAATTGCTTTGTGATATACTTTGTTTTAGGACTACAACCTTTACCACATTCTTTCCCATAATTTTTTTTTTTTTTTTTTGACTAACTACTTATTATATTCAAATTGACTCATAGCAACCCCAACTTTTCTTTATCACTCACATTCAACCACATAAGAATTTTAACCAAAAAAAAAAAAAAAAAAAAAAAACACGTAAGAAAGTTGTGAAAAGGGGTATAAAAGGGTGTGGTCTTAGAATTATTGGTGAGATACTATTGTGCGTGCTACCAATGTACAAGATACCATCTTTGGTGGAATCCTGAGTGCATTTGGGAAGTGATGAAAGCTGAAACTTATTAGAGTTTTTAACTTATTTTGCTACTATTCATGGGTCTTATTGCACTTTTTGGTATTATTTATGGGTCTTACTATACTATTCAGTTAGCTTTTAGCTTTTAGCTTTTTCTACAGTACTTTTAGCAAAAAATTTCAGTTTCAGCTAAATAAATTATTCTTAAATAAATACAAATTGTCAAACTTAAAGCATTCACATAAGTCTTTTCTCCATACACCTACATCATTTTCAATATTTATTTCTCTACTATATTTAAATATCATTTTTCTCTTCAATAATTTTTTTTTTCTCTAGTTCACCTCCTTTCATAGCAACACCACCACATGCCCCCCTTTTTAAGAGATGAAAAAAAAAAAAAAAACCTTTTTGGTAAACTTTAGAGATGAAATAATATTTTGGCAAATAAAAAGGATTTAATTTTTTTTAAGATGCACATTTCATCAAGGATTTCACGCAAAACTTGAGAGGGGCATGTAGGGATGTATATACTTTCCATATTATCGAAGATCAAATCAATGCATTGATTATTTCAAAAAAAAAAAAATCATGGGATTTAAAGAAATCAAGAAATTGATTATTAGAAAAGAAAAATTGTGTGATTGAACCAATTAATTCAAAATTTAAATTGTGATTGATTTGTATATGTTATTTTCATTATAAAAATGAGTTCTATTGTAATGTATTATTATCTAAGTGAATGAAGAAAATATAACCCTTTGAGTTAATATAGTGTGAATTATAAAATTCTCATGTCTTCTTCTCCTTTATTATTTACCTATCACAAATTTCTTTAGTGTGTAACTAATTTTATAAGGAAAGTAAAATAAATACACAATAAATTGTGATTGGTGGAGCATGAAGTAGTATACAAAAAGTGGAGAAAAAAAATTTATATTCTTCCACCCCATTGCAATGAGAGGATGGATGATTAGGTAGCTAGGAGGTCCCCCCCACACCCCCACTCCCCCCCCCCCCCCCCCCCCCCCCAAAAAAAAATTGTTTTGGTCTTTTACGAATCCAACAACCAAGATCATACGTTGTAATCTAGTGAACTACTCTGCATTCCATTTGCTAATTTCAAATGTGGTTTCCTAGTTGGCATAAATAAATTTATCGTTAACTTAGACACGATTTTTTATAAGATATGGTGGGATTTTAATTTATGGTATCCTCTATATGTTGATGATGATTATTCTTTCTAATCAAACTAAAATATCAATTACATTTTGTTGTAGATGAAATTTAAATCCATTATATGACAGAAAAAAAAAAAAGCTCTATCTAACTAATTGAGCTAACTAAAACCGTGAGCAGATGCAATTTGAACTTTAGAAATTTAAAACCTTCAAACCTAGTTTTCCAACCAAAATGGTTCAAATTAGATTGCCTTTTAAAATAAAAGCCATTTGCCTATTTTTTAAAATTAGATTAAACATAGATGTAGAGGTTAATCTATCGGGGCCCTCGCCAAATCTTGACATATTAAGTCTATAAACTATAAAGAAATACATTCTCAAAAAACTATAAAGAAATAGATTCACCTTTCAAAAAAAAGAAAAATCATATAATACAACATTAATAAAGATTAACCCATACCTTTGTACGGTTTTTTTTTCTTTAGTTATCTTTTGCACTGTTCGGCACTAATGCCTAGATTACTATTATTATTTTTTGGATATTTCAATAATTACAGGCCAGCAGAGATAGAAAATTTAAATTTTATACGTTTCTTTTTAAAACAACATAAAGTACCGATTAATGTGCAAGATACTTGATAACTGCTTATTTTATTTATTTAATTTTTTTGAGACAAAGGTATTCGAGATTTTATTAAAAAAACCAACAACACAGCAAAACAAAAAACAAAACTCAAGGAAGATCTGACTGGAAAAGAACAACCACATCTTTGGGTAAATCTTTTACCCAAATTTTAAGATTTGCAGATAAAACTGCTTATTTTATTTTTTTATTAGAGGATGGATGTCATCTTGTTAAAAATTGCTACTAATAAGCTAGGGGTGTGTGTGTTTTTTCCCTAGATAACAGTGTTAATTATCTGATTGCATGAGATACAGAAAGCACGTTAGTAAATTATGTCCAGATACAACCTTCATTCATTTACATGGTTAACGCTGTAACCCATATATTATAACAATAAATATTCTTACTTCTTATATTTGTTAGTTGTGGAAATTATACATTCATAAATATATATATACAGAGTATCTATTTATACTACTAATAACAAAATGCTCGCCAAGAACCTTATAGCTTAACTGGTTGGCACCTCTTGGTGTTTCCAAAGGAGACATCTAGGGTTCAAATCCCTCTTCTCCCAATTATTGAATCATCAAAAAAATAATAGAATTCT
Source organism: Quercus robur (assembly GCF_932294415.1). NCBI lineage: Eukaryota > Viridiplantae > Streptophyta > Magnoliopsida > Fagales > Fagaceae > Quercus > Quercus robur. The sequence continues at coordinate 33,978,846 of NC_065539.1, read as the reverse complement.
CTGTTTGAGTTTCATCATTTGCGTACAAAAATATTCGTATACAAATTCTTAAACTCTCTAAAATACCTCTATCTTTTAGTTAAATAATTTTAAATTCAAAAACATAAACTGGTTTTTTGAAAGCCCTGTCAAACTTCATTCATTTAGAAAAGAAGAGTCAAAGTACAAAGCATCATGAGCTGGTGGCAGAGAATCTTCCAACCACACAACTTCCTCATCTAGAACATTAGCATATCTAGCTAGTGAATGGGCTATTGAATTGGCACCACGCCGAATACAATTAAAAGAGACATAATGAAGACCTGCTGCTAAGTGTCTAATATAATCATAAATCACCCCCAAGCACGACCAGTCTGGATTAGTGGATGAAACAGAGGACAAAACTACCGAGTTGTCCCCTTCCACAACCAGTTCCGAGAACCCTGCATCAATAGCAAACTCTAGAGCTTTCCGGCAGGCCATCGCTTCCGCTTCCTCACTGTTAATCACCACTGCCCCCCTTGCAGAAAGAGCTGTCATAACCTCCCCAGCAGCGTTCCGGATCACCACACCAATCCCTGAACTATTAGCGAAGATAGCCGCATCAAAATTCAGCTTATATAGCTGACCCGTTGGAGGCTTCCAATTCTACAGAAAATCAGTAGAGACCGAACCAACTGCCAAGGAACTCTGAGCCTCTTGGTACTCCTTTAGATAATCTGTGGCTCTCTTGTTTAACTGCACAGGATGTTGCATGCTACCACCATATAACAGCGAGTTTCTATGATGCCAAATAAGCCAGCATTGGACTAAAAAAGTCTCGAGCTCTTCAACTGAAAGTTTGGCCATCATAGCATGAAAAAGCTGCATAAAATCATCAAACTCCCCACCACACTTCTGTATCCGGACAGTGGACCCAGCCCAAACGTCCTGAGCAGCACTACAATCCCATATTGCATGGACAATCGTCTCTGGATACCGTCTGCATAAATCACACCTATCTTCCTGCAACACTTGTCGTCGAACTAGGTTCACCTTTGATGGCAAAATATTAAGGCACGCCCTCTAGCCAAAAACTTTGATTTTGCTAGGCACATGGAGTTGCCAAAGTTGGTTCCAGAGTCGGTGGTTTCTCCTTGGGACTGCACTCTCCTCCCTTCCATTGGTGTCTCCATCTAACATACGAGCCATATGATAACCCGACTTAACCTCGTACTTCCCCTTGCGCCCAAACTTCCAGACCAATCTGTCTTGTACATGTCTCCTGCTCAACGTAATTTTCAGAATTGCCTCAGTATCAAACTGATTGAAACACATATAAATCCTCTCCCTATCCCATCTGTGCACATTCCAATCAATTAATTCTAAGACTCTCCATTCCCATTCATCATTTTCAGTTGGAAACAACACCTTATTCTCAGGATGATTTGGTATCCACTTGTCTTCCTTTACTCGTATTGAGGAACCTGTGCCCACCCTCCAATAACACCCTGTTTGTAGAATATTTTGAGCAACCAACACACTCTTCCAAACATAGGAGCTGTTAGGACAATCAGCTGCCTCCAGAAAACTACATCTTGGAAAGTACTTGGTCTTGAAACACCTAGTTAACAGTGAGTCTTGGTCTTGAGTCAGCCTCCACCCTTGCTTTGCTAGCATAGCTAGATTAAAACTCCTAATATCCCGGAATCCCATACCACCTTCCTTCTTTGTTTTTGTCAGAAAATTTCAACTCTTCCAATGAATTTTCCGTTCATCTTCGGTTTGCCCCCACCAAAACCGTGAACAAAGTGCATTTAACTCATTACAAAGCTTTACCGGTAACAAGAAGACTCCCATAGTATATGTTGGGATTGATTGGGCCACTGCTTTGATAAGAACTTCTTTTCTAGCACGAGATAACATTTTGCCTTTCCACCCCTGGAGTTTTTTCCACACCCGTTCCTTAAGATATGCAAAAGTTTGATATTTGGCCCTCCCAACCAAAGTCAGCAGCCCCAAATAAGAATCAAATCTGTCCACTTCCCTTACTCCCAAAGCTTGCTTAATCCATTGTCTTTGTCTCTCAGAAGTATTACTACTAAAATATGCAGATGACTTCTCAAAATTAATGCATTGTCCAGAGGCTTCTGCATACAAATGCAATGTATTAGAGACCTCTTGCACTTCCTCCTGATTTGCCTGAAAGAATATTAAGGAGTCATCAGCAAAAAGCAAGTGTGAAATACATGGAGCCCGTCTACAAATTTGGACCCCATGAAGCCGCCCTTCAAATTCTGCTTTGGAAAGCAAAGACGTAAACCCTTCTGCACACAAAAGAAACAGATAAGGTGATAAAGGGTCCCCTTGGCGGAGCCCTCTTGAAGGGATAATATTTCCATATGCTTTACCATTAATCCGAACTGAAATAGAAGGAGTGGAGACACAACTCATCACCCTATTAATCCATACCCCCAGAAATCCCAATCTAATCATCATACCCTTCAAAAAATCCCATTCCACTTGATCATAAGCCTTACTGACATCAAGTTTCAAAGCTAGGGTTCCTTTCTTCCCCTTTTTTCTCCCATGCATGGCATGTAAGGTTTCATAAGCTAGTAGCACGTTATCAGTTATAAGTCTTCCTGGCACAAAAGCACTCTGGGTGGGGGAGATCAACTGGGGTAGAATAATTTTCAGTCTATTAGCCAAAACTTTAGAAATAATTTTGTAAATTATGTTACACAAACTAATAGGTCTGAAATCTGTCATCTTCTCTGGTGACTTAACTTTTGGAATAAGAACAATATGAGTGTAATTTATTTCAGGTAACATTGTTCCAGAATTCAAAAAATCCAACACAGCAGAACAAACATCATTACCAACTATATGCCAAAACTTTTGGTAAAAAAGAGCATTCATACCATCGGGTCCTGGAGCTTTGGTCGGTCCCATCTGAAATAATGCTGTTTTTACTTCCTCGACACTATACAGCCTTGTCAACTCTTCTGTAATCTCTGTAGTCATCTTTTGAGGGACTGTGTTCAGACATTCTTCCATTCTCTCATAAGTACCTGAGTGAAAAATTGTCTCAAAATAATTAATAGCCACCTCTGCCACTTCTCCAATATCCTCCACCCAATTACCATGTTGGTTTTGAATACCCTGAATGAAATTCCTCTTGCACCTCTAAAAAGCTTTCGAATGGAAAAATTTTGTATTCCTATCTCCATGCTTCAACCAGGATACCCGAGAACATTGTGCCCAAAAAATTTCCTGCTTAAGAAGTAGATCATCCAATTTTTTGCTTGCTACCAGTACCTCCTCCCTACTTTCCTCCATTAACTCTTCTTCATTCATCTTCTCAATCTTTTTAGTTAACATTTTTATTTCATTCACAGCAGGAGCTGTTTTGGCCGAACCCCAAGCCAGTAAATCCGCCCCACATTCCTTAATTTTGTCCACTGTTGCACGTAGACCAGCAACCTCACCACCCGAATTGGTCCAAGAATCCATTACCACTCCTTCACAATCCTCCCACATCAGCCAAGATTCTTCAAACCTGAAACCACGAGACCCACTCCTCCTGAAGTCACGGTCTATACCTATTTAGAGAAAGATTGGAACATGGTCAGATGCATGGCTGAACCCGTGGGTAAGAGTACTAGTTGAAAACTTTTCTTTCCACTCCCGGTTTGCCACAGCTCGATCCAATCTTTCTCTAGTATTAGCTACCCCTGGTCTTTTATTATTCCAAGTGAATTTGTACCCTTGGAAACCCAAATCATATAAATGACACAACTCCAATGCTGCCTGAAACTCTTCCATCTACTTATACGGAGGTGCATGTCTACTTTGCTTTTCAGATTGATGCAAAATTGCATTGAAATCACCTATACAACACCATGGCCCATCCACAAACGAGGAAATATGAGATAAAAGCACCCAAGACTTCTTTTTCTCACTATCTTCTAGCCACCCATAGAACCCAGTCAAAAACCAAGTGAAACCATCATCCTCAACCACCTTCGCTAATATGTGATTTTCTATGTAGTTAAGAACATCTAACCGAACTTCAGATTTCCATAACAATGCTAATCCCCCCCCCCCTCCAGAATAAGGTTTCTTAACAATGAACTTATTCTGAAAAGGCAAATCTCTACCATGTTTAGCAAAACCTTTTTTATCCAGTCTAGTCTCCATTAGGAAACAGACTGTGGGAGCTTGATCCCTCACTAACTTGTGAAGGCTTTGAATTGTCCAAGAGTTCCCAAGCCCTTGGCAGTTCCACTTGAGGAGTTTCATTGTGACTAGCAAGGGTGCATGGGCACCCCCGCCGATTCCTTTGAATTAAAGTCCACATTGCTTTTCCCTCTCTTCACTAGTTCAATTTGCTCATCCCTAACTTGATTGGGTTCTTCTCTGTGTGTACTTCTTTTTCCCAAAACAGACTTAGCCCCTTCCTTTATTAATTCCATTGGTCCAATGTCCATGCGCCTCAGCCTAGTCCACGTTGCTTTTGTTTTTGGGCTGTGAGGCCCATTTCCAATGTCCACACTAACCACGTGCATGTGCTCCTCTCCTTCAGTACCACACCCCGGTTTTGAACTTAAACCCATACTCCTTGTTTCAGTTACCCCAAAAACCGTCCCTTCCTTATTTGTAGATTCCATCCCATTAATCTCAGATGCCACATCAGCTACTTTCTTTTCTGCTCCTTGATTTCCGTTATGCAAATCCTCATGTAACGCATCTTGTTCCCTAGGGTTTGATACCCTACCCCTACCGTCTGTCGCCTCAGTTACTTGACTAGCCTAAGTAGTCCGATTCTCATCCCGGTGATCCTCCCCACTTGCATTCTCCCTGACAGTATTCCGGTGAGGAGGTGAACGATTTCGGCCACCTAAAGCCTTCAACCAATCATCGTATTGACACCTTACCTCTCCTTCATTCTTAGTTGCACCGAAGTATGCAGCACAGTGCTTTAAATTGTGTCCTCGTAACCCACAATAATGGCAAAACAGTGGGAGCCTTTCATACTTGAAAGTAACCCAGTGCCGCTTACCCTTTGAACCAGCCAAGAATGCACCCCTTCGAATCGGTTTTGTTAACGGAACAATGACTTTAACCCTCATAAAATAGCTCTGCCCCTCCGTTTTCCTGTTCTTCTCCACTTCGACCACCGACCCCAGTTTACTTCCCACCGCCTCTGCAACCTTAGGCGACATCAGATTAAAAGGAGCGCCCCATATTTGTATCCATAGAGAAACAGATTCAAATTTGACGTTTTCCGCCGTCATCCCTACCTTCCATTGAAGCAGCATCAGAACCTGGTTGTCAAAAGACCACGGCCCACCCTTAAGCACCCGATTCATCTCAAACTCAGAGTGGAACTTGAGTTGAAACAGGTTTGTGCCCACCTCAACAATCTGGACCGCCTCCTCCAATCTCCATGCTCTTTTCAATGTAGATATAGCCGCTCTCTTATTGAAGGGGAGACAAGTGAGGAACTTCCCAATTAGACTAAGTGCACAATTCTCCAGCCTTTCTTTCCTTCCATCATTCGGAATCTCGATAGTCTCCTCTTCTTCTGTAGTCAATCGCATGTTCTCCAATATACTCGAAACTTCATTTGCCATGGTAGCGTCACTATGAAAAACAAAGAAAATTCAAACCCTTAGAAACCCTAAGGGAGGGATATCTCGCACTGACGAGAGAGAGAGCTCCTACAAGCGAGGAGATTAAATTCTATTTCCCCATCTAAGGTTTTCAATCAAAAAAACATAAACTGGTTAAAAGAGTAATTTACTATTTTTTAAAAAGTTCATAAGTTTTATGTTTTTTCCTTTTTTTTTTTTAACCACTTTTTATTTTAAATTCAAATTTTAAAACTTTTATCAATTCTCAAGTAAAGAAAGATCTAAATAATTAAGACACTATCTCTATCTCACTTTTAAACACTATTCCATGTTACCTATCTCTTTCTTAAATTTAAATAAAAAACAAAAAACAAAAAACTCTCGGTTATTTACTTATTTTATTATAGTATTATTTTTTTAAGACATATAACTTCTCCTTTTTGAACTCCAATGCCTTTACATGAGAGTTGGAAAAAAAATTCAAGAGTTTCAGTTTCGCATAGTTTCTTCCATTCATATGAGCCACTAACTCATGTACAAATTAATAATTAGAAAAAAAAAAGTTAAATAAAGAAAGATCCTAAGAATTAGGACACAATCTCTATTTCACTTTTAAACATTATGAGATTGAACCCAAGAGACTTGTAGCTAGTGTGTGATGAGGCTAGTGTGTGTGTATATATATTATTAAAATAATTATACAGCCAAGAGCTTTGCAGCACAATTAGTTTTAGAGCATTCACAACAAATGTTCTATAAAAAATGCCATTTTGACACACCAAAGAGACTTGTAAACATTATGAGACTGAACCCAAGAGACTTGTAGCTAGTGTGTGATGAGGCTAGTGTGTGTGTATATATATATATTATTAAAATAATTATATAATCAAGAGCTTTGTAGTACAATTAGTAAGAGCATTCATAGCAGATGTTCTATAGAAAATGCCATTTTGACATACCAAAAGCCTACTTTATTATTTTACAACATTTCATTTATCAGATGTTTTATCATTCAATTCTATACATTAAAATAATTTACTACACATTAAAATAATATATAAACTCCTCCCACCATCATCATCATCAAGCACAACAACAACAAAGTCAAAAAGGATGAGAGAGAAATGAATAAAAAACTATTTTTTTTTTTTTTTAGCATTCTTGTCCGTACTGTTTCAACATGGAATGATACTGTTCACATGTAGCAAAAATTATGAGATTTGGAACATCTCATAAAGGGGATTTTTTGTGTTTGGTGTGCCAATATGCCAAATATTTGGCATTTGGCACATCTGCTGTGGATGCCCTAAAGCACCCCATATATCTTTCCAAGACATTATAAGCTCAAATTCACCTCTTCCCTATTTTAAGTTTTTAACGAGTTTATAATCCTAATACAAACCCTGAATAGATACCTTCATCTTCTCTTTGCATTTTTGGATTTTTTTTTTTTTTTTGGATTTTTGCTAAAGATTAAATATTAAATTACTCTTTTGATCCTTAAAGAATGGGGTTGTTTTTATTTTGACTCTTTACGTTTCAAAATTTTCATTTTGACCCTTCATATTTAATTCAGTTTTCATATTGGCTTTATTGTCCATATCTGTTAGTAATATGATTGTCTATAATATATTTATTTTCTTCCTACAATAATGAAATTCATGTATTCCAAAACATTCTAGAGTTAGCATTTCATAAAATAGTTAAATATGAAGCGCGCACTTAATAATAAGATTACTAAAAAAAAATGGAGGATATAGTTAATATGAAAATGGTATCAAACATGAAAGACCACAATGAAAATAATTCCAAAATTTAAGAATAAAAATAAATGTACTTTAGTCTATGTAAGACTAATAGAAAATATGAACAAAAGGTTTGGTTTGTTACAATCCTAATTAATATTTTAGAGGTTAAATTTTCAAATCAAAAGTTTAAACATAATTTGACACATCAAAATCTAAGAGTTCTATTTGTAAAACTCCATTTTCTTTTTAAAAGGCCAAAATCAAAGTATTTGAAAATTCTTCTAATATCAATTTTTTTTCCTAGTCTTTTGACTAAATATGGGTAAAGTTTGAGTTTGTTTATGATATATGTACTATTTAAAATTACTTAGCTATTTGAGGAGAGAGATGAATTTCAGCAATGGTGTTATTGGAAAAAGTAAGAGAGAGGAGAGTTAAATGATGTGAAAGGGGCGGACAGATAAAAGGAATTTCAGCAATTGTATTGCTGAAATTGCTATTGTCCATTTTTCAGCCAGTGACCTACTGATTGACTGCCCATTACCAAAAAGAGGAAACAGAAAAGTTTTGTATTATGACAATACCATTGATGAAATGGGAGATAGGAGAGAGAAGGAAAAAAAATTTCTATTTGGCAACCTCAATGCCGAAAATAGGAGAGAATTTTTTTTTATATTAAATTTTGGCAAGGATACCTAAGTATATATTAAAAAAAACACAATTTTAATCTATTTCAGTAATTTTTTTATCAATAAAAAAAATTTCAATCAATATTTTATTAAATCTTTTTTTTTTCTTTCTCCTAAGTAAAGTTATATTATACCTAAATATATATTAAAAAAAGTGCACACAATCACTTTGAAATTGTATGTGTAAGGACTAGAAAAACTAGTAGCCCAAGCCCACTTAGAATAGTGGCTGAATCCGTCCAACCGTGGTCCAAAACAATGAATTTATAAGAGAGGGAAACAAACAACTAAAGGGGGATTCTGCCCGAGGAGAAAAATAAGGAAGAAAAGGCAGATCTTAATAAATGGATGAACCACTTTCTCAATACAAATTGGCCTAAGGAGACCACATTTACATAAGAGATGTTACTGTTCACTCTCTTTTCTCTCATTGCTCTTCTCGTTTCTTCTCTATCTCTTGATACTTGTGTCTTGCCTCCTTCTTTTCTGTAAACCCCCTTTTTTCTTATATACTTCTCATTCTCTAATATCTCAACCATCCATCCTTACCTAACATACCTCCTATCATGATACTTGTTTCTCTCTATATCTGAATAAGGTGGCGGAAGGAATCTGCTTAGTTGTGACATGCACTATTCAGGTCACTTCCTCATCAATGCAGTTGATAAAGCTGTTGCCTACCATTTAATGCGGAGGCAACAGGCTACTCCAAACTAGAAACTTCCCCTATGATCACAGATTCTCTCTTTCTTCATACCCTTCTCTCCACCTGGAACGTTTCAGAGTCCTATGACTCATCCCTTCCTCTCCTCGGGTGAATTCCTCCTTGGACTCATGGCTCGTGGCATCCCAACACCAACACTGCAATTTTTCAACTTCATCCTCAGTCCACGAGCACCCACAGTATGCATTCTATGAAATTATTAATAAGTTTATTTTCTTTTCTAGATAGAAAAAGCTACATTTTATTTTTAATTTTTATGAATCCCATCACAATATCCATTCAATATTAACAAAAGAAAAGGCATGAAATAATTTATTTTCAATACATTTTAAATAAGTCATTTATCAAAATGTAATTTGGCTTTCTTTTAAATCTTTGAAATACTATATGATTGATTTTATACTAAATTTGCACTAATTTCTCTTTCAATATACAAAATCAAATAGTCATTTTAAAATTTTATCTTTTTTTTTTTTTTTTGTGGTTATGGAACCAAGTTTTGACAATTTATGATTGAAAATGCTCATCTTGTAGTAATAGTAAAAACAAAAAGAGTAAGTGTAAGTACAATCACTCTATAAATAAGAGGGTAGATTGTTGATATTTTAATCATTACCAATCATTTGGCATCATTCAAACAGAAATGGTGAAGAATAAAAAGAAGTGTACTTAAGATTTATTACCATCTCATCAAAATTTTGATGGAAAAAAGAAAGAAAAAAGAAACACACATTTGACATTGCTGCATAAAACACAAAAGCACACCAAAAACAATTTTTTTAAAAATATTTTGTATAAAAATTTTATTTTGAAAAGATTATAAGTTAAAACTATAAGCTAGTTTATTTTATTTTTTTAATTTTCTGTAGTAAATATTGTTTACAAAGTTAAAATTGAAATGTATAAAAATATAATATTTAATAAAAAAATTTGGTTTAAAGGGGGAGCCCGTTGGGCCAAAAGGCCATGGTCCTCTTTTCTTTTGTCTTGTGGTCTACTAGATGTGTTTATATTTTTTATGTTAAATTATGAGCTAGCAAGTTTTCATTCTCTCCTATTTCGGGAATAAGATTCCCAAAATACAAAATTTTAGCTTCTCCCCTTTCTCTTATTTCAGCAATGGCATTGCCATTAATACAAAATTTTCTCTCTTTATTCGGTCATGGCAGTTGGTCACAATAGGAGAATGGGTAATTGCTTTTCCCTCTCCTCTCTTTTCACATCATTTCTCTTTTCTCTTTCTTACTTTTTCTCACAATTTTAGCAACACTATATTGCCAAAATTTATATCTCTTCTCAAATAGATAAATAACTTCGAACAATATATATATCACAAATAAACTTCATTTTTATCAATATTTAGCCAAAAGACTCCCCATTTATGCTTATAAGACCAAACTCAAACTTTTTTTTCCACCTTTTATTATTATTATTTTGAGAGTTACTATTAAGCCCATGTTTGGGAGGAGGTAATGAAATGAAATGGAAATGAATAATTTTAGAATATTATTCCCTTCCTTTATTTGAGAGTTTTAATGAAGGAAATTGAAAGTCTATTACCTTATTTGGAAGTTTAAGTGAGAGAGAATCGAATAGGTAGGAGAGAACACCATTTCCTTTCTATTATCTTAAAATCTCAAATTTTTCATTCTCCTCGAAATTTGGAGGAATTTGAAGGAATAGAATTAGAATTGATGAATTTTTTACTAAAGTTTTCAAAATACTCCTATATGTTCAACCTTTTATTTTAAAATAGGGGTTTAATAGTATATTGTAATAAAATGATTCCATTCATTAATTTCGCTCTATGTTACTTTCAAGCAAGGTTATTTATATTCCATTCATTTTCATTCCATTCTATTCCTTTATTTTAAAATATCCAAACAAGGTTACTTAGAGCCTTTTTGGCCAACCATTTTTCATTACTCAATTTTCATCACTCATCACTCATAACTCATAACTCATCACTCAATCTTTCACACCCGTTTGGCATCATCACCCAATTTCCATCACTCAATATTTTTTACACTATTTGTGGGCCCATACCTGTCAGTTGGTGTAGCTTTTTTTTTTTTTTTTTTTTCAGTACCCAAACTCACCGAAGCTAAAAAAAAAAAAAATAAAAAAATAAATAAAAAAATAAAGACCAAACAAGTGAAAAAAAAAAGTCAAAAGGTGGTCAAAAGTTGCGGCTGTGGGTCCCTCCATGTGTGTTTATTTACGAAAATGCCATTGAGTTATGAGTTATGGAAACAGAGTTATCGTTTAGCCAAACAACTTTTTTGCTATGGGTCCCACCATTTTTGAGTTATGATTTATGGAAACTGAAAATTGAGTTACCAAATTTGGTTGGCCAAACAGCCTCTTAATTTCATTCCATTTCTTTATTTTCCATTCCTTTATCTTGCTTAAATACATTCTATTCATTTCCATTCCCTTATGATCAATCATTTTATTCCATTCCATTCTGCTCCTTTATGAACTCCCAAACGAAGTCAAAGTGATGCAGCGTACTCTACTATATATTATATGTTTGTATGTATTTTTATTATAAAACCCCAATTTACGGTACAAAACAAAAATATTCTGAAATTTTATTTTATAATTTAATGTATGAAACACATATTAAACATTTTCTATATTACATGTGTGAAAAATACTCGAACTTTACTTAGTTTCAATACTTCAAATATGATAATTATTAATTTATTTTGTTAACGTGTTCCATACTTCCATTATAAACGATAATGAAATTATCAAAGCTTGTATTTTTAGTTCCATGTTTTACTATTTATATTATATATCAACATTTTCATATTTTTATTATAATCTTGATTTTTACTTATTTATTAAGATTCCTTTACAATTTGAGTGATTGGATCTTATTGTTATATATAATATGTATGTATGTAAGATTTTGGATCAAAATCCAAATTACATTCTTTAAGTTTGGGTGAATAGTTATTTTGGTCTATAAAGTATAATTTTATCATCTTAATCCTTTATCATTTTAATCCTTAAACTAACATTTCTATTAGATTGGTCCATTTGCCTATTGTCGCCGGTAAAATTATTGTTAACTCTAGTAAAAGGGTCCTATCACATACATAAATAGTGTCAATTTTATAGAAGATAATGGATTGAAGGACCAATTTTATAGGGATATTAAAGTTAAGAAAAGTGTTATGTTCACAATATTTTCACAAAAAATTTTAAGTGATAAATTGTTATTAATTTTAATATGAACTCAACTTTTGAAATTACTTTTTTGCCTACAGGTAACAGCTAGCTAATTAAGATTTGTTATAAAAGTGTTGTACAAATATTGTGCTAATTAACATTTCTCTAAAGTTAAAGGGCTAAACCAACAATAATTAGTTTTTCTGTACAAATGACAAAAAACAAGTAGCCTGCCAATCTATTTTTGATAGATAGGATAATATTTCAAATTTATGGCGGCTGCTTTGTGACGATTACTCTTTATAAGTCAAGATATTAATTATTTTTTTTATATAGGTGAGAATTGAGTTTCAAATCTCTTATTTGATGATAAGAGACTTTACATTTAACTGAAACCCACCCAACTAGCCAATCTTGAGACACCAGGATCTTCCAATCTCTAAGAGAATATTACAATAGCTTTGATTTTAAGCCATCAATAGGCCTTCCTGAACGGTCCATAGCTCAAGCAATAAACAAGTGGTATTCCCCAACTTCAGAGCAAGCTTTAGTCAAGCATCATTGTGATCACGATCGAACCACATCCTTCAATTTTATTTACATTCTAAACTATATGGACTTATTTCTCAGAAAAGAAAAAAAAAAAAAAAAGAACAACCTATACGGACTTAATATAATTATTATTTTCCCAAAATTATTACTGACTAAATATACAAATTAACAAAAAAAAAAAAAGAAAAATACATAATTTTGTGTCAAGAAATCAAGTGTAAATTACCAAAAATTTATTGTTTATTACCCACAAAATGGTGCTGAACGGCCCAAATCACAGCAAGGATATCCTTCTGTTCAAATCACTTTTAAAAAAATAAAAAATAAAAAATCTATTTGGTTTGGTTGCCAACTTTTTAATTTTTGTTTCATTTTTTACTGATTAAGCCATTAAAACTAACATTTTGTTAAAAATAATTTTTCTTTGGGGAAAAAGTATTTTTTGTATTTATGTTTGGGGTAGTTTATAATTCCCCTTTATTAGAGCATTCATATCCAGGTTTGCATAAAAATGATCATTTTACCATCTAAAAAGTTAGTTTTTATCTATTATATAGTCCTACTTTACAATACACCAAATATCTCAATTTTTATTTTACCATACAATACATTAAAATAATATAAATTATATAATAAAATAATATAAAACTATCAATCCCTCTTCTTTCCCATCTCTACTCTCTCTCTCTCTCTCTCTCTCTCTCTCTCTCTCCCATCCACCACCAAAACCAAAACCACCACCAACAGCTACAATTGTTACCATCACACCAAAACCAATTCTTCTGTCTCTATCTCTGTCTCTCTTAATTTCTCTCAACTACCCACCACCAAACCCAAACCTAGAACCACCACCAACAACAACAATTGGCACCACTACACCAAAACCCATTGTTTAACTTTCGCACAATACTTCATAGCAAATTCACTCTCACAACTACCACCACAATTGGCACCACCATCACTGCCACAATCCTTCACAACAAAACCAGCCACATACCTAACAACCATCGTGACCTATACCCAAGAACAAAACACAACCATTGCAACCTAGCCACAACCACTATGATCGACCCTCGACTTCCACCACAAATGCCACCTCGACCACAACCCATGACCTCCACGACTCCACTGTAGATGCTGATCTCCTAATCTCCGTGTTGATCTAAGAGAGATAGATTGAGACAGAGGGAAGAAAGAGAGAATGAAACAGAGAGTAGGGAGAGAGAGGTTGAGATAAGAGAGAGATAAACCGATGACTTGTGGGGTCCATTCTCATGTGAGGCTGATGACTTATGTATTCAAAGCATGATGTGTTTTTCTCCAAACCAAACGTAGTGTAAATAAATTGAGAAACTAATTACCATACACTCTACCACAACTTATCCATGTGTTAACTTGTGATTGAATTATGTCACATATACATTGATCCTTCATTCTTCATTTTTACTTGGTGAAAAATAATTCAATCATTACTTGACATGTGCAATTTATATCAAAGTGAATGACAATGTGTGCAACTAGATTTTTCCATAAAAACAGCTTGTATTTTTTGGATGGATTGGGTCTACTGTTAATATCAATTTATTAATAATTTGTTAAATTTTTTAAATAAAAAAATTAAGGAAAAAAATTATTGCAAAATTAATATGTTTTTTTTGGAGGAATGCTGTAATTTTATTAAAATAAAACAGCCATGTCGGCTAAGATTACAAAGTTGAAATGTGAAGAAACATCTTCCATCCAGACCAATAAACTTCTAACATGTTTGTAAAAAGTTACATTATTATAAAGTGACAATTTTACCCATTTCTTCTACCCTTTAACCAATAGAACCAAAGCTTTAAAAATTTATGGATTTAACACTCCTTTTAAAAATTACGATTAAGGATTAGCCTTTTTGTTTTTCAGTTAGATGTTAAAAAAAATATTTTTATTAACAAGACAGGATGTCGTGATTGCCATGAAGAACAAAATTTAAATAATTATTTTTGTATTATATATGTTATTCAAAAATGTTAGATTATAGTCTTAATGAATTTTCCAAATGATTTATAATTTAAGTTTTGTTTCTCATATTTTAATTTGGAGGAAAAAAAATAGTATTTTGTTTACAAATCTAAAGATATTTCGGAAAGGAAAAAATTTCCTATAAGATTCTTAGGGAATTAAAAATAAAACTCTAAATCTTATTAGATTTCTAATCAAATCAAACTTAGAAATAATTAAATTAAATATCGTATTCTCAATAATTTGGATACCAAGGGTAACGTGGATTTTCCCAAACCAAACTTAGTGAAAAGAAATTTAGAAACTAATTACTATACACGTTGTCACAACTTATCCATGTGTTAAACTGTGATTGAATCATATCACTTATCCATTGATCCTTCATTCTTCATTGTTACTTGGTGAAAAATAATTTTATCATTACTTGACACACGTGCAAATAATATCAAAGTGCATGACAAAGTGTGTATCTAGATTTTTCCTTAAAAAAAAGCTTGTATTTATTGGTTGGACTGGGTCTACCCTTAATATCAATACATTATCAACTGCTAAAAATTTGACACCTCTAAAGTTGTAAAATAATTGGTAAAAATTAAACAAAGTCATCATATCACAAGTTAATTACTTTCTATAACGAAAAAAATTAAGCTTGTATTTATTGTCTGGACCGAGTCTATAGTTAATATCAACTGCTGAGAATTTGACAACTCTAAAGTTGTGAAATATTTAGTAAAAACAAGTCACCACATCACAAATCACATACCAAAAGGAGGTATAAGAACTAAGAAGGAGAAGCAAAATTTCTTTCCACATGATAATTAAGATGAGAAATATTTGATTACCTTAACAACATACACAATAATTATCAATATACAGACATGGAGGAAAAGAAAACAACAGCAGCAGCATCATCGTACAATACAGCTGCTTTTGATAATATACTTCATAAGATGGGTTTCCAGTATGAATACGTCTCGCCAGAAAAAGTTACCGGCCGCCTTTATCTTAATCAGATGTGCTGTCAGGTCTCCACTCTTCCTCTCTAATTCATTAATTTGCTTATGAGTTATGAAAGAAAAAAAAAATTCTTGTATTAATTTGTTTTTTTTTTTTTTTTTTTTTTTCAATTATAATTTACATGATTGATGGAATGGAAAAAAGTACAGTCCTTCAAGATGATGCATGGAGGTGTATCAGCATTGATAGCTGAGTCTCTGGCAAGCTTAGGAGCCCTCGTAGCTTCGGGTTGTCAGAGAGTAGCTGGTGTTCATATCAGCCTCAACCATTTGAAGCCTGCTCAACTTGGTGATCAAGTGTTTGGAGAGGCTACCCCTCTTAGTGTTGGTAAAACCATCCAGGTGGGCTAATTTTCGATTACACTATTCCCTACATGATATATGCTTTAATTTGTCATTTGGGGTATTGAATATTTGAATGACTTCCCTTCAATCATCACCTATGAAGCACAAACACGGCTGGGAGGGTGCCGCATTGGAGTCCGACGCAGTTGCCCATGTGTCGATGCCGCGTTTGAGCTTTTTTTTTTTTTTTTTTTTTTTTTTAACGGATTCACGTTGACTTTGCTCGATTCGCGCTGACTTGGCTTCCATTCTCACTGATTTGCGCCGAACCGGGAAGTTTTGGATAGAATCAAGTCGTATTGGGTCGTATTGGCTGGTGATCGAAATAGGCCAAAATCGGCCTTGAATCATGCCAGAACAACCAAAATCGGCTTTGAATGAGGTCCAAACATCCTAAATCTGTCATTTTTCAATTTTATTATGAATATTTGTTACTTCTTTTGTGTTTTGTGTTTCTTGCCTTCTTCTTTCTTTGTTTTGTGAATCAAGACATAGTAATGTGTTTTTTAAGAATATTTTAATAGTAAAAATATATAGAAAATATAAATAAAAATATTTTTAATCGCCGCACCCTGCCGCACCTGCACCCTATTTTTTCAAAAATTGCCGAGTCCCACACCTACACTCGCACCCGAATCTAGAAACGCACCCGTACTTCATAGATCATCACACCATCGCTTCATTGGATTTTTGGCTTATCTTGTAGGCAGTGAATGAAATGGTCAGGCCAAAAGATGGGACAAGCTTCCTAATATTCAAAAATAAAGAAATAAATTAATTCTTTTATTGATGTATACATGCAAATCAACATTTAGGACAATTTTTTTACTGTTATTTTCAAAGCATAGTTGATTAATGTTACAAGTTGTGTTTAGAATAATATTACTTTGAGATAACTTTAACCATTAATACCACTTTTACTATGAGTCAATTACAACAGAAGTTATAAAATTCTCGTGTTTAATTGATACATATTTTAAGGGTGACATAAAAACAAACCACCACAATCTTTTCTGGAAAAACCATGCGATATCTTCTGTTTTCCTTCTCCAGTTTTTTGCTATTAATGATATTAATTAAATTCTTGGAGTATATATGTTAACACTAATAAGACTTATTTTTCAAATGGTGTCAATTTTGAGCAGGTGTGGGAGGTGCAAGTCTGGAAGATTGATCCTTCAAACTCACAAAGCAAATCCTTGGTATCATCATCTAGGGTAACTCTTCTTGCTAACGTGCCAATGCCGGAGCACTTAAAGGATACCGCTGCAACGGTCGGGAAGCATGCAAAATTGTGAACCACCTGTACATGTACTATGTTTACATGATTTTGCATCCTATTTATTATAACAATCAATTGAAATCAAAGCCGTAGTAAATAAGGATTTCCTGGACATAATTGTATTATGAAACAAAAGAGAAGTAATAAATTATTCTGCACAGAGATGCTGATGGTGCTTCACTTGTTCGCTGTTCTGATTTGGCATTTTCATGTTTCTCCTTAGTAACCACAACTTTGCACTCAAGGGCTAGCATATGCAACAAACTTCAAAAAGCCTTTGTTCCTTTTTGCATAGATTCAAAATAAAGTAGAAGTAGTTGTCTGCAAAATTTCAAATGTAATCTACATGATGTTAGTTTCAACTAACAATGCTCTCAATGAAGCAAAAGATTCCTTGCTTCTCTCTCTCTCTCTCTCTATCTATATATATATTATGACCATCTCCTTTCTTTTAGTGACATTATTTTTGACGCAATGAAAGAGATTAGCCTTTAGCCCATACCATGCCTTTTGCTTTAATTATCTTGCCCTCTATACATTTTTTTTGTTAATTTTTTTTTTTGAGTATGATGCAGTTTTTTAGTGCCTTTGTAATTTGTTTTCTGCTGCTGTTCTTCTCTCTCTCTTTTTTATTTTTTATTTTTAATACCATATAAATATCATAGAAGGTTACAAAGTGGTTGCAGAGGGGATTACAGATTAGTAATGATTGTTATGACCTGATGAAGTCCACGTTAAAAATACAAAAGAGCTGGAGTCTTCCACCGCCAGTGCCTTCTGCATCTTTAATTGCTAAATATACGACAAATATAAAATTTAGCTTATTTATTTTAAAAAACTAGTTTTGTTAAAATTTTAAGATTACAACATTGAAACGTGAAGGAATATCTTCCATTTACACCAATTAACTCTTAACATGTCTAGTACTAGCAAGGTTATAAGTAACAAAATTACCAAATCTCTTTGTATGGGAATGATTTATAATTTATATTTTGTTTCTTATTATTATTTTTTTAATTTGGAGGAAGATTTAACCAAAAAAAAAAAAACTAGTATTGTGTTCACAGATCCAAGGATATTTTGAAAAAAAAAATATTTTCTATAAGATTCTTAAGAATAAACCAAAAATAAAAAATCTCATATTCTCAAGAATCTTATTAGATTTTTAATTAAATCAAATATAGGTATAATTACATTTTGAGACACCTAGATTTTGAGGCATCATATTCCCAGGAATTTGAATATAGGAGGTAATATGGATTTCCTCAAACCGAACAGTGTAAAGAAGTTGAAAAACCAATTCTTATACTATCACACATACGTTACTATACACTTTGCCACAACTTATATCCATGTGTTAACTTATTATTGGATAACATAACTTCTATATTGATCCTTCATTGTTGCAAGGTAAAAAGTAACTCAATTATTCCTTGACACATATGCAAATTATTTCGAAGTGTTTAATTGGACGTTTCCTCCTGAAAACCAGTATGTTTTTATTGGCTGGTTTGGTTTATCATCCACCGCTGAGAATTTGACACCTCCATTTAGTAATAAAAAGTCATCATATCACAGGTCAACATACCAAAACGAGGAGAAGAAGAAAAAGGAGAAGTCAAATTTCTTTCGGCGTGATAAGATAAAAAAGATTTGATAATCTATATATATATTTATAATAGGTGAAACTGAAAGAAATTCAAATTAGAATTCCAAATAAGAGTTTCAATTTTGCGTCATGTGTCCTAAATTATTTATTCTTAAAGACTTTTATTTCTTAATTTTATAACCAAATGTGGGGTCACATTATAAATATTCATCCAAGTGAGTTATTAAGTATAAAATCCAAAGAGTTTAAAATAAATTGATCGTAAAAAAAAAGTGTTTCACAATAATTAAAAAAAAAAAAAACCTAATAATATCCTTACAAATTTTTTTAAAGAGTTAACAAAATATAAAAATGACTATCAATAGTATTTAAATTATATATATATATATATATATAGGAATTATATTGTGCATCTTATTGTATATCTTTAAGTGTATCCATGCATATGCACGAGTTTACAAGTTAGTTACCTTAACGACAGAGAAAATAATTACCAATACAGACATGGAGGAAAAGAAAACAGCAGCAATAAATCATCATCGTCCTTGACTGTGGCTATCGATTCTCTGCTTCATGCTATGGGGTTCCATTTTGAACATGTCTAGCCACAAAAAGTTACCGGCCGCCTTCATCTTACTTAGATTTGTTGTCAGGTTATCACTATCACTATTCCTCTCTAATTCATTAATTCGCTTATGAAAGACAAAAATTAATAATTCTTATGTTAACTTGTTTTTTTTTTTTTTTGTTTTTTGTAATTATAATTAACATGATTGATGAAATGGAAACAAGTACAGCCATTCAAGATGCTACATGGAGGTGTATCAGCACTGATATCTGAGTCTATGGCAAGCTTAATTAGGAACCCACATGGCTTCGGGTTATCAGAGAATAGCTGGTGTTCATCTTAGCATCAGCCATCTGAAGCCTGCTCAGCTTGGTGACCCTGTGTTTGCAGAGGCTACCACTCTTAGTGTTGGCAAAACCATTCAGGTGGGCTCATTTTAGATTACACTCAGTCCCTACATAATTTATGCTTTAATTTGGTACTTATTTGTTTGGATACCGTTTATTTTGTTGAAACTAAAAAATTATTGTTGAAAGTACTGTAGATAAAGGTAAATTTTAGTTGAAATAATATAGTAGAGCACATGAATAATGCCAAAAAGTGCAGTGGAGCCCATGAATAATAGCAAAAGTAAGCTAAATAGTGAAATAATTTTCATTTTTCATCTTAACCCAAACGTTATTATCGAATTATTTCCCTTCCATCATCACTCTATCGCTCCATGGGATTTTTGGCCTATCTTACTGAGGCATGAGGCTGTGAAATAGTAGAGCCAAAAGCTGGACACTACATCCTAATATAAAAGAAAAATAATGATAATAATTCTTTCCCTCCACAAATATTTTGTAAGCTTTTGTTGGGATAAATCCACGTCTATGTGTGAATTAAATTAAATACAACCCAAGTAACAGAGAAAATAGAAATCTACGGAAGTGATAAAAAAATCAACCAACAAGAATACCAAAAAATTACGTGAAAAACCCTCCAGTGTAGAGGGAAAAATCGTGAGACAAATTTGATCAATCCATTATAATAAAATAGAGATTACAACACCCAAGTTATACCTAAAACCTGAGTTCACAATAAATTGGGAAAATACAATAATATTTCTAGGAACAAATACAACCTCACCACAAAATCCGGTAGTAAGATCTTCCACTCTGAATACTTCAACTCTCTGTGGTTGTAGCACCCAAATAATCGTCCTAGAAAAATCTCCAATTTATCTTCCTTGTGCGTTTTGAGCAAAGGAAAAATTACCTTTTCTTTTTTCCCTTAGTGCTTCAAAACCGTGCTTCAGTCTTTAGTATCTCCGAATCTCTCTTTTTCTCTATCTACGTGAAACCACATGGACAAGATTTAGATAAAAGCTTTGCCGCCTGACACTCCTAATTCAATTAGAAATAGAAGTCTTTGATTTCTTGTGCAATTGGTACACCTATTTCTATATGAAATAGGATTCCTTCAATGCTCAAATACAAGTCCTATACGGGCTAGACTTCAAGGTGCCGTGCAACTCCCAACAGTTTTGACTTTTCAGATTGATGTGTATACATGCAAATCAACATTTAGGGACAATTATTTTCACTGTAATTTTTAAAGAATAGGTGGTTAAGGTCGCAAGTTGTGTTTGAAACAATATTACTTTGAGACGGTTTGATCATTACACCACTTTTATTATACGTTTTTAACAATTGATCACATCCATTTATGAAAATTCTGGTGTCCCTCAACTAATTGGTACATATTTTAATGGTGAAACTTCGCTGTAGTTTCTTAGATGTTGATTACCAATTGAATTCGAATACATGGATTCATTAACAAGTGCAAAACAAGGTTAGGATAATTATTTCAATATTCTGATTTAATTGTTAATGCAACTACATTGTTAAATTTAATTATGAAATATAAAAAATACAGTACTTTAGATATTTTACCTAACTGATTTGGTTCTTTTATTTTTAATTCTGGATAATTTCCAATATATATCGGCCCATTCGAATTAGAATCTTCTTTACCGTAAGTTGCATTCTAAGACCCTAGTTACTGTAATTTTCATTTATCCATATGCATCCTCCCTCCTTTCCTGCTATTAATTCTATTTTATTAATAGCAATTCCATATATCCATTAGCCAGCTCATATTGAAAAACTGGGTTTCCTATGACATAAAACCAAACTACTACAAGCTTTTCTAGAAAAACTATGCAACATCTTCAGTTTTTATTCTCCCTCTTTATACGTTTTTATTTTTAACGATATTAATTAAATTCTTGGAGTATATATGTTAATATATTAACATATATAAGACCAATACAAATCTTTTGTACCATTTCTTATGTTCCACTAGTCACAACTTGCCATGTATTTGTTTAATTTTTCTTATAAAATAGTCAAAATTTAAAATGGAAAAAAAATAAATACACATGACAAATTGTAATTAGTGGAACACAAAGTAGAACACAAAAAGCGGTATATAGGATTTATATTCTAATTTTAAGACTTATTTTTCAAATAATGTCAATTTTGAGTAGGTGTGGGAGGTGCAAGTCTGGAAGATTGATCCTTCAAACTCAAAGCAAATCCTTGGTATCATCAATTCATCATCTAGGGTTACTCTTCTTTGTAACTTGCCAATGCCGGAGCACGAAAAAGATACCAGTGCAAGGATCAGGAAGTATGCAAAATTGTGAACCACCTGTGCATGTACTATGTTTGCATGACTTTGCACACTTGACATTTTAGGACTCAATTGAAATCAAAGCCATAGTAATTAAAATAAGGATTTACTGGACATAATTGTATTAAGAAACAAAAGAGAAGTAATAAATTATATATTTTGCACATAGATACTGATGTAAATGTAACATTTTAGCTATTTTAGTACATACGTTAATGCTCTAACTTTATTAATTCAGTAACTTTAGTAATTACTCACTTTGTGTCTATTTGGGTAAACAATTTTAAAAATCACACTTCACCTATTGGCAAAATTTGTTGAGATTCTTGAGAATTGTTGTTTCTATGAATCAAACATTTAGATAGTATCAACATAAAGTTATTATTCCGGGTAAACTAAAGATTATCAAAATGGCCTAACTAGTTATAAAGTATTCTATTTAAATAAGAGAAAAAAAGATATAAAAAAAAAAGGCAAGGCTACACATGGAGAGTGAAGAAACCACACCTCCGTGTGAAGTTCCTCCATCTCACAAGTAAGGACATATACCATGTTGACATGCATATG
The DNA here is from genome assembly GCF_932294415.1 of Quercus robur. Lineage (NCBI taxonomy): Eukaryota > Viridiplantae > Streptophyta > Magnoliopsida > Fagales > Fagaceae > Quercus > Quercus robur. Next base: position 33,956,283 of record NC_065539.1, on the reverse strand, counting down.
ATGATGATGTGATGAGATGGATGATGAATATGAGAAGCCATATGATGCAATAAGATGTATGTGATATACCCTGATTAGATGAATGTTAGGGTGGATGCTAGATGTATATTAGGGTTGACTTAGAGTGTATGTGTATAGAATAATCAATTAGAGGACTTTTTGATAGACTTAAGATGTGGAACACAATGATTGGAGGCTGATCTATGGATCGAGTGGGGTTGAATGCCTAACACTTTCTCATCCCTATACTTAAACTCTGAACACATGCTCTAGTAAGATCAAGCTCTCCACAAGGAGCGCTCATATTTATGGTTTCAAGACCTAATTTAGGTGATGACTCTATTTACATTTATTAGGTTATAGATTGATCTCAATTAATTGATTTAATTACTCAAGTTGATAATTATTTAGATTTTATGCACATAACGTGAAGGCACAAACAAACCACAAATCTAATCTAGATGCAGCGGAAATTAAATTTGAAACAGTAATTTGTTGACTAATGGGGAAAACTTTTACAAGGTATAAGGAATCTTTACCACTCCTAAGAATCCATTAATCAAGAACAAGCAGTTATAAGGATAAAAAATCTTACCACTGTCTTGCCTATCCCAAAATACCAATCTACAGTTAAACTATTATGCTAATCTCCAACTAGAATTGATCTTCTAGAGACTTCTTCAATGCACAAATTTCCAATCTATAACTAACTCCCAGCAACCTGTAGTTCATTAATGGATGCAAAGTTCTTTACTAAACACTCTTAGGATTGAAGGCAATTTAATTACAAAATCCTAAGACGCATAAGAATGTAATAGCTTTACAAAATGCATGTAGATTCTTTGTGAATGTCTCTGTGTATAATGACGATAGTAAAATAAAGCTTTTATATCATATAGTAAGTTAGAGAATGAAACCCTAGAAAAATCTTGTCATCATGGGCTGAAAATCATATATAAGAATTTAGAATCTACGAAACTCAAAAGATTGAGAGGTATTGAGAGGTGTCAAGTTTCATTATTCTCAACAAATAGAGCTATCAAGATAGGTGTTGAGATCCCAATTTTCAACTTTTCACAACTTGTTTCTTTGTGCACTCTTCATGTCTTCAATACTACTGCTTGATATACTTCTTTAAAGTACTTCATGATATTCTTGAATCCACTTAGATCTACCTAAATATAAGTAAAGTGTGTTTTGTCATAGACTCATAGGATATGCCAATTACATGAAAATATGACCTTACCAACATTCCCTTCGCCTCAATCCACTCGGCTAATGCATACTCTCCACAAGAAAAGGTGGGGACCCGTCTAGGGTGCTTGCGCTGAAAGTGACTAATTTTATTTATTCTACAAATTTTTATTTGTTGTATTAGGCATTGTGTTTAGATCATGTTTGTTGATTATATTTACAGCATCTATTTGTGTTCTTGATTATACAAGATGTTTGTCTTTTTGTTTACATGATCACCAAAAAAAAAAAAAAAAATTGTACAATAATTCCAACAATCTGAAGATAGAGTTTATTTCCTCTTGTAATTTTTGTGAATTTTGAAAATAAATATATATATATTTTGCTTTTTCCGTGAACGTTGTGTGCCAACGTTAGACTTGTTCATATCTTGAATCCTTGTTTTTTTTTTTTTTTTTTTTTTTTTTTTTTTTTTTTTTTACCGTAAACGAAAACGTTTGTATAAGAATAAGATTGATTTCATCTTTTGAATTTGGGCGAATTGCTAAAAATTATGCATTCGGAGAAGGTAGCTTATTTGCTAAATCATATCATATACTATATAATAAAGTAGGGCTTAGAAACCGTGGTTGCGCCAAGTGACTTCACCAAATAGAATAAATTTCTTTAAATTTTAAAAATATGTATATAATTTTTTTCTCCTATAATTTCTAAATTGATAAAACACTTAATTTGATTACAATCCAAAATTTTCATCTAATCTATCTGCTATAATTTCTAAGTTAATAAAAATATTAATTTTGATTACAATCTAAATTCTTCATCTAATCAATTTAATTCTTATTTTTAAAGTGTAATGTATTATAATCCAAATTCTCCATCTAATCCTTATTTGTATCTACAATGTATTATAAAAAAGCAATTTTAACAAACATACAACATACATTAAAAAAAAAAGTGTTTTTGCTACCTACATTCAACAAAATGTAAAATTTTAAAAAGAGATTAAATTTAGTTGGTTTTCTTCTTTGAAAAGTAAATTTAGTTGGTTGGTGCCATACAACTACAACCTACAATTGTGACTATCTAAATATTATCAACAAAACCTAAAATAATAAGATAGAAAGAAAAAAATCCAAAGCATAAAATATTAAAATGTGTAGTTGTGTACCTAGAAGTATAGCCATTCCCATGAATTAAAAAAGAAAAAAGAAGAAGATGAAAAAAGCACTTTCATTGGGAGGATATATGCACAGCGAGGAATCATATCATATTATATTATATCATATTATATATAATAAAAGTGGGGCTTAGATACCATTGTTGCGTCACGTGACTTCACCAATTATTGTAGAAATTTTCCACGTGGCTTCACCAAATTGCGGGAATTTTAATAAATTTTTAGATTTTAAGAATAGATATATACATATTTTTTGGATAAATATGACAAATCAATATCATTTGTGTCTATCTAAATGTTGTCAATAAACCCTAAAATCAATAGAATAGAATTACCTAAGGATAGAATTTAAATAAAAAAGAGAGATAAAAAAAATGCAAAAAACGTTTCTTTACAAAACGTAAAAGGAAAAAAAATTAGATCTAGCTAGGGATTTGTTAAACTAAAAATAATATAATAACATGAGAATAGAAGAAAAAGCAAATAGAAAAGTTGTGCACTGTTAAGTAATTAAAAATTGAAATCAGAAAGAGACAAAACAATGAACAAAACGAAATAAAAAATAAAAGAAAATCAATTAACCTATTCTGTGGAGTGAAGGTATTGACGGCGGAATGAATATAAAAAAAAAAAAAAAAAATTTGGTTAGTAAAGGTTTAAAAAAAAAAAAAATCTATATGTCTATATCATATCATATTATAAAATTAAAAAAAAAAAAGTATTTGAGTTTCACCTAAATTACTTTTTTTTGTTCATATCATCTTCTTCACAACCTAAAATTCCCACTATATATACACAATTTTTTGGTGTTTCATTATTTCTACTACGTATTTTACAATTATTTTCTATAATTTTCCTTTCTCCTCTTTGCCCTACCTACAACCTTGCAGGTAATTTTTTTTTTCTTTTATCAAATTGAATAGATTTTGTGTATTTGTTGCCTTTTTATTATATATAATATGATTTTTATCAACAAGTTTTATAAATAGGTTGAAATTCTAGGTTTGATCACACATTTTAGTGTTTTTTTTTATAGAAGTTGTAGGGACGCAATACGCAACGAACCACAACAGTGTTGGGTTCGCACGTAAAAAGGCCCAGACAATATCATTTGTAGAGAGTGGGTTTGAAAGGCTAGGCCTTGGTTACCCAGCGGTGGGTTTTTGTGGTGTTCATATGTGTTTAAGGTGTCTTCACCCCTGGAGTCTTTCTCCTGGAGGTGGACTGGGAGGCCCTTTCTTTTTGGCCATTTTTTCCAGCCCCCTTATCCAGATTACTTACTTTTTCTTTTATACTAGCCTGCGTTCGCTTTCTTTCGTCCACGTGTAGGGTCGACCTTTCCAAGACTGATACTTGTCCCGTCAGTCCAAGACCAAAGTCGTTGGGAGTGGTTGATAAAGCTGAAGAATACGGCTCTGTTAGGTGCAGAGCCGTGTATGGGGAGGGTAGTAAGGGCAGCCTTTCCTAGATATTTTAGATTTTCTTTCAAGTTTGTCCCTATACCGTTTTTGCCCCTCTTCTCGGTGGAGCTTTAGGTCAGCCGAGGACTGGACTGTCCTCGGCTGCTTCTCCGAGCCATTTTGTGCTTTACATTATTGAGTTTGGACTATAGCCTTCTTCGGCTTGGGCCTTAGGACTCCCCATGAATAAGTGGGTCTGGCCCATAAATTATTGGGCCCCACAATAGCCCCTCAAAACCATGCTGTCCGACCTCCTGGTTGGAGAGGGGGGTTTTGATAATACCGAGCCTTTATTACGGCTCATTTAATTCAACCTTTCACTGACGTTGGCAATTCTCCACTTGCCCAGGAAATGCACCGGTCTACGAGATGTCCTTCTTGATTTATTCACGATACGTTCATGCCGTTTGGTTATCCGAAGCATGTCTTTAATGGTTTCCCTTCACGAGACCTCTCAGATTCAATGGTTACTGATGGTGTGGGGGAGCGGAACGGGCACATTCTTGTTTGCAGGTTCACTTGGAGATCTGAACACATTTAGTACCCTCCTCTTCATCCCTTATATAAAGAGGAAAGACGAGAGTTGTTTCTCCCATATATGAATCCCTTTAATCCCTCAGAAATCTGAAATCCTTAGATTCCTCCCAGAGTTTACTTTTACCTTCTGATTATACCTCAACCTGTAATACGTTCACCACAGTCATAAGCAATGAAGAAACCATTCCCCTCCCAAAAATACCATGTTCTAATAAAGCTCGAAATGGCTCGGTCAGGGCAAGGATGGCGGAGACTCAAGATTTGCCTCACCTTCCTTTCAGCCAAAATCCGAAGCAAGGACTCGTCACGTCACACTTTCGGCATGACTGAGCCGAGGACACCCATTATCAGTACCACCCGCTCCCTCATGAGCATATCTAACATGGCACCAGTGTGTTAGGAGTCAGGACTGGGGCAGGGACTAAGTGCCCCTGCTTCTTCCTCTCTTTGTTCACTGGCGCCTCCTTTTGCCTCTCTTTCTTCTTCTTTCCACCACCAGATCCATCTTGGTGCTTTTCCTTCTCCCTCTTTTGCTCCTTTTTCTTTCTTTTCATCTCTTCCCTCTTCTTCTCCTCCTTCTTTTCATTCATCTCCTCCATCTTCCTCATTCATCTCCTCCATCTTTTTCTAAAGAAGGTCCTTCTCTCAATATGGGCGATACCGAGGCAGAGTTAGGAGGGACTTCGGAGACAAGTTTAAAAGACACCTGACCATTTACTTAGTTGTATTGCTAATTTTTTTTTTTTATATTGTTTCGGCAGTTCACCTTTTGTATAGGCTTGTTTAAGCCCCTCTTTGTACGTTGTAATACATCTTCATATTAATAAAAATTGTTATCATTTTACTTCGCATGTTCTATCTCTATGTTTTTACAAATTTGCAAGTGCTGTTCGGCACAATAATATAGCATTTGAATCAATGACAACTAGAGCCAAAATACTTGCTAATAAAAAGATGTCACCATAACTTTAATAGAATTGTTTGGCACAACAATGCCGACCTGTGAAGAACGATACTTACCCCAAAACATGCCGAGATGAGAACTGGATGCTCTATGCGGTGTAGGAAGTAACCATCCGAAGACATATCACCCGCAAAAATGAACAGCCCCCTTAGGCTACTGAGTAGTGGGGCGTTTCACTATCTTTTTAACACTCTTATTGGCCTTAACCTTTTACAGTATTTGAGCCAAGGACTTTCCCCATCCAAGTAGTTGGTTTCCCCATAGGTTTGAGTCCGAGGACCATGCGATGACTTGGTTCTGTCCAAAACTTGTATTTTCTTTGTAAGTAGTTGGTTTCCCCATAGGCTTGAGTCCGAGGACCATGCAATGCCTTGGTTCTGTCCAAAACTTGTATTTTCTTTGTAAGTAGTTGGTTTCCCCATAAGCTTGAGTCCGAGGACCATGCAATGCCTTGGTTCTGTCCAAAACTTGTATTTTCGTTATAAGTAGTTGGTTTCCCCAGAGGCTTGAGTCCGAGGACCATACAAGGCCTTGGTTCTGTCCAAAACTTGTATTTTCGTTGTAAGTAGTTGGTTTCCCCAGAGGCTTGAGTCCGAAGACCATACAAGGCCTTGGTTCTGTCCAAAACTTGTATTTTCGTTGTAAGTAGTTGGTTTCCCCAGAGGCTTGAGTCCGAGGACCATACAAGGCCTTGGTTCTGTCCAAAACTTGTATTTTCGTTGTAAGTAGTTGGTTTCCCCAGAGGCTTGAGTCCGATGACCATACAAGGCCTTGGTTCTGTCCAAAACTTGTATTTTCGTTGTAAGTAGTTGGTTTCCCCAGAGGCTTGAGTCCGAGGACCATACAAGACCTTGGTTCTGTCCAAAACTTGTATAGGTGCCGAGCAGGAGGTTGTCCTTGGCAATGGCTATTCCTCGGCGTGGGCCGTAGCCCCTGGGCTCCCACGCAGAATGGGCCTGGGTCGCGAATTCACTAGGCCCACAAATTAAGAGGCATTTCTGTAGTCTTCGGTCACGCGGTACCCTTTGGTGTCCCAGTGTTCGAGGTGCGCCTTCACGAGAATCCTCTAATCTCATGGTTGCAGGTGGCGTTGGAAATTGAGCCGAAGCCATTTTGTCTGTAGCGTTCCTTGGGACGCTGCGTGAATTAAATGCCACCACCTTATCTTTTTAAATAAATAGGAGAGGAAGTTGCTTTACCTATACACAAATCCTTCAGTTTCCTCCCAAATCACAACTCCAATATTCGGTGCTATCCTCCCTTAGTATAACATGTTTGAGGCGCGGGGTGGGGTGAAGGAACTCTCTCCTCCACAAAGGCGCCGTGTCCTCCTGAGACTCAAAGAAGTGAGGTACGGGCAAAGGAGGCATAAATTCAAGAGAATATTCCGTTTCGACAAAGGGGAAATGGTGTTTCTCCTTCTTTTAGTCAAAATCTGAAGCAGGTTCTGTTCATGCCAGAATTTTGGTGTGTCAGAAGAAAGATTCTCCGCCATCAGCGCCGTCTGCCTTGTCGCAGGCAAATTTTGGGGTAGGCTCCACAACTTCCGGCTCCCTGCACCTTTCCTTTAACGATGTGAGCCTCAAGTTGGGTTCCCTGCACCTTTTCTTCAGCTACGCTAGCCTGAAGCTGGGCTCTCTCTGCACCTTTTCTTCGATGGTGCAGGCCCCAAGCTGGGTTCTTTTGCTGCCTGAGTTATGGGCATGTAAAAGTATTGAGGAAGAACAAGGTCTTGAAGCAGCAGCCAACCTCTCCTCTGTGCCACCTCCTCGGCTTTATCTTATTCTCTTGTACCTTTCTTTTCGATTATGTAATTAGCTTTGATACAAGCTGATTCTAGCTTTTCATTGTACGCTGTACTATTTCTTTGTTTTAGTAAAAATGGAAATTTATTTACTTGTTTTGAATACCTTTCTTTTTGCAACACTACTTTGTGAATGGGTGTGCTCCATGTGTGTTTTACTTCAATGATACTTAGAGCAGGAAAACTTGAGACATAATCCAACTAATTCTGATTTACCGACACTACCAGGCATTATAACGATAATTCATAGTAAGGTAAATTTAGGAAACTAACCGAGGTAACAGTTGAATATTCTGTAATAAGTGCGAGAATACCGTCCGAGAATGATAATCTCTAAATAATCCATCCGAGGAGGTGACTGAGCAGTAGGGAACTCCGATTGTGTTTCAGGCAACATATTGCTCTATATTGCATCGATCCCTTTGGTGCTGAAGATCTGAGAGCAGACTTAAGGATCCTCGCAATTTAGGAATTAACCCAATTGTTAGTGGAGAGTTTTTCCTCGGATAGATCCTAAGGTCCATGTAATGTAGTTTTTCCTTGTAAGTAGTTGGTTTCCCCAGAGGCTTGAGTCCGAAGACCATGCAAGGCCTTGGTTCTGTCCAAAACTTGTATTTTCGTTGTAAGTAGTTGGTTTCCCCAGAGGCTTGAGTCCGAAGACCATACAAGGCCTTGGTTCTGTCCAAAACTTGTATTTTCTTTGTAAGTAGTTGGTTTCCCCAGAGGCTTGAGTCCGAAGACCATACAAGGCCTTGGTTCTGTCCAAAACTTGTATTTTCTTTGTAAGTAGTTGGTTTCCCCAAAGGCCTGAGTCCGAAGACCATACAAGGCCTTGGTTCTGTCCAAAACTTGTATTTTCTTTGTAAGTAGTTGGTTTCCCCAGAGGCTTGAGTCCGAAGACCATACAAGGCCTTGGTTCTGTCCAAAACTTGTATTTTCTTTGTAAGTAGTTGGTTTCCCCAGAGGCTTGAGTCCGAAGACCATACAAGGCCTTGGTTCTGTCCAAAACTTGTATTTTCTTTGTAAGTAGTTGGTTTCCCCAAAGGCCTGAGTCCGAAGACCATACAAGGCCTTGGTTCTGTCCAAAACTTGTATTTTCTTTGTAAGTAGTTGGTTTCCCCAGAGGCTTGAGTCCGAAGACCATACAAGGCCTTGGTTCTGTCCAAAACTTGTATTTTCTTTGTAAGTAGTTGGTTTCCCCAGAGGCTTGAGTCCGAAGACCATACAAGGCCTTGGTTCTGTCCAAAACTTGTATTTTCTTTGTAAGTAGTTGGTTTCCCCAGAGGCCTGAGTCCGAAGACCATACAAGGCCTTGGTTCTGTCCAAAACTTGTATTTTCTTTGTAAGTAGTTGGTTTCCGTAGAGGCTTGAGTCCGAAGACCATACAAGGCCTTGGTTCTGTCCAAAACTTGTATTTTCTTTGTAAGTAGTTGGTTTCCTTAGAGGCTTGAGTCCGAAGACCATACAAGGCCTTGGTTCTGTCCAAAACTTGTATTTTCTTTGTAAGTAGTTGGTTTCCTTAGAGGCTTGAGTCCGAAGACCATACAAGGCCTTGGTTCTGTCCAAAACTTGTATTTGTTCATTTATTTATTTATTTTCTAAAGGTTAGCTCCTCGAATAAGGTGGAGGAAGTCAGCTTGATGTTTGAAGCCCCTAGACTTGCCCACGCCACTGGCACTACGAGGCGTAGCCTCTAGTGGGAACTTATGTTGGAACAACAACAATGTGTCGCCAGTCATAAAGGCATCCTCATATACTCTTGCTCGACAAAAGCCTAACTCCACTGTCGCCTGAGCCAACGCGCAAGCCTTTCCCACAGACGGTGCCAATTGTAGGGACGCGATACGCAACGAACCACAACAGTGTTGGGTTCGCACGTAAAAAGGCCCAGACAATATCATTTGTAGAGAGTGGGTTTGAAAGGCTAGGCCTTGGTTACCCAGCGGTGGGTTTTTGTGGTGTTCATATGTGTTTAAGGTGTCTTCACCCCTGGAGTCTTTCTCCTGGAGGTGGACTGGGAGGCCCTTTCTTTTTGGCCATTTTTTCCAGCCCCCTTATCCAGATTACTTACTTTTTCTTTTATACTAGCCTGCGTTCGCTTTCTTTCGTCCACGTGTAGGGTCGACCTTTCCAAGACTGATACTTGTCCCGTCAGTCCAAGACCAGAGTCGTTGGGAGTGGTTGATAAAGCTGAAGAATACGGCTCTGTTAGGTGCAGAGCCGTGTATGGGGAGGGTAGTAAGGGCAGCCTTTCCTAGATATTTTAGATTTTCTTTCAAGTTTGTCCCTATACCGTTTTTGCCCTTCTTCTCGGTGGAGCTTTGGGTCAGCCGAGGACTGGACTGTCCTCGGCTGCTTCTCCGGGCCATTTTGTGCTTTACATTATTGAGTTTGGACTATAGCCTTCTTCGGCTTGGGCCTTAGGACTCCCCATGAATAAGTGGGCCTGGCCCATAAATTATTGGGCCCCACAGAAGTCAATATAGAAAACAATGTATTTGTATTTTTTAATTTCTTATTACATGATTATTTGTTATTGACATCAATATTTTATTATGGCTTTTGTTTGGTGCTTTGTTCTATGTAATCTATATTCTTTAATAAAAGTAAAATTTGCTGTCAAACATGAAATTGAATACAAAAGAATCCATTCGTCCAAATATCTATGTAAGTCTATCTTTACTTAGCTCCATTTTTTTTTTAAGTTCAAAAATTTGGATATTTTTTCATTAATGAATTGAGGTTTTGGCTTAATTTTGTTTCAACTGTTTCAATTATTGAATTCATTATTTTTTCATGTATAATATTAATATCTGTGTTTTTTTTATGATAAAAAAAAAAAATATATATATATATATATATGTGTGTGTGTGTGTGTGTGTTCTTAAAGGCTAAAGTACAATACAATTACAAACATTACTTTAAGTTAGGATGTTATATTTATTTATTAGTAAGTTAGAATGTTACATTAAGTTAGAGTATTATATTTTTATTTATTATTAATTTAGAAATTTACATATGTATACATATGCTGGTTTAGAGTTTATATAACTTATAACCATTTGAAAGAAATCAACACTAAAATAAATGATTTAAATATCAAAATAAGAAATAAAAATTAAATTTCTTTTAAGTGTATAAGTACAATTTATTTTTTAATCTTAAATTTTGAATTAATTCTTTATTCATTTTATTTGTTATTAAATTTAAATATATTATCAAAATATTTTTTATTAAGCCGTGCATTACACGGGCCACATGAAATTGTAGAAATTTTATTAAATTTTTAGATTTTAAGAAAAAATATAAATATACTTTTACTTCTCCTATAATTTTTAAATGGATATTAGATTAATCAAGACTCTAATTCATCGTTATCTCTAATTCATTGTCATCATAAAATAAGTGTATCTCTAAAAAAAAAAAAACAATTCTAGATTTTTAGATTTCAAATATATATATATATATATATATCATATTGTGGGGCCCAAGAGTCTATGGGCCCGGCTCGCTCACTTATAGGGAATCCACAGGCCCCCAAACTAAAGGAGGCCAGGGCCCAAGCCCAAAAGTAGTGAGCTCGATATGGCTCAAAGACACGTCCGAGGACCACTTCGTCCTCGGAAAGCCCAGAACCCCACTGACGAAAATGGGATACAGGCGAGCTTGAGAGGTCAGAAAATATCTCATGGAAATAGTCCTTAATACCCTTCCTTGACATGACACTGCCCCTAACAGAGCCGGGATCTTAGGCTTTATGGATCATCTCCAGCTAATTTGGGACTAGACTGATGGGACAGATATCTGTCCCGGAAAGATCGACCCTACACGTGGACGAAGGACAACTAACGTAGGCTAGTATAAAAGAGAATGTTATGTGACCAAAGAGGGGACTCCCATCTGGCTTCTGGAGAAAGACTTGATAAAAGTGAGGGTCTGGATAAGACACGCCGGACATCACCTAAAATCCCACCGATGGGTGACCGGGAACAGCGCCCTCACGCCTCGGATCATATCCGAGGAGCCAAATCCTCCTAGATACAAGATTGAAGGGCCTGAATATCCAGCCCGAAGCTCTTCCTCATGTCGGTATGCCTGTAGTCCGGCCCGAGATGCCGCCCCGCGACCCAACGCTGGCCTTTTGTTAAGCCCACTCTCTACAAATATCATTGTGAGGGATTTTCCTTGCGCGAGCCCAACAACGTTGATGGGCCGCTGAAGATTTTGTGTCCCTACAACTGGCGCCGTCTGTGGGAAAGGGCTTGCGCGTTGGCACGGGTGGCGCACGAGTCAGCTCTCAAGCAAACAGAGGCTCACGGGTTTTTCCCATTCCCGGCGACGTACGGTTGTTACTCCGCCATGAGCCACCGCTAGGAGCTGCGCCGTGCACTGCCAACGGAGTGGACAGCTCTAGGGGCTTGCGGCCTCGAGCCAACTCTTCCCTCTCTGGTCTAGGGGCTGACCTTCAAGGAATAAGTCAGTATAGAGAAAAGACTATCAACAACGAAGAACTCTTATAAGTAATGGACAGAACCAAGGCCTTGCATGGTCCTCGGACCCAAGCCTGTGGGGAAACCAAGTACAAAGAGGACATCTTAAAAGTAATGGACAGAACCAAGGCCTTGCATGGTCCTCGGACCCAAGCCTGTGGGGAAACCAAGTACAACGAAGAACTCTTATAAGTAATGGACAGAACCAAGGCCTTGCATGGTCCTCGGACCCAAGCCTGTGGGGAAACCAAGTACAAAGAGGACATCTTAAAAGTAATGGACAGAACCAAGGCCTTGCATGGTCCTCGGACCCAAGCCTGTGGGGAAACCAAGTACAACGAAGAACTCTTATAAGTAATGGACAGAACCAAGGCCTTGCATGGTCCTCGGACCCAAGCCTGTGGGGAAACCAAGTACAAAGAGGACATCTTAAAAGTAATGGACAGAACCAAGGCCTTGCATGGTCCTCGGACCCAAGCCTGTGGGGAAACCAAGTACAACGAAGAACTCTTATAAGTAATGGACAGAACCAAGGCCTTGCATGGTCCTCGGACCCAAGCCTGTGGGGAAACCAAGTACAAAGAGGACATCTTAAAAGTAATGGACAGAACCAAGGCCTTGCATGGTCCTCGGACCCAAGCCTGTGGGGAAACCAAGTACAACGAAGAACTCTTATAAGTAATGGACAGAACCAAGGCCTTGCATGGTCCTCGGACCCAAGCCTGTGGGGAAACCAAGTACAAAGAGGACATCTTAAAAGTAATGGACAGAACCAAGGCCTTGCATGGTCCTCGGACCCAAGCCTGTGGGGAAACCAAGTACAATGAAGAACTCTTATAAGTAATGGACAGAACCAAGGCCTTGCATGGTCCTCGGACCCAAGCCTGTGGGGAAACCAAGTACAAAGAGGACATCTTAAAAGTAATGGACAGAACCAAGGCCTTGCATGGTCCTCGGACCCAAGCCTGTGGGGAAACCAAGTACAACGAAGAACTCTTATAAGTAATGGACAGAACCAAGGCCTTGCATGGTCCTCGGACCCAAGCCTGTGGGGAAACCAAGTACAAAGAGGACATCTTATAAGTAATGGACAGAACCAAGGCCTTGCATGGTCCTCGGACCCAAGCCTGTGGGGAAACCAAGTACAAAGAGGACATCTTAAAAGTAATGGACAGAACCAAGGCCTTGCATGGTCCTCGGACCCAAGCCTGTGGGGAAACCAAGTACAACGAAGAACTCTTATAAGTAATGGACAGAACCAAGGCCTTGCATGGTCCTCGGACCCAAGCCTGTGGGGAAACCAAGTACAAAGAGGACATCTTAAAAGTAATGGACAGAACCAAGGCCTTGCATGGTCCTCGGACCCAAGCCTGTGGGGAAACCAAGTACAACGAAGAACTCTTATAAGTAATGGACAGAACCAAGGCCTTGCATGGTCCTCGGACCCAAGCCTGTGGGGAAACCAAGTACAAAGAGGACATCTTAAAAGTAATGGACAGAACCAAGGCCTTGCATGGTCCTCGGACCCAAGCCTGTGGGGAAACCAAGTACAATGAAGAACTCTTATAAGTAATGGACAGAACCAAGGCCTTGCATGGTCCTCGGACCCAAGCCTGTGGGGAAACCAAGTACAAAGAGGACATCTTAAAAGTAATGGACAGAACCAAGGCCTTGCATGGTCCTCGGATCCAAGCCTGTGGGGAAACCAAGTACAACGAAGAACTCTTATAAGTAATGGACAGAACCAAGGCCATGCATGGTCCTCGGACCCAAGCCTGTGGGGAAACCAAGTACAAAGAGGACATCTTAAAAGTAATGGACAGAACCAAGGCCTTGCATGGTCCTCGGACCCAAGCCTGTGGGGAAACCAAGTACAACGAAGAACTCTTATAAGTAATGGACAGAACCAAGGCCTTGCATGGTCCTCGGACCCAAGCCTGTGGGGAAACCAAGTACAACGAAGAACTCTTATAAGTAATGGACAGAACCAAGGCCTTGCATGGTCCTCGGACCCAAGCCTGTGGGGAAACCAAGTACAAAGAGGACATCTTAAAAGTAATGGACAGAACCAAGGCCTTGCATGGTCCTCGGACCGAAGCCTATGGGGAAACCGAATACAAGAAAGCGTCATCGGAGTCCCCTATGTCCCAGTCAATTGCTCAGATGGATTGCTTAGAAATCATCAGCCTTGGACGATATTCATGCGCTCACCACAGAATACACAACTGATATCTCGGTCAGTTTCCTAAGTTCGATTTATTACAAATTATCGATGTAATACCTGATAGTGCTGGTAGATGAGAGTTGGTTAGATTATACTTCAAAATAGCTTTGTTACAAATATTTTCAAAACAACGCATACATAGAGCACATTCGTTCACAAAGTGGTATTGCCCAATAGATCAACACTTAAAACATGTAAGTCAATTTCCATTTTTATTACAACGAAGAAATAGTACAGAGTACAATGAAAAGCTGGAATCAGCCTACGTCAAAGCTTACTACAGAAGCAAGAAAAAGAAAAATACAAGAAAGCTGGAGAAAGCCGAGGAGGTATGTCGGAGGAAAGGTTGGTTACAGCTCCGAGACCTTATTCTTCCCCCGCGCTCCTACATGCCCATAACTCAGGCAGCCAAAGAAACCCAACTTGAGCCTGGCACCGTTGAAGGAAAGATGCAGGGAGTGGGAAACTGAGGGGCTTTCTCTAAATATTCGCCTGCTGCTAAGCAGAGGCGCTGATGGCGGAGAATCTTTCTTCTGACATACCAAAGTGCTGGCATGAACAGAGCCTGCTTCGGATTTTGACTAAAAGAGGGAGAGACGCCGTTCCCCCTCGGTGGAGATGGAGTACTCTTCTGAACTTGTGCTTCCTGTGCCCATACCTTACTGTTATAAGCCTCATGAGGACACGGCGCTTCTGCGGCGGAGAAGGTTCTTTCTTCCCAACCCTCGCTTTCCACATGTTATGCCAAGAAAGGAGAGCTACGGATATGGGGAGCGTGATATGAGAGAAAAATAAAAGGATGGGTGTATATATAAAGCAACCCTCTCTCCCTCCTATTTATTTGAAAAGACAAGATGATGGCAGTCAACTCACGCGGTGTCCCAAGGAACACTACAGACAAAGTGGCTTTGGCTCAACTTCCAACGTCAACTGCAGTCTAGAGACTCAAGAAGCCTCGTGAAGGCGCGCCTCGATCCCTGGGGCGTCAGAGAAGTACTGCGTGGCCAGAGTTTGCAGAAATGTATCTTGATCCGCGGGTTCTTGGCGTGAAGGCCTAGGGACACCCTGTTTGGCACCTCGGGAAATGCTCAATGAAAGGGAAGATCTGAACTCAAAGTCTTGGACAGAACCTAAGGCTTGCATGGTCCTCGGACTCAAGCTAAAAGGGAAAACCAAGTACTGATGCAGACATTGGTCTCGGACAGAACCTAAGGCTTGCATGGTCCCCGGACTCAAGCTAAAAGGGAAAACCAAGTACTGATGCAGACATTGGTCTCGGACAGAACCTAAGGCTTGCATGGTCCTCGGACTCAAGCTAAAAGGGAAAACCAAGTACTGATGCAGACATTGGTCTCGGACAGAACCTAAGGCTTGCATGGTCCCCGGACTCAAGCTAAAAGGGAAAACCAAGTACTGATGCAGACATTGGTCTCGGACAGAACCTAAGGCTTGCATGGTCCTCGGACTCAAGCTAAAAGGGAAAACCAAGTGCTGATGCAGACATTGGTCTCGGACAGAATCTGAGGCTTGCATGGTCCTCGGACTCAAGCTAAAAGGGAAAACCAAGTACCGATAAAGACACAAGTATCGGACTCAAGCTAAAAGGGAAAACCAAGCACTGATGCGGACATTGGTCTTGGACAGAACCCAAGGCTTGCATGGTCCTCGGACTCAAGCTAAAAGGGAAAACCAAGCACTGATGCGGACATTGGTCTTGGACAGAACCCAAGGCTTGCATGGTCCTCGGACTCAAGCTAAAAGGGAAAACCAAGCACTGATGCGGACATTGATCTTGGACAGAACCTGAGGCTTGCATGGTCCTCGGACTCAAGCTAAAAGGGAAAACCAAGTACTGACGTAGACACAAGTCTCGAACTGAACCTAAGGCTTGCATGGTCCTCGGACTCAAGTTAAAAAGGGAAAACCAAGTACCAATACGGACACAAGTCTCGGATTCAAGCCTAAGAGAAAAGTCAAGTACATAAGACAAAACGCATAAGTCTTGAACAGAACCCAGATTTTGCAAAGTCCTCGGACTCAGGCTTCTTGGGAAATCAACTGCCCGAATGAAGAAATTTCTCGGTTTAAATACTGGAAAAGGTTAAGGCTCGCGTATCATGGAGATGGCGGAATAACCTAATGATCGTCAACCTAAGGAGGCCATTCACCCGGTGGGTAATATGTCCTCGGACAAGTACTTCCTACACCTTATCGAGCATTCAACACACATCACGGCTAACTTTAAGATAAGTCTCATTCTTCACTGGTCGGATTGTTATGTTGAATAGTAATCTCTTTAAAGTTATCGTGGCATCTTTTTATTAAGGATTACTTTGGTCTTAGTCATTATTGATTCAAATGCTATACTATTATGCCGAGCAGCGCTTTTATGCTTATTAAAATATATAAACAAGACACAAGAAGTAGAATAACAATAACTTTTATTAATATAACAAATGGTTACAACATACAAGGAAGGGCTTAAACAAGCCTATACAAAAAATGAACTGCTAAAACAATAACAATATCCGTAATACAAGTAAATAAACCATCAGGTGTCCTCTGAATTCGCCTTCAAAGTCTTTCTGAAATCTATGCCTCAGTACTGCTCATATCAGGAGAAGATCCTTATACAAAAATAATGAAGGAGAAGGAAGACGAATTGGAAGACATGGAAGCACTTCAGCAAGCTCTTGTTACTGAAGAATGCAAGGGAAAAAGAAGATGGAGGACATGAGCGGGAAGGAGGAGAAGAAGAGTGAAGCAATGAAAAGAAAGTAAAAGGAGCAAAAGAGGGAGAAGGGGAGCCTTATTAGGTATGCTCGTGAGAGAGCGGATGGAGATGACAAGGGAGGTTTCCGACTCAGTCACACCAGAAGTGGGGTATGACGAGTCCCTGCTTCGGATTCTGGCTAAAAGAATGGGGAGGCAAATCTTAAGCCTCCGCCATCCTTGCCCAGACCGAGCCATCTCGAGTTTTGCTGGGATATGGCGTTTCTGGGAAAGGAAGGATTTGTTCATGGTGGATTACTATGAGATAAGTATTATAGAAGGAGGAGTAACGGGATGGAGAAAGTGGATTCAGGGAAGAACGCGAAGAACTCAGATATGAAGAAGTCACCCTGTGTCTTCTCTCTTTATATAGGGGACGAAGAAGAGGGTATGTGACACATTCAAATCCCCAGGGAAATCCAGAGTATAACGCGTCGCTTCGTTCTCCCACACCATCAGTAACCGCTACATCCAGAAGGTCTCGTAAATGGTAAAAGATTAAAGGCACGTTGCAGATAACCACGCGGCATAACGGCAACGTACGTAAATCTGGGAAAAACGGCTCGTAGACCGGCGCATTCCTCGGGGAGGTGAAGAGTCACCAACGTTGATCAAGGGCCGAATTAAATGAGCCGCAGTTAAGGCTCGGAGTTACCGAAACCCACCTCTCCAACCAGGACGTTGGACAGCAGGGTTTCGAGGGGCTATTGTGGGGCCCAAGAGTCTATGGGCCCGGCTCGCTCACTTATAGGGAATCCACAGGCCCCCAAACTAAAGGAGGCCAGGGCCCAAGCCCAAAAGTAGTGAGCTCGATATGGCTCAAAGACACGTCCGAGGACCACTTCGTCCTCGGAAAGCCCAGAACCCCACTGACGAAAATGGGATACAGGCGAGCTTGAGAGGTCAGAAAATATCTCATGGAAATAGTCCTTAATACCCTTCCTTGACATGACACTGCCCCTAACAGAGCCGGGATCTTAGGCTTTATGGATCATCTCCAGCTAATTTGGGACTAGACTGATGGGACAGATATCTGTCCCGGAAAGATCGACCCTACACGTGGACGAAGGACAACTAACGTAGGCTAGTATAAAAGAGAATGTTATGTGACCAAAGAGGGGACTCCCATCTGGCTTCTGGAGAAAGACTTGATAAAAGTGAGGGTCTGGATAAGACACGCCGGACATCACCTAAAATCCCACCGATGGGTGACCGGGAACAGCGCCCTCACGCCTCGGATCATATCCGAAGAGCCAAATCCTCCTAGATACAAGATTGAAGGGCCTGAATATCCAGCCCGAAGCTCTTCCTCATGTCGGTATGCCTGTAGTCCGGCCCGAGATGCCGCCCCGCGACCCAACGCTGGCCTTTTGTTAAGCCCACTCTCTACAAATATCATTGTGAGGGATTTTCCTTGCGCGAGCCCAACAACGTTGATGGGCCGCTGAAGATTTTGTGTCCCTACACATATTATATCATATCAAATCATATTATATATAATAAAAATTGAGCTTAAACGCCGTGGTTGTGCCATGTGGTTTCACCAAATTGTAGAAATTTTATTAAATTTTTAGATTTTAAGAAAAAAAAGAAAATTTACTTTTCCTATAATTTTTAAATGGATATTAGATTAATCAGGACTCTAATTCATTCTCATCTCTAATTCATTGTCATCATAAAGTAAGTGCATCTCTTAAAAAAAAAATTCTAGATTTTTAGATTTTAAATATATATATATATATATATAATTTTTCTTCTCCTATAATTTCTAAGTCGATAAAATCATAATTTGATTACAATCCAATTTCTATCTTAATTTGATTACAGTCCATTGGTTGATGATAAGAATTAGCATTAGGAAGAAACACATTAAAGTTCTATCCCATATACAACCTTAACTTGCAAACATGTGCCTTCCTGGAAAATTAATATTACAATAGAATTAAATTTTTAGCTCAAGTCGCACGGCTTAATAGAAAAGTAGTGCTTCACTGTTTCTACTTTATACCAAAAAAAAAAAAGTCATACAAATCATGTTGTTAATTAACGTTATTAGCCTTTTTTTTGTTATCAAAAAATTTGATATTTATCTAAAAAATTAAATTAAAAAATATTTGAAAAAAAAAAGTAGATAACGTTAATTACGTTTTTTTTTTTTTTTTTCCTGTTATACCGTAAAAATTATGTTGTTTGATATTTATCCAACTTGATTTTCATGGTATTGGATTTTAATTTTAATTTTAATTTTTTTTTATTTTTTTTTGCTTATATTAGCTTCTTTACAACTTAAAATTATCGTTTTGGAAACAACTTCTTATCAACTTTTGTTTTTTGGTTGAAGTGTAATTTTGTTTGTTGGATAAATATAGGAATGATTATAGATAACTGTTTTATTATACCATGACTCTCATCTTTAGAGTTCGAGGACACTATAAATAATAAGGCCAGATTCATGATTTTTTCATTAATATTTTGAACGTCCAAATATCTATCATTTTTTAGGTTATTTGTTATTTGTTTAATTTTGTTTGTTTGTTTATATTATTCCTGTTCTTTTCTCTCTCTTTTTTTTTTTTTTTTTTGGAGTTTCCTTGAGGTTTCGAAGCACTCGATCAAACAATACTCTTGGTATTGAGATTTTCCCAAAAAAGAATTCTTAAAGTTTATATTTACACATTTTGTTTTGATAGGGTGAAATTCGGTGCCTCCTACCTCATTTTCAAAGACAAAAATTCAATTATTATGTAAGTGTATCTACTTTTATTTTTTAATGTTTAGTAATTTGGGTTGCATTTTTTTTTTTCCTACGTTTTGTTTTGTTTTGTTTTTTTTTTTTTTTTTTTGGGTGGATGAAAGCATACTTATTGTTAGAGTCCCACTTGATATAAAATTTAAATCCTATTAAAAATATAATTGTTAAAAAACGTGTTATATTGCCATACTAAAAAAAATAGAATTAAAAAAAGAAACATCATATGAATAGAATCAAAGAAAAAAAAAACTTGATTGATGGTTGAGGCAATAAGGATATAAGATAGATTTTTTCTTTTCTTTTTTAAGAATATATATTTTTAGAGTCCCATTTATTATAAAATTTAAATCTTATTGAAAATAGAATTATTAATCAACATATTATATTACCTGTGGGGGTAACGGACTGGGGAGCCTATACTAATATACACGTTGGGCCCAGTCCAAGGAAGAACCCCTCCTCAACCATGGGAAGAATCCTTCCTCGACTAGGTATGGCTGAGGACAAAGGGAACGGCCTATCACTGAGAGTGGCACTCCAGGTCATTTCATGGAATAGGAAAAGTACTAAGACAGAAAAGGACAACGGAAAGAATGGAAATATCTAAGGGAAAGCTGCCATTATTGCATTCAGTACTCTGTACCTGATAGGGCCATGCTTTTCTGCCTTTACAACCACTTCCAACAACTTTGGGGAGGGGCAGATGGGACAAGTATCAGCACTATGAATCTGAATCAAGAAGAAGGAAACTGATATAAACGGGGGGAGGGGGACGCTGAAAAGGGGGATCACTGAAGAGGCACTAGAAAAAGCTTCTCGAACTGTGCCGAGGACCAACCTTCTTTGATAAACTCAGTTCATCCTTGCTTGACTGTGATAAACACTATATTAACTGTTATCCATGCACTGAGGCCTAACTCTTCGACCCACCCTCTACAAATTTATTGTACAGGGCTCATAGGTCCAAGATCCCATACATCTTGGGTTTGGGCTGCGAAACATGACCCTACAATTGACGCCATCTGTGGGGAGAGCTCATGTGTTAGTGAGTGCAACGGTTAACCATGGTGGGATTAAGTTCCTATCAGCAAGAGTCCCTCGAGAGGACCATTTTGGCGATGCTGCATGCTACACGGAAGCTTCCCCATCATTTCCAAGAATACACAGTTATTGTCATAACTCAGCTTCCGCTCAGGGCTACTCTTCGAGGTACTGATTACTGGGAGAGGGTTGCTAAATGGGGCATAGTTCTAGGGGCTTCTGACATCAAGTATATGCCCCGTACATATGTCAAGGGGTTAGTTCTCGCAGGTCTAGTAACCTGGCTTGATGAATCCCCATTGGGGAAAGAAGTCGAGAACCAAGGTCTTGCATGGTCCTCGGACTCAAACCTATGGGGAAACTAGTTCCTTCAAGAAGAATCTAAGTGCTAGACAGAACCAAGGTTTTACATGGTCCTCGGACTCAAACCTATGGGGAAACTAGTTACTTCAAGAAGAATCTAAGTGCTAGACAAAACCAAGGTCTTGCATGGTCTTCGGACTCAAACCTATGGGGAAACTAGTTACTTCAAGAAGAATCTAAGTGCTAGACAGAACCAAGGTTTTGCATGGTCCTCGGACTCAAACCTATGGGGAAACTAGTTACTACAAGAACAACCTAAGTACTAGACAGAACCAAGGTCTTGCATAATCCTCGTACTCAAACCTATGGGGAAACTAGTTACTTCAAGAACAACCTAAGTACTAGACAGAACCAAGGTCTTGCATGGTCCTCGGACTCAAACCTATGGGGAAACTAGTTACTTCAAGAAGAATCTAAGTACTAGACAGAACCAAGGTCTTGCATGGTCCTCGGACTCAAACCTATGGGGAAACTAACTACTTCAAGAAGAATATAAGTACTAGACAGAACCAAGGTCTTGCATGGTCCTCGGACTCAAACCTATGGGGAAACTAGCTACTTCAAGAAGAATCTAAGTACTAGATAGAACCAAGGTCTTGCATAATCCTCTTACTCAAACCTATGGGGAAACTAGTTACTTTAAGAACAACCTAAGTACTAGACAGAACCAAGGTCTGGCATGGTCCTCGGACTCAAACCTATGGGGAAACTAGTTACTTCAAAAAGAATCTAAGTACTAGACAGAACCAAGGTCTTGCATGGTCCTCGGACTCAAACCTAAGGGGAAACTAACTACTTCAAGAAGAATATAAGTACTAGACAGAACCAAGGTCTTGCATGGTCCTCAGACTTAAACCTATGGGGAAACTAGCTACTTCAAGAAGAATCTAAGTACTAGACAGAACCAAGGTCTTGCATAATCCTCGTACTCAAACCTATGGGGAAACTAGTTACTTCAAGAACAACCTAAGTACTAGACAGAACCAAGGTCTTGCATGGTCCTCGGACTCAAACCTATGGGGAAACTAGTTACTTCAAGAAGAATCTAAGTGCTAGACAGAACCAAGGTTTTGCATGGTCCTCGGACTCAAACCTATGGGGAAACTAATTACTTCAAGAAGAATATAAATACTAGACAGAACCAAGGTCTTGCATGGTCCTCGGACTCAAACCTATGGGGAAACTAGCTACTTCAAGAAGAATCTAAGTACTAGACAGAACCGAGGTCTTGCATAATTCTCATACTCGAACCTATGGGGAAACTAGTTACTTCAAGAACAACTTAAGTACTAGACAGAACCAAGGTCTTGCATGGTCCTCGGACTCAAACCTATGGGGAAACTAGTTACTTCAAGAAGAATCTAAGTGCTAGACAGAACCAAGGTCTTGCATGGTCCTCGGACTCAAACCTATGGGGAAACTAGCTACTTCAAGAAGAATCTAAGTACTAGACAGAACCAAGGTCTTGCATAATCCTCGTACTCAAACCTATGGGGAAACTAGTTACTTCAAGAACAACCTAAGTACTAGACAGAACCAAGGTCTTGCATGGTCCTCGGACTCAAACCTATGGGGAAACTAGCTACTTCAAGAAGAATCTAAGTACTAGACAGAACCAAGGTCTTGCATAATCCTCGTACTCAAACCTATGGGGAAACTAGTTACTTCAAGAACAACCTAAGTACTAGACAGAACCAAGGTCTTGCATGGTTCTCGGACTCAAACCTATGGGGAAACTAGCTACTTCAAGAAGAATCTAAGTACTAGATAGAACCAAGGTCTTGCATAATCCTCGTACTCAAACCTATGGGGAAACTAGTTACTTCAAGAACAACCTAAGTACTAGACAGAACCAAGGTCTTGCATGGTCCTCGGACTCAAACCTATGGGGAAACTAGTTACTTCAAGAAGAATCTAAGTGCTAGACAGAACCAAGGTCTTGCATGGTCCTCGGACTCAAACCTATGGGGAAACTAACTACTTCAAGAAGAATATAAGTACTAGACAGAACCAAGGTCTTGCATGGTCCTCGGACTCAAACCTATGGGGAAACTAGCTACTTCAAGAAGAATCTAAGTACTAGACAGAACCAAGGTCTTGCATGGTCCTCGTACTCAAACCTATGGGGAAACTAGCTACTTCAAGAAGAATCTAAATACTAGACAGAACCAAGGTCTTGCATAGTCCTCGTACTCAAACCTATGGGGAAACTAGTTACTTCAAGAACAACCTAAGTACTAGACAGAACTAAGGTCTTGCATGGTCCTCGGACTCAAACCTATGGGGAAACTAGTTACTTCAAGAAAAACCTAAGTACTAGACAGAACTAAGGTCTTGCATGGTCCTCGGACTCAAACCTATGGGGAAACTAGCTACTTCAAGAAGAATCTAAGTACTAGACAGAACCAAGGTCTTGCATGGTCTTCGGATTCAAACCTATGAGAAAACTAGCTACTTCATGAAAAACCTAAGTACTAGACAGAACCAAAGTCTTGTATGGTCCTCGGACTCGAACCTATGGAGAAACTAGCTACTTCAAGAAGAATCTAAGTACTATACAAAACCAAGATCTTACATGGTCCTCAGACTCAAACCTATTGGGAAACTAGCTACTTCAAGAAGAATCTAAGTACTAGACAGAACCAAGGTCTTGCATGGTCCTCGGATTCAAACCTATGAGAAAACTAGCTACTTCATGAAAAACCTAAGTACTAGACAGAACCAAAGTCTTGTATGGTCCTCGAACTCAAACCTATGGGGAAACTAGCTACTTCAAGAAGAATCTAAGTACTAGACAAAACCAAGGTCTTACATGGTCCTCGGACTCAAACCTATAGGGAAACTAGTTACTTCAAGAAAAACCTAAGTACTAGACAGAACCAAGGTCTTGCATGGTCCTTGGACTACTTGTTTTGTGGAAATTAACACGCACTGGCAACTTTCTAAGTGTTTAAGCTAAATTCAATCATGCCTCGGTCCTCAGACTAGACGCTTAAAGGAAGTTAACGCTATAAACATCATTGTAAATGTTGAAAAGAACCTTAGTACCCGATGATCCCCTCGGACTGTTTACTTTAAATTACACGTCCTCTGGCGGTTGCGCTATTCGCAATGTAGAGCACACGATTATTTTCCTGATTAGTCCTATATAGTTAACTTATTTAAAGTTAGCGGTGGTGTGCCCGTCAGATTTGATAAATTCAGGGTGACAACTCTTTACCATCAACGGCATCAATTCTAAATACTATTCGAAAGAAAAGATACCAACACACCCATTCATAAAACAATTATTGTAGAAAAGGAAAGGTTTGCAAAGTAAAATAAAGTCATCTTTTTATTAGATAAAGAAGAAGTACATTGTACATAAAAGGGCTTAGACAAGCCTGTTTCAAAAGCTAACTATGAAAAGCAGTCCATGGGAACGATAAATCCACAATCTTGTTCTAGCAGCAATCGAGCAAGTATGGATGGTACCGGCGATAGGAAAGAAGAAGAAGCGGAGACGCCAGATCCACAATTTTGCTCCAGCTGCAATCGAGCAAGTATGGATGGTACCGACGATGGGAGAGAAGAAGCAGAGACGCCAGATCCACAATTTTGCTCTAGCAGCAATCGAGCAAATATTGCTCTAGCAGCGATCAAGTAAGTATGGATAGTACCGGCGATGAGAAATCCAAATCTGCACACGCGTGACACACGGCGCTGGATGAAATCCAAATTTTGTCGCACCAAAAATCTGATGTGACCTACACCTGCTTCGGATTTTGGCTGAAGGAAGAGAGACTTCTTTCTTGTCCGGTTGAAGGGGAGAAATATCTTTGGCCTCTGCTTCCCTTACCTTAATTGTGTCATTCTGAATCTTGGCGACGCCCTTGGCATCTGAAGAGGGCTTGGTTCCTTCACCCTCACTCTTATCCTTGGCCATTTCATTCCCTAAATCTCAATCACCACCTTGGTGGGGCCTTTGGGAACATTTGAAAAGTTAAGAGCCTGAAACTCCCGTAGACCTTAAGGATCTGTAAATGAAGAAGAATGACCCCCCATGTGTCTTATATAGGAGGCAAACCTGGTGGCAATTAATTCACCCAAATCCCCAAGAAAGAATTACAAGCGAGATAAATCTCGCTTAATTTCCAAAGCAGTCTTCAGCCGTTGGACTTGCGTCACCTCGTAAAAAAACCTTAATGAAAGCGAGCCTCGTGTGCCGAAACGGCAGGAACGCGACTTGGATAAACTAAAGGAATGTCTTGCAATCAAACATAGTGCAAAATGGGCGCGAAAGGACTATCATCACATTGAGATCCTCCTTTCCTCCCATGGGGAATAAAAGAAGAATCTCGAGGGGCTATTGTGGGGGTAACAAACCGGGGAGCCCATACCAATATACACGTTGGGCCAAGGACCCAGTCCAAGGAAGAACCCCTCCTCGGCCATAGGAATAATCCCTCCTCGGCCAGATATGGCCGAGGACAAAGGGAACGGCCTATCACTGAGAATGACACTTCGGGTCATTCCATGGAATAGGAAAAGCACTAAGACAGAAAAGGACAACGGAAAGAATGGAAATATCTAAGAGAAAGCTGCCATTATTGCATTCAGTGCTCTGTACCTGATAGGGCCATGCTTTTCTGCCTTTACAACCACTCCCAACAACTTTGGGGAGGGGCTGATGGGACAAGTATCAGCACTATGAATCTGAATCAAGAAGAAGGAAACTGATATAAAAAGGGGGGGGGGGGGACGCTGAAAAGGGGGGTCACTGAAGAGGCACTAGAAAAAGCTCCTCGAACTGTGCCGATGACCAACCTTCTTTGATAAACTCAGTTCATCCTTGCTTGACTGTGATAAACACCATATTAACTGTTATTCATGCACTGAGGCCTAGCTCTTCAACCCACCCTCTACAAATTTATTGTACAGGGCTCATAGGTCCAAGATCCCATACATCTTGGGATTGGGCTACAAAACGTGACCCTACATTACCATACTAAAAAAAAAATAGAATTAATTAAAAAAAAAAAAGGTCTATGATGGGGAAAAAAAGGTGATTGATGGTTGCAAGGAAATAGGATATGATTTTTTTTTTAATTAAAACCTAATTATCAAACGTATAAAGTTTAAAATAAATTTAAAAAATCCACAAAGAACAACACAACTTTATCCTAAGAAGTGATAAAACAATAGATGAAAAGTTAATAAGAACAAATAATATGTTATATTTATCACCCTTCCTACCTATTTATGATATTATTCATCTTAAATTACCAAATATCAAGCTTTTCAATTGGAAGGATCAAAATCTTCTCTAATAGTTTTTTTTTTTTTTTTTTGGTTTTTCTCTTGCAACAGGCCTCTGAATATTTATTTTTCCATGATTTATATTTCATTGAGTCCAAACATATTTCCTATTTTGTTATTATAACCATTTGATTGAATGAAATCAACACTAAAACAAATTATTTAAATATCAAAATAAGAAATAAAAATTAAATTTCTTTTAAGTGTACAAGTACAATTTATTTTTTAATCTTAAATTTTGAATTAATTCTTTTTTCATTTTATTTATTATTAAATTTAATTATATTATTTTTTTTATTAAGCCGTGCATCGCACGGGCATAATACTAGTACTATATAATAAAAGTTGGGTTTAGAAGTCGTGGTTGCGTCAAGTGGCTGCACTAAATTACAGAATTTTTTTTTTAATTTAAAAAAAATAAATACTATAATTTTTTTTTGTATTTATCTTATTTTTAAACTGATAAAAATCTTAATTAAATTACAATCCAAACTCTTCATTTAATCCTTTTATTATTATAATTTATAAGTTGATAAAATTTTTAATTTGATTACAATTCAAACTCTTCAACTAATCCTTTTTTATTTATTTAAAAAACAAAAAACAACAACAATTTTCATCTATTCCTTTTTTTAAATTATATTACTTCCAATAAAAAAAAATACCCGAAAAAAAAAACTACGTATTCAACAGCAAAATCTTCCTCTTCACACGTGACTATTTTTTTAGATAATTATTGTTCATACCAATTTACCAAAAATATTTTTGGATAAAGTTAAAAAAAATTGTAAATAAGGTAATAAGTATTTAAGTTTAAAGTAAATACCTTCTCTTTTTTCTAAAAGCAAAAGTATCTATTATATATATAATAAATGTTTGTTCTTCTAAAAAAAAAGTTTGTTTCTTTTTTTTTTGGATAAAAATATTAATTTGATTACAATCTAAATTCTTCATCTAATCCATTTAATTCTTATTTTTTAAGTGTAGTGTATTATAATCCAAATTCTCCATCTAATCTCTATTTGTACTTGTACTGTATTATAAAAAAAAAAAAAAAAAAAACAGTTTTTACAAAACATGCAACTTACGTTAAAAAATAAATGTTTTAACAAAACATGCAACTTACGTTAAAAAATAAGTGTTTTAACAAAACATGCTACCTACATTCAACAAAATGTAAAATTTTAAAAAGAGATTAAATGTAGTTGATTTTCTTCGCTGAAAAGTAAATTTAGTTGGTTGGTGCCATACAACTATAAACTACAATTGTGACAATCTAAATATTATCAACAAAACCCAAAATAATATGATAGAAAGAAAAAAAAAATCCAAAGCGTAAAATATTAAAATGTGTAGTTGTGTACCAAGAAGTATAGCTAATCCCATGAATTTTTTTTTTTTTTTAAAAGCACTTTCATTGGGAGGATATGCACATGGGGAGGAATCATATATTATATAATAAAAGTTGGGTTTAGAAGTTGTGGTTGTGCCAAATAACTGCATTAAATTGCAGAAATATTTTTAAAATTTTTTAAAAATAAATACTATAATTTTTTTTGTACTTATCTTCTTCTCTTATAATTTCTAAATTGATAAAAATTTTAATTTAATTACAATCCAAACTCTTCATTTAATCCTTTTATTATTATAATTTATATGTTGATAAAAAATATTACAATTCAAACTCTTCATCTAATCATTTTTTTATTTTAAAAAAAAAAATCTTCATCTATTCATTTTTTAAAAATATAAATTATATTACTTCCAGTAAAAAAATAAAAAAACATAATATCCACACAAAAAAAAAAAAAAACTACGTATTCAACAGCAAAATCTTCCTCTTCACACGTGACTATTTTTTTAGATAATTATTTTTCATACCAATTTACCAAAAATATTTTTGGATAAAGTTAAAAAAAATTGTAAATAAGGTAATAAGTATTTGAGTTTAAAGTAAACACCTTCTCTTTTTTCTAAAAGAAAAAGTATCTATTCTATATATAATAAATGTTTGTTCTTCTAAAAAAAAAAAAAAAATTTGGATAAAAATATTAATTTGATTACAATCTAAATTCTTCATCTAATCCATTTAATTCTTATTTTTTAAGTGTAGTGTATTATAATCCAAATTCTCCATCTAATCTCTATTTGTACTTGTAGTGTATTATAGAATAATAATAAATAAATAAATAAATAAAAAAAAACAGTTTTAACAAAGCATGAAACTTATGTTAAAAAATAAGTGTTTTAACAAAACATGCTACCTACATTTAACAAAATGTAAAATTTTAAAAAGAGATTGAATTTAGTTGGTTTTCTTCGCTGAAAAGTAAATTTAGTTAGT
This sequence comes from Quercus robur, assembly GCF_932294415.1. Classification (NCBI taxonomy): domain Eukaryota; kingdom Viridiplantae; phylum Streptophyta; class Magnoliopsida; order Fagales; family Fagaceae; genus Quercus; species Quercus robur. Next base: position 33,927,860 of record NC_065539.1, on the reverse strand, counting down.
TGGTGCCATATAGCTATAAACAACAATTGTGACTATCTAAATATTATCAACAAAAACCTAAAATAATATGATAGAAAGAAAAAAAAAAATCCAAAGCATAAAATATTAAAATGTGTAGTTGTGTACCAAGAAGTATAGCTAATCCCATGATTTTTTTTTTTTTTAAAGCACTTTCATTGGGAGGATATGCACATGGGGAGGAATCATATATTATATAATAAAAGTTGGGTTTAGAAACTGTGATTGAGTCAAATAGTTGCAATAAATTGCATAAATTTTTTTAAAATTTTTAAAAAATAAATACTATAATTTTTTTTTGTACTTATCTTCTTCTCTTATAATTTCTAAATTGATAAAAATTTCAATTTAATTACAATCCAAACTCTTCATTTAATCCTTTTATTATTATAATTTATAAGTTGATAAAAAATATTACAATTCAAACTCTTCATCTAATCATTTTTTTATTTAAAAAAAAAAAAAAAATCTTCATCTATTTCTTTTTTTAAATTTAAATTATATTACTTCCTGTAAAAATAAAAAAATAAAAATACCTGTAAGGACTAGATTTGAATCCCTTGCCCAAAATGTGGATGGACTTATTCTCAAAAAGCCTAAAATAATGAATTTGTAGAGGATGGGTTGGAAAACTGGGCTTTAATGAATTAGACAACCACTGAAGTGGATTCAGATGACAAGAGAATGAAGATAGACAAGTTTATACTGAAGAAAATTGTCCTCAACACAGTCTGAGGAGGTCAGTTTTTATATATTTCTCTCAAGTTTGGTTACAAATGCAATTCTTGATTGCTAGAGTCTTTTTCTCGTAATTTTCTCGATCCCTTTCTCTTGTTGCTTTCTACCCCTTTTATACTCTCTTCTCCTTTCATCTTTACCCTCCACATGTAGACCAGATAGTTGGTGTTTAATACTTGTCCCATCAGCACCATCCTAAAGTCTTTACATAGTAGCTATAAGGTTGAAAACTACTGTTCAGGTATCACCTTCATATTAAAGTGACCAGAGAGTTAGCTGCAGAGTATTTAATGCGGTGATAGCAGATTTCTCCTTAGATATTTTAGGACTCCCTCATGTTCTATGTTTCTGCAATGTTTACCCGTACCAACAAAACTTCTTGGAATGTTTCCCTAGACGGCAGACTACCTCTACGGACCTCGGCTTTAGTTAGCCGAGGAGGCATTCATTCTCGGCCCAACCTCCCAGGCCATTATAACCAAGACTAACTTCTTTATTTACTAACACGAGCTCCCTTAACAATGTTTACTCCTCCTCGGACTACCCTCTTGTCCTCGGCTTGGGCCTCAAGCCCAATATATACGTGGATAATGAGCTCTTGGGCCCAATACCTCTACAATACCCAAAAAAAAAAAAAAAAGCTACGTATTCAACAGCAAAATCTTCCTCTTCACTTGTGACTTTTTTTTTTTTTAGATAATTATTGTTCATACCAATTTACCAAAAATGTTTTTGGATTAAGTTAAAAAAAAATTGTAAATAAGGTAATAAGTATTTGGTTATAAAAGAAAAGTTTCCATTTTTCCATTAAAAAAAATGTTTTCCTTTTTCTTTCTCTTCATATGACCTTTTTTTTTTTTCTTTTTCTTTTTTTCACTTTTTATGTGATTTTTGAGATAGCAACAAACAAATTGATTAGAAATCTTCCAATAGGATTAAAATTCTATATCAAATGAAACTCTACCTATATATATATATATATATATATATCCTTTTTGAAGTGAAATTTATTCCAATATGTGAATGCCTAAATCTCATGGCAGGTATGCATTCTTTCTTCATTATTATTTTTTTTATTTTGTTTAAGCTATTTTTCTTTAATTTCAAAAATATAAATAAAAACTTCTCACACACATTTTAAGTCAATTCATAATATTAAACTTTCGTATTCATTTATTCTCTTCTACAATAATTGATTAAGGTTTTAGTTACATACTCACACTTTCATCTCTCAAAGTGATTGAGAAAATAAACAGGTTTATTCTTTGTTATTTTTTTTCTAAATTTATATCTTAATTTATAATTTGTACTAATTTCTTAATTTTAAATCATGAAAATTTTTGATTATATTCTTTATATTGAATGTAAATTGTTGTTTATAGGTTTTTGGTTGTGTTATATTCTTCGGAAAAAAAGAAATAAAATAAAATAAAATAAAAGAGTTTATAAAAATTTGGCAACAAAGCTAAATAGATAAGCCTAAGAAATGTTTACTAATAATAGTTTTATTAGTAACTTTTATTAACATGATTTAAAAAAAAAAAATTTGAATAGAGAGATAATTTATTAATGTGATTTAAACTCTACTAAAACTTTTTTTAGGGATTGGTTTAAAAAAATTTCAAAGTAATTTTCTAATTATTAACTACTATGCGCTAACTTCTAACTACCAATTGAAATAGTAATCTGTATAAGATACCACTTTCAAAGATTAATATCTTATCTATTATATATTATACGTTGACTTTTTTTTTTTTTTTCCAAAAGAAGCGTTTCTCTCTCTCCCTACAAAATAAAGAGATTATAACAAGAATTAGCTAGACAAGGATCATCTCTTTTCTGCAATAAATGTTAAATTCTAATAATTTTTCGTGCATATACACACACATGTAGTGTGCAACGCATAGGGCTTAAACTTTAAGTTTAAACTTAAACTTGGTAGAGTGAAACTCACTCAAGTTTTAGTGCCTTCTTCCATGCTTTCAAAGACAAAAATTAAATTCTCATGTGAGTCTCTCTCTATTTCAAAATTTTAAATGTTTAATAATTTAGATTGTTCTTAATTATTGAATTGATGTTTCACTTAAACATGATTTTAATTATTGTTTTGGATAGTTTTTAACTATTAAATTTAAGGGTTTTCCATTTAAATATATGTGATTTATTGAGCCTTAAAGTTTAATGTATTATTGAAAATCATTTTATATACATTTTTAGGTACCTCTACTATCTTCAATTCAATTATATATATACATATATGCATTTTATAATACTTTAGTCTCAAGCAACATGCATTCATTATGTAACTTAAAAGTAAAATATTCATTTATTTTTATTATTTATTTTAAGAAAATTAATAAAAAAAATTATTTATATATGAATTTTTATTAAGCCGTGCATTGCACGGGCATAATGCTAGTATAAAATAAAAGATACTATTAGTGTTTAGTACCTTATTGATCAACTATGACAAATATACCTATCAAAAAAAAAAAAAAAAAAACCTATGACAAATATAAAATTTAGCTTTAAAAAAAAAAAAAAAAAAAAAAAACTAGTTGTGTTAATTTTTTTTTATAAAAAAAATTAAGACAAAAAAAAAAAAATCGTGAAACGAATAATTTTGTTGGTCATTCGTAATAGTATAATAAATAAACATCTAGATAGTTAAGTTGGCTATTGTCATATGAATCCATCCTACAAGCACACCCAAACCTACAACCAAGTTCACAACATACTTATGGTGTTTATGATTTTATTTTGTTAGCCACAATGTGAATTTCGAGCTTAGGGATTTCAATGCCTCAAATCGTGTTTCAACTCTTTTATTTTATTTTATTTTTTACATTCTTCAATTTTTTTTCTTTTATTAATAATTTTATTTTAAAAATCTTCCATGTGATAGACCAAGTGGAAACCCAAGTGGCACACAAAAGCATTTTTAATTTAGCCGTTAACCACATTAGTATTTTTCAGCGTTAAGGACTAAACTGATACATTTAGAACATTAAGTACCATTTTGATACATAATGCAAACATTAAGGACCAAAATAGTTATTAACCCTACTGTCTAATTTTTCCAATTGACATAAACATAAAAGCATACATTTTTCCTCACTCTTATCTTTACAAACAAAACAAAGGAAATATAGAATTTTCATATTTTCTTCTTCTTCTTTTCCCATATCCAAACATACCACACAAAAATATTTTATTTTCCGTTTTTTTCTCTATTGTTTTCATCATCCCTTCACTCAGAGCCAAACATATGGAAGCGTTCGGAGTGGGATAAGAATGTGGATTCTCTTTAAAACAGGTGGGTATTCACATTCCAATGTCTGTAAAAAGTTTCATTATTATAAAGTGACAATTTTACTCATTCCTTCATACCCTATACCAATAGAAAAAAAACTTTAAAACATTATGGATTTAACACTCCTTCAAAAAATTATGATTAAGAATTAGTCATTTTGATTTTCTTTTTATATCTCATATGTGGGATTGAGTTAGATGTTAAAAGAAAATATATTATTTTTATTAACAAAACATGATGTCATGATTTTCTTGAAGAACAATAATTTAAATAATTATTTTTGTATTATATATGTCATTCAGAAATGTTAGATTATAGTATTAATGAATTTGCCAAATGATTTAAAAATTTTTTTTTTTTTCTTATATCTTAATTTGGAGGAAAAAAAACACATATCTTGTTTACAAATATAAAGATAATTTGAAAAAAAAAAATCTATACTATCTATAAAAGGACTCGCCTCTTTGAACTAGACTTTTATATAGTTCAAAAATATCCTCATTAATGAAGTGTAATTTCTCTTCGAAATATGGTTATAAATGTCAAATAATAAATTTTATTTTAAATTCAAAAAGAGAACTCCTAAACTTTAGGATTTTTTTCTCTTCACGTTCATCGTTTTAGTCCCTAAAATTTAGCATTTTTATTCCTTTTTCATTCGAATAAAAGTAAAACACCCCCAATTTAAAAAATAAGAAACAAAAAACTAAGAGAACTCCTAAAATTTAGCTTTCTTCCCCCTCACTTTTATCTTATTTTTCCCACCCAAACTTTTCTCTATATAACTACACCACTTTCAAACACACATTCAAAAAATAAATTACAATTTCTGTTTATCTCTAAAGTTTATCCTTTTTATTTGTTTGAAATATAAAAAATATATATATTTTAAAGTTATAATAGATGCAAATTATTAACTTTTACTCAAAAAAAATAGAAAAGCCTTAGAGGCTAGTTTCCTATAAGATTCTTAGGAATAAACTAAAAAAAAAAAAAATTCATATTCTCATGAATCTTATTAGTTATTAGATTTCTAATCATAGCAAACATATAAATAATTATATTTCAAGATATCACATTATCAAGAATTTGAATGCCGAGGCTAAATCAAATGTAGTGTAAAGAAAATGAGAAACTAATTCACACAATTTACCATACAGTTTACCACAACTTATCCATATGTTAGCTTGTGATTGAATTATATCATTTATACATTGATCCATCACTCCTCATTGTCACTTGGTGAAAAATAATTCAATCATTACTTGACACATGTGCAAATCAAATCAAAGTGTGTGACAATGTGTAACTAGACTTATCCTTGAAAATATTTCCCTAAAAAAAGAAAAAGAAATTCTATATCCAAAATATTTTCATAACACTTTCATAATAAATCATAAATAATAGGTTATTATTGGCTGTTACGAGTAAACAAAAAAGTAATTTAAGTTGTGAATTCAAATTAGATTTGCTGTGAAACTGTTGTAGACATATCATTTCTCTTCAAATTAGAAGCATCTCTTCAAATTAGAAGCAATAACAACTCATCATATATGATTTGTTGTGACAATGTTGTGACTGGATTGGGTCTATCTTTAATATCAACGGCTAAGAATTTGACACCGCTAAAGTGGTGAAATCATATACTATATAATAAAAGTTAAGCTTAAAAACCGTGGTTGCATTAAGTAGTTTCACCAAATTGCAGTAAAGGTTTAGAAGTTGTGCCAAGTGGCTTGATAGAATAGATGTAATGTTTTAGATAAAAATAACAATTTTTTGATCTTATCAACCACTTTGGATAAAGTAAGAGCAAACATGCTACAAGATAATGATAAAGCCTAGCAATTCAATGGATAATGATAAGCCCTTTGAGCTGTGTTTATCTAAAATCTTATATTGATAAGTTTTCAGATAAACACCGTGTAACAAAGTCAATCCGTGTTTGAAACAATTTTGTATAATAGTAATTCATATATAAATAGAATTATAGACTCTCGGTTAATTAGGCAGTCAAAATACTTCTCATTAATGTTGTTGCTGCCTTAATCTGCAAAGCAGCAAGGTATGTATTTCTCCTCCTCTTCCTCTTTCTTCTTCTTCATTTTATTGTGTTATTTTGTTTTTTCTTTGATTTACTTATTGGCCAGAAAATAAATTTAATGTATGTGAAATCCACGGTACAATTATCTTCAATAGAAATAGATCAATTTATTTGAGCGCTCCTAACAACAAATATCTTGAATGATTCATGTTTGATTAAAAAATTATATGTTCTACTATATATATATATATATATATATATAGTTTATTAAGAGTGCAACAAATTTTTTTAATAAGCATTAAAACTCACATGGATTTAAATTTCTCATTAACATGGAAAATTATTGAATATTCTGGGAGTACCATAAATGCGTACTCCTCCCCTCTCACATGAATTGTGGGTCCTACCACAAATTTAATTAGTGGGACCCACAATTATGTGAGAGAGAAAGAATACGCATTTATGGTACTCCGAGAATACCTAATAATTACCCCATTAACATTGGTGGGTTTGGGTGCCCTAATTAATGAGTGGTTTGGAGGGTTTTTTTCCCGCAAATTTCAATGCTAACAATTTAGAATATTTGAAAAAGTTCCACAAAAAAAAATTATTAATAAAGTATAAAAAAATGACAAAAATATTTATTTTTAAATGACAAAAATAGTTATTGTTTTCCAAAAAATTATATAGAAAAAATTAATGACCAAATATTTTTTTTTATTAAAAAATAGATATAATTTTTTTTTTGTTCTTATAATCTTCTCCTATTTTCTAAGTTTTTATTACTAAGAGTAAATAAAATCTTATCTCCAAAATAAATAGATTGCAGTGCCATCATTTTATTTAGTTGAATTTTTTTGAAGCCAACCCATCATTAATATATATTAACTACACAAAAAATCATTTATGAATTGTATTCATCTCATTCGGGGTATTAAAAATTAGTATTCTAAGTTTTATCCTTTTTGAGGAAATGGTAAGGAAAGTTTTGGATCTAGCTCTACTTACTTTCCAGTAAATACAGGAGAGTTAATTCTCTAATCTATTCCGCTTATATTGCTCCCTTAATATATCTTTTAATTAGTTTCCTTTGGAGTGCAAGCACTTACATTTGGCTAAATAACTACACAAGTAGTGTGAGGATAAGTTCATGCACACTAACAATATTAATTCACCTTTAACAAAGTTGGACGAGGAGTAAAAAAAAAAAAAAAAAATAGTAGTTCCTTCATTGCTTTGTATGATATCTTTGGGGCATAGTAGTGAAGATGCAAAGATGGTTGCAACAGGTTTGAGAGATTGGAGTTCATTAATTCTATTTTGTCGTATGTGATATCTTTGGGCACATGAGTGAAGATGCAAAGATGATTGCAATAGGTTTGAGAGATTGTAGTTAAAACTTTATCCGCAAATATGCTAAGTAGTTTTTTTTTTAGTTGATCAAACACAAATTTAAATAATATGTGGGGTAGAATTTGAATCCAGTGCTTCACATAGGGATTAGAAAGTGCCACAAAGCTAAAATGCAAGGTATGATGGATACATCTTTGTTATTAACTTAACATGTTTTTTTCTTTTAAAATCAAATATAGAATTTATAAATTATAAATATGAATGTGGTCATTATCAAAACCCACACACACACACACACATATATATATATATATTGTTGACTTATTTTGTTTTGTCAATAATACAGACGTAGAGGATGAGATCAAATAATACAAATTGTTGTTCAGATTGTTTTTCAATTATCAATACAAACTTATTACTAAGGTCTTAACTCTAAGTTTTTCTCCCAAAAAAAAAAAAAAAACCCTTGATTTTGAGCATTAAAGTTCAATATATTATTCAAAATTCTTTTATATTTTTTTTAAGGTATCTATACCATCTTCCATTCAATTATTATTATTATTATTATTATTATATGCATTTTAGTCTCACACAATATGCATTCATTATAAAACCTAAAAGTAAAATATTCATTTATTTATTATCTATTTTATTATTTAAATTTAAGTAAATTAATTAAAAGATTATTTACATATGAATTTTGATTAAACCACACATTGCATGGGCATAATGCTACTATTTAATAAAAACAAGTCATCACATCACAGTTTTCCACATACCAAAACGAAAAACAGCTTATATTTATTTGCTGGACAAGGTCCTACCGTTAATAATATTAACTACTGAGAATTTGACACCTCTAAAAACAATTCATCACATCACAAGTCACATATCAATATGGAGAATGTATTATTACGGACAGATGTTATCGGTTGAAACCTTTTAAAAAAAGGAGAAGTTATTTGGTATCAAATGATACCAGGTTAAGATATCAAAATCTAATAAGTGTGAGATATGTCAACAAAAAATAACTAACTCACTAATAAATGAAAGACAAGTACCCATATTTTTTGTTTATTAAATTTTGATACAAATAACGTGATATTATTAATATAAAATGAGAGATGCTATGTCTACAATATTTTCACAACAATCATATGTGGTTTGTTGTTATTGGTTCAAATTTGAATCTAATACTAAAATTACTTTTTTGCTCTAACAATAACAACTAGTAACAACTTCTCACTTAGGACTTGTTGGAAAAATATTGTGAAATTATTGTAGACATATCATTTCTAGTATATAATACTTTTTCAATGAAATGAGTTATAAGAAAGAGAAGTCAAATTTCTTTGCACATGATGAGATGAGAAATATTTGATTAGCTTAACGAGAGAGACAATAATTATCAATGCAGACATGGAGGAAGAGAAAACAGCGGCAATATTATCATCGTCGTCCATGACTGCCGATCTCGATGCTCCACTTCATGCGTTGGGTTTCCAGTTTGAAGACTTCTCGCCAAAAAAAGTTTCCGGCCGCCTTCATCTTACTGAGATTTGTTGTCAGGTCACCACTCTTGCTCTCTAATTCATTAATTTGCCAATGAAAGTCAGAAATTAATAATTCTTATGTTAGTCTGTTTTCTTTCTTTTTTGGAAAAAAGTACAGCCATTCAGGAGGCTACATGGAGGTGTATCAGCATTGATAGCTGAGGCTCTGGCAAGCTTAGGAGCCGTCATGGCTTCGGGTTATCAGAGAATAGCTGGTGTTCATCTGAGCATTAGCCATCTGAAGCCTGCTAATCTTGGTGATCATGTGTTTGCAGAGGCTACACCTATTAATGTTGGCAAAACCATGCAGGTGGGCTCATTTTCGATTACACTCAGTCCCTACATAATATATGCTTTAATTTGGCACTTGGCTATTGAACATTCGAATGACTTCCCTTCAATCATCATAATATTACTCCACTGGATTTCCGGCTTTTATCTTCTAGGCAAAGTGTGGAATATTCGAGCCAAAAGCTGAGACACCGCTTCCTAATATCAATTTTTTTTTAAAAAAAAAATTTATTAATTCTTTGCCTCCACAAATATTTTGTACGTTTTGACTTGTCAGATTGATGTATAAATGCAAATCAACATTTTCGACAATTTTTTTACGGTCACTTTCAAAGGACAAATGGTTAAGTTCATTAGTTGTGTTTGGAACAACATTTTGAAATGACTTATTCATTAACACCATTTTTATTATGCGTTACTAACAACATATTTTAAGGGTGAAACTTCTTGTATCCCTTAACTAATTGATACATATTTTAAGGGTGAAACTTAGTTGTAGTTTCTTAGATGCTGACTTTGAATTAATTTCGAATACATGGATTCATTAACAAATGCAAAACAGGGTTAGGATAATTATTTCAATCATCTGATTTATTTGTAAATACAACTACATGGTTAAATTTAATTGAGAAATCTAAAACACAACATTTTAGATATTTTACCTAAATTTTGCTCTTTTTATTTTTAATTATGAATTATGGTTAATTTCCAATATCGAAATCAGCTCATTCCAATTAGAATCTTCTTTACTGCAAGATGCTTCTAAGACAATAGTTACCATAATTTTCATTTATCCAAATGCATTCCCCCTCCTTTCCTGCTATTGATTTTATTTTATTAATAGCAATTCCATATATCCATTAGCCAGCTCATATTGAAAAACTGGGTTTCCTATGACATAAAACCAAACTACTACAAGCTTTTCTGGAAAAACCATGCAATATCTTCAGTTTTTCTTCTCCCCCTTTACACTTTTTACTATTAATGATATTAATTAAATTCTTGGAGTATATATGTTCATGCTAATAAGACTTATAGTTCAAATGATGTCAATTTTGAGCAGGTGTGGGAGGTGCAACTCTGGAGGATTGATCCTTCAAACTCACAAAGAATATCCTTGGTAGCATCATCTAGGGTTACTGTTCTTTCTAACATGCCAATGCCGGAGCACTTAATAGATGACGCTGCAAGGATCGGGAAGTATGCTAAATTGTGAACCACCTATGCATGTGCTATGTTTGCATGATTTGCACACTAGACATTTTAACATTCAGTTGAAATCAAAGCCATGGTAAAATAAGGATTTCCTGGACATATAATTGTATTATGAAATAAAGGAGAAGTAATAAATTATCTTGCAGAGAGATACTGATGGCGCTTAACTTTTTCGCTGTTCTGAATTGGCACTTTCATGTTTCTCCTTTGTAACCACAATTTTGAAGAGGATTCTGGCATTTTACCCCTAATTTTTTTAAAAAAATTAGCAATATGCCCCTGTTTGCAAACTATATAGGAGCATGCCCCTGTTTCGATACTCGATTATCCTAAAATCGAGTTCAATTAAATACTCGATTTGTAGAAAATCGAGTTATGCCCGATCAAACTTAAAAAAAATATAAAAAAAATAAAAAAAAATTTTCATGGAACTCGAGTTTCAGGAAATCGATTTCTATGCAAAAAAAAATTTTATAAGTGTGATTGCCCTAAATTCAGGGAGCCCTATAGTGGCGTTTTGAAGCCATATAGTGACGTTTTTAATCCCTATAGCGGCGTTTTCCTACAAATTTTTTTATAAGTGTGATTGGCCCATATTCAGGATGCCCTATAGTGGCGTTTTTAAGCCCTATAGTGACGTTTTAAGGCCCTATAGCGGCGTTTTCCTGCAAAATTTTTTTATAAGTGTAATCTTTCTGTTCTGGGTGCCCTATTGGCTTTTTAGGCCCTATAATGACGTTTTTAAGCCCTATAGTGACATTTTAAAGCCCTATAGCGGCGTTTTCCTGCAAAATTTTTTTATAAATCCCCATACCAAGTTCAAGGGGCCCTATAGTGGCGTTTTTAAGCCCTATAGTGACGTTTTAAAGCCCTATAGCGGCGTTTTGGAACTCGACTTCCCTAAAATCGAGTTCCTTGCTTTTTTTTTTTTTTTGTAGTTTTATTCGGCATAACTCGATTTTCTACGAATCGAGTATTTCAATGAAACTCGATTTTAAGGTAATCGAGTATTGAAACAGGGGCATATCCCTTTATAGTTTCGAAATAGGGGTATATTGCTAAATTTTTTAAAAATTAAGGGCAAAAGGCTAGAATCTCCCAATTTTGAGCTCAAAGGCTAGCATATGAAACAAACTTCAAAAAGCCTTTCTACCTTTTTGCATAGGTTCAAGGCGTAAATGCACTTTTGGTCCCTATATTTTGCATCTTTTCCATTTTGGTCCCTACATTTTCATTTTATCACTTTTAGTCCCTAAATCAATTAACGCGTTCCATTTTGGTTCTTACCATTACTCACTTAACAGAAATTGCTGATGTGGCAAACGGAGTCCACTGTTGGCACATTACATTAGCATCCACATCAACCTTTGATTTTTAAAATTAATTTATCAATTTTAACAAAATGAAAAATGAAAAAAAAAATTTAGAACCCAAAATACACATGAATTCAGATCTAGTTTCATCTTAAACATGAACAAGAAAGAACACAAACCCAAAAAATTCAATCACAATAACACAAACCCACAAAAAAGAAAAAAAAAAAAAAATTACCGACAAGAACATGATACTAACATAAACTTTTCCTGCATTTTCTTATACTTAGAACCAAACACAAATTACTAGCAAAACATCCAACCAAACACCACCAAAACCAACAAAAACATCCCTAATAACTCCACTGAAAAAAGGAAAAAAAAAAAATCTCAGTCCTTAAGATTTCCCCTCTCACGTCTCTACCTCTCTATAGAAAAACACTTAAATTTCCAGCCAAAAATACTCATGAAAAATCTATAGAAAAGCCACAAAAAAAACCCATTGAAAAAAAAAAAAAAATTCCTAGACGAATCTCCAAAAATATCTCTGTAAACTCATCGAATAACCCAAAAAATCAAACCCAAAACCTCAACAAAATATTCCCAAAATTTGCTACAAATCCAACAACAACAGAACCGCAAGCACAGAATGAGGGGTTGCTCGCCATGGTCGATCTTCCACCACAAGGTCTGATCTGCCACCGCCATCACAAGGTCCGAAGACATCGTTGGGAAGAGCGAAAGGGCTAGGTTCATCGCCGATCTGCTTCAAATCACCGTCGATCTTAGCCCCTCTCTCTTTAAACCCAAATCCAAACCACCGCCGACCTCAGCCCCTCTCTCTCTACCCAAATCCAAACCACCACATCTTAGCCTCTCTTTCTCTAAACCCTGATCAAAGCCATATCCCAAAAACTACAACCTGAACTTAAAGAGAAAAAGAAATGAGAGAAAGCAAAGAGGGAGAGAGCGGAGTTTGAGTGTTTGACCCAAGAGAGAGATAGGAAAATGAAAATGAGTTTGAGTTTTGTGTTTATTGATGATGTTGTGTTTGGTTGACAATAAAATTTAAGAAAAATTGAGATAGTTACTGCAAGTTTTTTTCTTAATCTTTAAAACTAAAAAGAAAAAAAGGTTCTTTTGTTTTTTTTTTTAAATTTAATTTAGAATTGCAAAATTAAAATTTATTTGTTTTTAAAATTTTAAATTAAAATGCTGAAGTTGCATATTTTAAATACTAAATAATTTTTTAATATTATTTTATTGACTACGTCAACATTTAATGTGCCAACAGTGGACTCTGTTTGCCACATTAGCAATTTTTGTTAAGTGAGTAACGGTAAGGACCAAAATGAAACGCGTTAATTGATTTAGGGACTAAAAGTAGCGAAATGAAAATATATGAACCAAAATAAAAAAGATGCAAAATGTAAGAACTAAAAGTACATTTAGGCCTAGATTTTCAAAATAAAGTAGAGGCAGTTGTTAGCAAAATTGCAAATGTAATCTGCATGATGTTAGTTTCAACTAACAATGGAGAATGAGAAGGGCTGGGAAGTGGGAATGCTCTCGATGAAGCAAAACATTCCTTGCCCCTCTCTCTCTCTCTCTCTCTCTCTCTCTCTCTCTCTATATATATATATATATATATATTATGACCATCTCCTTTCTTTTAATGAAATTTTTTTTGACGCAATGAAAGGGGTTAGCAGTTAGCCTCTCACCATGCCTTTCGCTTTAATTATCTTGCCCACTATACAATTATTTATTTATTATTTTTTGTTGTTGTTGATCGTGATACAGATTTTTAGAGCCTTTGTTGTCACACCCCGAACTAAAAAGGGTCTAAAGCATGTAGATATAAACCTTCAAGATAAATTGTAGGGGATTTTTTTTTTTCCTTCCATCAAGTAAATAATATATCTATATGATAAAAGAAAAATGATATGTTTACAACATTTTCACAATTTTTTTACAACAAATCCTAAGTGGCAGATTGTTACTGGTTGTTATTGTTAAGGCAAAAAAGTAATCTTAGTGTTAGGTTCAAATTTGAAGCTGTAACAACTAACCACCTATGATTTGTTGTTAAAATGTTGTGGACAAACCATCTCTCATGATAAAATATTAACTTGCTAAAAAATCTCCACAATATAAGTCAAACCTCAATGGTGCATTAACAAACAATACAAACTACAAATCATGTCTCTCCAAATATGCATAAAATTCCAAAGCTCCAAATAAATCAACACAAAGTCTAGCAAAGTTTAGGCCTAATGGCACATTTGGTAGACTATAATGATGATTACACAGGAATAGGAATATGAATTACAAAAAATACAAGTTGTTGTGATGTAATACTTATTACTAATCATTTGTTTGGTGATAACACAAAAATAGAACCTGAAGACAATGGAATAAAATCATTTTAAATCAAATTGTCTAAGTATAAAACTTAAAATGTATTTTAGGAAATATCTTACTCATATAATTAAATTTCTTAAAAAAATAATTTTTTTTTTTTAAAAAAAATTTGAAAGAGAAATTTTTTATTTTTTATGATTTTTTTTATTTATGGAAAGTTTGTTTATTTGGAAATATATTAATTTTAAAAATTAATACACATACTAAGGAATAACTATTATAGCCCTTTTAAAGAGGAATAATTATTCCTCATTTTAAAGAATGAAAATACTACCACATTTTCACAGCAACCTCCCTGGGCTTTACCTTCAGATTCGTCTCTTTAGTGGACCAGGGTTGTAGAGAATGGTCCTTTCATGACTAATGGTGTGCTGCAAAGGACTTCTAGAAGTAGTTCTGCAATAGACAGTGATGAGACTGTGTTATTGTTCAACCTGGACAGGCTTAATGAAGAGAGATCAGAGTGGGTTCGTAGGGATGCATGGGACAGAGGTCAGATTCCTGAAGACCCTGACCCCTTTATAAGTTCCTTGGTGCATAGGGTTGATAAGAACAGGTTTAGATTGGAAATGGGTGGGCCTAGTGATGGGCCACATGTTAGAAGATCTCAAGTGATGGGCCGTGAGCATTCCTGGACTCAATTCCTAATAGACCCTGATACACAGGTGGATTTGGCTCATAGTCATACTGTAAGTTTAGACACTGGGCTTGACAACTACTCAGCCTCGGACTCTGGTAACTTAGGCCCAAGCCCACCATCACCTACCTCCATTGCTTCAGAACCGGGGCCTTCACCTAATCTTCATTGCGAGGAATGGTTGGATGGGACTCCTACAACTTCAAAGAAAAGATTTCAAGCAGATTTGGGCAGGCTGGATAGAAATATCAAGCAGAGGCTGCTCTGTGGTTTCTTTGCTAATGAAGGTAACAATTATGCAACTCTTGAACAGTTTAGCTCTTTTAATACTAGCTGTGATGTACTACCTACTGAGGATACTCCTTGTAATCCAAACGGGTTCTAGGAAGCTGACCCTGAACAGCTTCCCCAGCAGCCATGAGAATCCTGAGTTGGAACTGTAGAGGTTTGGGTAAACCCTCTACAGTGACGGAGTGTTTCCAAAGGATTTTGTCTTGGACTGAATTGGTTTTGGGAAGGGGTGTATGGAGAATGTCCTTTGCTTGTGTAGGGGAATAGAGGTTCTTTATAAGATCAGTTTTCCAAGAGGTGTGAAGAAAAGAAGAGAGTCATCAGCAAACAGAAGGTGTGTGAAGGAAGGACCATTTCTGCCTATCCCAAAGGTTTAGGTGTTCAACTTGAAGTAAGGATAAGGATAGAAGGTGTGCACAAAACAAAAAGAGATAGGGGATAAAGGGTCTCCCTACCTTAACCTTTGGGAAGGTTTAAAGGAGGATGTTAAATTTCCATTCACCAGAAGGGTATAGCTAACAGAGGTAACCCATTTCATAATCCACTTGATCCAATTCTCCCCAAACTTCATAGCTGTCAACACTGCCCTAAGAAAAGTCCAATTAACCCTATCATAGGCTTTACTCATGTCAATCTTGAGCATCCCAAAATTGGCCTTCCTTTCCTCTTCCTTAAAACATCAAGAACCTCATGAGCTATAAGTATATAATTAGAAATGTTCCTGCCCTTGATAAAGGCATTCTGAAAAGGAGTGATGAGGGAATCCATTAGAGGTTTCACCCTATTAACTAGAATCTTAGAGATAATTTTGTAAATTACATTACAAAGGTTAATAGGTCTGAAGTGAGTTACTTCCTCAAGAAAGGGAACTTTGGGGATGAGTGTAATAAAGGTATGGTTGAGGGGAGTGAAAAGTGAACAAAAATGGAAAAAAGCTAGAACAGTGTTTATGACATCAGCTTTAACAATGCCCCAAAATTGTTGATAGAAGAAAGCAGGTAGGCCTTCTGGTTCAAGGGCTTTGGGGGAGCCCAATTGAAACACAGTGTCCTCAATTTCCAAAGGGGTGATTGGTCTATTGAGAAGAGTAATGTTAAGCAGAGAGGTCTTTCCTTAGACAATACATGCCCTCTCTGCCATGAAGAGGATGAAACATCTACACACCTTTTCTTGAAGTGCCCCTTTGCTAAAGCCTATTGGCATGGGTCCACACTTGCCATTCATACATCTAACTATGCAAATATCTCTGTTCAGTAGTGGTTAAATATTTTACTCATTAAACATGATCTAAAGATCCCAGATTCTATGGACTATTTGTAAGCTCTGTTCACCTTTCTCTAGACCATGTGGACTCATTGAAATAGAGTTGTACATGATGGGATCACCCCTAATCTGTTGCAGGTTATTCTAATGGCTCAATCTTTATTTTGGAGGTACAAGGAGTCCTTCAGTGAACAACCCTGCCAATCTGGGACCCTAACAAGACCAGCTGTTGAACCCCAATTTGCAGCAGGACCTTGGCAACTAATCATCAAGATATCTAGCAGTAGGAGTAGGAAGCAGAGGAGAAGAGCATATACATATGAAGCAATCAACCCACTAGGAGCTAGGGTCTTTTTTGGTGTTAATAGTAGTATATCTAAGACTACTACTGGGTGCTATGGTGGAAACCAGCCTTATAGTTACTGCTCACAACTTCCAGAGAGTTTTGTTTCTAAGTGATTGTGGAGGACTTATTACAACCTTTAACAACAGGAGTGCTTCTAGTTGGCAAGACCCTACGAGACTTGCTGATTTAGATTCCCTTGTTTGGAGTGGTTTTCTCTGCAAAGTGATCTTAGTTCCACTGTTAATAGTTAACTATGTCAATATTGTAGCTAAGCAGGCAACTCTTGTGCCTTTAAGATAGTGCTGGTCAAATCCAGTTTTTTGTACAAACTCTTAATGTTGTTTTGTTCTCCCTGCTTTTGGTATCAAAAAAAAAAAAAAAACCATATTCATAAGGAATAACTATCCCCTGTAATCAAAATATAACCAAACTACTGAATAACTAAACCATTGGAATAACTTATAGTAATACCTATTATAGTCTACCAAACATACCTTCTGTTTGTTTTGACAATAATGTTTTTTATAAAATGAGTCATTTTCTAAATAGTATTTTCAATAAAACTATCTTATTTTCTTATGTTTAGCAGTAACCTTAAATGAGTTGAAAAATAATCTTCTTACTTCCTTTACTTAGCATACTAAGAGATATAGTTGCTTTTCAAAAAAATTTAGTGGGAAAAAAATTTCTAAAAATAAGTCATACTTTTTTATGTTTAATTAAAGATGGTTTTCCTTTAACTCATTTTCTGATCCTACCAAACACTGGAAAACACGAAAAACTACTTTTATACAAAGTTTTCCTTTGAAACAAACATAGCATTAATTACACTTAAAGTGAAAAGATTAGATTTAAGAGGGGAAAACAAAAAATAAAAATAAAAACCTTGGCAAATGCATGTCAAATGTTGATTCCATTTGAGTTTGACTCTACCAAGTTCAAATCATAAATTTTTGGATTAAAACAAGTTTTTATTCCTATACGTAGTTTTTGACAAGTCAACCTGAAAATGACTCAGATTCTCTCTCTCTCTCTCTCTCTCTCTCTCTCTCTCTCTCTCTCTCTCTCTCTCTCTCTCTCTCTCTCTCTCTCAGATATGTATATATTAAAAAATTTTAACGTACTTTCTAACCTGTGTGCGTGTGTCAATAAAACTAAAAAGTACAAAAAAAAATAATGATAAAAGTTGAATAATACATAAATCCTTAAGTTTATAGTCCAATAATTAATTTTATCAGTCTAAAAGTCTAATAGTTTTACAAAAGAAGAACAAAAAGAGCTTATATATGAAATAAAGTTAAATCACCTATAAATTATGTGTGCTTTTGGATTAGCTTTTGCTAAAAACTAATTTGCTAAAAGTTGGATAAATTATAGTTTATTTAAAAAAAATTAAGACTTTTAAAAATATGTACATAAGAAAATAAGTTAAAAAGTTAATAGAAAAACAAATTCAAAATCATATATACAATATAGATAGCTTTAAGAGTAAAATATAACCTAAAGTATACTTTTAGCCTTTAGGCTGTGTTTGGTTGGGAGGATTATAGGAAGGATGGAAAACTTTGGATGGAAAATGGGATGGAAAACAGTGTTTTCCACTGTTTGGGAAGCAAAGGAAAACTGGGACGGATGGAAAATGGGATGGATTATTTTTCACCCGGACCCACAATTATTTTCCTCCCAAATCGGGAGGAAAACTGTGGAGAGAAAACGTTCTCACTGTGCAATTACTGGACTGCCCTCTCCCAACGTCTACAAATTCATCAACAGCACACCCATATTCATCAACAGCACACCCATATCAAACCCAGAAAATCAACAGCACACCCATATTCATCAAACCCATATAAAAATTCATCAAACCCATATACAAATTCATATAAATAATCAATCCGAAATTGAAAAAGAAGAAGAAAGAAAGAAGAAGATGCTGAAGAAAATGCCAAAATCACCATTTTCTCCACCCAAAATTTTTTCTATCTCCGCCCAAAATCACTGCCCTTAATCAAACCCAACCCAAAATCATCATCTATAATAAAAGCATAGAACTCAAATTGTAAAAGAAGAAGAGGAAAGAAAAAGATTCTCAAGAACAAAAAAATAAACAAAGAAAGAAGGAGAAGAAAGAGAGGCCGAGAATTGACAGAGATAAGAGAGTGTTATGAATCAGAAAAAAGGAGGAGGGGTTAGGTGGCGGGGTAGGTGGGAAATAAAATAAGAGAAAAGAAATATTATTTTAATAAAGAAAGTGTGTATAATAGACAAATTAATGTGGGTGTTTTGTAAAAATTATGATGTAAAATAGAAAAAGTAAGTTTTACATTATAATAATAAAAATAATAACATAAATATATATATTTATATATATAATGTGGTAAATTTTATATTATTTAATAAGTACAAATAAATTTATTTCTTACCTATTATGTAATAAGGGTATAATAGTCAATTTATATAAATTATATTTTTTATCTTTCTCTTTTTCTCTCCAACCAAACAAAAGAGTTTTCCACTCTCCCATTTTTTCACCCCTCCAACCAAACACACAAGAGGGAAAACTAAATATTTTCCATCCTCCCACTTTTCCATCCTTCCACTTTTCCACTCCTCCAACCAAACGGACCCTTAATGTTATGGGATGTTTTTATTTTGGCTTTTTAAGCTTCAAAATTTTCATTTTGGCTATTCATGTTTGATTTAGTTTTTTTGTTTAACCTTTTATGCATGCTTCAGAATTTTTTTCATTTTGACCCTTCATTTTTAGCCCTTCATGAAAATGAGTTAATTGAAAATTAAGTTTGAAATTTTATAATAAAGACTTGATGAACATGTAGTACTGTTGTCGAGTGGGGTATGGATTTGACCAACCCGTGTTGGGTCAAAATTGGGTACAAATCTTAAACTTATCATACTAAAATGTATTGCTATTACTCAATACCCTTCTTTTTTTTTTTGGATTTGAACGGGTTAATGGGTTCTAATTAAGTCCATTTTATAGGGGGGAATATATATACACACACAAAAAGATTACAGTTGGAAGATAGGATATATACAAGCAAGGCTATACAAATTCACAAGTGAGAGAACTATGTCTTGCACTTGAACTAGGGTTTCTTGAAGCCCTTGGGGTAATTGGTTGATCTTTTATAGGTTCATATAGAGTAACCATTGAGAATCATGCCCTTTCAGATAATATTGATTACGTAATTCATATTTTTATGCCACAGTTTTTATTTATTTATTTTATAAATGCTAACTGTGGAACTCTTTAAATTTTTTGTTGGTCGGCATAACTCATGGCAATGAGATAAAACACAACTTACCCTCGTTCTCCCTGTTCATGTCAAATTATTGTAGATTGTAGATATCCCCAACTAGCCTGAACCGTACGTAGTATTGGGTTGGGCTTGGGCAAAGAGCTTGAACTAAGGCCTTTCTAATGCTTTGACCAGCTTAATTAAATAGCCAATCATCTAGTTAATTTTGATCACGAAGAGAGGGATGCCTAAAAAAATAATAATAATTTTGCTAATGAATCGTGGCTAAAGTAAGAAACAATAACAAACATTGGACCAAAACTAATCTACCTCTTGCGAAAGAAGAGATTACATTTCCGGTTGATAGTTACCTTGGACCTTTGGTATCCTTTTTGGACTAGTGATAGAAGAACTAACTCTTTTTTTTATATTCTGAAAGCTCCTTTAAAAGAAGATAAACAATATTTGGCTACTCAATGTTTCTTTCCCCGGATGATAGATATAAGAGTAAATTTCATTAATATACCTGAGATTTGATCTAATGCCAATTAGATTCAAAAATTTTCAAAATTGATTAATTTAGTCCATAAAACCAACTTAGTCCATAAATACGGTTAAGTAAATTATTTTGTTATTTTCTCAAATGTAAGACCTAGTTTTAAGGACTAAATTGGCCAGTTTTAAAAAATCTTAAATTTGGTTAATATTATCCTAAACTTTAGAGTATATTAATAAAATTTACCCTAAGATATATTAGAGGACTTTACCTAGATTTACAGCTCTCACCATTATAGCCCATTGAACTGCATGGACCATTCTAGAAAGAGAGCGCTAAATAAAATCTTCCAAGTAGGAGCTATTATTGGCTACAGAAAAACCAGTTTAAAACTCAGAATTTCTATATCAAATCTAAAGAGCTATATATATGATCAAAACCATGCATTATCACTTTTTCTCATGATTTAGATTTTTTTTTTCTTAAATGAAGAGAAGAGAACCTAAAAATAAATCTATATGCATAAAGTTTTTCACAATATCTGGCATTCATTATCAGTTTATAACTATTTTCCATATTAAAAAAAAAAATTTAAATGAAGAGAACCAAAAATTAAGTCTATACTTGTAAAGCTTTTTGAAAGTTTACTTGAGAAAACAGAGTTTTCCCAACAATGGCGGAAGAACAAAAAAAAAGATTGAGAGAGAGAGAGAGAGAGGAAGTGGAGAGAGCTGTGAGAGAATACAAGTGAGTATATATATACGTGAATGAATGAAATGAATAGCGACTATTTTCATACTGATACATCTTTACGTGAATATATATATACACAATCTCAAAGATAGATTACTCTAA
Organism: Quercus robur; assembly: GCF_932294415.1. Classification (NCBI taxonomy): domain Eukaryota; kingdom Viridiplantae; phylum Streptophyta; class Magnoliopsida; order Fagales; family Fagaceae; genus Quercus; species Quercus robur. The sequence goes on along the minus strand of NC_065539.1, from coordinate 33,906,450 downwards.
CTGCCTAACCGTACATCCGTAAAAATTGGGACGGTTACACAAGTGAGTGACACGTCATCAGTTACAAACTCTAACCTCCAGACCGACCTTAATTAACATCACCAACAGTTGGACTTTTCTGCAACTGAACTTTGATATTTTACAAGTCAAAGATAAGGTTAGACCGTGTTGAAACACACCATCTTTGGCCAATAACAAAGCTACTTGTCCTGATCAAACCGACACCATTTCTTTAATGAGAAATGATATTATATTTGAAACACTAGCAGTTAGGCACTTCTTCAAATCTATCTTCACTTTTAACAATATCTTATTCGAAATATCATGCTTGATCGATACGTGACAAAAGTGATATTATTGACATTATAATTCACTACCTTCATAAATCATAAAAGAAATTGTATTTAGATTCTTGGAGAACCAAAATTTTATTTTCCTATTTTTAGGCTGAACAGAACTCATGTGCAGCTAATGAAATTCTCATCACAAGGAGATACATCAAAAAAATTGAGCACCGCTGATTCAGTGGGCCCACAGGGGTGAAGACAGTGTAAACCGTGTAACTCAGAAGAATGCTATAGATATCTCTGGATAATGCACCGCTAGCTGGATTAAACTTTCGGCAAAGAAGAGTTTGCAAAAGATCTATTGCCATCATGCCATGGATAAGATCAAACTTGACAAGTGTCCCAACACCTGTAACCAAAAGTACACATGCAAAACCTGATTGGCTTACACGTATCCGTACTAATAACCTTTGCTCTTCTATATATATATAGTCTATACATTCACTTGGAAGCAGGAAAATGTATAGGAATTTGCGAGTGTGTTATTTCTTTTAAGCTAGAAGCGGTTTGTTTGGTCTATTCTGGGTTTGTTTTTGAAAGAGAAATTAAGCTAAGAAAGATATGGCTCAAACGGTGGGAAGGAACATAGCAGCTCCTTTGTTGTTTTTAAACTTGATCATGTACCTTATTGTGTTGGGTTTTGCTAGTTGGTGTCTTAACAGGTACATCAACGGCCAAACCAACCATCCTAGTAAGTTCATGCTCTTTCTCTCTCTCCTACACACAATTTTGGAGGCTCCTACTCTAACTTCTTTTAATTTGTGCTAATAATAAATATTTTTCTTGGGAAAAAAAAATGTACAGGTTTTGGAGGTAATGGTGCAACAATGTTCTTCTTGACTTTCGCTATGATGGCTGCTGTTCTTGGCGTGGTATCTAAGTTCCTGGGTGGAAGCCATATCAGAGCTTGGAGGAATGACAGTCTAGCTGCAGCAGCATCATCATCAGTAGTGGCATGGGCCCTGACTGCACTAGCAGCTGGGTAATTTAATTTAAATTCTACATATATACTAGCTTGTATTCTTCAACAGTTCTTCTAGGCACACACATTATATATATGACACACTTGGCTAATTTGTGATTAGATAATCCAATAATCACTTAACATATGTACTAGTTGTGGCAAGTGTGTTTTGTGTCTTCAGACATTTTGATTCTTCAATTGTGCTACGTACACTCTGTCATATTGCTTTAACATTTTGCAGCTTGGCTTGCAAAGAGATACACATAGGAGGGTACAGAGGGTGGAGACTGAAGATGATAGAGGCATTCATAATCATTCTAGCATTCACCGAACTGGTGTACGTTTTGTTGCTTCATGCTGGGATCTTCAGTAGCAAGTATGGCCCTGGTTACCGAGACACAGATTATGCAACGGGGGCAACAACTGGTGTTGATCCCGTTCATAAGGGTGGTGCTCCTGTTGCTGGGTCCAGGGTGGTTTAATAAATCAAAATGTAACACTTCATTGTTTCTTTAAATTGCTGTTTTAATTTGGGTTTCTTTTTCTTTTTCTTTTTTTGGGGCTGGGGGGTCTGCTTGTGGTTCTGTAATAACCTTTATGTTGTCTCTTGTGTTAGTTTCCAGCATCATGTACGTACAGTTTGTACTGGCTTTGGCCTATTTAACGTAAGCATTTTCCGTCGTTATGATAGGCATATTTCATCAGAGTTTGTAATCAGCTTGGTTTTCCTGATATCTGGTTGTACTTGACTTATTTATCAAAAACTTAATAAAGTAATGTTTAAATAACTTTTTTTTTTTTTTTTAAGAATGTTTTAAGTAACTTCTTTTTTTTGTTTTTTTTGTAATTATATTTACCTTGAGGTTTTGAAGAACTCTCTCCCTATCAAAATTTAACTATTTTAAGTTTTTTTTTTTTTTAAGATTTTCTTTACCAAATTTTAACTCTAATCAGTAAAAACACAGAACTAATAAATTTAGAATTGATGGGATTGACGAGAACATGTAATAGTGACGAGGTAGCGTTATGACGAGGATATCCCATGACGACCAACAAACCATCAACGACGAGGAAAGGAAGGTCATTCAATGGTGCCAGCAAGTAACCTGGGCAGTTATGAAACCAGCAAAGCAGACCGTTGGAAGCTAATAAAAGCCCCATAATTGGGCTTGAGGCGTTATGAAAGAAGAACATTTACACTCCAACGGCTAGCAGTCAGGCTCACAGGTATAAAGCTCCAACATTTGCAGCATAAGGTACAAATTAAGATTCTGAAGATACACTTCTTGCTTTTTAGTTCTGTAAACAGCTTGATTGTTCTAACTTTGGCATCGGAGCCATTGTGGCAGGCACCACACCGGTGACCACCTTTCATAAAAGGACTAGGCATCGACGAGGAGTTCCATCTGCCTACTGAGACTGACGAAGTTGCACCTCATCAGTTTGGCGCCATCTGTGGGGACGATATTTTCAGATTCATATCTGAGAACGTAGCTCCCATCAACCCTCTACATTCAGATGGAATCCAACCCAGACTCAGCAGCTTTGGCCCAACAAGTCCAGGCCCTTGCAGCTACCATTGAAGAACTCACTAAACAGAACCAGGAAATGAAGCTACGGCTCCAACAGGTTCAACAAGCTCAACAGGAAGAGAACCGGTCCAAAGATAACTTGGAGGAAGAAGGGGATAGCCAACGGAGAGGAACCCCCTGAAGACCAGCTACTCCGGACGAACAAAACTCAGATCTTCTTCGAGAAATGAGGAAAGAGATGGACGAACTAAGGAGCGCTATCAAGGAGAAGACGGACCGAAGCGTAGATAAAATGATAAGGGCTACGGATTCGCCATTCACTGCTGCGGTACTTGAATGCCCCGTGCCGTCAAAGTTTCGCTTGCCTCAATTGGAGCCATTCGAGGGACTCAAGGACCCCCAGGATCATCTTAATACCTTTAAGACGACTCTGGGTCTCCAGCAACCACCTAACGAGATATTGTGTCGTTCCTTCCCGACAACCCTCAAAGGAGCTGCAAGAGAATGGTTTACTAAGTTGCCAAACTCGTCCATAGACAATTTCGATCAGCTGAGTAGTGCCTTCTTGCGCCACTTCATAGGGGGACAGCGCCTAAGGAGGCCAGTAGATTACTTACTCACCATAAGACAGGGAGAGAAGGAGACTCTGAGGTCGTATGTCAAGCGATTCACCCGGGAAACTCTGGAAGTAGACGAAGCTGACGACAAGGTACAGCTGACGACCTTCAAGGCAGGGTTGAGATCCAGAGACCTCGTGGCCTCTCTTGCAAAGAACCCCCCGAAGACGATGGCGGAGATGCTCCTGAAGGCACAAAAGTACATGAACGCGGAGGATGCCTTAGCTGCCATAAAAGATAACGAGAGGCCAGGAGACAAGGCCAAGAGGGAAGACGACCGTAGGGGACAAAAGCGAAACAGACCAGACCATCGGAACAATGACGGGAATAGGAGGAAGGACGATAAAAATCCTCGGACGGTAAAATTTACTCCCTTGGTCATGCCTGTTGACAAGATTTTCACGTAGATCAAGGACGAGCACTATCTCAAATGGCCCAGGCCATTGCACTCATCCCCCAATGCACGTGATAAGAGCAAGTATTGCCGATTCCATAGAGACCACGGCCACAATACAGAAGATTGCAGAGACCTGAAGGAGCAAATAGAGGAGTTAATACGGAAAGGGAAGTTGCAGAAGTATGTAAAGAAATGAGAATATAGCAAGTTCAGAGACGACACCAGGACCCAGCGTGAATCCTTCACTCGCGATGACGACCATCCGTCCCAGCCTCCACGCAAGGTGATTGGGGAGATAAACACGATCACAGAAGGACCATTCTCAGGAGGATCATTTAAATCACTCAAAAAAGCATACCATAGACAGGTGAACAGCGTCCACACCATGCCTCCATCCAAACACCGACGAACAGGCCAAGACATGTCCTTCAGTGAAGGAGACGCCAGGGGAGTAAAGCAGCCCCACAACGATCCCCTGGTCATAGTACTGAACATAGAAGGGTTCAATACCAAAAGGATCCTTGTTGACAACGGGAGCTCAGCGGACATTATCTACTTCCCAGCCTTCCAGCAGTTGAGATTAGATCCAAAAAGGCTTCGCCCATTTGATTCTCCACTCATCAGTTTCAGTGGAGACAGGGTCTACCCCAGGGGTATAGTGACACTGACGGTAACGGCTGGGACCTACCCATTGCAGTTGACCAAACAAGTAGACTTCCTGGTGGTAGATTGCCCGTCATCCTACAATGTCATCATTGGGAGGCCCACCCTCAACAAGTGGAAGGCAGCGACGTCAACCTACTGTTTGAAGGTGAAATTCCCGACAGACAACGGCGTGGGTGAAGTGAAAGGTGATCAAGTCCTGGCAAGGGAATGCTATCAGGCAGTGCTGGCAGGAAAGGAGAACCACACGTGGACGATTGAAGAAGAAGAAATAGACGGGATGGAGACCTTAGAAACAGTGGAATTGGTAGAAGGGAAGGCAGACAAGACGACCAAGATAGGGACGACGCTAAGCCCCGAGATGAGAACGAGGCTCATAAAGTTCCTTAAAGGGAATCTAGATGTCTTTGCATGGAGTCACGAGGGCATGCCAGGCATATCTCCAGAAGTCATCCAGCATAGGCTGAATGTGGACCCCAGCAGGAAGCCCGTTCAGCAACGACGAAGAACTTTCGCCCCAGAGCGAGATCAGGCAGTGGCAGAGGAAGTAACCAAACTCCTGACAGCTGGATTCATCCGGGAGGTATATTATCCAAAATGGCTCGCCAACGTCGTCCTGGTAAAGAAGGCAAACGGAAAGTGGAGAATGTGTGTAGACTTCACCGACCTGAACAAAGCATGCCCAAAGGACAGCTTTCCTCTACCAAGGATAGACCAGCTCGTGGACTCCACCGCCGGACACAAGTTACTGACGTTTATGGACGCCTTCTCAGGGTACAACCAGATAAAGATGGCTGAAAAAGACCAGGAGAAGACAGCCTTCATCACAAGCCAAGGTCTCTACTGTTACAAGGTGATGCCTTTTGGGCTGAAAAATGCTGGAGCTACGTATCAGAGAATGGTAAACAGGATGTTCAGCCAACAGATTGGCAGGAACATGGAGGTGTACGTGGACGATATGCTCGTCAAGAGTAAGGAAGAGCTCACACACCTGGACGACTTGGAGGAAACTTTTGCAACCCTCAAAAAACACCAGATGAAGCTGAATCCAAGCAAGTGTGTTTTTGGGGTAGCCTCGGGGAAGTTCTTGGGATTCATGGTGTCCCAAAGAGGAATAGAAGCAAATCCAGAGAAAGTGCGAGCTATTATTGACATGGCCTCACCCAAAACCGTCAAGGATGTTCAAAAACTCACAGGAAGAATAGCAACTTTAAATAGGTTCGTCTCTAGGGCTACAGACAAATGTCTGCCCTTCTTTAAGACGTTGAAGCAGGCTTTTGCTTGGACCGACGAGTGCGAAGCGGCGTTCCAAGAGCTGAAGCAATACCTGAGCAGTCCACCTCTCCTAAGCCCGTCCAAAGAAGGAGAAAACCTATACCTGTACCTAGCGGTGTCAGCCTCGGCAGTAAGTGCAGCCTTGATTAGAGAAAAAGGCAAAAAGCAACTCCCGGTTTATTACGTCAGCCAAGCTTTCCAAGGGGCTGAGTCCAGATACCCAAGGATAGAAAAGATCGCGTTTGCACTAATAGTGGCCTCGCGCAAGCTCAGGCAATACTTCCAATCAAATCTTATTCTAGTAATGACGGATCAACCAATCAAGAAGTCAATGAGCAAGCCGGAAGCAGCAGGGAGAATGGTCCAGTGGGCAATTGAGCTTAGCCAGTTTGACATTGAGTACCATCCAAGAACAGCTATCAAGGCACAAGCTCTGGCAGACTTCGTCGCAGAATTCACGATCCCTGACGAAGACAGGGTTACCGACAAAGCAAACAAACTAATAATACAGACTAATGGTTCGTCAGCTCAAAAGAAGGGGGAAGTAGGGGTCATCATAACCACCCCTGACGGAGAGGTGCTGAAGTATGGGGTCCAACTAAAGTTCCCAGCCACCAACAACGAAGCTGAATACGAAGGAATACTGACGGGATTGAGACTTGGGAAAGCTCTTGGTAACAAAAATTTGTTGATCCAAAGTGATTCGAAGCTAGTGATTGGACAGATCAAGGGAGAATACGAGGCAAAAGAAGAAAGGATGCAGAAGTACCTCAAGTTGGCAAGACAGCTAGCCCAGGAATTCGATATAGTGGAGTTCATACAAATCCCAAGAAGCCAGAATATGGGGGCTGACGAAGTGTCAAAACTAGCGTCGTCAAAAGAAGAAGGGACTTGCACGGACCTGGCGATGGAAGTCCAAAAACACCCTAGTATCGAGGAAGTTACAACCTTCACCATCCAGAGCACCGACACCTGGATGACACCCATAATGTCCTTCCTCCAGGACGGGCACCTACCTCAAAACACTGAAGAAGCCAAAAAGATCAAGAAGAGGGCAGCCAGATTCACGATCCTGAATGACGTCTTGTACAAGAGAGGCTTCTCAATGCCCTACTTGAAGTGCGTCGACGAGGAAGAGGCCAAATACATCTTAGAGGAGGTACATGGAGGAATTTGTGGCGACCATGCCGGCTCCAAATCCCTAGCAAACAAAGTGGTAAGGGCAAGATATTTTTGGCCAACCATGCAGGCGGATGCGGCTGAGATCGTCAGGAGGTGCGACAAATGCCAACGATACGGAAATGTGCAGCGGCTTCCAGCAGAGAAAATGACGACCATAACTTCCCCATGGCTATTTGCACAATGGGGAATCGATATCGTCGGTCCTCTGCCCCAAGGTAAAGGTCAGGTAAAATTCTTTCTTGTTGCTATTGACTATTTTACAAAATGGGTCGAAGCAGAGGCCCTAGCAACGATCACTGAGACTCAGATCCAGAACTTTGTGTGGAAGAACATAATCTGCAGGTTTGGGATTCCCTCGACAATCATATCAGACAATGGGAGGCAGTTTGACAGTCAAGGCTTCAGGGAATTCTGCTCAAGCCTTGGGATCAAGAATCAATTCTCATCCTCAGGGCATCCTCAGGCAAACGGGCAGACGGAAGTGACGAACCGGACACTGCTCAAGATTATCAAGACCAGACTGGACGATGCGAAAGGTGCCTGGCCAGAAGAGCTACCAAATGTCCTGTGGGCCTACAGAACCACCGCCAGAACCCCAACGGGAGAAACCCCCTTCAGGCTTACCTATGGTACAGAAGCAGTAATCCCAGTCGAAGTAGGGGTCACAAGTATCAGGTGTGGAACCTTCAACAAAGAAATCAATGATGACGAACTACAACTGAACCTAGATTGTCTGGACGAAGTAAGAGTCAACGCTTCCAGCAAGATGACGAAGTACCAAAGAAAGATGGCCGAATACTATGACAAAAGGGTCAAACTGAGACGCCTGGACATAGGTGACCTCGTCCTACGCAGGACCACCATGGCAACTAAAGACCCTACCCAGGGAAAGCTGGGTCCTACGTGGGAAGGTCCTTACCGAGTCGTTCACTACTCAAGACAAGGAAGTTATCACCTGGAAACCATGGACGGACAAAGACTCCCTCGACCAAGGAATATTGAGCATTTAAAAAAGTACCACCAGTAAATGTAATAGACAAAGGCAATTGCTCCTGAATTCAATAAAAATTTCTTATCTTTTGATGTCTTTATGCAGACAGGTCCAGTCAATCGTAAGTCAAATTAACAGGAGTCCACTTTGACGAGCGTATGTCATTGACGACAACTTTGACGAGTATATGTCATTGACGACAAAGTCAACGAATATGAGAAAGGGGCTAAGTGATAAGATTCCGCCAAGACGGATGTAAATCACTGACGAAGCCATAAGTGATCAGATTCCTTAATGGGATGTAAGTCACCCTAAAAAAAAAAAAAAAAAAAAAAAAAAAAAAAAGGCTAAGTGATAAGATTCCGCCAAGACGGATGTAAATCACTGACGAAGCCCTAAGTGACAAGATTCCTTAATGGGATGTAAGTCACCCTAAAAAAGGAAAAAAGGCTAAGTGATAAGATTCTGCCAAGACGGATGTAAATCACTGACGAAGCCATAAAAGACGAGATTCCTTAATGGGATATAAGTCACCCTAACAAAGGAAAACAAGAGCTAAGTGATAAGATTCCGCCAAGACGGATGTAAATCACTGACGAGGGATACGCGAATGGCAAAGTCCCACCGAACGAACCAAGGACTTAGACAAGGGAAAGAACAAGAAAAAAGACAAATATCCACAACAAACGAGCAAATCACAAGGAATTTGCACTAAGTACCAGCCAAATACAAGGTACGCTAAAAAATTTATGCTAAAGTCACGCACATGGGCACAAACACAGACAGTAGTAGATAAACGTTAAATTATAGAAAAGCCCAAAAACATAGGGCAATTATCCTTGTTTCTCTTAACAGGGCCGAAAGATATTGTTCTAAAAATAAAAATAAAAATATATACGTACATCTAAAAATAAAAAAAAAAAGGGGCCTAAAACTTAATGGGCAAATATGAGAGATAATTTTTCCAAGGATCAAACTCGGGCTTTCGGAGCGTCAGTAACTGGGCCGTCAGCAGCAGAAGCGTCCTCAGCATTAGGGGCGTCGCCACCAGGAGCATCACCTTCAGGCAGAGAGGATTGGGTGGCCTCATCAGCAGCCATCTCTTGATCCACCACTTCCAAATCCAGAGACGGTAGATCAACCCCAGCAGGGTGCTTGACGAGGTATCTGCGAAGGAGCTCGAAGCCCTTAAAGTACCAATTGAAGAGTACTGTGGAATACTCTTCAGTTTGCTGGAAAGCCTCTACGGACCTAGCCGCAATCGTCTTCAGTTTTTCCTTCGCCGCCTGAAGTTGGTCGTCCTTCTCCAAATTCAGCTGACGTTCAACCCTGAGATCAGAGTTCAAAGCCTTGACTTGCTCCTTCAAGGTTGTAGCCCCGTCCATGGACTCAATGAGGTCCTTTTTGAGTGCGAAATTCTCCTTTTCCAGAGCCTCCATCCTGGACGTCAAAGAAGCCACCTTGGCCTCTTGAGTAAGATACTCAGAGGCAAGGTGAAGGCTCTCACCCAACACCTGATGAAGGAAGATAAATGCGTCAGTAAAAAGAAAAGTGAAGATCGATAATTGTGTGGACGTGCTGACCCGCAACCACGTTGACAGGCACTCCAGAAAATACCTTAAGGTCCTCAGCCCGCACGATGTTATGTGCCCGCTCCACGGCTGCTCCCTCGTCGTCAAAGATGGACGAACCAACCTTTTCCTTCTCTTTGTCCTTGGCAGACAATCTCGGCCTCTTGGACGACGGGGTGGGGATTTCCTCAACTGAGGTAGCTGGGGAGGCCACCCTTACGCCTTCAACTGCTGAGACGATTGGAGTGGCATCTACAGGGGGGACAACAGATGGTCCCTTCCCCGTAACGCGAATGATCTTCTTGCCAATATTGGACAAGGGCTCATCCTTCTTGGCCCTCATCTTGGCGTACATGTCCTTATTAAACTTGGTTGTCATCTCTAAAAAAAAAAAAAAAAAAATTAAGAAATCCAAAGTATGCAGGTAAAGGACAGTACCGATGAAGAAAACACTTACTCTTCTTCTCTTCGATGGTAATATTGCGCAGAACGTAAGGAGACGGATCCGGGCCTAAGCAGTAGAAAGAAAGTGTTCGTGGATCAAGAAGGTCGTCCCAGCTCTCAATTGTCTTCGCGTATTCAATCGCCTTCTGGACACGACCCCGGTATCTGCTCTTCAACTTTGGGCGTTTCTTAACTGCACAAGAAAATGAGCAAGCGGTTAAAGACGACCAAACATGCAAGACAAAAATAAACAGACAAAAAGAAACATGGAAGCACCTAAGTCTGGGGTTCCCCACTGACGAAGCAACCTTGGGATATCACCCCAAGCCTCGCTAGAAGGGGTCTCAAAGCCATCCCCGGACACGAAAATGAAACGTGACTTCCAGTACCTGAATGACGAGGCTAGACCCTTAACGATCCTATCCCTCCTCGTCCAAGGAACTAGTTCATAATATCCATACTCCTTTAATTCCTTCAAACGATAGATATGGACCAGCTCACTCACTTTGATCATGTCCTCATTGGCCGCTAGCCATATTTCTATACAATTAATAACTATCCTCCAGGAGTTAGGCATAAGCTGCCCGGGGGCAATGCCAAAGTAGTCCAGGAGCTCCATCACAAAGGGATGACGGGTAACCTGAGTCCTGAAGTGAAAGCAGCCTCGTAGAGACACACTTCCCCAGGAAAGAAATGACAAGCCCGGTCGTCAGGACCAGGCCAACGAACGCGGACCCGCGCAGGAAATTGAAACCTATCTTTAAACCTGGCCACTGTATCAGCGTCCAGCCCACACTCCTCGTTGAGAGCGTAAAAAGCCCTAACCTGACGAGGGGCAGAAACGACTGTATCACCTTCGACTGGGCCGCCGCTAGACGACAACCCAGTATCTAACTCACTAGACCTCACCTCAGACATCCTCTTCGTCTCTCTCTCAAACCAAGCCAGTGACCGACCCAAAATCGGAGATAGCTCCCTTAACACCACACTCAAGCCACTACCTTCAAAGAGATAATCCCCAATCAAAGGAAAAAAGTCCCCAGAAACACCCAAAGCCACCCCTAAGCGAGCAAAAAAGAAAGAAACTGAGGGGCAAGCTTCCCAAACCACAGAAGAATTAACCATGAAAAGGGGGGTACCCAATCCTAAACGCCCAAACACAAAAAACAACAAAAGAAAAAGACAAAGGGAAAATCAGGAATTTGCAAAGAGGTTCATAAAAGAATAATCTGAGAAATCGAAGAAATAACGTACCTTGAAAAGAGGAGCAGTCGAGGTCGGAGAAATTTGTCGCCGGAGCAAGGTCAAAATCACCGGAATGAGAACGAAATAGTGACAGAAACAAAAGGGGCAAATGCTCAGAGTAGAAAGGGAAAAAACCAGAATGAAGGAAAAGAAAAGTTTTTTAAACTCAAAAACCCAAGGAAACTGAAAAGCAGCGGGAAACCCAAGGGTCATGCCATTAATACCCTCAATCAGCATATGCCACGTGGCCACGTTCCATACCGCGCCGCCATCCATCATTAAATTCGAAATGAAATCCCAAGCGTCACAAACAACTCAATGAACGAAACTTTTCACCTTCTGTGGCCCTCTTGACACGTCACTGACGACCACAGAACCTGGGGGGCAATTGATGGGATTGACGAGAACATGTAATAGTGACGAGGTAGCGTTATGACGAGGATATCCCATGACGACCAACAAACCATCAACGACGAGGAAAGGAAGGTCATTCAATGGTGCCAGCAAGTAACCTGGGCAGTTACGAAACCAGCAAAGCAGACCGTTGGAAGCTAATAAAAGCCCCATAATTGGGCTTGAGGCGTTATGAAAGAAGAACATTTACACTCCAACGGCTAGCAATCAGGCTCACAGGTATAAAGCTCCAACATTTGCAGCATAAGGTACAAATTAAGATTCTGAAGATACACTTCTTGCTTTTTAGTTCTGTAAACAGCTTGATTGTTCTAACTTTGGCATCGGAGCCGTTGTGGCAGGCACCACACCGGTGACCACCTTTCATAAGAGGACCAGGCATCGACGAGGAGTTCCATCTGCCTACTGAGACTGACGAAGTTGCACCTCATCAAGAATAATAATATAATCTTTACCAAGATTTGTAATGACAAATCTCTTTACAACCTTTTTTTTATAAAGAAAATAGCACTCTCCCTAATCAAAATTTAACTATTTTTAGTTTTTTTTTTTTTTTTAGATTTACTTTACCAAATTTTAACTCTAATTAGTAAAAACAGAACTAATAAATTTAGAATAATGATATAAAGTTTACCAAGATTTGTAACCACAAATCTCTTCGACTTTTTGGAAATAAAAGTTCACACTAAATATTTTAAAATACATTTTAATTTTTTGGAAAAAAGAGTTCACACTAAATATTTTAAAATGCATTTTAATTAAATTAATAGTTTATACACTTTAATTAAAAATTAAAATTTTTAATCAAAGCATTTTTGAAAGGAGGGATAATTTTTGATACCTAGTTACCCACATAATATTTTAACAGAGTTTGGTTAAACGAATGTCAAGGCGGGTTTGGAACAAAGTGTTATTTTCTCAATCTGATTTGGAACAGAATGTCATTTTCTCAATCTTTCTCAATCAAGAGGGATAGGGAGTATAATTATTTATTTATTTTTATATATTATTTTTATTAATGACCCATCCTAAAATTGCTACAATCCTAGTATCATACCACGGTTGAGTACCTCATCATTGCTATTCTAGGATCCTAACAATTTTAAGACATGTCGTTAATAAATAAATAAATAAAAGTTGTAGTAGTCAAGCTCAATGTTGATGTACATGTTGTCGCAAATACCTTCACTCCTCTGATAATAGTAGCTCGAAATGCTAGGGGGTGATGAGGTAAAAGGATACTGTGTGATCCTCTACAAGCCAAAGTTGCAGCGTTCCACTGGGCCTTACAAAACGAAAAACTTCAGAGGGTTATCGTAGATAGAGATTCCAAATTATATGTTGATATTTTAAATTTAGGTTTAATATTTGTTGAAGTGGTCTATATGATGTTATATAGCAGAGGCCTTATCAAATGTGTACTTAGCTGGGTTAAGAGAGGTGCTAATTGTGTTGCTAAATTTGTTTGTTGTTGTTCATTGGCTTTTTAGATCCTGTAACAAGCACTCCTGTTGTTTCTTGAGCAATTGATGAAGGATATTTTATTATTAAAAAAAGAATAAAAAATAGAAACCTAAAGTTAAGTATACGTGTCAATATCAGTTGAAGTATGTGATAGTCCCTCACGTCCATAATTCCCCGACTAAGAAAGGAATCATTTTATGCTCGGACTATATAGTACACGTAATAAGTTATAACAATGGACAACAATGATACTCAAAAGAATCTTAGTAAATACGAAAGCAACACCACCAGTAAATGGGCCATCACAAATGGCAAATGTCTAGAAAAGCCTACTACCTATATAGTTGCTAACGATTGATTTTTTTATCGGTTACAAAGTGAAATAAGTGAGACTGTGTACCTGATGTAAGCTAAATGAAAGTTAAAAACATTTTTTTTTTCTCATTCATTCTTGTCTTCTTCTTCTTCTTTTTTTTCTTCTTTTTTTTAACTCAGTTTGTTAAAATTAAAACTTTTTTAAAAAAAATTTCTGTCTCGTCTTTTTTCTCTTTTTTTTTTTCACTCGTTTTTTTAGTGTACTCTGGCTGTGGAAAGGTCAAATTTCAAGCATGCATACGGTTGCCAGCACCTTGTGCGCCATATATGATGAAATCATTTTCCAGTCTCCAGCTAGAGCATAGTTTCCACAATTTTCAAGCATATATGCATTAACCCTTTTTGATTCGAGGACTTGGTGTTGCCGCTTGCCAATGCCAACAGTCAACTTGTTGTGGCTCCATATATAGCTCTATATATGGTTGAGAAGGGTATCTCGTATATATATATATATATATATGGAATGCCGAATATTGCTATGGTTGGCACAAGTTTGATTGTGGTTCAGAGATTATTTCCAAATTGACACTAAAGTCTATCATGAACCATAGTTTCTGAAGTTAAACAGTGTCAAGAGTACTAATACACCACTGACCACACCCAGTTTAATAAAAAGCACGCAACCCCTCAGAGAGATATACAATGGTATCTTAGGAGGATAGGTAAAGATTCCGACTAATTCAGCCTAAATTAATGCATCCTAGACTAACCAAGGATGTCAATACCATACCGGAGGCCGTACCGGTTTGGCCACCGGTACGATATATTTCGGATACCGGTCAATACCAGTGTATCATTTCGAGTTTACCGCTATTTTTTATATTTATAAATAAATATATATATATATATATATATGTGTATGTGTCTGTGTATATATATATTATAATAAATATAAAAGTTTACCATAAAATATTTCCTCAATTCAGAACTAATTATTCATGATTTTAGATTTTAGTATCAATTAAAAGGGAAAAAAAATAAAAAAATAAAATAGAAAACTTAAAAGTTACCATTGCATACTAAGAAAATAAATAATACTAATAAGTTAATGCAAATAAGTTACCATTCTGTCCTAACAAAAATTCAAAAATTACAAAACTTAAAAAATAAAAATAAAAAAATAACTTTTTTTTATATCGGCCGGTATTGCCCTAAATTGGCCGGTACGGCCGGTATTTTTTTTGGTACGAAACAAGAGGGTCGAGCATACAGGATTGCTGGCCAGTACGGTATATTCCGACTGTACCGACCGGTACGGTACGGAATCGATAACCTTGAGACTAACAAGGAAATTAAGAAAGCATTCTCTCTATAAACTAGGAAGCTCCTAGTCAAATCCAAGACAGCCACTTTGAGACTAAGTACCCAACCACTCGACCAACCCCTCTGGATTACAGTCAGCTAAAATAAGATACTATCTAGAAGGAATTTAATTGCTTGGCTAAGCATTAGAAAACCAGGGGTAAAAATATTTCCCCATTAACGTTATAACACCAGGAACTCAAAATTTTTGAAACAGGCTTGACTGCAGAAACGGGCCAACATGGCATAAGTACATGAAATTAATGCAGCATGTTGAAAAACGCTCCACATACCAAATGAGCAAATGGATAAAAAAAAGGTTCCAGATAGCAAAAAGGGATGAAAACACTTTATAAAACTCTCAAGAAATACTAGCATACGTTTGAAACCAAATAAATGAGTAGGCAATGGCACACCTGATTAAACTATTAATTATACGGTGCAGTAAAATGACCCAATATTAACAAGATATGGTGATCACTATCTACAATTGGATATTACAAATGCCCACTAAAATACACTCCAACTAATCCATTTTTTTATTAAATACATAAAACAATCACTGCTAGCCCACAACATAAAAAATGTTAACACAGTAAAGTTACTAGTAGATGTTTTTCGATGACTACTTTCTTAACATGTTAGAACTACTGAAGTGGTGAAATGCATTGTTGAGATATATTATGATTGGGATTTCTTCCACATTGGAGATATTCATCAAACAAAGCCGGTGTACTGTATAGCATTAAACTCTAAGTGCATCATTAATCATACGCACACCCATGAATTTTGAACTCAAGAACTCACCTTCCACTTTACATGGAGGTGCCATTTGTACTCAACCCTTTTGCTCGTCTCTTAATGATTCTGAGACAAGAAACTGGCAACAATAATAGTCTATCATGATGATGTGCAAATTTCTCATGCACTGCGATGAAGTTAATCATAAACAAGGACCATTCGTTCAATGAAATCTCTCAGAAAACAACCACGTGCTTGACGAAAAACAAGCACATGATAACATGAGGGCTTGAAAACTACCAACGAACCAACTCATATGATATTAGTAGCAGAAATGTATTGATGACGTCCTAGTACAAATAATTAGCCAACTGAAACTAAAAAGAAAATTGTTTCTCAAAAAGGAAACTAAAAGAAAATTAACTTTAAACTTCTAGTAGGGAAATCTGTTTATCATGTGCTTAGACTTGGAGATCTAAGATTCAGAGTTGTAGTAGAGAAAAGGGTAAGGGGCTGAAATTGACTAAAATTTGACATGGTTAGATTACAGCAACCTCACTTGAGTTTTTACAAAATGACATTCTTTTCCACGTATTTCATGAAATGACACTCCCCTTGAAGTTATTATAAATGTAAATAGTTAAGTTTTACTAACATAATATTCCATTTAATTTTTTTTAATGATATAAGGAATGTCTCAGTTTTTAACCAAATCCCTACATGAGACACCTAGGAAACCTTATGAAAAATTCATAATAATTTATTGAAGCAAACAAGTTGCTAGAAATTATAGACATTAAGTGGTTTGATAAGTTATTTTATGACTTTCTGGTAAGTAAAGTACACGAATTTTAAGGTTTTGATAAGGTAGGGGAAGTGCTTGATTTGAGATCATAGCAAAATGAGGAAAAGAAAGAAACGTACGGTGTTCATGAGCTATATGAACAGCTCCCATGAATAGTATCACGAAAAAAAAAAAAAAAAACCAAAGAAATAAAAATAAAGTAGAAAAGGAGAATCCCACCAGGACTGTGATGCCTTTTACAATCAAATACTCGGTTCTTATTATTCAACACTCCTATTATTTGTGGACTCTAGATCTTAGTATTTCATAACTAGTAAACAAACTCTACTTCAATAGGACCCCCCCCCCCCCCCCCACCCCAAAAAAAAAACACATAAAAGCTAATAAACTAGCTCAAGACTTATCTATTAATAAATAGCCCTTGAACCTAGGAAAAAAATCAAATAAAACATAAAATAAACAACACCAATAACCTAATTAACTACCATGATCGCATATTCTTAGGCTTTACTTTAATTTTAGACTTCCAAAGAAGATTTTTTTTCTCTCTAACTCAAGGAAAACCCTTGAGTTAGAGAGAAAAAATCTTCCTGGAAAACACACGGTGCAATCTTCAAATATATATAAGAATTACCAAAATTTCTTCTGGTATGGTAATGGCAACCCTAAATACTTTGAAAATGCATCGACATTCTCTTTGAAATTGGGTTGACATTCTTCCATGATTGTGCTAGAATTGTTAGCATGGTAAATTAAAGCATCAAGATTAATTATATCCGTTAGCATAGTTATCAAATAACACATAAAAGATGACATTCAGACCATTAAATATCAGCATTCGGCAACAAACATTTGCAGATATCAACTGAAGGACAATTCTTCAACAATATTCATCTACTAAGTAGTTAAAAGAGAGTATGAGAAGGGAAGGGGAAGGCAAAAGGTGGATCTATATAACATAATCCCTAAATTGAAACTTTACTATAATTTAATATGATGTTTATGCCAACTGATCTTAAAGCAAAGATTAAAAAAAAAAAAAAAAGCAATGTAAGAGGCAAAGAAACTCAAAACTTTTAAGATGAACCTTCGTTAATAAAACCCTCCTTTCGACCTTCAAATCCAGGACGCAATAGCTTTTTCTCTCTCTTTGCAATTCGCCGCATTTTCTTCTCGTGAATCCTCTGTCCTATATTTTCTGATCTCTTTTTCTGTTTCTCTGCTTTCATCTTCTCTGTGGTCTGTGCCCTCTCCTTCCATTTCTCAGCATTCTTCTGATGCCTCTTCTTCTCCTTGTGTATGCTCCTTTTCAACAGGCTTGAATCATCATGAACCTTCATCCCAGCTGCTCTACTTGTTGCTGATTTCCACGAATGCTTCTTTGAGATAACCTCACCTTTCTCAGGATCTTTCATTGCTTCCTCCAATTTCTTTGCCCTTTCAAGCTCCTTAAACTTCGAAAGTTTCCTCTTCTTCTTTCCATGCTCCTCCTCATTTCCAAGTTTGACATGACTAAATGCGAGTTCCTTCGAAGCCTCTGCTACATCCTTCTCCACTTTATCTACAGAACTACTAGTTGGTTTCTTTTCTTCAGAAACAGACTCTCTTTTGCGTTTTTTCTGCTGATTTCCTTTTTTGAGATATTTTGCATACTTCTGTTTTCTTTTCGAATCTTCAACATGACGACCTGCTCGGGACTGTTCAATTTTTTGATGCAGCCGTTGCCGAAGTTCCTCTAAAGTCACCTTCCGATCATTACCTTCATGACCAGACAACATTGGTTTAATCTCTATTTCCTCCTCATCACTCTCACTTGATTTTTCTTTCTCCAAGCTTTTCTTTAGCAAATCAAGGGTTGTTGTGGAAGCCTTTTCTGGATCCATACGATCTCTTCGAGCTTTCTTAATGTTCTCCCTTGATTCCTTCTTTGCTGAAGCTTTTTCGGCCTTACTAAGGCCCTGAAACCATGGCTTCTCCTCATCATTGTTTGGTAGATAGAACCTTGCAGGGATTAACTCAACTAACTTGTCAAAGAACAGAGAATGCTGATGAATGATAGACTTCAATTCCGTGTCCACTTTTGAATCGGTGATAGGCTTTTGCTTTTTGTTCTTCATCTGTACTGTAATTGAAAATGAAGCAACAATGAATGAGGATGAAATGCCCAAAATCCAAATAAAGCATAACAGTACAACAATAGAAATCTCAAAACAGAAAACAAAAATCATAAAAACATAAACACCATAAACAAAGTTTTAAGAGCTAAGACCACAAAACCACATAACAATATTGCAATTTCATATCTTCCAACAATAATGTGGCTGTTATGTCCTGATCCTAAACAACTTAATTGAGCAAAAGAAAGCCTCACATATAATTCAGAGTTACCAATACTGTAGGCTAAAAAAGTCAAGTAAAAATGTTGAGGAAAACATGCCACTAATTTGAACCAAAATATGGACTTAATCACTCAAAACAGTAGGGGCTGACCCAAAACACAGTTGATGTCTACCTCCAGTTTTGCATTTTCAAACAGATGATATCTACTTTCATCATAGAATTCAGGCATCAAGTCTCCACATGTTTTTATATTTCTTAAATACGTAAACGGAAACTCCTCCAATAAGAAAGAGTGGAGGATAAGGTTGCAAATTCATAATCCACTGTGTGTGTAAACTTAAAAAGGTCATACTCCAATGCACAAAACTCTCACTATTGCAGGGTCTCAGACTCAAACCCACAACCTACCAAATGTGGTGAAAGGCGTCAAACCAAGGCCCAACCTCCTACCGTGTGTAAACTTACACAATCTTTGATAATGTGATAGTACAATGGGGAAGGGGGATTTGAACCTAGACATGTCCATTAGAAACACTAGCACAAACAAAAAAACCAACAAACGAAACCTGAAAGTTAAAGGCTCTGGCGAATACAGTAATGCGAACACGATTCTCGCCAGAAATTACGAGGTCGTTCAAGGAGGCAGGTCAAAAGAGAAGGGGTTAAGGACAAATTTTCTAAAATATAATTAGAAAATATCATGGTTTTAAAAACCAATAAGTCAAAGAACCTGAAAAGGGAACGGTTATACCAATGACATCATAAATAATAATATATATAACATATTTTTAAAGAATTTATGTAAGTTTTGAGCATTTTACATCTAATATTTACAAAATAAAAATACCTAAAGGTAACAAAGAGTAGTAAACATTAACATATTAGCATTACAAAATAACCATTCCACTCAACAATATCAGACTGGCAGCAACCATATTCATCAACTATGTCTATCAGTATCAACACAGCTTGTTACAAACATTTCAATGAATATAAATAATAAATTATAATGCTCTAAGAACTCAGCTTGTGACAAATATTTTAATGTATAATTACTAATTAGTGAAATAATAATTGAAGAAGATAGAGGTTAGTGAATGAAACTTACCAGTGGACCGAAAGATTGAAACAAGAATTCAAGAACCTTCAGCAAACCAAACCGTAAGAGAGAGAGAGAGAGAGAGAGAGAGAGAGAGAGGGTTTACCTTTAATAAGCCGTGAGAGCAAAAAGTGAAAGAGGCCGAGATACAGTTAGAGAAGAAGAGAGGCTGAGACGGTGAGAAAGAGAGAGAATCGGAGAACAGAGAGAGAGAGAGAAGAGAGGAAGCGTCGAGTTTCAGAGTGAGAGGCGTGTGAGGGAAAGAAAGAAAGAGAAACGATTTGGGTTTGTTAGGGTTAGCTTGCTAAAACGACCTAGTTTTAGGTTGGGCCATAAGGTCCAAAACGGTGTAATTTTGTGTTGCATACTACAAAGCTTTTGAGTGATGGGTTAGTCAAATACTCAATTCTATTAAGAAATGGGCTTTCCACTCTTTCGAAGGTCCAGACTAACCCCTACCATATGGATCATCCAATTGTGTTACTATTTCTTTTTTCTTTTTTATTTAATATTTTGCTGGTGAGGCCAAGAAAGTACGATGGTATCTTAAACTTGAGGATTGAAAAATTTCTACTAAGCCAAATAAGCTTTTAAAAATATAAAATAGAAGGCTAACTTAAATATATCCATAGAGCATAATTCACTAGGAAGCGATGAACTCAACAAACTCTTTCTCTCTCCTTTTTTAATTTTTGTTAGCCACCAGATGATATAGGCATATATTAGCACCTATTAAATTAAACCAAAAATCAAACATTCCTAACTATGTTTACATTTTATTATAAGCTAGCTTATTACTTATTTGATGCATTGTTTGTGGATCCTACACTACTTTTTGTCTCAGTTTTATATAAAATCAATTTCGTTTTAGCTTTTTGGAAATAAAATAGTTTTTAACTTTTTGTCTCATATCATGCAAATAAACCACTAAAAATAAGCAATTTCCAGACCAAGTAGTAGAAAATTATTAATTGTTTGGCAATTTCTCTTTGAATATTGATCTATCACTCAATTCCAATGTGATTTTAATATGTGAATGTACAAGTAAGAGGGAATTTCATGATATTTAAGATAGGACTACATCTACTTCAATGGGATGATAGTTTTTATAGTCAAAATCTTGTCAAACATAATCAAAGTTAGTGTTTGGCTATAAGTTCTTGAAAATTATTATTCCAAAATTAGATCCAAGTAAACAAGTTTTGTTAAACCTTGGTCAACCCTCGAGTAACCTCGGTCAACTTTGACAAAATTTCGATAAAGTCGATTAAGGCTAAGGTTTGATCGGGACTTCATGAAATTCATCATTTTGATGCTTCATTGATGTAATTGGACTAAATCAATATGATTTCCCATGCTTTGGTGATTTTTTTTTTTTTTTGAAAAAAATAGGAAAGCCAAGATATGGTATCAATTAACAATCATAATCCAACTTCTTAAAGTACATTTTGTATGTGCGTGTGTGTCAATATATATATATATATATATATATAATTACATATATCTTTTAATTATATGTTTGTAGTTATCGTATTTTATTGTCTCTCTATTTGTGTGCAAAAATCCTAATTTGAGCAAAAATGTTAAAAATCACAATTTTAATTTTAGGATTAAGGGAATCCTAAAATTAACATGGTTTGTCCTAATCGGATGTCAAAATATCCACTTTTACGAGTCAAAAATAACTAAAATACTATTGGTTTACCAAATTTTGACCAAGTTGACTAATAGTTAAAGAGTTTAGTGAGACAGGGCACTAGAATTCACGAGTTTAATGCGTTTTGTGAGACGGGGTGCTGGAATTCTCTAAAGCTCTTGAAGATTTGTGAAGAAAAGAGGAAAATGGGTTCCCTCAAGGCTTTATATAGAGGGAGAAGATGAGTGGGAATACTCCCACTCAAAATACTAGGAAAAATGTCAGCCATTGGATTGGCATTTCACCATTAGATGCTGGGGACATAAAGCCGCTGGAGTAATTAACAACGCCTCGTGGACTACAAAATGTCAGTGACAATTATGAGGCATGTAAAACCGTATTCTCACACATGTAAATCAAAAAATCAATTGATCTTATCTCTTAAAAATCAAAACTCCACTTTTTCTCATCGGATGGGAGGGAAAAACTGGAGTTTTAAGAAGCTATTGTAGGGACAAGGGCCCAAAATAATATATTGGGTCTTGCGTCTTATCCGAGGACGTTGATAGGTCCGAGGAGGAGCAAGTAGTTGTTAAACGTTCCCAATTAAAGTCTCAAAAATGAGGAACAAGTGAGAGGTTGTCCGAGGAGGAATTCCTCCTTGAATATGATGAATGTAGTTCATAATATGTACTCCATCTGTTAGCGTAATCTTTCAAGAAGCTCCAATGATAGAGACATGCTTCATGAACATATGAGAAGGAAGGAAACCTAAAAATATCTAAGGAAAAACTGCCACTATCGCATTAAATGCACTACAGCTACTTTTCTGGCCACATTTATATGAAGAAGACCTCTGAATAGTACTACCTTGGCTATCACAATGCACAAAAAATCAGAGGGGGTGTCTGATGGGACAAGTACTCACGTAAGGGTTCGGATGATCAATAGGTGTAGGGTGAAGATGGTCTAAAGGAGGATATATAAGGGAAAAGACTCTTCATGGAGAAGGCATCGGAAAAAGAGAGAAAGAACATTGTAGCAATCTAAATTGTCTCTGTATCTAACTGTGATCAATACGTACAATTATGGCCTCCTTCGACTGAAAGTCTATTGACATCAATACCTCTTATTTGTGCTTAATTGTCATTTAATTTCATATTAGCCGTTGTTCAACTCATTAGGGTCTATTTCTTTGACCGATTCTCTACAAATTTATTGTATTGGGCTCATTTAGCCAAGATCCCATATACTTTGGGTTTGGGACACAAATCGGGACTCTACAGCTAGCATCGTAGATCCATGATTCCACGATAAAAACTTGATCTAATAGAATCTTTCAATGTGATTTTCAAAATGATTTTCCAAATAAAACTTGATTTTTTTAATTAATTTATCTAAGTACATTTCAATGGGAAAACCTTTTCAAGCTTGGCAAAACTAATGGGGTTTTTCATTTTAAAAATATTACTTTCCTAGGAAAGCTTTTCCCAAAACCCATGGCACCTTTTTATAAAAATTGTTCAGTCTTTTCCAAGAAAAACCATGAGTTCATTTTTCATAAAAATTACTAGTTGAAAAGATATTGAAAGTAATCCAAATTCTTCCTAAAAAAAGGTGAGACTTTTCACAATAATTCATTTTCTTAGGAACTTCTCTACAAAATCTAATGAAATTTTTATTAAAAACCTTTTAAAGAAAACTTTCTTTAAATACTGCTGAGATTTTCATTAGAAAACCTTTCTTGGGAAATTCCTTTTTTAAACTCAAGAGGTTTTTATTAATAATAAACCTTTCCTAGGAAATTTCTTCAAAAGTTATGATATTATCGTTACAAAACCTTTATTGGGAATTTCTATTAAAAATTCTATAAAATTTTTATTTAAAAAAAAAAAAAAAAAACAATTTCCTAAGAAATTTACATCAAAAACTCATGAGATTTTCACTAAACCTTTCCCATGAAATTGATATCTTTCCAAAAACTCGCGATATAACCATTAATCAAAATTTTATTTCCCTAAAATAAGTTGTTTTTCCAAAAGGACTCCAAAAATTTCTCTCTCCAAAAATTCTCAAAGCAATTTCCTTTTCCAAGACTCACAAAATCGCTTTTTCCAAAGAATGGTTTTCAAAAGTGATGGTAGGCTAAGAGCATTTGCAGCAGTGTAGCTATAATGCTATATTGCTAAATTTTAGCTACACTGCTGCTCAAATAATGCTCCAGCAGTGGAGCTAAATCCTTTTTTTTTAGCTCCACTGCTACAGTGCACATCTATAAATAGATGTGCACTGTTCATTAGAGCTAAAAATAAAAATATTATTTTATCACCCGGCTTCTATTATTTTATTCCACTGGTTCCACTTGCTCATTTCTTTTTCATTGTTTTATCCGTGCCTCTCTCTCTCTCTCTCTCATTCACTGTCATCTCCTCTCTGAAGCTCATTTCTCTCCATTCACTCTCTCAACTCCGGTTCAGTCTCTCCATTCACTCTTTCAACTCCAGTCCCTCAGACCCACGCCGCCGAATCCCAACGTCACCGAAGCTCAACTCCGGTCCCTCAGACCCACGCCACCGAAGCCCAACGTCAGCTCAACTCCGGTCCCTCAGACCCACGCCGTCGAAGCCCAACGTCACCGAAGCTCAACTCCGGTCTCTCAACTCCCATCGAAGCTCAACTCTGGTCCTTCGACGTTTGGGTAGCTGGATTTGGGTTTGGTGGGTTCGATTTGTGATTTGTAGCTGTGGGTTTGTTTTGTGGTGCTGTGTTGGCGGTGGTTGTGCCGTGTTTTGTGGTGCTGTGGGTTTTTTTTTTTTTTTCCTTGCTGTGGTGGTGGTGGTGGTGGTGGCGGCGGTGGCGGCGGCGGCGGTGGCTGTGGCTGATGGTAGAGTGGTTATGGTCGGTGCTGTGATGTTTTTTTTTTTTTAATTGTAGTAGGATATATTATTTTATTGTAGTAGTTATATTATTTTAATGTGATGTTTATATTATTTTATTGTGTTGAAAGCTAAAATAGATTCACTGCTGCAGCATATGTGTAGGTAAAATAGATAAATGAACTTTTGGTGGAGGTAAAAAGCTAAATTTTTAGCTCCACTGCTGTGGATGCTCTAATAACTTAAATGAATTAAGCCCATGGACCTTAAAATCAAGTTAACAAAATCCCCTTCCCCAGAACCTCTGCTTTTGGTGTTTCTTTTGCACGTGAATTTGCATGGTAAACAAGTTAAAAAACATTTATTTTGCTTTTAAAGGAGTGAAGTAAACCATAGTTAATTTGACATGAAATTTACTTTCCTAGTAAATACTATGCAATCACATGTCAATGCTTTCAAACATGATTCCGAAGTAAATCTTTTTAAGTTCAAATGTCATAGTTACCTTTTAAATGATAAAAATATTATTAATTCAAAACATTTCTCTACGGCTCTACCCACTAAAAATTAGGAATAATTCAAAAAATTAGGTTGTGGGGTGCTTACTCCTTAATACCTTTCTCATATGTAACCAAATTTTTGATTCCTTGTCTTCAAGGTATTTGCCTACCCATTTAGCTTAGAAATCCTCAAGGAATCCCTTAGTTATTTAGTTAATAAAATGAATTATACATAGATAATCAATCACACCTTAAAAAACTAACGGTTAGGGATAAGGGTGTGCAACAAACCCGTCAACCCCCAAAACCGACCCGACCCAATCCAACCCACCAGGTTGGGTCAATTTTTAAGGGTTGGTGAGTTGGGTTGGGTCATGTTTTTATTTTTTTTTATAATGGCTCGGGTTAGGTTTGGGTCATAAGATTTACAAATCAGTCTAACCCAACCCAACCTACCTATATTTAATATATTTTAAAATTTTAAAATGTATTATATAATATTATTATTTACTTTTTTGTCCCTCTTCCCAAATAAAACCCAAACCCTAAATTTTTCTCATATAGTTTGTGTTTGTTTGGTGTTATGCTCATGTTTATTTGGTTATGAATTTGCTCTTATTTGTGGTGATATTGTTCTAATGCTCAATTTAATAATAATAATAATAATAATAATAATAATAATAATGTCCAACCCATGGGTCCAACCCAATCTACGTGGGTTGGGTTGGGTAAGATTTTTTTTAACCCACCATAGTGGGTTGAGTTGAAAAAACTCCTTAACCTAATTCAACACGACTCATGCACACCTATAGTTGGGGTGACTTAGATGTGGCAAAACGGGCTGGTCGGGTCACGTCAATTGGGTTTGTGGGTCAAACGGGTCGCTGGTCAAAACAGGTCAATCGGGTTGCGGGTGGGGAAGGGTTGGGTTTACCCGTATATTTCAAAATAATTTTTTTTTTTCAATTACAAAAACAAATAAATGACAACCTGTTTAGAGAGAATGAATGAAATCAATTAAGCAAATGAATTGCACTTAATGTCACTTGTTAATATCCTTCCAATTCTGATAGTTTTAAGCATGACAAAATTTATTTATAGTCATAAATTCATGATGGAAAAATTCTTCAATGTTAATAGTTCACTGTCAAAATACATATAATTACAAGTTTACATCTTCAAAAAGAGATAGATCTTAAAACAAACAAAACAAGTAAACCAGTAAAGTAGCAAGTTATTGGTCTTCTTAAATGCACATGTTCTTGTTGCATTTAAAATAATAGTAAAGTTAGATTACTTAAAAAAATAAACTAAACAAAAAAAGATTTAAAAATAAACATAACATATTAAGTAAACAAGAATAAGTAAATATTTTATAAAAATTACACCTCAATCTCAATCTACTCAATATTGATAGTAGATTTAGCACTACAAATATTCATATTTGCAAATTGTATTTCAACTAAATGAGTTTTTTTTTTTTAATGGTTGCCTGACTCTTGACAGCCTTGCCTTGTGTAACGTGTGTGGTCTAATGGTGTAACATGTGAAGGCTGAAGCTAGGTTTTTTTTTTTTTTTTTTTAATGGAAAGCAATGCACTGAAGCTAGGCTAGCTAGCTTTTGACTTTTGATGAATCAAAGAGTCATTTTTTATAATATATAATATATTGATTATAAGTTTTGGTACTTTGTGTTTTATGCACTTAGTGTCTTATTTAAATATTTTTTTAGATAATTTTTTTTAATGAGTCGGGTCACAGGTTATTTGGATCGGGTCAAGTTGATCCGCAAAAAAATCGGGTCGGATCGCGAGTTAACTTGTTTTTACTTTAGGTCAAAAAAATTGGGTTTGGGTTAAGTATTTTTTGGGTTGGATTAGAAAATTCTAACCTATATTGCCACGTCTAGGGTGACTCCTAAAAAATAGAAATATAAAATAAAAGACTCATTTACACACATCATCCTAGTGCCCCACGAGCACTTTGCACTCAAAATGCCGCCAAAAACTCCTAAAAAGGATTGGGAGTTGAGCGCCAAAGCCCTGCTAGTAATGATTGTTTTGACAATGTTTTTTTTATGACATACTTCAAATTGTTATCGATTGCTCAAGCGAAAAAAAAATGCCTCTAAGGGAGAGGATCAGATAGAAAAATGAAAATGTGGATTACTTCAAATCTACAGAACTAACTCTCAAAAAAAAAAAAAAAAAACTCTCATTTCTCCAACTTGATATGGATTTCGATGGAAAGTAGTTCCTAGAGTCCACGATAATGAAAGTCAATATATTAGGTTTCTGCATATCTAATCTATTTTTAATTGATCAGGCTTTTTTTTTTTTTTTTTTCAAGAAATGATCAGGCATATTAATTGTGAACACCATGCTTAAAGGTGGTGAAAACGATATTTGTTAGATTCCTAGACCCAAGACTTTCAGATTTGAAGCCAATATGTTAGTGCGTGGTTCCACCAAACAATTAAAAGAGAGAAAGGGTAGGTAATTTTTCCTAAAAGGTATAGTTAGTGAGGCACAATTGAGTTATTTTAAAACCACAATCAATTTTACATTCATTTTCACAACTATTTTATATAATAAATTGTGACTAGCTGCTTACCTATCACTTTTACATGGCCTCACAGGGTTTTTATTTTTTATTTTTTAGTCACAGCTATAGCCGCATCAGATAGGTATGAAAATAGGTGTGAAAAATGAAAATTGATTGTGGTCCTAAAATTTGGCACAATTTGATAAACTTCAGCTGGGGTTGTATTTTGAGTATTTCTCCATCAGTTCTCAGCACAAAAGAGTGAGAGAGAGAGAGAGGAAGAGAAAGAGAGATCCACCATCTGTTTAGCTGCTCCTGAGAGAGATCTATACATGAAATTGTTTTTATCAGTTGAGGTGTGGCATGTATATCCATGCCAATTTTTCTATCACCACAATTTATTGCTGTAATTTGATAAAATGGTCCACTCTTAATGGTAAAAATTCATTTTCATATAAACCCGTTATTCATGATCGATTGTATCAAAACTGTGACAAAAGTTGTGTGCCAAGTCTTTCACATTTCTATGCACATCTTATCAAATTCTTTCCGCACTTTGTTCATTAAATTAACAAAAAAAGGACCGACAGACTGTCCAAACATTTTTAATGGTTTGAATGGATCAATATCAAAGTGCTTTTTAATGAGTAAATTTTGACGACTTTATGGTTTATGATTTTATGTATCTAGTAGAACCGATTAAAAAAATTAGACAGTCACCACTGAGAAGAAAGGATGATGATCTTATAGGTGAGTAATAAGTTAATCTTAGAAATTAGATTATTCATTTTAGAATGAACCTAGCTAAGATTAGCCTTAGCCAAAATAGGAAATATGCCCCTTAGTGGGATTAAATGACGAAGTAACTATATAACCTCAGTGCAAACGTTATGCAGATGGGGATCAGAAGAGAAATGAAGCCGAAATAAGTACATTAGAGGGAAATATTGCACTTATTTTTCTAGCTATTTCATCAAGTGTCCTAGACTACTACCTAGGCATTGTTGGCGTGATGTAGGAGAGTGACTTTATTGTGAGTATTGCAACAACGAAATGACAAGGATAAAAGCTATAAAACAAACACAATCAAATGCATAAATGTGTCTCTTATGAACTTAAAAAGTCTAAAATTTGATATTAGAACAACTATACAAATTTACCCTCTTCCCAAAAAGAACACTTAACTAGTAAAAAAAAAAAACTTGTAAGAAACATGTAATGGTGGATTATGGTGAGCATATTATAGTAATTTATCTACCAAAAAAGAGGATGATTGCAATGTGTGCCTACCCAAACGTGTTGCAAGCGTGCTCAAGAGAGAGGATAAACTTGCGGGTTGACTGCTTGACCAGAATTGGAGCACAATCCTTATACTCTTGAGTCAAAAAAGTTTGCTCAGAATGGCATTGATATGGATAGCTGGTCAAAGAAAATTTAAGGAAGTACTAGCTTGAAATCGGCTCTCAAATTGGTGCAATGTTAAGTGAGAAATTAGGATGAAAGAACATTAAATTATGCCATCTCCTGGAGCTCTAACACTTTTACTTAATTTAATCATATTATACTCTGTTGAACTCATACGAGACAGTTGGATTGGTCGGTAGTGCTCAACAGCCTAAGCATTGAAGATCTTTTGGACGACAAGAAGTTTGGTTAGCACTCTGTTTCTAAAGTTTTTGATGTAGATAGTGTACATATGATAAATGATAATCATCATTTTGTTTTGAAATTGGGAAAAAAAAAAATTAGACTCGTATTTATTTAATAGAAACTTCTACTACAAATTGTTACTTTATATTTCACTGTATTTTTACTAAAAATCTTATAACTCAATGATATTATCTAATTCTTCCATTAAAAGAAACTTGGCTTGGAATTCCCTTTTTTCACCTGCTGAAAGCTAAAATCACTAATTTGATTTTCATATTTTGTATTAAAAAAAAAAATGATTCAATATCATTCAAAAACACCTATGTTTTCGATAGATAGACAGTGAGGTGGAGGAAAGTGAGATTCTAACAAAAAAAACATAGAGCATCATAAAAGTAATCATCATTGTTAAGCTTGAATTCCATATCAAAACAATTATAAATAGGAAAGGATTTATTGCATACTCCTGTAAATAGTATCATATCATCTAGACCCATTTTTTGTTGTATGTCACAAGATATAATTTTAAAATTACTTCTTCAATAATTTGCAAACTTTAATTTTCACAGGATATAACAAGTTGACAAAATATATTTCCATATTGAAAAAAAAAAAGAAAAAAGAAAAAAGAAAAAAAGAAAAAGAAAAAAGAAGCTAAGAACGGTATTAGCAGTAGATAGACCCAACGAAATTAGACCCGAACCCATAGGAAAAACAGGTCAATCCATGCCTGATCAATTGACATTCCGGGTCGTCTCGTACCTAACTCAATCCTACTTGTTCCATTTTTTTTTTTTTTTTTTTTTCAAAATAGAACTTTGAAATAAATAGAATTACATTCAGTTTTTTGAAATCACTTTAGTGACAAGCAATTTATTAAGCATTCCTATAAACACAATTGCTTTTGAATCAAATTTTAGTATTAGTCTATGACATTTAGTATATATAGTGACTAAAACAAAATAATTGCTTTTTTCCTTTGTTTATGGTGATAATATTATTAGTAAACTACTAATTGTGCAAACTTAAGAATTGATGTATTATTTAAATTTTATTTTTGGGTATTCAGTATTTGTTCTCTTATTTGTATTGAAAGAAAGATAAAGACAATATGATCATATTTATTATGATTATTTTATTATTTTTTTGTATGTGAAAAAATACTAATCAACCCATAACTCAATTAACCCGACTTGTAAGCCAATTGACCTAATCTGCTTGCAACCCATTTAGGATAACATGTTTTTGACCCGAACTTGATCCGACTTGCAATCCAATTAACACAACTTATGTGAATTTTGCAAAATTAGGAAACTTTGCTAATTAATGTACTTGTTTATTGCTTCCAGCTTTTACTTCTTCTTCTTCTTCTTCTTTAAATGCTTTTCTAATCATAATTTATCAATCAATGATCTTAGGTGATGTTCTTCAAGGAAAAAAAGATTACATTTTACCACAATTACTGCTTGATAAGTTGATATGTCATGGACTGAGCTTTCAGTTAAGAAAAGCTTGCACTTATTTTCTTGTCCAAGAAAAATTAGAATATGGTTTAAAAGGGGAAGTCAAAAACAACAAATCAAAACCATACACACAGACACTCACACGAAGGGGTTTGAAGAAGGTGAAGGTCCAAGTCTGTATATAGGTGAAGTTGGCTAAAGTAAACTCTAGTTGCTAGGGTAGGTTGCACAAAGGAATAAAAACAACAAATGCACATTGTCATTTGTTATTGCATTTGCATATGGAGATTGGAGATAGAATTTGTGGATTTGTCATAATGCATGTTTGAATTTTGGATTTGGAAATTTTGAAGACCACCGTCAACGCTTAAACTCCATCAATATATCCTCATGGTGTAGCAAACAATCTGTGTAACAAAAAAATTAGGTCCCGATTAGTAGGCACCATTAACAATGGTTTTCTGTGGTCTTTTTGAACATATTTGACAGGTACAGTCAAAGAGAATCAAGTTGACACAAATTTTGATTGGGTACAGGAATCATGCATACTTATTTCAATTCTGATCTTAATATCATCTTAAATTATATAATTAACTTTTAACCGGCCTTGATAGCTACGGTCAACGCGAAGAGAGAAATTGATCAGTCAAAAGTCGCAAATTCAAAAAAGGTGGAGGTGTTTTCTGCATTACAACCATGAGATCACTAATCCAAATCCAGCTGAACTGACTACTGAGAAAGCTGACCGACCCTTAAAAATATCTATCTGCCTTTGCTTTGCTGCATTCATTGCCGTTCAAATAATAATATTGCTCGCAAGGTCTGTCGTATAACATAACACCTCATCATGATCTAATACAGAACAGTAATGTTGCCTTTTGGTTGATTTTTAATTTTTTATTAACAGGAAAGCTATTACTTTTTGAGGTGATGCACGGGCGTTTATATTCGTCATCCTGGTATGTCCTTCGTTCTTTTGTGGGACCATACTTTTTTTTTCGGTGGAACCATACTTTTAGATGGTTTCAAAAAAAATTGTTTTTTTATCCTATGTGATTATTAAAATAACTTATCAAAATGTAGTGGAAGAATTTCAAGTACAGAAATTAAATATATCAATAAATATATATAAACAGTGAGTTTTAGTTACCTTAAGTAATAGAGTTATTTGTGTTTGTACTGGGTTTGATTAGGTGTGCTCTCTAGTTCGAGTCCTGCTACCTGCACTTTGAAAAGAATTTCTTGGACCAGTTCGAGTCCTGCTACCTGCACTTTGAAAAGAATTTCTTGGACCAGTGCTTTACCCCCTTCGTGGGTCCACCCGGCACGAACAATAATTAGTCTTTAGTTGAAGGCCTTGAAGAAACACGGTGGGAAACCAAAAAAAAAAAATAGAGTTATTTGTGGTCAAAAGAGACCTAAGATTCTAGTTAGCTTAATTAGTGTTTTGACTTGATGATAAAGAGTATTTATCATGGAAAGAATACCATAAGTTAA
Organism: Quercus robur; assembly: GCF_932294415.1. NCBI lineage: Eukaryota > Viridiplantae > Streptophyta > Magnoliopsida > Fagales > Fagaceae > Quercus > Quercus robur. The sequence goes on along the minus strand of NC_065539.1, from coordinate 33,874,516 downwards.
AATTCTATCGTATCTATAAATATATATCACTTATATATAAAACATAATATATATCATCTTCTCATATATAACGAAAAAAAATTACATCAAGCTATTCTTTTACATAACTCAATAAACTATTTAGAGTTTTTTTATTATATAAAAATAATGTGATATCATTATTTTTGAACGAATTAAACCAATGACAGAGCTAGAATTTTAATTTAGACAGGCAAAATTAAAAACAAAACTAATTAAAAAAATATTAGTCAATATTAATAACAAAATAAATAAATAATTATAAATTAATATAAATGTCAAACAAAATCTAATATAATGTAAATTGTAATATTTTGTCAATCTAAAAGGGTTAAGAATATATAAAATACGTTCACTTTCCTTGATTGCTCTCAAAAAATATAGAACTCAGCTTTTTTTTTTCCTACTCTTATGAGTATTTAAATTTTGGATTTATAACAAAATTCCAAAGTTTGGAATCGTAAAAAGCCAGGAGACGGAAGAGAAAAAAAAGATAGTGGTGGTTTTAGTGCCTTACAATAGCATTAAGTATAATTTATTATTGTTATGTGTAAATTATGGGACCCACTAATTAAAATGACATAAAACATGAAAAAATTTGCAATAATTCTAGAGTCACAAAAAATAATTACAAAAAATTTCTAATTGCTAAAGTGAGAGGAGCCAACATTGCTCCTCCTAGAGTATTGAACAATATTTCACTGGCTAGGCTTACAAATCACACATGAACGAAAAGTCTTTCTCCATCACTTAAAATGCAAGCTTTTTCATAAGCTTGTCTATATGTATACTAATAAGTAAAGTTGAAATAAACTCAAATTAGAATTCTAAATTACAGTTCCAATTTTACGCCCTGTGTCCTAAATTATTTATTATTAAAATGTTTTTTTTCTTAATTTTAGAATCAAATGTGGGACCACATCATAAATATTTATTCAAGTGAATTATTAAGTACAAAAACCAACCTTCTCAACAAAAAAAAAAAGTACAAAAACCAAAAGAATTTAGAATAAATGAATTGTAAAAAATAAAAAATAATAAAAAAATGCTTCACAATATTTTTTTTTAAATGGAAAATTTACATTTTATATCTTATAATATCCTTACAAAATATTTTAAAGAGTTAACAAAATATAAAAATGACTATCATTAGTATTTAAATTATATATATATATATATATATTATATTATGTATTTTATTGTATATCTTTAAGTGTATGGGTATATGCATGGAGTTATAAGCTAGTTTCTATAATGATGTCTTCCTTACATTTTATTACTCATAAAATGTTAAAAATTTATTTTATATTTCCTATGCATAAGAGGCGTTATATTTTGTAGATTTTTTTTTTTTAGATCATTTTAACCTATAACGTCCGCTCCTACGTGGGATCAATATATTTTAAAACTTATTAAAGTATTCTAACATGACAAGTCCTTTAAATCTCCACCTTCAATTTATGGCAAAATGCTAAAATTATGTCACCTCATCATTCCACTAACATATTCATAAAATAATACTTACAAAACTCAAACTTGATGACTTTAATTCCTTTTAATTGTAAAAGGAATGTGAGGATTTAAAGAGACCTACAAGATAAATTACTCTAAAAATTCTAAAAGATTTTGATCCAAATGAGGGAGGAAATGTTAATAATCTGAATCTCTTTCTAGTTTCTACTAGTAATTTTACCAAAAAGGCATGAACGTCCTCAAGAGAGCAATGCGTAATCCACACCTCAATTTCTATCACTTACCTTTTTACAACTATTCAACCTTAAATTAATTATTATTTTATATTACTATATGAGGAATAATTTCTTATATTCTCCAACATACATACATACATTTTTTTTTTAGAAGACAAGGATATACAACTAACTAATACATCATAACATAGATAAACTTTTGAAAAAACAAATGTGAAAAAAATAATTATACTATAGAATATGCATCATAAGCTATATATGAAACAAAGTTGGCTCGTTATAAACTTATGAAATATTATGATAAAAAAATCACTAATATAAATGAAAAAGGATTTTAATTTCAAAGCTCTCATGATATATTAAAAAAAAATCAACTCATCTTAATTGAATTTTAAAGTTTGATTAACTTGTTAATACTTAATACAAGATAACCTAAGGCTTCATTTGGGAGTTCATAAGAGAGTGGAATGTAATGATCACAAAGGAATGGAAATGAATAAAATGTATTAAAGCAAGGGAAATGAATGGAATGGAATTAAGTAACCTTAATTGGATGTTTGGGAATAACATAGAGAAAATGGAATGGAATCATTTTATGACAATATTACGATTAAACCCCTATTTTAAAATAAATTGTTGAATATATAAGGGTATTTTGGAAGTTTTAGTAAAAAATTCATTAAATCTAATTTCATTCTCTGCCATTACTCCTAATTTCGTGGGGAATGAAAATTTGAGATTTTAAGAAAATAGAGAGCAATGAATGTTCCCTCCTACCAATTCTATTCCCTCTCATTTAAACTCCCAAATAAGGGAATTGACTTTTCATTCCCTCCATTAAAACTCCCAAACAAGGGAAATGAAGAATTTTCTAAAATTATTTTTTCATTCATTTCCATTCCATTCTATTCCCTCCTCCAAAACAAGGGCTAAGAGTTGCCCTTTTTGATAAATTGTGACTGTACGGCACCGAGATCCTAGGCCCATACAGGCCCTGGGCCCAGTCCCACACAGGCCCTGGGCCGAGTCCCATACCGGCCTTGGGCACAGGCCCAGCAGAAAGGTCCAGTTATCCTGCGCCCTTCTTGGAGCTTCCTTAATGTACAAACAAGCGTAGAGTATTGAATTCCAAGAGGTGATCGGTCAAACGTTCCCGGTCAAATGTATGAACTGTTCCCGGGAAAAGGTGATATTCACAGGGAACTGAGTTGCCGAACATAATCGGTCAAGATGGAGCCAAGTTCCAAGATCATAAATGCTGCACCGCCCTCTCACCTAAACATCCACTTTAATCAGATAATATTGGACTTTCAGTAGCACTAACGGTGGCTATAATCATAATCTCCCTACTAACCTTGGCTATAAATAGAAGAAAGTTGGGAGAAGAAAGGGTTCAGAAAAATTGAGAGAAAACAGTTAAGGAAAGAGTATCAACTGAGTGTTGCTTTGAGTCTCTCTGCCGAGAACGACTCATTGTAGGAAATCCTTAAGCCCACTACAAATAAATTGTGAGCCCAAGTGATCTAAGACCCAGAAGTCTTGTACTTGGTTCCTACAATTGGCGCCCACCGTGGGGCCCTCCTACGAAGCCGTGGCTCGACTGAGACTCAAACGAAAGGAATGTCTGAGGAGCGTTCAGGAGAGCGTGCACCGAGCGGCTCCATAGGATCTTCTCGGGGGTCAACGTGGAGGGAGAGAAGGCAGAAACGGCGGGAAGATAGGGAGCAACCAAGGGGGGAGGAAAGGTCCGGATTGGGAGAAGGGTCGGCTTAGACACACCGGACGGTTTCCGGTGTCTCGGCGCATCGGCAGCATGATAATAGAGACCGAGAGTTGGAGCGGTTGCGCAGACTGGTAATGGATTTAGAGCTGGAAGCGAGGGATCGACGACATGAAAGGAATCGCAACCCCCAGCAAAGGAGAAATCAGGGTGAGGGCTCCAGCCGATCTAGTACGCAACGATCCCGAGACCGATCGCGTTCCCAAGAGTCACACCGGCAACCACGGGGACTACGTCATCAACGAAACCGCTCACGGTAACATGGTTACGATGACCAAGGATCAGAATCGCCGGAGGAATGACTGCACCACAATGCTGCCGTGGATGCCATGAGCCGAGCCTTGCGGATGGCGGCCCGGTCTCCATTCTCCGATGAAATTGAACGGGCCCCGCTGCCGAGCAGATTCACGCGACCGCCATTCAATTCGTATGAAGGGAGGACGGACCCCGTGGAACATGTCAGCCATTACATCCACATGATGTCTTTGCATGCGCACAACGATGCATTGATGTGTAAAGTATTCCCCTCTAGTCTCGGCTCTACCGCACTGAGATGGTTCAATGGGTTGCAGAAAGGTTCTATACACAGCTTCGCCAAGCTGATTCAGGAATTCGGCAGCAGGTTCGTGACATGCAGCCGAGTACAACAGCCGGTCGACGCATTGCTTTCCATGAAAATGAGAGTCGGGGAAACCTTTCGAAGTTATGCCAGCCGATATTGGGAACTCTACAACGAGATTGGTGGAGGAAACGAGAAAATTGCGGCAAGCACCTTCAGGATGGGGCTCCCCGAAGATTCTGAATTGCGGGAGTCGCTGACGAGAAGACCCCCGGAGGACATGAGGCAACTGATGAGACGCATTGTGGAGTACAAACGCCTAGAGGATGACCGGCTGCAAAGCAGGGGGAAAGCTCCTTTTGCGGGGAGATCTCGGCAAAGCATTTTGCCGCCAAAGCCGAAAAGAGACTTCAGAATGCAGGAACCAGAGGTGCAAATCGAAGGGGTTAATGTGGTGTTTAAAGAGCCTGTGCACAAAATCTTGGAACGGATCAGGAACGAGCCATTCTTCAGATGACCGAACAAAATGGGGGGCGACCCATCTCGGAGGAACCAAAACCTATACTGCACCTATCACAGAGACAAGGGGCACAACACCGAGCAGTGTAGGGTATTAAATGATCATCTCGGGCAGCTAGTGAAGGCAGGGCACCTGAAAGAGTTTGTAGCAGATTCCATTGACCGAGAATCCGGGCAGGGCGCCCAACAGAAAAGGAACCCCCTTCCACCACCCCTGGGGTAATCGACGTCATCTATGCCGCACCAAGAAGAGCAGCGGCGGCAAAAAGGGTAATGACAGTGGCTTGCGCGGAGGGAGAATCATCCAAGAAGAAAAAGAAAGTTGGATGGCTAGCCATCTTGTTCGGAGAAGATGATTTGGAAGGGACAATCCAACCTCACGACGATGCTTTGGTGGTGACAGCCCGGATAGGCGGATTCTTGGTGAAGAGGGTGATGATTGATCAAGGTAGCGGGGCTGACGTCATGTACCCGGACCTCTTCGAAGGGCTCGGGTTAAAGACCCAGGATTTGGCGAAGTATGACACGCCATTGGTCTCGTTTGACGGGAGAGTTGTGATTCCCGAGGGGCAAATCTCTCTCCCAGTGGACATGGAAGGCAAGGGAGTTATAGTTACATTCATAGTAGTCCGATCATTCGCACCTTACACCGCAATCCTGGGGAGGCCATGGATTCACGCCATGGGGGCTGTTCCGTCCACCCTTCATGTGAAAGTAAAATTTCCTACTGAGTATGGAGTTACAGAGGTAAGGGGGAACCAACAGGTGGCGAAGCAATGCCTTGTAGCCGCGGTCAGGTGGGAAAAGGAACAGCTCGGTCAAGCTGAGCACGCCGAGAAAGAGGCTGCATAGCAATTACAGAAACCTCGGGAAACTGGGGCGGACGTCGTCGAGGAGGTGCTGAAGGTAAGAATTCTTCCAGATAGTGACAGATATTTCCAGATAGGTACAAGCATGAATGACCGGGAAAGGGTAGAGATGTTGTTGTTCCTGTTGCAGAACATAGATGTCTTCGCATGGAACCCGTATGAAGTGCCTGGTGTAGATCCCGAATTCATTGTCCACAGACTCAATGTGGATCCATTATTCCCCCCGAAGAAGCAGAAACCAAGAAGAGCGTCAAAAGAACACGTCGATGCAGTAAACCTGGAGGTACAACGGCTGAGGGAGGCCGGAGTCATAAAGGAGATACTCTTCTCGAAGTGGTTGGCAAACACTGTCGTGGTGAAGAAGAAGAACGGCAAATGGAGAGTTTGTGTGGACTTCACAGACTTGAACAAGGCATGTCCCAAAGACCCATTCCCGATGCCCAAGATTGATCAGTTAGTAGATGCAACATACGGGCACCCGAGGATGAGCTTCCTAGACGCCTTCCAGGGCTACCACCAGATTGCCTTGGCGCCCGAAGACCGAGAAAAGACAGCATTTATCTCCCCGAACGCAAACTATCACTACGAGGTCATGCCGTTTGGATTGAAGAACGCCGGGGCCACGTATCAGCGAATGATGATGAGAATGTTCCGAGAAAAGATTGGATGCACGGTTGAAGTTTATATCGACGACATGGTGGTAAAAAGCAGAATTGAGTCACAGCACACCGAAGACCTCCGGGGAGTATTCGAGATACTACGACGGCACAAATTGCGCCTGAATGCCGAGAAGTGCACTTTCGGAGTGGGGGCTGGTAAGTTCCTGGGATATCTGATCTCTACTCGGGGGATAGAAGCTAACCCCGACCAAATAAAGGCCGTGAACCGCCTCAAACCACCAAGTAATCCTAAAGAGGTGCAAGTGCTCACTGGAATGTTAGCCGCCCTGAACCGATTTATCTCCAAGTTTGCCGATCGCTGCCGGTCGTTTTATCAACTTCTGAAAAAGTGGAAGGGGTTTCGATGGGACGAGAGCTGTGATGAGGCTTTTCGAGAGCTAAAGGAATACTTGGCAGAGGCGCCGAGGTTGACGGCCCCGGAGCCCGGGGAGGATCTGTTTATGTACCTTGCAGTCATCGAACATGCCGTAAGTGCTGTGTTACTAAGGGACCGGGGAGTACAAATGCCAGTGTATTACGTGAGCAAAACCTTAGTAGACGCCGAGACAAGGTACCTGCCCCTTGAGAAGTTAGTTTTAGCCCTGGTGCACGCCACGAGGAAGTTGCCACATTACTTCTAGGCACACACGGTGTTCGTCCTCACCGAGTATCCTTTGCAGTCACTGTTAAAGAGATCGGACTTCACAGGTCGGATTGCCAAATGGGGGACTCGGTTGGGATCGTTTGACATAAGATACCGACCTAGAAGCTCGGTGAAGGGACAGGTTCTCGCTGATTTCATTGCAGAATTCACACCCAAGAACGAAGGCAAGGTAATCTGTAGTGCGGAGATTCGCCCGTGGAGGGTATTTGTGGACGGTGCATCAAATGCTATGGGGGCCGGGGCTGGTGTTGTCATAATCACCCCTGAGGGTATACGACTGGAACACTCCTTCAGATTGGGGTTCAAAGCCTCGAACAATGAAGCCAAGTATGAGGCCCTACTGGCCGGATTGAGGGCCGTATTGCATCTGGGCGCGAAGGATGTTGAGATTTACTCAGACTCTCGGCTGGTCGTTTATCAGATCACAGGGGATTTCGAGGCTCGGGACCCCCGAATGAAAGCTTGCCTAAGTACGGCAAAGCAGATTATCGGTCAGTTTGGAACGTTAAAGATATCCCAGGTGGCTCGGTCACAAAACAAGCACGCTGACTCTCTTGCCACGTTAGCCTCATCGGCCACCGAGGACACGCCACGGCTTATCACGATAGAACTTATAAGGGAGCCAAGCATCTATGTGAAGAGTGTTCCCGACCAGGCCGGAGTAGAAGTTGCGCAGGTAGCAGTGGCTGGTCCATGTTGGATGAACCCGATCATAGACTTCCTTACCGAAGATAAAGTTTCAAAGGATGAGGCTAAGGCCAACAAGATTCGCCGGATGGCTCCCCGATACTGGCTCTTTGTGGATCGAAAGTTGTACCAAAGATCCTTCGCAAGCCCTTACCTCTTGTGCCTACATCCCGAAAAAGTCAAAGAGCTTCTGACCGAGCTACATGAGGGAGTGTGTGGCGGGCATGCTGGGGGACGATCTTTAGCGCACAGAGCGATGACACAGGGGTTTTGGTGGCCACAGATGCAGAAGGATGCCGCTGAATACGCTCGGAGCTGCGGACAGTGTCAAAAGCACGCCCCAATGATCCATCAGCCTGCAGGACACCTAAACCCTGTCAGCAGCCCGTGGCCGTTCGCACAATGGGGGCTTGACATCCTCGGGCCATTCCCCCGAGCAACGGGGAACCACCGTTTTGTATTGGTAGTTGTAGACTACTTTACGAAGTGGGCTGAAGCCGAAACCTTGGCTAATATCCGGGATACAGACGTGAAGAAGTTTGTATGGAAAAACATAGTTACAAGGTTTGGGGTGCCGAATTCGCTTGTAACCGACAATGGGCTACAGTTCGACAGCAACGCTTTTCGGACCTTCTGCAGTGAGCTCGGCATCAGGAACAAGTATTCAACCCCGGCATACCCACAAAGCAACGGCCAAGCTGAAGCAGTAAACAAGACTATTTTGAACGGGCTCAAGAGAAGGTTGGATGGGGCGAAAGGAAGATGGGTGGAGGAGCTACCCAGTGTATTGTGGGCTTACCGCATGACCGCTAGGAGATCCACGGGGGAAACCCCGTTTTCTCTGACATACGGAGCAGAAGCAGTGATACCAACCGAGGTGAGCTTATGTAGTGCAAGGATCGCCGAGTTTGACCCCGTCCAGAACGCCGACCTGATGATGGAGCATTTGGATTGGCTAGAAGAATGCAGGGAGGCCGCGACCGTACGGCTCGCCGAGTATTAGCAGAAGTTGGCCCAAAGATACAACCGAAATGTAAGGGGGAGGGAATTCAGTGCCGGGGAACTAGTGTTAAGAAGGGTAGTGGGGAACATGCGGGACGTGGCTGCAGGGAAGCTTGCTCAAACCTGGGAGGGGCCATATAGAGTCACAGCCATTGCGGGTGCAGGGGCCTACTACTTGGAGGACCTTGACGAGAGGCCGCTCCCCCGACCATGGAACGCCAACAACTTGAAGAAATTCTATGCATGATCATCCGTGTAAGCCAGAACTTGTATTTCATTGAAATTAAGAGCATGATGAACGTTTTTTTTTTTTTTTATTTTTTTTTTATATATATGCTGTTTTTGATTCCGTAACCGCACACCCAGAGAATTGCAAACAAATCTCCAAGGACGGAAACCTGACTCTCGATTCGATCCAAATCGCCGAGCAGGTGGAAACCTTACAAACAAATCTCCAAGGACAGAAACCTGACCCTCGGCTCGATCAAAATCGCCGAGCAGGTGGAAACCTTACAAACAAATCTCCAAGGACAGAAACCTGACTCTCGGCTCGATCCAAATCGCCGAGCAGGTGGAAACCTTACAAATAAATCTCTAAGGACAGAAACCTGACCCTCGGCTCGATCAAAATCGCCGAGCAGGTGGAAACCTTACAAATAAATCTCTAAGGACAGAAACCTGACTCTCGGCTCGATCCAAATCGCCGAACAGGTGGAAACCTTACAAATAAATCTCTAAGGACAGAAACCTGACCCTCGGCTCGATCAAAATCGCCGAGTAGGTGGAAACCTTACAAATAAATCTCTAAGGACAGAAACCTGACTCTCGGCTCGATCCAAATCGCCGAGCAGGTGGAAACCTTACAAATAAATCTCTAAGGACAGAAACCTGACCCTCGACCCGATCAAAATCGCTGAGCAGGTGGAAACCTTACAAATAAATCTCTAAGGACAGAAACCTGACCTTCGGCTCGATCAAAATCGCCGAGCAGGTGGAAACCTTACAAACAAATCCCTAAGGACAGAAACCTGATTCTCGGTTAAACTCAAATCTCCGAACAGGTGGAAACCTTACAAGCGAATACTCTAAGGATGAAAACACGATTCTCGGTTATACTAAAGCCTGAAGAAAACCTAACTCTTTTGCAAATACTAAGTCCATTAGCGCTTTCAAATTACCCAAAGCGCCGCACAACAGGTTTTCGGGGGTACCATTCTATTAAGCGGCCATAGCACTGGCATAATTCAAGCAAAACACACAAATAGATATAAATTCATTCAACAAATTGAAACGGGAAAAGAAAACGGGCTGCTAATTAAACAAATAAAGGCAATTGTTCAGACACCACATCCCGGTGACGTAGGCAAATAAAACCAGCAAAATAAGGCAATTGTTCAGTCACCACATCCCGGTGACATAGGCAAATAAAACCAACAAATTAAAAATAAGCTAGTAAATAAAAGTAAAATCAGCTGGGAGGTTGGGTCGGCGGTGTCACTTCCTGCTGGACGGTCAGAGGGAAAGGCGGGTCCTCACCGAGAAGCTCCTGCACAGTCGGGATGCTGGTGGCCTCCATTTCCTCTCGCTCGGCGTGAGAATCGATTTGCTCAACCAGCTCCCTCATACTGGCCGTCTCCTCCTCGTCAATAGCAGCCGGGGCGTCCTGGACGGCAAGTACAGGGTTCGGAAATGGAATTTGGCCGGGGTCTCTCAGCTGCGAATCTTCAGGAACTCCCATTGCCTGGAGAATGGCAAACCACCCGGCCTCGAAACCCATATTTCGAGCCCGAGCCACCACCGGCTCTGCGGAATTTTCGGCATCAGCAAAACCTACGTCATACCACTTTTGTTCCGCGGTCGCCAAGCCTGCCCTGAGATCGGCTATCTCATCGACGTTGGAAGTGTTAAGGCTGATGGCTTCGGCTAATTTGACTTCCGTCTCATTCTGCTTGGTCAGGAGCTCCGCATACCTCTTTTCGGCCAATGCCCGGTTCTTCTCCGCAGCAGCAGCCTTCTTCTCAGCAGACTCAGCAACTTTTAGCTTTTCCTTAGCCATTTTAACTGCTGATTCCCGCGCCCCCTTCTCGCGCTCGTTTTCCTCGGCAAGCTCCCGTACCCGAGTAGCCACAATGTGAGCCATTTAAGCGGCCTAGCAAGCACGAAGGTTAGAAAAGAAGCAAAATGAAATCTATATGAAGGAGTAGATAGACAAAAGAATTACCACAATGGCGTGCCACTCTAACCGGCGCCCCACAGACTCCTCGGACCCCTCCTCAAAAGCATGCATGTCCTCGGGAAGTAGGAGAGCTTCGGCCAAAGTTTGGACAATACGGCCGCCCTCGCCCTTCTCCCACATCCGAACACAGGCAGTTGAGGGCAATGGCTTGCCGTCCAAAAGGAACTTTGGCTTCCACGCTGGAGCCACTTGGGAGGAGGACGCGCCCCCCGTGCCAGCTTCGGTTGGTGGCTCGTGGATAACGATTCCACCTGTTGGTCGGGGAGGAGTCTGGACAGTGGCATCTCCCGGGCCCGTGGAAGGTTGATCAGTAACTTTTTGTTTCTTTCGGGCACGTCCGGCCTGCGAGGAGGGTGGGGGCTGAGGCGCTTGACCCCGGCCCTGGGAAGGCGGGGGCTGATTAGGTTGCCGGGCACCTGGCACGAACCGTTCTATTGACATCACCTTCCTTGATACCATCCTTCCACTAGGTTGGATAGCTTCAGCTAGCAAGGCAGCCGCTTCTGTCACTTGTTGTTGAGGCACGGCGGCTGGATTCTCGGGAATGGGCTGCCCTTGCGCTTGGTCTCCTTGCTGTATGGCTTCGTGGGCTATCTCCCTGAGACGCTGGGATGCTTTTTCTGCGGATTCGTCTCGCAAAGGGGCTAGCTCGTCTGCGCAAGTAAACCGCCGACCAAATTCCCTCGCTTCCCCGGTTGTAAGCTTCGGCGGCAAAAAGTTTACGTACCGGACGTCTATGTATGATAGCAGGGGGCTGTCAACTATCAGTGCCTGCTTGAAAGGCTGCCAAGTAAAATAAACCGGCTCCACTCCGAGGATCAAGTGCGAGGCCCGGAGTTGTCCGTCCCAATGCACGTATATCTCGGAACGGAGGACGAAGTTTAAATCCTTGGCGTGGACGGCTCTGAGGTCCTGAACAAATACTTTGCCGTCTGCAAAAGAACAGGTGGCGCATTAGTCTCTAACAATAAAATTTTTTTACTCCAATAAGAAGAAAAGAAGAGGCGGAGGAAAGCAATTATATGAAGGGGATGGTACGAACCCACTTCACGCCGTGTAAGGGGGCAAGGGATCTCCCCGGCAAACCAATTGCCGCGCACCCTGACGAACTCCCCGGCGGAGTTCCTGTTCGAATCAGGTAGGCATGATATCAGCCGTACCCGAGCATCCCTTGTCTTTAGGTAATAATTGGTGGCTTTGCTCCCACAGAGGCTGTACATTTGGTTAATGTCATGGTGGTCTAACTGTAAGTTAAAGGTGTGGTTCAACTTACTGACACAACTAACTACCCGGTAAAAATTGGGGGGAAGCTGGTCAGGGCACAGCCCATAGTAAGTGAGTGTGTTTATCAAGAGGGGATCTACGGGGAACCTGATCCCACCTTCTAAAATGGACATCAAAGGAAAGAAGGTTGTACCCTGCCCTCGGTGGAGTTCCATATCACTCTCATGGCAGTAAGCCACATCCACTTCATCGGGAATATTAAATTTACTCCTAAAGGTGGCCAAAGCAGCCGGGGATTCTAGAAGGTAAGAGTAACCCATCTATAAAGCCTAAAACTACAAAAGTGAACTCAAAGAAATAAAGTTGAAGGAACAGGAAGGGGAAGAAAAACTTACTTTGGGTTCTAAGGAGGAAAAGAACACTGAGCAAGCAAACGCACAGAAATGTGGTCGGCAGAGGGTAAGCACTAAAGATCAGAGGCGAAGGAAAAATGGAATGGTGTTCAGAGAGGGACTATTTATAAAGCCCAAAAAGAAATGGGGGAAGAAGAAACGTTTAATCCAGCAATAAATGGGCACAATTTACGAGCGACCCAGCGAATGCCAAACGTAACCGATTCGTGCGCCGCTTCGGTTCACGAACCGTCAGGCAATAATGACGACTGCGCCTGGCGCCGCGAAACGACGCGTCTTTTGAGATGAATATTAATAAGAAGTAACATTCATAAGTCCCAGGCTAGAAGATTCCCGAGGTCAAAAGGCCCAGACAGCTCCTTGATTCTTCTCGGCGACCGAGTATGAATCAAGGGGGGGCTATTGTACGGCATCGAGATCCTAGGCCCATACAGGCCCTGGGCCCAGTCCCATACAGGCCCTGGGCCCAGTCCCACACAGGCCCTGGGCCGAGTCCCATACCGACCTTGGGCACAGGCCCAGCAGAAAGGTCCAGTTATCCTGCGCCCTTCTTGGAGCTTCCTTAATGTACAAACAAGCGTAGAGTATTGAATTCCAAGAAGTGATCGGTCAAACGTTCCCGGTCAAATGTATGAACTGTTCCCGGGAAAAGGTGATATTCACAGGGAACTGAGTTGCCGAACATAATCGGTCAAGATGGAGCCAAGTTCCAAGATCATAAATGTTGCACCGCCCTTTCACCTAAACATCCACTTTAATCAGATAATATTGGACCTTCAGTAGCACTAACGGTGGCTATAATCATAATCTCCCCACTAACCTTGGCTATAAATAGAAGAAAGTTGGGAGAAGAAAGGGTTCAGAAAATTGAGAGAAAACAGTCAAGGAAAGAGTATCAACTGAGTGTTACTTTGAGTCTTTCTTCCGAGAACGACCCATTGTAGGAAATCCTTAAGCCCACTACAAATAAATTGTGAGCCCAAGTGATCTAAGGCCCAGAAGTCTTGTACTTGGCTCCTACAGTGACGGTGTTAAAAAATTTATAAATTTGACATAAATTTTCCCTTTTTCACTTTATAGTTTAAACTGTATGAAAGATTATATATATATATATATATATAAAATTGGTTTTAAATTACACTTGATATAACTTTAAATAATGTTATATTACTTAGTATATTTTTTATTAAATATAATACTTGAATTGACACCTCTCCATGCATAAAGTACTTGGGGGGTTTAGGGGAAAGGGTTCGAATTGCGGGGTTAGCAGCATACTGTAATTATTTCTCAAAAAAAAAAAATACTTTGCAAAGTCACTTTTAATTATATTTTTTTCTTATACCTTCTATACTTGCAAAACTGCAAGATGATCAAAGTTCAATGACTATGCTCTATCAAATATTTATATTTCAAAATTTTATATTTTAAAACTATGCATAAATGATGAGTTTTTGAATTGAATAGTAAATAGTATCTAATTTTAACTAAATTTGACATTCATGTAAAAAACATAAAATATGTGTATTCCAAAGATGGAATTTTCATCAAACAAAAGTCATTACATGGTATAATCTATATATATATATATATGAGTTGGGTTCAAGTTACACTTAGCGAAACTCTAAGTAATGTTACATCACCCAATAACTTGTTATTGAATTAATATTTTGAAAATCCAACCGTTGAATTATATATTTTATATGTTCTTAACATGCATGCCAATTCTCGTATCAATCAGATGTTATTTATTATTTGATCCATAAACTCATATTTTATGCATTATTTTAAACTTCAAAAATTTAAATTTTAACAATTGATTGATGACATGGATATTAATTTTTTATCACCTTGAAATTTTGCAAGCATAAAGAATATACAAAGATAATATAATCTAATGGTGGATTTGTTAATATTCGCATCCAATTAAAAAATATTGAGTGATGTAACATTGCTTAGAGTTACACCAGGTGTAACTTGAACCCAACCTTATATATATATAAAACCGAAACTTTTGAAACTCTCACAATTTTCCACGTCAACACAATATTTAAAAAATTAAAATTAAAAACTCTATTTCACTCAAAAACAAAACCGGATAAAAGCCAAGCATTCTAGGTTTTCTCTAACGCAACCCACTACAACCTTCCCTCTCTCAAATGTTTTTTTTTTTTTGGCTCCTCTCTCTTCCTTTTCTCTGCTCATCTCAGCCAAACCCTACAATTCAACTCATACAAATCTGATTCTCATTGCCTGGATAAGTAGTGCTCAACAAGAAAGAGCCAAATTTTAACCTTTGGAGACAGAAAAATATTGAAGAGGTAAGTGTAAGGAAACTTGTTTGCTTTTAAGTTTATTAATTAATAATTAATTGGTTTTTAAGTATCGTCCCTCCTCAAACCCTAGACTTAAGACTTCCCTTCTCTTCCTTGCTCCATGATAGTCCCTACATTCCAACCAACACTCCCAAATCAATGCTTCTTGATTGCCCATTAGACTTGACAGGAGGCCTAGGACAAGTATCATGGTGCTAAAGGTGGTGTTTTTACAAATCTAAATCTACAACTAACAAACCCTAATCTTGGTATGTCCCTTTTTTCATCTAAGTTTTTCTAATACTTTTGTTTTTGCTTAATGGTTTTTTTCTAGTATTTTTTTTTTTTTGTTATTATTATTATTATTATTTTATATTTGTACCCGATACAATTTTATAATCTCATATCAGATGAATTCCCAAGTCCTAGACTAACATTGAAATCCCATGACAGATAAAACACTTAGATAATGTCGATGTTTGTCTTCTCTATGTGAGGTTACAATCTGGCCGTGATATAGGAATAAGGGTAATCATAAACCTATTGAAGTTAGGGCAAATAGGTAGTGTATCTCCAATCTTCTTTTACAAAATAGGATAATAATAGAGCATGAGATACATTGAAGAATTGAGAACAAATAGTATAAATTGATTGAACACATCTTCATACGAAGAGAACACTTGACAGCTTTCATTAATTTATTTTAGGTTTCAAAAAACATACATTTTGGTAGTCCCACAATGTTAAACATCATTTTTTTTTATTAATTTATTTATTAAATCGATTACTACTCTTCACAATAAAGAGTTTTAAATCAACTATTACTCAACGACATAGAGTTTCAAACTGACTACTACTTAGTATCATGGAAAGTTTTAAACTAACTATTACTCAACAACATGGAGAATTTTAAACCAAATTAAAGAAGTTTGACTATTTTGGTTGTCCCACAATTTTACTCATTATTTTTTTTATTAATTTATTAATTATTATGTCAAAATGAGAGTTTTAAATTGACCACTACTTAGCAAATTGAAGAGTTTTAAATCAACTACTACTCAACAACATGCAGAGTTTTAAACCAAACTAACCTACTACTATATATACAATACTACACTAAAACCTTCTATGCGGTTTACTCTCTCTACCATTTCTATCCTTTTGTTTTTACAAGACGCTAGAGTTTTTAAAGATGGAGTAAATGCTAAAAAGAAGCTAAGAGGTAATGGATGTCACTAAAATATCTTGATTTTTTATTCTCATGTACATCTTTGTTTTTTTGGATGAATACTTTGTGTTATAAAATATTTTTTTATATTACTTTATTTGCGTTTTTTCCCTAAAAGCCTCTGTGAAACTTAGAAATTTCTTTTTGTCAATATTGTTGTTTTATTTTGTTGTTCCATATTTTATAAAACTTTAAATATGATAGAAATATAAATAGTGCACATTTGTTTCATCTTTATATATATACATACATACATGCACACACACACATACAATTTGGTTTTTTTTTTTTTTTTTTTTTTTCCAAAATATGTGTATCTTTTTTTTTTTTTTTTTGATAAGAAAATATGTGTATCTTTATTTCATATAATAAATATTCATTTTTAACTAATATATATATAAATTATCATTTCATAAGATTTTATCCTGTGCATTGCACGGGTTAGCGGTATTGCTTAAAGTTAACCTTTTATTTATTTATTTTATTTTTAAAATCTGCTTAAGTTAACTTTATAAAGAGTGACGTAGGTTCACATTTTTTCCTACCAAAGGAGAGAAAGGTCCTTTTCTTTATCCAGATAGAAAGCTCCATTCCTTTATATTAATGTTTTGTTTAGCATCATCCTTCCCCTCTTTCCAAAAAAAGATGTACTTTTATATGATATTTTCAATGTTACCCAGGCCCTTTCGTTTTATAAAATCTATTTTGACGGAACTAAATTAAAGCTTCCAGTTCAGCAAAAATAAATAAATAAATAAATAAAGCTTCCATTAAGAGGAAAAAAAAAAAAAAATGCTATGTCTACAATATTTTTACAATATTTTTACAACAAATCACAGATGATTAGTTGTTATTAGTTCAAATTTGAAACTAACACTAAGATAACTTTTTTGCCCTAATAATAACAACTAGTAACAACTTGCCACTTAAGATTTATTGTAAACATATAATTTCTTTTAAAAAAAATGGTAGCTTCAACAACCCCTAACTTTATAAAAATGACCATCACCATCCTCAAATAGTAATACTAGAGTAAGATTGGCTGAAGGAGCCTAGATTATTAAAGGCCGGTTTGAAAAGCTATAGGCAACTAAATCAATGAGTACTGATAATTGGCTTCTAAGATTGCGAAAGTATTGGCTTAAAAAGCCAAATTCTTTTACTATTTAGTTTATTTTTTGTACTATTTATGGGTTTCATTCCACTTTTTGGTACTATTAATTTATTTTAGCTACCTTTTAACTTTATTTACAATACTTTCAGCAAAAAAATTTCAATTTCAACTAAATAAGTTATTCTCAAACGACTTTAAATCTTCAATTTTCAATTTCCTTTTTCTTTCCTTTTTCCTTTTGTTTTTGTTTAAATATAACATTTCAACTATGATTTATGGTAACCTTGGTTATTATCTTAGGTAAAAAAATTAACCTCAATTAGAGAGAAATTATGAGAGAGTGATCTAACATAAGTTTAAATTCTAAATATAAGTATAAGTGTTTGTGGGGTGTAGGGGGTAAGGGTTCAAATTCAAGTCTCCAGAAGGGAGCTTTACACACATATATACTTAAATTAGGGTAGAGTAGAATTTCTATTTTGCATATAAAAAAAAAAGTATTTTAATTGTTACAATGATAAATTCTTCATTAAAACTCTAAAATTCATAACAATTTTACCCAAAATAAAGGAAAAAGGAAATCTCTCTTTTCGACTTATTTTTCTTAATTAGATTGTTTATAAAACCAGTTGAAATGAGCTGTGCCCATGTGCAAGCCCCAAGCTACCCTAAGTTCGTTTTTTAAAAAAAATATTTATAATTAATAGATTTTAATTGATTTTATTAATATTCCAAACTTTAAATTTCATAATTCCAAACTCAAAAGTTTTTATTGAAAATAATTTTTAAATCTCCTAATGTTGTTAAGAAAAAAAATTATTAACTTGATAAACTATAGCAACATCTCCTAACCAATGTGCTGAATTTTATATGTTGTTTTGTTAAATAAATAATATATATATACACACACAATGCTATATCCTTTTTAAGGACATATGCAACCAGTTAATCCTTTGATTAGAAATAAAATCTCAGATAAAAAAAACATTGATACTTTTGAATTAATTTTCAATAAAAATATCATACAACATCTTTGAAAAATTAAGGTATAGATAAAAATATTTAAAATTTTTTGAGTATATCATATTTTTAACACTTCTATGTTAATTTTTTTTTTTCATTTTACTTTTATGTATTCAAATTATTATTTGAAATATCTTATATTTGGATTAATCTTTTAACTTCATATATTAATGACTATTTATTGGTTATTTATTTATTTTTTCTTATATGAAATATAAATTTTTAGTCAACTTAATTTATGTAGGCCATTTAGGCAATTGTCTAAGGTCATTAATGCAAAAAGGCTCATAATTTGGTGTTAATATAACACCATTCTTTGATAAAAATATATTCAATAATAAATATACACACACATAATTAGTCATATTAATGCCTCTAATACATTATGTTATATTATTCTAGTGTTTAAAATTTATTTATTTTTAATCATATTAGAATTTTATATTGTAGATAGTTCTTTTAATTGTATTAATTTTTGAATTATAAATATGACTATAAACTTTGAATCTAAATATGAAAAACTTTAACCAAAAAGAAAAGGAATATAAAAATTAATTAAATCTTAAAAGAAATTTATTGATAAATTTGTTAGTAGTAAATAAAATAACAAAGAAATTTAAGTGAAAAAATATATATGTTTGTATTTACTTTTAAAACTAAGGTCTTAAAAGAAGTTTTGCAAATAAAATAAAATAATTTAATTGACAAACTAAATTATATAAAAATATTATTTTCAATCTTTAGATGAATCAATCATTACAAAATTTTAGAGATATTACCTATCCCAAGATTAAAATATATAATTGGAAAAGACATTTTTTAGATTGGAGGAATATATTATGGTGATTCTTTATTTTTCTACTGTGAATATCCAGAGCAAATGATTGTATACATGTAGGTTTGGTTATATGAATTTGTGTGCGCCAACAGTGAGGCTTATAGGCCAATCCACCACTTGGGCTCACAATCTATTTATAATGTGGGCTTTGGATTTCCTACTGTTGGTAGTTCATGATTTGGAGACCCAACAACTCGACCTAATCTTACATACCTCTCTCCTTTATCTCGTGTTGCTTTCCTTTTATCTTCAGCTCTCTGTTTCCTCTCTCCCTTTCCACCCCCCCGCTCAAGATGAGTGGAGGGGTTATGATTACTCTAGGTTATTAGTGGGCAAGGGGGTCCAATTCCATTGCTTCTAAGTGGGTGTTTAGTTGGGAGTGGTAGTAGTGGCTTTGGAACTAGTTCTCGCCTCAAGAGGGATTTCGGCAGCGATATTCCCCAGGGCAATACCGACCAGCTCAGATATAGTATCCCCAAGCAATCACGCTCCCACCCAAGATGTAGTTGACCAGGCAAGCCTCGGATTATTAATCATGATGTGTACGGATCAAGATTACATGTCCAATGGGCCTTGGGTCAAGCATAGTGGCATGAGGCTCAAGCTTATGGGTTATACTGTAAGGTTGAAGTTCAAGGCTCAAGTGGGCCTGGGGACCCCGTGCCGTACAGAATTATTTAATTATCATATGATTTGTTTAAATAAATTAGTAAATCATGTGATTAAATATTTATGGATAGACTATAGTATCATTAGGGCAATTTGGTACCTTCCTAAGTACTTAGTGCTTGGGATGGGTCGAAGGAAATTACTTTGAAATTAAAAGTGACATATTTTATTAAATTTGAGAGAGTTTGAGAAACAAGAATACAAATAAAAAATAAAGATTTTTTTTTTTTTGGAGAGGAATTTAAAGATTTAAATGCTATAATGAAAACATTTTTACAAGAAAAGATAAAAAAAAAAAAAAAAGAAAAAAAAAAAAAAAAAAAAGAAGCCAAGCAGCAATTATTGGGGGCCCATTTGGTAAGAGATTTCTAATAACATTATTTAAGTATTATGAAAATATATATATTATTTAAATAACGAAAACTATTGCTCAAATAACATTACCAAATAGGACTTGGATGCCTGCACTTTTTTATTTTTTGGGGGGTGGGGGGAAGTATATGCGCACTTTGGTCTGTTGGAATTCCTGTTACGGTCTGCTCTTAAATTCACTCACTTAAAGCTTATCCTATTTTATTATGAAAAAAATTATAATAGCCAGGAAAAAAGGCCAAAAGGGTTTATGTTCTTAAATTTATGCAAAATCCAGGTTTGTTTGTTTATCTATTTAATTCAGCTTCAGCTTTTCTGCCTCATACAACTCCAAGAAAAAAAAAAAGGAAAATTAATATGTTCCTACCAATCACACCAAAAGTTCTTCGATCGAAGTTTTAAGCCTAATCTACAATAGCAGATGGATTTTTTCTCTTTTTTTAGCCTGCCGACGAACAAATGGCTTATTAATTAGATTAAATTTGCAATCAAATGAATCTTAGTATGATCAAGTATCAAGAATTAAAAGTAGAGCCAGCCAACTTTCCCAGATACCATATCTATGATTCTTGCTGTTAAGGAACTTAGGATCAAATTCTCACCATTTTCCATCAAAAACAGATCTTGTATGTAGATCTAATCCTTAAATTAAAGATCTTGCAATCATTCTAATTGTAGCATAATTTCTATTTTCATCCCTTATAAACAACTAAAAGTAGAATCTCAACAATTGGTTCTACGCCCTAGTGACATTCTGACTCAACATAAATATCTAGGAAAAATTATTGTTTTCCAAGTGAGCTGACTCGGTTGAGTTAAAACTGAGTCCATAATTCTCAACTCAAATCATAGCAATCCACATGATTCAGTTTATGTACATGGCTTGGGTGTAATGTCTTGTGCGCTAAACCTAATACGATATGGCTACGATGCGGCCACGTGTCAATCAGTACCTAATACGATGTAGCTACGATGCGGCCACGTGTCCATCAGTTATGACATATTCATATTGTATCGGGTTTAATGCACATGATGCACTTATCCAAGCTTTATCCCGAGTTTATACTACGAGTTTCAAAGTATGATTGAACAAAGAATGTTTCTAGAAATTAGTGGCATTCCACAGCATCCCTTGCCCATGAATATAAAACGAAAAGAGAAATGAGTTATTTAATGCTCCTTATAACCCCACAAAGGCCACAACATCCCGCAAACTCTATCCTAATCTATTTTGATAACACTATAAAACAAATTAAACAAAAGTATAGAATAAGGAACATGAAATCTTCTACCTTTTGTACCTTTAAGCACACATGCTTAGCTGTTAGACAAGCTTTTATTAGTACAAGTATTTTATGGTTTCACTTTTTTGGTTATCCGTACTAACACGGATTAGCAGTGTCTAGCAGCACTAATGAATTCTAGAAACTTTCAAAATGATACAATGACTATCGGAGTACAGATCTTCCGTGCAATGAGGTTTAATTTGATAACTACAAAATGGACGTTACACGCACATTTGCAAGAAGATAAGGGCAAATGAATGGTCCAAAGTGGTCTCTTCCTCATTTTTATTTGGCAAACATGATCAAACCACTTAAAAGTATTAAATTTCTAAGAGATTTCTCTATTTCAAGGGGGTCTTGTTCAGTCGATTCACTTATTCACTAATATATCCAGCTTAATTTAATGTAAAATAAAACGAAACAAAAATTAATTAAAGTTTTAGTGCTAATTAATGAGCTGATCATATCTTTTTGGAGATCTCCTCCTTCAAAATCAATTCTATTTTTTTTTTTTTTCGGAAATCAATTTTTATTTTAAACTACTTCAATATTTAGTTTTCAACCTTATCTGCTCTTATTCTCAATTTAACCTTTTATATTCCTTCTCCAATTATTATAGATAATCTTATTTTATATAATCTAGTGATATTTCTTCTCTTTTTTCTTTTTTCTTTTTAAGCAGAGTATTTGGGATTCAAGTAATCATGAATATGGGGATATGGGGTTTGGGGGTTAAGAAAAGGGGAAGTGTAATCTTCAAATGAAACTTTTTTGCTCAACAGAAAAACATAGTATCAAATGAAACTTGAAAACATGCATACTAGGACTTCCTTTTGTAAAAAGGAATATAATTTTAGAAAAAGAAAAAGCATTCAATTATTGAAAATACTTTTAGTTGATATCTATAATGTCTTGTAGTTGTTAATCCAAAAATAAACGAAAAGCGTGTGAAGCATTGTCCTAGCTCTTACCTAGCTTGGGAAATATAGAAACATTTTAATAATATTATAGTTTTTGGTTCAGTGAGTCAAAACTAAAAAGAAAAGGGTTTTTTCTTTTTTTCTTTTTTCTTCAAAAGAGAAGAAGATGTTCAAATCAATAATGGCAACTTTAAAAAATAAATAAAACACTATTTATGTCCTTTTTCACTAGTAAATATTACTTCTTCTTTTTTCCTTACAATAAGTAGAGGATAAGTAAAAGAGAGGGATTGGAATTTAGGTTTGTTTATTTATTTATTTTTTGTTGTCTTGTTCTGGTTTTTGGTTTTTTGTTTTAATAGTTAGATAGTGGGGAGAAGGAGGTGGAGTTCAAACCACACACATAAGGTTCTACAAAAAAAAATGTCACTATTACTAGGCTATTACTTGAACATACTTAATATTTTCATAATAATTTATCAAAAGAAAATACAAAAAATGTTTAACTTTTTTGCTTAATCTTAACACATTCTTATTAAGTTTGATGGACACTTATGTACCAAATTTTTTTTTTTCTAATAGACACTTTTTTTTATTCATCTACTGGTTTATCAAATACTTTATTTGCATTATGTTTATAATTTTTTTTATACCATTATATATAACATAATATATAGTATTTCAGAGAAATTACACTTTACCCTTCTAAACTATACTCCTTATTATACTTTGCACTATAAACTTTATAAATAGATTTTTTGCACCCTAAACTATAACATTTGTTACACTTTGTATCTAAACGTCAAGTTTGCTATTAACTTAGATGAAAATTCAAAATTTAAGGTACAAAGTGTAATTGAGAATATAATATTTAGGTTAGTAAAATATAATTTATTCTTTATTTTTAAGGAATTGAAAAGATGGGCAATTGAGTCTTTTTACATGGTGCCATGTTTTTTATCCAAGTTAACAACAAACTTGATGTCGGGATGTAGAGTGTAACAGGAGGTCATAAGTTTAGGGTGCAAAACATGCATTAGAAAAGTTTAAAGTACAAAGTGTACATTCGAAAAGTTAAGGAAGCAAAGTGTTATTAGGAGGAAAGTTTTGACTTTTAGGTGGTAAAGTGTAATTTTTACCATACTTTAACTTGACTCCCTTAAAACATATAAATTCTTGCTCTTTGATTGGTCATGACATAATTAAATGTGCAGCCCATAAACCATATGTCTTTTTATTTTATATTAACAAAATATCCCCCATGAACTCATCAACCACCACATTCTCAAAAAAGAAAAAAAGAAAAAAACACATCAACCACCAACTCACAATTTTTTTGAGTTAGATTTTATTTTGATCTCCAAATGCTGTGGCCCCTAATTAATTCGATCCCAAGCTTAAATAAAGCAAGAATTTCCCAATTACGTAGTACTCCACTGTCACCATTAAAATAAAGAAAATATAAGTAGCTCCCCAGGCTCAAGCCTGTCCTAGTCCAATCCATTACCATTACTATTACTATGAGAAATTATTGTGTACTACCAGAATATCATAAATGTGTATTCCCTCCTCTCACATAAATGATAGGTCTCACCATGCATTTAATTAGTGAGACTCACCATTCATGTGAGAGGAGAAATACACATTTATTATACTTCGGAAGTACCTAATAATTTTGCCATTACTATTATAAACTACTTTCTTCTGTCACAGCATGAGCATATCCTGGCCAGTGGCCACTCAAGCTCCATAGCAACCAAATTTGATACATCCTTTGTCTGCAGAAACACTTCCTTTCCAGATATAGGACCCGCCAGAACCACCACGTGTCCTCTAGGTGACGTGCCAAGATCATCAATACCCTTAATATTTTAATACCGCAATACTCAAAATGGTATCCAACAAATTCCATTTTATAAAGATTTACTGGAGATTGCATGTATCAATCTCCTTAAGAAGTAAGCTAATCCAACAGCTGCTGTAAGCCTATTGGTGTTCCAGTAATTTTCAAGTTTTAAAATTCCACCACCCACCCATATTTTATGTTTAATTTCCTAGCTTATGCTTTATAGCTAATAATTTTTATATTATATAAATGCATAAGGCCTCCCATCAAAAAAAAAAAAAAAAAAAAAAAAATGCATAAGGCCTATTACACGTGTCCAATGGCCATACGATTCTTATTTCTCTTTTGTCTCACTTTAACATCGACACTTATAATCTATCTAATTGATTTGGATCCTTATTAGAGGATGTCACCCAATCCCTCAGCAGATCTTTGGATTCCTTAAATGACCTTCTATGTAACAAAATTATTGAAATTATTGTCATCAATATCCCAAGTTCTTACTACTTGATGTAAACATTATGGTTGCTTGATTGGCATGATAAATTTGGATTAGTAATAAATCATGGGGTTTCAACTACTCATGAACAATAATAGGGATTTGTGAATAGAACACTATTTCTTTATTAAAGTGGTATGTTGTGATTAGAGTAATACAATCACTTAACATAGATCCATTATTGACACAATTTTTATTATGTACTAATCACACTAGACTACCTTAATAGTTATGAGAAATATTATAATTACACCCCCTACCCCCCTCCCCCTTCTAAAAAACAAAAAGTGGAAAATGTATTTTGGTCATTTTATAGGTGATGACGCCTTACTCTTTAAGATCACCAGTACCTTAACACAGTGGCTGAAAGGATTTGGATGATTTGAAAACGACTTCAAATTGACTGATGGAATGAAGCAGGGGCCTCGGGGCATATATAAATATGCCACAAGCACTAACCCCATGTGCCACAGAATTTGGAAGACATAGCATTAAGTTAGGCATCATACAAACAAAGCATTTGCTCTCTTTTAACATTACATGAACTGGGAGGTCATGGCAGGCCAATTGGGATGGGGTATGATGGAAGATGAGGGCTGGAGGAAGGGACCTTGGACCTCTGAGGAAGATAGATTGCTTATTGAGTATGTCAGGTTGCATGGTGAAGGAAGATGGAACTCTGTGGCTAGGCTTGCAGGTAACAACTCTGCTCTGTTAAACATCTTATTAAGCAACTTATTAATATTGCCCCAAAATTCTGTCACTTTTGTATTTCTACCTAGCTACTACATATTATATGGGCATGGAAAAAAGTGACAGGGTCTCAGCTTCATACCCCTGTCAATCATGTCAATTTTTTTATTATTAAGTTCATGTGGATAAACAAATATTAGACCCCTAAGTTGTAGCAACTTAAACTGTGAAAGGACTATTCTTTTCTACTGTCACAGTGGATACTCTTGTAAAGTTTCATTTCTGTTTGGTTTTTTGTATTTTCTTGTTACCTACTTACTGCTGTTGTAATCCCAATATCTAGGCCTATTTTCCTCTATTTTGGATTGATTGACAATATCTCTCTGTTTTTGCCTATGCAGGGTTGAAAAGGAATGGGAAGAGCTGTAGATTGAGGTGGGTGAATTATTTGAGGCCAGACCTCAAGAGGGGGCAGATAACACCTCATGAAGAGAGCATAATTCTAGAGCTACATGCTAGATGGGGGAACAGGTAAATTCTTACGCTAAGCTTCATGATCTTCAAATTTCTCAGCTTAATAACTTTTTTTTTCTCATAGTTTGATTACTGAATCATGAAATTCAGGTGGTCAACAATTGCACGAAGCTTGCCAGGAAGAACTGACAATGAGATCAAGAACTACTGGAGGACTCACTTCAAGAAAAAGGCTAAAGTCACTTCTGAAGCCTCTGAAAAGGCAAAAAATCGCATTCTGAGGAGGCAACAATTTCATCATCATCAGCAGCAACAACAACAGCAGCAGCAGCACCAACAACTACAGCAGCAGCAGCAGCAGCATCAACAACAACAACAACAACAACAACAACAGCAACAACAACAACAATTTCAACTTAATCAAGTGGACTTGAAAAGGATCATGGCCTTGCTTGATGAAAATGACAATCGGGCCACGTGTGTACCTCAAGTGAGGCAAGAAATGATCACCATGTATCCCAACACCAATGAGGAGCAAGGATACTTTTATTCCTTGCTTAACACTAACAGCAGTGTGTCTGTGCCTGAGGCCGCAAACGAGGACATAATATGGGATGGATTATGGAACTTGGATGATGTGCATGGCAATTTCAACGCAGCCAGTGTGACAAGCAGAGCTACTCTGCACAATCTAGTGGCTCCTTTTTGTTAAATTTTAACTTAGTTTCAATTTTGTTAGCAAACTAGTCTGCACAATCTAGTTTCCATCAAGATGAGAAGGCTCTCAAGTCTCAACTAGGTTGTTCCAGTCGATGTACTTGTCCTGTACTCTTGGTTGCTAATGATGCAATCCAGGTAACCTATTATCTATTTTGTCAATAAAGTGGTCCAATTTTTACACTTAAAAATGACGTGTGTATATTTAAATTGATTAAGGGTTTTTTTTTAATTAGTTGTCTGATATTAGATGTGCTTCTAAGAAAGTTCAAATGTCATGAATCAGCTAG
Organism: Quercus robur; assembly: GCF_932294415.1. Lineage (NCBI taxonomy): Eukaryota > Viridiplantae > Streptophyta > Magnoliopsida > Fagales > Fagaceae > Quercus > Quercus robur. The sequence goes on along the minus strand of NC_065539.1, from coordinate 33,847,893 downwards.
TAGTACCGTGTTGAATTTGAACATGAACACTGTATGTTGATTTTCACATAAGTACAAGAAAAATTATTATTTTCTCAACTAGGTTGTTCCAGTCGATGTACTTGTCCTGTACTCTGGGTTGTTAATGTTGCAATCGAGGTAACCTATTATCTATTTTGTCAATAAAGTGGTCCAATTTTTACACTTAAAAATGACGTGCGTATATTTAAATTGATTAAGGGTTTTTTTTTTTTTTTTTTAATTAGCTGGTCTGATATTAGATGTGATTCTAAGAAAGTTCAAATGTCATGAATCAGCTAGTAGTACCGTGTTGAATTTGATCATGAACACTGTATGTTGATTTTCACATAAGTACAAGAAAAATTATTATTTTGCTTCTTTTTCTTTTTTCTTTTTTTTAAAAAAAGTTTATTTTGCCAAAATAAAAAATTAATTTTCTTAAGATTCAAAATTCATTGCTATTTTGCCTTTTTTTTGGTCTGCTCTGCACGTACTCTTCCGGAATTACATGGAGGAAAAACATGAGTTAAAAGGGAGGAAATGTACAATATAAAGCACCAAAGGAACCAAGTAATCAGTGCAACTTTAGAATGAAAGTCATTGTTTAATCCAAAGCATGTCATTAGAACATAAAAAACCATTTACGCATATGATTACTGCATCCTTTACACTAATATATAGCTCTCATTGGAACATAAAGAAAACATTTTAGAATAGACTTACTTCATAATTCTACATTCGTACAACTCATGTTTAACTTTTCATGATCCTTGTCGTTATATTCTTTATGCAGGCATGAGTACCATATAGACAAAAGCTATCTTATTTTATTAATTAATTGAATTGTTAATCTATGTTAAGATAAGAACTAGATTCTCTGCATTGGGCATATTTCAGATTATCATTTGTGACTGCCTGATTTTTTTTTTTTAAAGAAAATTTTAATGTTATTTTTTGAGTCTTTTTTTTTTTCTTTTAGAATTTTTTTTAATTAAGTTTCTCGTGCTCAAAACTTATTAACATAAATATCTGCGATTCGACATCCTAAGAGTATCTATACTAATGTAATTCTAAATTTCAAAAAAAAAAAAAAAGTTTCTAAATTATATTGAATCCTACTCATGCATATGCAACAATTGATGGGCTATTTTATGTTATGCCTATTTGGGGAAATATTGCACTGTTGATGGGTGAAACTAGAAAGCTTTCCAAAAAATAAGATGCTCTCCTTTTGAAATAGAAATATTTTATAGTTTAGATTAAATATAATAAACTTAATGATCCAAATCATTTAGAATTTAAAAATAGCACCATGGGTGGGGAAAATGGGCTTTTGCCCTTATTTTGAAAAAAATCTAGCATAATATCCCATTTTTGAAACTATTAAGCACCGTGATCCTGTTTTGAAACTTAATTTTTTAAAAATTGAGTTACAGGTAGAACTCGACATTACTAATGTTGAGTTCTATGCATATTTTGCTACTTAATTTTTTAAAAAAATTTAAGTGAAAAAACTCGACTTTTTTTTTTTTTTTGTTGCTAAAGTCGAGTTTTAATTAAAAATTTACATATAACTCGATTTTGAGAATATCGAGTTTTATACAGAACTCGATTTTGTTAAAATCAAGTTTCAAAAACAGAAACATAGTGCTTAATAGTTTCAAAATAGAGATATTATGCTAGATTTAAAAAAAAAAAATAAGGGCAAATGGGTAGCAAACTTTGGGCTTTTAGTTTAGTGATGTCATGGTGGGTCTTCGGCCCATTTTGTGTGGTGAAGTCTTGTTAAATGCAAGCCTTAAAATTCTTTCAGGTTACGGGAGTGTTGGGTAAGGTCCAACTGTTGTAAAAATAATTCTTAGGAGCTCTTTTAAATTTTTTTTCCTTTTCTTTTGCTGACTAGGCCGGTGTATTCCAATGAGGTTAAGCCATGTGGCATGTGAAAAGAAAATTCTCATCAACAAAGACAAAACCCATGCAGGCTTTAATTTTCCTCTTTCAACTCAGATTCACCCGACTCTCAAAAAAAAAAAAAAAACTCAGATTCACCCCAAAAAGGGGAACACTTTCAACGGGGTAATCGTAATACACTGAAGCATTTTTGTCCAAGTTCATCTTATCTTATGTTACTAATTCCAATTTATTCTACGGTTTCAACTTGGTTTTATTTATATTTTCCTCTCAATTAGTTTTTGACCACGAAAAAGGAAATTAGAGTCATTTCACGATAAAACTTCAATTTATTCTTATGCTCTGTGAAATATTTGTTCATATGCTATTTATTTATATTGATTTTTGTGGTAATTGAGAAGGTGTAGGAGTTTCAAAAATAATGGAGAGTTATTGTATGGCATATAAGTTATAACTCCAATCTTTAATTCTATAAACTCCTACCAATACAATAATAAGTATAATATTTATGAAAATAAATATGGTGATAATGCTCATTATTTGAGTTATTTTTATGAGTCTATATATATATATATATATATATACCTAATTGCACCATTCCTCACAATACACATCTATATGTATAACAATATATATATGTATGTAAGAAGTGATTTACAATTATACATATTTTGAGAATGGTTGGACAAAAAATGGTGTTCTTGTGGTATAGCTTTTTCCTATGAATTAGTGCAAATTCGTGGAGCTTACAACATATGTGGCTGAGCTATTGTATCTTGGGAGCGTCGTGCTAGTGATTCTGTTACACCAGTTGAGATGTATTTTTAATATTCTTCCACAATGATGTGAAACACCTTAAAAAGAGTGAATGTCACGCCTCAACCGAGCTATGTACCACAGTGATATCTTTCTTATTATTCTTATTATTAAAAGTTTATTTGCACATTATATATAATTATTGATTTGAGTGATTAAAATATTAAGTGAAAGTTTATATAATTTGTTGTGAGCTTATTATATGATTGTAAATTATAAATTATTTTATTGTTTTTAAACCACGGAACCAACAGTTGGCCATGACTACTATCAAGAGTCAAGAGAATAACCAAAAGCTATTTGTTAAGAAAGGTGTGAAATAAGTGTCGGTTTGGAAATTGTTTATTTTTGATAACTTATTTGCATAGCATTTTTCAAAAAATATAGTTTTTGATGATTTTTACATTAAATGTGTTACAAAAAGTTAGTTTATTTCAAAAAAACTAAAAGTTAAATTATTTGAAAAAAGCTGAAACAAAAAAAATAAATAAATAACAAAAAACAAAAAAATTCAACAATTCCCGAACACAAACTGAAGTGAAACGATTGGACTATATGCTAATATATAGTTTTTATTTTAGAAATCGCAAACTGAAGCAAAAAGACAGCCCAAGGAATTGAAGCATATCTTTTGTTATTTCACTGCTTCAAGTGATTGTTACCACCACAACACCATCACCTCTTTTGTGAAGATGTTTGGGATTACATTGGACTATATATTTGCTTTATAGTTCCTATTTTAAGAATTCGAAACTATTTTTAAAATCACTAATATAGAAAAAAGCACATAAACGTGCTACCATAATTTTGATCAATGGTTTTTTTTTTTTTTTTTTTTTTTGGATAGGTAAATTTTATTCCAAAAAACCAAGATATACAACAAGGCTCAAAACACGAATCGGGGGTTCCTTCGTAGTTCCTAGTACCACAAACACTCACTATACCTAGCATTATAAATTGATAAAAAAAAGCACCCAACCTGAAACTAAACTCTCACATCCTGAGAGTGCAAGGAACAAGCTTTGACAAATTAAGAAAGTATTGGGATTCTTGACTCCCCCCAGCACAGAACACACTAACAATAAGAAAAGAAACGCCTCACATCTTTAGATGCTAAGGACATCAAAGCTTAACCTATATTACAAAATTCAGCAAAATAATAAAACTTTAGAAATGATTTTTCTATGAAGGTTAAGATTCCTTATTAGCGTTCACATCCTCCTTCACAAATTGGAGCTTCCCTCTTCCTCTGCCTCATGAAATTGAATCACATATTACAACTTTCTCTCTTGATTGCTTTAATTTCTAAAAATTCTCACAGGCTTTCCTCTTAATTAACTTCTTTGTTGATTCTCTTCCGGAAAACCAAAAAAAAAAAAAACAACAACAACAACAACAACAGTTTTGGAAAATAATTTTTGTAAGTTCTATTACTAAATATAAACATTTGTAAGTTCTTTTCTGCTCTCTGAAAATATTTTTTTGGAAGACTGTTTTCATAATACACAACTAGGCAAATCCAAAGTCTCTTTTAAGATTGAGGGTTTATCTTCCTTTAACTCTACAGCATGTTTACTGTTGGAAGTTTTATGCTAACATGTTGTCTAACAAACCTATTAGCCGTTTTGCATTCCTTTGGCAAATTGGTTCGCCCATTAGTGAACACAACCCGTTAGCCAAACTGGCCTCATTAAGGCACGTTTAATGGCTGTTACAAAGGGAAAAAGGCAAACATTTATCTCTCTCTCTCTCTCTCTCTCTCTCTGTGTTTTTGAGCCATGGAAATAGTGTGCCTTGCTTTAGGAGCAAGCACCACCCTGAGCAATAACATAGAAATGTAGTTGCAATGTGAAACAACCACAAATTGATCCTAGAAGTATGTAACAATTTCTTTCATTGGTATCAAAGCCATAGGCCATTTATCATTATTTCCAAGCCAATAGAAGGCGTTAGGAGGCATGAACCCATTTTTTAAAAAGTTTTATCATTAATAGACTTTATGTCCTTCGCTTTTGTTCGTACACCATGACTTTCTAGCAACACCACCACCACCACCAGTAGACTCTCTTTGATCTTTCGAGTCCATAGACAGTGGCAGCGCGAGCTTATGGCGAGGGTTCCCAGGACCACCCTGGCCTAAAAGAAAAAAAAAATATATATATATATATATATATAATAATAATAATTTAAAATTTTATTTATTTACCTTTAAAAAAAATTTTGAGACCACCTTGAATTTTTTTATACCAATAAAATTAAATTTTGGTCCATAATTTGAGCAACTTAATAATATATTGGAGTCTTTCAAGCAAAAAGGAAAAACTCAAAAAAAAAAAAAAAAAAAATTGAACTAAAATCTTTAAAAAAAAATTAAAATAAAACTACTACAGGCTGGGCAGTGGCTTGATTATTTCGACTAAGCACACTGCCCATTACAACACAATTTTCAATCTTTTATTATTTTTTATTACAGTATTATTTTTCCTCACCAAACATATATTACTTACTTCTTATTTTTAATTATTTTTTCTTGTTTATTCTTAACCACACACGTTTTATGTTTTCTTGATTTTTACACTTCATACTTTTAAATTTTATCACATCTTCATCTATACTTTTACATCTATGTTTTGCCTTCTTCCTTATTCGTAACTTCTGTGTCTTCTACTAGTACCACTGTGGCAGTGCCTCTTCTCAAGTTTCGAGTCTCAAATTTCTCAATACGGATTTTTTTATAGCTATACAGGTACCTTTGTTCATTTCTTTTCTTTTCATTTTTTTTTTTTCATTTTGAGGTTTTTTGGTTTATAGAATGCAAATTTGTTTTGGTTTTAAGAACAATTTTTTTTTTTTTTTTAAGTATAAACTTCATGCCGGCCAAATCTTGAATTTCGGCCGGTATTTATAGAAACACTCCGAAACACCAGAAATAGACCAAAATGACCTAAAATTTTTTTTGAAGTGAAATAAGATGGGTTACTGTTCCGGTTTGTTTACCAGCACGGTATTTTCCGGCCGTTACAGCCGGAATAGAATGGAATTAATAACATTGAATCAAACCTAATTACCTAAAGGCTAAAAAGAAATAAGATTGTGTAATTTATACTTCTTAAGGAACACCCTGAACAAAATTCTTGGAGCCGCCACTGTCCATAGGAACAAACATGTAATTTGGATAAATGTGGAATGAGATCAATTTATTTTTATAGGAGTTACATGTTTGGAACATGACTTTTGTGGTCTTGAATATCTCTTTAAATACTTGACCTTTTTATTCAATGATTCTTGAGTCTAAAATTGTAGGACCTGAAGGGATTTGGGAATCCCATCCGTGTAACTCCCTGGAGTTACTCCCAAACGTTGCCTTGGGCTGTAACTCCGCTCCTCTTAAACATAGAAATTAATGAGTTTATGACAATCTAAACCCCACTGTCGATACCCCAAAAATACTTTTTTGATAGGTAATACCCCAAAAATACATAACAAATTTAGCAATCTCGCAAAGTGTTATAGAGTGTTGGTGAGACTTGTAGGCTATGGGTATAGTTTGCATCCCTTTAGTATTGTGTAACACCATCGGTAAACTGATTTGATCGTGTTTTACTCAAGCTAAAATGAAGAACTAGTTTGAGTTGCTGGTTTGCATGGAGTCTAGCCTTAGATAACGTAGAACAACCTCGAAACTCCTATGAGACCATCGATTTAAGCCAAAAGAGGTATTCTGAAAAACAAAAAATAAATATTCCACTACTTGATCTTTGTTTATAACATTTGCATTAGAGCAATATTAGGTTGTTTTCGTGTCTTATGCACCTTACCTCTCTATTAGTATTGATGTGCAAAATGCAAAACATGATCTAGAGTTAAGTTACACATGGGTCTTCAATGGCATCTCACACAAATGAGCACCAAATTAGGGCCAGCTCTTACCTTAGGCAAGTTAGGTAACTGTCTAAGACCCCCAAATTAAGGTAGGTCCCCAAATTTTAACCAATTATGTTAGTTATCCAATTCCCAAAAAAAATTATAATCAAAATTAACTTAAGAAAAATATAATTTCGTCATAATTTTTTAGTATTTAGTTTTTAATAGTATTGTACCTTTTAGTTGTATTGTATAAAAATGGTAGATTATTCTCCAAATGCATGTATAGCTTATAGAATTTTATTGAAAATATTTGTTACAGTTGCTTCTGCAAAAATAATTTTTTCATAATTATATTGATAAAATAATATCTAAGATCAACAATACCTGCAGGTAGAATTTTTTCAATAATTAAATTATGAAAGTTACATAGTGTGAGTATGGTTGAGTTGTATTGTCTCTCATACATAATTTTGAATGAATAGATTAAAATCAAGTTTAATAATGCACACTAGTGGCACAAGTGATGATTAGGAAGTTTAGCAAAATCTCGAACTTGTAAGATGTGCTAATAATCTAAGTTATTTTAGATTGAACATGGAATTTTTTTATTGAATGCATGTGTAATATCTCATTGTTAAAAATTTTGTAATGAAATAGTCTCAAAAGGTATTGTTGTTGACCTTAACAAGGGAGAAAAAGTGGATGGAGATAATTACGATATTTGGCATCACAAAATCCATTGTGTGTTAAATGAGCAAGAATTCTTGGAAACTTTAACTCATTCGTCGAGTCTACTTGAGTAAGGAAATACTGAGCAACACCGACGTATCCTTGTTGGCTATGAAAGTTGGGGCAAGAAAGATTGGTGTGCACACATCACTATGTTGAGTAGCATGCACAACTATCTTATTGGTGAATTTGAGGAGTATCCAATTGCTCAAAATATGTAGAATGCACTTAAGCTGAGATATGGAGGAACATCAACCACTAGGCTACATGGGTTAACTATGAAGTTTGACTCTTATAAGATGCGCACTGACCATACAATAAAGCAACAACTTAGGGAAATGTCCTCCATGATTTAAGAGCTTGAGCAGCTGACAAAAATCTAACTGACAAATAATAGATCCAGACAATGATTTGTTTACTACCAAGTTCCTGGGAGATAATGAGGGCGTTTGGCTTGCCCGTTTTCCTGCGTCCACGTTTGGTGCTGCGTTTTCTTTGTTTTTTGTTTTTTGTTTTTTTTCCTTCTGCCCGCATAAGTTGACTTTGGTGGACAAAAATTACTGTTTTGCACTGTAGCAGTACTGTTTATGTACTGTAGCAACACTGTTTACACATTAAAAAATATTAAAAATGGGTCCCACGGTACTTTTCACACATTTAAAAATTATTTTGCTACAGTGTTTTCAGTTTTCAGTTTTCAGTTTTCAGTTTTCAGTTTCAGCAACAATAAGCTCAATCCAAACGGACCCAATGAGCCAAAACATGCACATAGCATAATGAGAACATCAAAACCTTTAATGATGTGGTGTGTAATTTGGAACTTGAAGCTGAGCACCTAAAGGCAGGCAAGCCGAATATTTATGTGCACATGATTGATATCAGCTCTAATAAGATATCTAAGCCTAAATGCAAGTATCCTAATTAGGCTCCTGAACATACAGGACCTTTTGGACCACCGCCTGAAAGGGCTAAAGATTGTCGAGTGCTACATTAGAGGGATGCACTCAAAGAAGGAAAATTCTAAGTTAACTTGCAATAACTATGGAAAAAAAAAAATGACACTTTACTTGTGAATGCACTGAGCTAAAGATTGTAACTTCTCTCTACCATGCAAAATTACTTTAGGTGTTACCTTTTTTGGCTCAATGCATTCACAAGCAAAGTCTCATTTTTTCCACAATTATATCAAGTCAACTTAGACTTGTCTTTCTTTGCGCACCCCCCTCTAATGTTGTGCTTGAAAATCTTAACCTTTTGTGAGAGTGCCTTTTTCGTGGCACTCAGGCCCAAGGATCCCGGGTCTAAATGAAAAGGGAGGATTTGGTGAACCGGGCCTTAACTCACCGCAGCTAACGAGCTGTTTAAGAATCAAGTGGGGTGCAGAGGATGCTCCTGACAATATAAAAAATGACAAGCAAGGATATCGAAGAGTGCCAAAGATTAACAAGGTAAATTCAAAAGGAAAGAAACAGGATTAGAAAAGCGATAAGAAATTAATGCTGAGGGGATCCCGGGAAATATGAAGCATGTTTTATTAATACATTATCTGTTGGATTACAGAAAGCTCACTAGGACGTGATACAAGGTTCAATCAAGCTCAAAAATTACAGTCTTGAATGGCTATTTCAGCCTTCAAAACTTGCAAAGTTTGATTCTCGTTGAATCCGAGTATGTGCAATAGTGGCTTTTACAGGATACCGAGAAGCAATATTTGTTTTTCCCTTAATATTTTCTCTTCTTCACAGATTTTTCTGGTAGTTTTTCTAGAGGATTTCTTCTTTCTGGTGTTTCTCTCTTTTTTCGCTGCTCCTTCTTCACAACCCATGCCCTCCTTTTATAATGGGGTTTTTGGTCTTCCCGGGGAACCATTGGTTCCCCTGTTTTGCTCTTTTACAAACAGAGCATGTCCTGTTCCCATCATCTCGGTAAGTCCCGTTTCCGTTTTTTCTCATTTTTTCCTTCTTTCAGCTCTGATTCTTTTGAAAGTTCCTGGTTGGCTATCTTCTTTGGGATGTGCTGAGGTATGCCCTTCTCGGCATACCCATTTCTGGCGTCTTCCACTTTTCCCTTTTCTTTCCCATCTGAGCGGAATCCTGTTCTGCCATTTTTGAAAGTCGTTTGTTATCATTCTTCTTCCCTGTCCTAGTTCCCCAAGGCCTTTTCTGTCTGTGCCATGAGAGGTCGCTCGAGTTCTTTTTGCTTTTGTTTCTTGTTTTCTTCTTCTGTCTTTTTCTATCCAGTTGTCCCAGTCTTCCTTTTTCTTTGTGCCTGAAGGGATCCGCGCCTATTGATGGTTCCTGAGGATCCTTGCTTCTTATACTTTGCCGTGGTCCTCTTTTTTCTGGATGCTTCTTTTTCTAGGCTTCAGGATCCTCTGGGCCTTTCTTTTATTCCCTCATGGGTCTCCTGTATCTATTACTTTGGGCTCAGCTTGAATTTTCCTTTTGGGCTTATTTCACTATGACCCTTTTTAGACCTCAACACCTTTTTAGGTGGTGGTCTAGAAGGTCCCACCTATTCGAGAGCATAATTAGGGTACTTGCATTTAGGCCTAAATACGTTATGCGAGCTGGTATCAGTCATATGCATAGAACTATTTGGTTTGGCTACCTCCAAGCACTTAGAGTCAAGATCCAAATGACGTGCTACATCATCGAAAGTTATTATGTTCTCATCATGTTTTGGCTCATTGTCTCCTAGGAACTAGGTAACAAACGAATCATTGCCTGGATCTATTGTTAGCTGCTTTGAACTCTCGGATCACGAAGGACATTGCGCAAAGATGCTACTTTATCATATGGTCAGAGCTCATCTTATAGGAGTCAAACTTCATAGCTAACCTGCGCAACCTAATGGTTGATGTCTGTCCATATCTCAGCTCAGGTGCTTTCCACATGTCATGAGTAATTGAAAAGCCCTCAAATTCACCAATAAGATCATTGTGCATGCTACTCAACATAGTGAAGCACGCACACCGATCTTTCTTGCAACAACTTTCATAGCCAACAAGGACACTTTGGTGTTGCTCAATGTTTCCTTGCTCAACTAGACTCAACGAATGAGTCAAAGTCTCCAAAACCTCTTGCTTATTTAACACATAATGGTTTTTGTGATGCCAAATATTGTAATTATCACCATTCAGTTTTTCTCCCCTGTTAAGGTCAGCAACAATACCTTTTGAGGTTATTTCATTACAAAAATTTTAACAATGGGATATTACACGCATTTAAAAATATTCCACATTCAATCTAAATGAAGCTTAGATAATTAGCAAAGGTTGCGAGATTGAGAATTCACTAATATTTCTAATCATCTTTGCACCACTAGTGTTCAATATTAAGCTTGATTTTAATCTATTCGTGCAAAATTATTTGTGGAAAACAATACAATTTACCCATACTCCCATTCTTCCATACTTCTTCTTTTTTTTTCTTTTTTCTTTTTGATAGGAAGATACAGGGTTATCAAGGGTACAAAATAGTTGGATCTTCCATACTTCTTAATTCTAAGCATATCTACAAGGAATATGCTTTTAAAATAATTTACCATTGTGTAAATTTCAACAATTAATTATTAAGCTAACTATGCTTCCAAAAATTAAACTCATGAGAACAACACATATAGTCATGTTATTATTCACCAAGAAATAATTCTTGTTTTGTTGCGTATTTATCATTGTGTAAATAAATTTCACTAAAAAATAATAATAGAATTATTAATTTAGAGTTTAAATTGATTCATATAATTAAAACATGCCTCTATATCTCTTGGTATTCATAAAAACATTTTTCATGCATTTTAGAACAACTGGGCTTTAAATATATATATATATATATATATATAAAGAAATCACATAATATATTATGGCCTCATTTCCACTAATTAAAATGCACAAAATTCATTTTCATCAAATAAAATCTTCTCATACCTTACCTTCACGGCTTCACATAATAGGTAATTACTGATCAAAAAGAAAATAAATTTCTTTCCTAACTCACGAGGTAAACACGTTGTAGTGGGCCTTTTTGGTTAAAATGGGCTAGGCTACCTCCTGCGATATGGGGTCCGAGTGTTCTAGGTATGGGAGTTGAGACCGGTCTAATTGGAACTTAACTTGGTCCGGCTTGTGCAGAAACTATGCCTCGTCTGCCAGGAACGCGCTTACGACGAGCAGAACTGTTTCAGGTGAGTTGCGGCAAGCATATATGATAATAATAATAAAATCAAATACTTTGAGATCTTTATTAAGATGAACAGATAAACCTCATTTAAGAAAAAGATAACTACAGTTTTAACAACAATCTTTTTATAAGAAAAGTGAAAGGGAACAAGTGGGTGGTATGTGAACTTACTGAGAGAGTAAATAAATTAGATCGAGTCTGATCCGTAGGACCGAAACCAGAAAGGGAAGAACACCTCTTCTCAAAGTAAATAATCTCAGGAAGATCCTGTCGTAGAAATTAATCACTTTGAGGGAAGTGGACCTGAATGGTTGGCACTTAAGAACACTTTCCGTTTCCGGCAGAGGGCAGGATTTTGAGAGAGAGAGAGGGAATGAACCTATTAGTGCATGTCTGCCGTTCTCACTCTCTATCTTTTTCTCTCCTTCCTTTCTAATATTCCTTTTTTTCTTAATCCTTCTTTTCTATTTCCTGGTTTTCAAGTTTTTAAGTACCGTAGTGCTTATTGTTGTTGTTATGTTGTTTCCGTCCCCTTTCCTGTACATGGCAAGGGCCTCTTTATAGTGCCTACCGTGACCGGATTTTACTATTTTAGCTCTTAACCACATTTATCTGGTCTGGGTGTACCTGCCGACCACCACTGGTCCGACTGTGAGCCACTCCCCATCGCCAGACAAAAGAAGGCTATTTTGTTTGTTTGTTTGTTTGTCTGCCGTGGCACCATTTCCTGCTACAGTGTGGGTACACTCTCTCTCCATATCTCTCATGGCATGCACCTAGTGATTCCAGCTCAGCTTTACCCGTTTGGGTGGTATGTCATCCTAGCAGGACACTTCCCCCAAAAGAGCCCTAGCAGAAACCCCAAAATAGGTTTTCCCCTCTCCCCACCACCAAACCATACCCCCTTACCTTTGACCCATGACCTCACCATGTCCTGTATTGGCTGGTACAGGCTGGTGGAGTTTGGGCCTTGCGCGTGCCTCTCTTCTATGTATGTCCAAAATCTGCCTGCTGCTCATGCATCTACCGCGATTGGTCTACACAGTCTGCCATCCGTTCTTGACCATTTTCTAGTTTTCCTTTTCTTTATGGCTTGCCCTATTTGGGGCTAGGCCTTGCTTGATGGTGGGCTTTGCTTTTTCCTCAGCCCACCCTTCTTCCTACTACTATCTCCTTCCATATCACTCTATCATTCCTGCTGCGGAGTTTAGTTTTATTTCAATCTGCCACTTATTCTTCCCCTAATGGTCCAGCAAGACCGTTGGTTCTTGTGTGTTACACTACTAGTGGGCTCCTGTGTCCCATTTGTTTTCCCTTGAGCGTTTCAGACCCATTTGCTTTCCTTGGGCTTCCTCGGCCAATTTCCTAACTTCGCATTACCATGGGTTTTTACTGGATTCTTTGGGCTTCCCTGGCCCAATTACGTTACTCCTCATCCTTAGGGTTCATGGGCTTGCCATCAACCCCTTACTTTCTTTGTTTTCATTACTTTGGGCCTGCCGCAGCCCATTCTCACTTTTCCACATCATATATTGCCCATAGTTTGCTTTTTCTCTCTTTCCGGGCTCCTTTAAGCCCATTTACCTCTTCAAGACCCATTTGTTAATCTCATGGGCCTGTGATCCATTATTCCTGCCGCTTAGGCTTCATGGGTTTTCCATCCGTTTGCCAACTCCTTTCTATCCATCTTGTTGGGCTTCTTCCTTCTACTTGGGCTTCCGAAATGGCCATCAACACACGTCACTAAACTATTTTATTTAAATAACCACTATATGCACACACAATTTGACAATTTTACCCTCACTCATCAAAGAAAAAATTGCTTCACCACGGGATCGTTCTTCATCATTTAGTTGTTGTCAGCAAAATTTGCTAAATAGTACCATTTTTGAAAGAAAAAAAAAATGGTGAATAGCATGTGACTGAAATAATTAGTTAATTAGAATGTTTTTGAAACTCGAATTTGGGCTAGAACTCGAATTTGACAAATTCAAGTTCCAAGTAGTATGCACCAATACTGATTAGAACTTGAGTTTGTCAAACTCGAGTTTTAGCCCAATCTCGAGTTTGACAAAATTGAATTTCAAAAACAGTCTACTTAACTAACTAACTTTGTCTATGTGTTATTTTCCTAAATTATTTCTAAAAACATGCTATTCTGCAAATATTGCTGTTTTTGCCCCTAAAAACATTGCTTTTATTTTTATTTTATTTTGCATCAAGTGCATGCTTTGCAAGCGCTCGTTGTGTTTCCAACAGCAACAACCACCGCCTTTTTTTTCTTTTCCTCTTTTTACGGCGAGTGGTTTATGTGAAGGACGGACCTCCTTTGAGCCACTCACGTTCCACACTCTCTTCCAGCGAGAGTGGCCTTTGCTAGACCAAGTTGTCTTCAACCTCCAGCCCTCCAACTTTTTAGAAAAAAACTTCAGTTTCTCAACCAAACTTTGCTTCCCAATAACTTGTTCATTTTGAATCCATTTTTAATTGCCATATATCAATTTAAAAAGCTTATGAATAGTAGGTTACAACCATATAAAAGTTTTTTTTTTTAAAAAAACAAACAAACAAACAATGAAGGTTTGAGATTTCAAATGGCTCATGGCTGCTAAGGTTTCAGTTAGCTTGAACCACTTTCCTTATACCTCACAAACCATTCAATAGATTAACATGAAATTTAGCCATAACCATACTCCATATGAAAGCTATCACATATATAAATTTCATAGTATTTGGTGCTCATTTGTGTGAAATTATATTAAAGACTTGTGTGCAGTGTGTAATTTAACTCTAAAACATGTTTTGCATATATTGATGAAGTCAATTTCGTCCAGATGGAGTATGAGTCGTATGACCAGAAGAATCTGGCGTCCTGCACAAGAGCAAGGAATTGTGTTTCTCTCGGAAAGGTCACCGGCGTGGTGTGCCAGCCAATGAGCCTCCAATGATAAAGTCAAACACTGGGGAAGAGAATGATAATGAATTAGTGGAGCTATGAAAGATGTGTTCGTACCTTTGCTTGAGGTTTGATGTGGTTTATATAGGACTTGCTTTTTTAGCCGTTGGAGGCTTTCAATAGAGGCTTAAATGCCTTCCTGTAACGCCTCTGGTATTTTAATTGGGTGATCTGAAGGTCTCTCCAAAGGTTATGTTATTGTGTTCGTCTGTGTGTAACGGCTCATGCATTTAATGCTCTTTTATGGTGCTTTGGTCATCCAATGCCTTCTCTGAACGACGGGGTTTTCTTGGTTCATCACATACCATCACTAACAAAGAGTTAAGGAGGCATTAGATTATTTAGACACATGAAAACAACCTATTAACGCTCTGATAACAATGTTATAATCAGAGATCAACCAGCTGATTTTTTTTTTTTTTTTTTTTTTGATTTTTCAGCATACCTCTTTTGGCTTAAACTAATGGAAATCACAGAAGTTTCGACGTTGTTCTACATTGTCCAGAACTAGCCTTCTTGTATACTGGCAACTCAATAGACGAATGCATACTATACCCACAGTCTAAGAGCCTCATTAACACTCTGTAAACACACTAAGAAAATGCTGAATTTGGATTGTTTTTGTGGGGTATCACTGGTGGGATTTATATAGTCATAAACCCATTAATTTCTACGTTTAATCGGAGTGGAGCAACAGCCTAAGGCATTACTCCATTGAGTAACACTTGGGAGTTACTCTAGGGAGTTACACGGAGGGGCATGCCCACTTTGGGTGCCCCTCTATTTCCCTTTCAGTTTCTAACAAAATCAACGTTTGACTTGATTTAAATACTTGATAATTGTATTCTATTGAAGACACTTTGGAGTTAATCAATGTACATCATGGCAGATTTATTTATTTTTAATGATTATAATATCTGAATATTTCTAATTAGAATAAGACTAACTGAATCTGCTATCTCTTCCCTTTGTGTTTTACAATACGGATACGTGGGTTTGTAACATTAACCATATATTGCAAAATACCATATATAACCATATAGCTCAACTATCACATTTTGGTGTTTGTAACAAAGATATTTAAGATTCAAATTTTACTTAATTTACTTGTAACAATCAAATTTTATAAATAAAAAAAAAAAGTTTTAAAAAAATAAATAAATAACTTGCAATCTTTACCATACTATCCAAGATCAATGTCTAAATTTACATATTATTGGGCAACCACAACAACAACAACCAAGTTTTAATCTTATACATTTTTAGAATCTATTGAGAATCCTCAACATACTAGTTAGGGTTAGCCATATGTATTCTTTTATACTATGTACTCCTTTGGAATTCATACTCTGTATTACTTTCTTAAATGACATGTCCTTTTTTACTACTATTAATGTTATTAATTTTCGGTCTTCTTCTACCTTCTTTTTTATTCTCACTGGGGCATACTTGCTCTCCTTTAAACATGTCAAATCATCTCAAGTGACTCTCCCTTATCTTTTTGTCAATAGAGACAAAGGGTCTCCCCTACAAAATTTTCTCATTTTGAATTATATCTTTTCTTGTATTTACATTTATCTATCTTAATATTCTCATTTCAATTTCTCTATATCTCAAGTATCTCTCCCTCATCTAATTTTTTCTTATTTCTCCTTGTCAGACCACCAAGTCTCCTTAGTCGGTCTCTCATATCCTTTAGAATTTAGCCTCTCTTTTAATACAATTAGCCATTACATTCCACATTTTATCAATATCTTCGCTTAAATCTCACTTTCCTTCATTGATTATTTTATCTTTAAACATGTTTATTCCTTTTCATCCCTTGAATTCTCTAGTTTCTTTGTCTAATATCTCTTCTTTTCCATCTTTCTAATACAAATATTTAGTACCAGTGTACCATTAACCTATTTTGAGTGGTTACCCTCTCTATTGGTGACTATCTCATTTGTTTATGAGGGCATTTCCAATGTGCACATGAAGCTACAAAAATTCTATGATCAATACCCCAAACTGAGATCGAAATGTCTAAATTAGACACTAAATTGAAATGTGAGGTAGACATGCCGACTTTTTTTTTTTTTTTTTTTTTTTGAGAATAGACATGCCGACTTAATATCAGATTAAGATGTTTGCGTTAAAATTATGTAGTTTGGAATACACTTAGTAAAGTTTCATAATTTAAAATGATTGCTGCAATAAACTCAATTTTTTTTATAACAAGTAGCCAATCTCTGCTATTTGTATTAAGATCTTTATATATGTTGCTTTCATTACAGTCACCGTGACAAAATGGTGGAGACATTGTTTCATTGTGGTCAGCATGTGCTAGGGCAAATAAGTGCTAGAGCAAGCTAAACAACGAAAACTCTTCATCAGCACGATCAAAGACAGCACTAGATAATAGGATAGTTGTCAGTGTCATGAGAGGACATTTTAACATGATTTTATTTATTTACTTTTTCCTTCAATTGCTTGACAATGTAATCTGTTTGTCTGCTATCATAGTTTTCAGGACTTGTATTAAAGTTTCTAGTTTCTACTATTTTGGTACACCCATCTAAGCATGCAACTCTAGCTATTTATATCAGCTTGGCAGTCACAAACTTGGTGCAATTTACCATCTTTGTGCTAGTAAAGGGGGTGGATGAGTGGATCAGATAATGGGTAAGGCACTTAATTGTTAGTACAATTTTTTGTTAGTTTATCTAGTTACAATGGGCCTGTTTGGTTTGAGAAAAAAATGGTGTATTTTGTATTCATTTTCAGTTTTTTATGGGACTCACCATTAAAAAATTTGTTTGACTTTGTACTTTTATTCCGTTTTCATTTTTACTTTTTAGTATCCAAAAAAAAAAGGATTTGAATGCAAAAATTGAATACAACTTGGGCCCATTTGGTAGAGGTAGAGAAGTTTGAGTAATGTTGTTTATAGTTTTTTGAAATACGTGTGGGTAAAAAAGTATGTAGAAATATGTGTAATATTGTTTAAAAACTGAAAACAGTAGTTTAAACTTGTTTACCAAATAGGCCAGTGTTTTCATTTTTTAAAAATGAATACGGTGGCATTTTTGTAAAAAAATCAAATCTATAAACCCGATTATGACTGACTTGTCACATCAAAGAACTCTCTCTCTCTCTATTTGTTGGTGGTTGTCAAAAAAAAAAAAAAAAAAAAAGATGAAGGGAAGATCTGAATATGAAAAATAAGTACAGAAAATAGAAAATAGAAAATAAAAAATAAATACAACTTCAATACAAAACAAACAGCCCTATGTTTTTCTACGTGGGAAAAACTACCACAATGGAAGAAGATGCTACAGAATTGCACCAACGTCATCTATAGCATCAAAATTGATGCTTCAAAATGTCATTTCCTTGCTAGCTATGGTTAGCTCATGGCATGTGAAATGAATAGTGGAGAACTTGAACATTTTTGGTTCAGCAGATAAATGTTTCATGGCACAATTTTGGACTGGAAGCTCACCAATATGTTCAGTTTCTCATAAAAGTGTCATCCATAATGTTACGAATTCCATTTCCATTCTTATTATGGCTTTCATTCTCTACTTTGGGTTTACCCTCATTTTTATCCATAAAAACCACCAGTGTC
This sequence comes from Quercus robur, assembly GCF_932294415.1. NCBI lineage: Eukaryota > Viridiplantae > Streptophyta > Magnoliopsida > Fagales > Fagaceae > Quercus > Quercus robur. Next base: position 33,829,823 of record NC_065539.1, on the reverse strand, counting down.
GTGTACAAAGAGCATTTTGGATATTCATCCATGCACAACCTCACTAAATAGTTCGATTAATATGGCATGTGAGCACATTCATCTGTGTGCATGTATGCATCGAGGGGAACGCATTCAAAATGGAATTAAAGAGAATCCCCATCTTTTCCTTATGCACATCTTCCACATGAGAAACATTCTATTGTCAACTCCCAGGAAGGGTCATAGTTCGTCTTACACAAATGACGAAATTTTTTTGCCAATGCCTCGTTATATATAAAAAACAAAAAAACAAAAAACAAAAAAACAAAATTTCAGAAGTTTCTACAAGACTATAACAGAGACCTACACCAAAACAGATTTTAGAGCATAGATGATCAAAACCGGTCAGATCCTCAAGAAGCTTTTTTATACTGGCACGGAAGAGAGATGACTTCTTGTGTCCTTGAAAAGAGTACTAAATGAGAAACTTGTCAGGTTGGTGCTCAGATGTCAGAACTGATCGATCATATATACAATTCTGAAACAATGATTCTCATACTACAAAATGATTGCATTCTTCCTGGGTCCAAAACCATTCAACATGGCAAAAAACCCCTATCCCTGAGGCAGAAACAAGATTAGTCAATGACAAATGGAGCCTTGTCTATTTCATTGGTTCAAGAGAATCTACATGACAAATGGAACTTGAACAATCCTATGATTCCTCTCTTCTGTATTTTGTTCTCTAAAGAGAATGTGACTATATATCTAGCTTCTTGACCTCTGTCTCAGATTCTCTCCCACGCCGGTAATCATAAACTGAACTAAAAGTCACTCTTCCAACCCTTCTATTTCTTCGAGTTCTTTTACTCGTGCCTTTTTTCCTTTCCTTCTCAGCAACCACTTGTGTCAGGGGTAAGTGATGAATCCATGCTAAAGGAACTAAAGCTGCAAGGAACTGTACCAGAATTCCCTCAGGCAGCCTTGAATAATCACCGGATGTAATTCTGAAAAGTGAAGCTAATCCAACACCGAAAAATCCACTTATTATTGATGATAAACACAGGGCTGATCCTAAGAAAGAAGTGAGAGATCCTTCACAACCACGAGGACATAAACTTGCTAATAGCACTGAAAAAGGGAGGAGCTTGAATTGTGCAAGAGTTTCTGCTAAACCCGAAAAGCATAGAGCGAATATCTCATTGGGAATTCCAAATTTAAGATTGATCTGTTTTACTAGAACAAAGTCAAGAAGAAGGGAAGAAGCATACAGAATCTGCACCCCACCAATCAGTTTCCTCATGGAAACCTTTTTCCAATATCTATCATAAAGTACAGTTGTCGATAGAAGCACCAACTGGCTAATCACCCGAGACAACCCAATGATGGAAGGATCTAGATTTAGACACTGTGTTTGATAGCAAAACATAGAGCCCGAAAGAATCGGGACAATGGCAATAGAAGCTACAATCCAAGTAAGGGGGCAGGAGATGCTCTCCTCACTAATAGCTGATACAAGATCAGAGAACTTCTTTCTAATACTTTCAGGGATTGATTTGTTTGCAAGAAAATGAATTGATGGTTGTGGTAAACCGAGAGATTCCTCTCTTGTTGTCATTGATATTGCAAGCTGAATTGAAAGGAGAAATGCAAACACAAGAAACATTGTTCTAGGTGGTGCTTTCAGTAAGAAAAATCCTCCAATTAAATTGCCAAGGATTCCACCAGCTGCTAAAGCCATGAATACATATGACTGAAGGCCATTTATTTTGTGTCTTTGGCCATACTCTGCAACAAGAGCATCTTTTGCGACTTCTGTAATGGATGCTCCAAAATTACTGAGAAGAACACAAGCCACAAGGGTTGGAAGAGACTCACCGGCAAATGGGATTAGTGCCAGTGGCCCCCAAGACAGAACCTGCAAAAGAACTGAAAATTTGCATTCTATCAGTGTCTTTTAGCTGATTGACAATTAACTGGCTCTAATGGAACCATGACTTTTACATAATCTTTATGTGCAATTTGAGGCTTAGCCTTAGTTTGACAGAAAGATATATTTACCCATTAGAATACCTGTCAACCTTTTCTAAGTTCAAAGTTCTAACGACAAGGGTCAATTTTCAATTCTAGTAGAATTTTCAGATTGATTCACAATAATTATTATCATCTAACAAGAACGTAGTATTCAAAGTCTAGCATACATAAGAAACTCAGAAATTGAGACAAGTAATATGATTTTTGCTTCTATTGTCTCATCCAAAGTTATTTTTCCAGTTTCTCGACTGATACATTATATATACCATTTACGGACATTTTTACAAGGCTCCACTTGAAATAGCCTTTTTAAGGTTAAACTAGCCTTTTACAACTGAAATGTATACAGTCAACTCCACCCGAACAAATTTTTAATCATAAGTATTCTGAAATTTTGGCACTCAATTTTACTTTCCATTCTCTGTTGAAAGAACTTTTGAACAAAGAAGCAGACAAAACGAATCAAGGGAAAAATTGAATTGGAAGAAAGATCAAGAAAGCAAAACCAAACAAAGAAAAGAATAAAGAGCTATATAATAAAAACCAGAATCTTGAAGCTAGAAGAACTTGTCAAAACAACAAATGAAGTGTTTTGCATCATTAACATGAATAAAACAATAAGAGGACACCTCAAAATTAAAACAGTCAATGAGATAACAAATTCAGGAATAGAATACAAAAATTAAAATTGAAAGAAGAAGAGCAAATGAACATGAAAGTTCTTAGAAATACAGGTCTAAATAGAACTGAAAATGAACATAATGGAGACAAAGCAAAACAGATTCTAACTAACCTCCAATGGAAACATAAGGTATTCTATGAGCACCACCAATATAGAAAGCATCAGATAATAGTCCATAAAGAGGCTTAGCCACCATGGGGAAGTTACCAGCATTCTGAACCAGCTGCAATGTTGAAGGGTGCAAGTTAAGACTGTGTGCCATGTGAACGTTGACAGCCAGCCATGGGAAACACCTAAAACCCTGCACCCAATACCCAAACCCGCATAAAAACAACATATGTTGGCTACCCACTTGGGAAAAACCTCTACTCTCCTCATATCCACTCTGTTTCTGGCTTTTCTTGTAATAGACTTGACTTGGGCTCACTGTGATTGGGTTTCTCAAACGGGTACTGGGTTTAGTGAATATGTCAATGGTGTTTTTGGGGCCTTGATGGTAGAAACAAAAGATGGACTTGGAGTTTGAGAGAAAAGACTTTGGTGGTAGGGGCTCATAGAATTTTGGAACTTTGACTGTTGTAAATGGGTTTTGAGAAGAAATTGATGGGTAACTCATGGTTTTGTTGGTATTGGGATTTAGACTGAAATTAAGACCTTAAAATCTGTAATCAAGAAAATAAACTTTTGGAACTCAGGTACTATCTGTTTGCCAGATTGTTTATGCAAAATAGAGAGTTTGACCTTGAGAAGAACGAGGAACCAAAAACTTTTATGTATTGGAGACACAGAGTATAATGTAAGATGGAAAACCCACTTTTGTGAATTGCTCAAAAGAGAAGAAAGAATATGATATTTATGGGTAAGAGTGGAGAGAGAGATCTAGTCTCTAGAAGAGTGTGGGTTTTGCAAATTGAAATTGAATAAGTTTAGAAAAAAAATGGGTTCCAGGCTGATGATACCTTGTTTTTCCTAGGTTGTTTGTTGTTTTACCCAGTGGGATCTGAATGGGCCCACCAAGATCACATGCGCCTTCACGCGCCCCCTGTTTCCGAGTAGATTGTTCAATTGAGGTAAGGGGAGGAGTCACATGTGGATTTCTATTTTTCGATAAAAAAATTTCAGACCTTAATCATCAAGAAAACGATGTTTTGTTGTTTACTTTACTATGCATGGAAATGGAAGAGTCTATCAGGCTCTCTCAACGGTTCTCCTTGAATTTGTAGCAAAGGATACAGTGTAATTTAAAAAAATTTAAGAGCATAAGCAATCATAGACTCCTTTTTACCACTAATATCATGTGGTTGATTGTTGTTTTAGTATTATCTCTGTATGTTAAGAGAATTCAGAAAGTTAATTATGACTTTCTACACACAGAAATGGAAGAGTCTATTCGACTCTCTCAACGGTTCCCCTTGAATTTGCAGCAAAAGATACAGTTTAATTTAAAATTTTCTAAGAGCATAAGCAATCATAGACTCCTTTTTACCACTAATATCATGTGGTTGATTGTTGTTTTAGTGTTATTTCTGTATATTAAGAAAATTCAGAAAATTAATTATGACTTCATAAAATATCAAAAATATCTCAAATTTAATTAAATAATCCTTATTCTTAAAAATAAAAAATGGGACCACCGCACCGGTCACTCCACAAGTATAAATGCTTGTGGAGTGTAGAGGGCAAGGGCTGGGGTTCAAGTCTCCAGGAGAGAACTTCACACATATATACACTTAGATTAGGCTAGAGTAGAATTCTATCTTGTATCAAAAAATAAATAAATAAAATAAAATAATGGGTTAAAATTGTTATTCAACAAAATTCAAAAACAAAAAAAAAACTACCATGAAACTTTTTTCCTAAAACTTAGCACAATCTCAATTTAAATATATCTCACGCACGTTTGAAACATTTTTTCCTAAAAACTAGATTTCAAATAGTTTCTTAAAAAGTCCTTCATGTATAAACCCACTAACAATAGACAAATTCAAATTGAAAAATTATATTAAACTCAAAATAAAATAAAAAGTCTCATAGCACGTGTGAAACGCGTGTAATGATGCTAGTAATGTTTAAAAGTGATATATAAATAATCGTTTGTATTTTGAGGTAAGATAACATGGAATAATATTTAAAAATGAGATAAAGATAGTTTCCTACTCCTAAGTTTTAGACTGAATGGAGAAGATAAAGATAAAAGAAAAAAAACCTAAAACTTAGGAACTATAAATTACTCTTTTAACCAGTTTGTATTTTTTTAATTTAAAATTTTCTAACTAAAGATAGGGATATTTTAGAGAATTTAAGAATTTGTATGAGGGTATTTTAGTACTCAAAATTTTGAAACTCAAACAGTGAATCCTTCCTATTATTAATAGTGTGTATTGTATAGGGTAAAACTAGATCCCAAGCCCAACCCAATTAGAATGGGCTAAGAAGGGAACCCAATACAACTAATTTGTAAAGATAGGAGTGCATGCCAACACTTTGATTCCTTTGAACTATGGCTTAATGATTAAAGAAGCGGGATTAACAACAAAGATAACATTTGACAAAAGTTTAATTAAGAAGAAAAAGATTCTTATTAAAGTCGCTCCTCAGACTAGCCGAGGATCACTTGTTCTAGGAAAACTTAGTTCTTAGTGTTACACTACTCTCTCTCTCTCTCTCTCTCTCTCTCTCTCTCTCTCTCTCTCTCTCTCTCTCTCTCTCTCTCTCTCTCTCTCTCTCTACTTTTCTGATCCCCTCTTAAGTGGGATATTCCCTCCTTTTATAGCCATTGAATTGCATCTCAACCTTCCACTTGGAGGGTTACTGATCTTTCTTTGGATACTTGTCCTATCACTGCCTTGTTGATGGTGGTAGAGTAGGATATAGGCTATGAAGACACTGTTTAGAGGTTATTTTGTCATTAATGCGGCAGAATGAATTGTTGGAAGGCATTTAATGCAGAGGTGACATATATTTTATCTTGAAGTTTCCTCTCTCTTTTGTTTGTGCATCATCACGGTCCTCCTTGGTTTTTCAACCTTAGCTCTTATGGCCTTCCTCCTATCTCCCAAGAAGCATTGTTCCTTAGCCTCCTCAGGCGGGCCGTAATCCTAAGTTTTCCTAGTCCGCCAAATGCTTAGGTTGTCTTGATTGGGCTGGGCCTAGTTTGTTAGATAGCTAGGCCTTAATTACTCTTCGGGTTGATCTAGTCAAGGGTTCCTTCTCTTAGAACTCTCTACCCACCTGCCCCACACACACACGCATGTATATAAGTCGGGTTTAGAAGTTGTAGTTACGCCAAGTGGCTTCACCAAATTATAGTAAATTTAATCACATGTTAAATTAATTTTTTATTAATTTTGGATTTTTTTTTCTTTTTGGGTTTTGGTTATTCTATATATTTAGTTTGTGAGTGTTTAGATATTTTTTCTAGACTATTACTAAGAAAATTTTGGTTTTGACTTTCTGAAAATTTTAATAAAGAACAATGATACACTAAAAATATAGTGTACGAAAAGGTATTCAACAATCTTCCAAAGGTAAAAACTACTTCTAACATTTTTTAATCATTAATATTATTGTTTACAATACTGCAAATTACTTACAAAACTCAAGTACTTATATTGTAGATCCATTAGATACAAAATTCTTGATGCATGTAACTACAAATGTCATTATAGCACAATTGGTATGTTAGAAAATAATTTTTTTATCGAGGTATTATTGCTTTATATTTGATGGTTCAATTTAAATTTCAACAAATTTAAATTCCATTCAAACTAAAATTCTATTATAAAAAATTTCTAAACTTAAATCTCACACAACAACCCATGTTTTCTTTCTAAAAAAAAAAAAAAGAACAACCCATGTTTTGACTAAGGATAAAACTTTATCATCTAAATTTTAGAAATTTAATTATACTCCAACTAAAAATCTATTATCAACATTTTAAAAACAGTTAATTAGTAAATTAATTCTATATTATTTGTTAGGATATATTTTCTCAAATTAAGGGATAATATTTAATAACGGTTTAATTTAGATAAAACTTTATCATTTTAATTTCAACAAATTTAAATTTTATTCAAAAATAAAGTCTATTATAAAAATTTTCTAAACTTAAATCCCACACAACCCTCATTTTTTTTTTAATGTTTTTCTTCAAGTTGCATCTTATTAAATTAATATTTTATTAGGATATTAATCAAAAAGGCTCTTGACTAAGGGATTCTATTCAAACTAAAAGTCTATTATTAAGATTTTTTTAACTTAAATTCCTCACAACCCACATTTTTGTTTTTGTTTTTGTTTTTTTTTTTCCTCAAGTTGTATCTTATTAAATTAATATTTTATAAAAAATATTAAACTACAAGCCTCTTGACTAAGGAATAAGATTTAACAATAATTCAATTTAGATAAAATGTTATCATCTAAATTTTAGAAATTTAAATTCTACTCCAACTAAAAATTTATTATCAAAATTTTCAGAACTTATATATATTCAGTCATGGTTTTTCAATACAATCCATCTTAACTAATAAGTCACTCCTATAATTAAATCCCACACAATACACTCACTTTGTTTTTTTTTGTTTTTTTTTTCCACTTATGTTTTAATTTAATAAATTCATCTTACATATTGTTCTTTGCTTCTGAATTTGCATGCAGAATATTATGACAAAGAGAATTTACTATAAAAAAGCAAAATACTTAACCCCCATTTAAGTTCTTGGTTCTCTTATGTAAGTTTTTTTTTTTTTTTTTTTAATTCTCAAATTTTGAACTTTTTTATGTATGTTTTGATTTTTGGGGTTTGGTTATTGTATTTATTTTGTGAATTTTTTGATTTGTTTTAATTAGACTATCACTAGGAAAAAATCAGTATTGATGAACTATATCTTGTTTATTATTGTTTGTGTTAGTTATGGCATAAATTAAAAATAGCCCAAATAGGAACAATCAAACTCATACCACATCTCATATCAAGAAATTAACACAAAGCACAAAGATAATTTTTAAATATAAAAATAGATAAACACTAATAAAGTCTAAACTCTAAAAAATTAAAACTTAAAGTAATTTTTTATTAAAATTATTTACTTATTTTATAATTTATTATTATTATTTATTTTATAATTTAGCTTTAATTATTTCTAAAAAAATTAGCTTACATATAATCTTCATGAATTATACTAGTGATAGCAATAATTAAGTTTTTGTATCTATCCTAAAAATTGCTAAAGCATCAACTTCCTCTTTGTTTCTTTGGATAAAGTAACAAAACACAAAAGGCCAATGTTTTGTGTGTGCGTGTTTTTTTCCTACATTTGGTTTTTTTTTTTTTTTTTTTTTAAATAAACATGCATCTTAATTTTTACCTAATAATTCTTCTTCTTTTATAATTCCTAGATCGATTAGAAATTTAATTTCCTCAATATTGAAAATTCTCTCTCTCTCTCTCTCATTTTTACCATATAATTCTTCTTCTTTTATAATTCCTAGATGGATTAGAAATTTGATTTCCTCTCACTCTCTCTCTCTCTCTCTCTCTCTACACACACACACACACACACACACACACACACACACACACACACACACACACACACACACACACACACACACACACACACACACACACACACACACACGGTTTTTTAGTGTATTCTTATATATTCCTACCCACAACTTCTTCTTCTTCTTTTTACAGCCTTTTCTTTTTGGTCTTTTTTATTTTTAGAAACAACTTATTATTCTAATCAATTTTTTCTCTCTCCTATTATCAATAATTATCATTCTCATATAATTTTTATGTGGGTTTTGCTTTGTTTTTCTTATTACTTAGGCAATTTGACATTTGCAAAATCCATGCTAAAATGCTTTATCAAACTTACTATCCACACTATTACAGGTATATATTTCTCTTCTTTTTTTTCTTTCTTTTTTTAACACTTTATTTATGAGTCATAAAGGAAATTTTAAATCCATGAAATTCATTATATAAAACTCCAAAAACATTTACTCTTTATCTATTTATTATATAAAAATTATCAATTTTTTTTACTCTATCCATCTTTTTTTGTCTGGGTTGTACTTATGTTATGTTTATATGTGCATTAGATTTAATTAATTTTCTTGAATTGTAAAATTTTATGTTATTATTTCTCATTTTTATTTTTGCTGTTAGTAATATAATTTGTGTGTGAAGAGATTGTTTAACATTATGAGCATGTAATTTAAAATTAAAAAAAAAAATCACTGTAATTAATTTATGTTTTGGTTTTTACAAATATTAAAATAACCAAGTAATATTAAATCTACATCATGAAAAAAAAAAAATCACACCTGAATATGATCTAATTGAGGTAAACTCCAACTTGAGGGGATTGTTAAAGGAAAGGCCAAAAAAAAAAACCTACGGAAAGTCCACCGACCATAGCAAATTAATCATCTTTATATTATCAACAAAATCAAACTCACAAGAAAGGCAATGGCTAATAAACAATTACTACTATATTCATCAATGTAGATTGAAGATAAGCAGGGATCTTGTCAATAAAAACTGTGTACATAGAAGCACCTGTATAAAAATTAAATTACAATATAGGCAAAAAAAAAAAAAAAAAAAAGAGAATAACACATGACCGTAGATGTATGCCATTTATATAAAAGATGTTATTAGTGTATTAGAATGTAACTCTAAATTTTCTCAAAAAAATAAAAAATAAAAGAATGCAACTCTAATAAAGGTTTGAAAAAAAAATAAAAACACAATGTAGTCTATACTCTTCAAGTGCATAACACATTTTAGATGTAACTACAAATGTCATTATGACAATCGAAGAGTTAGAAGATATATAAATGGGTTCTAGTTAGCTCAACTGGTAAAATTTCTTATGTTTGAATAAAAAATCTGAGAAAAAAATATGTTAATCAAGTAATTTGTGAACAAACTTAAACTTATTCGTCAAAAAAATGAACTAAGTTTAAATATGTTAGTAAGTTTGATTTCAACTAATGTTTAATATAAAATTAAGTAAACAATTCTAAACTTTTAATAATTAACTCGCCTCCTTTACGGCCTTAATTACCAATTATTCACAACTAGCATGTAACTCCATGTGCAAACGCATGGTTGCATTTAAAATTAAACAAAATTTTTATTATAAAATATAAATAATTAGTCAAATTAATTTTTTTTAAAGCATGTAACACATGCATTCATGCATACATATAAATACATTTAAAATTAAACACAATTTTTATTATAAAATATAGATAATTAGTCAAATTATTTTTTTTAAAGTAAACGTAATTAGTCACATATTAAAATTCTTACCTAAATTTAATACTACTTATGATCTTTTTTTTTTCTAATTTTTAATAAGATAGAATGTGTGGTAATTTTTGTTATGTGGTGATTTTTATCTTATTTATTTTTTGAGAAACATGTGGTGATTTTTATTGAGTATATGTGATATTTTAAAATATATATATATATATATATAGTTCATTAATATTAGATTTTTAGTATTTTGCACTTATTAACTTACTTGACACAAAGATTAAAAAACTTAAGTAAGCACATGGCACAAGCTTAAATGGATAATTATGGTGTAGTTCCCACATAAATTTAAACATATGGCACAAAATTGGATTATAATTTGAAATTCTAATTCAATTTTCTCTAAACTTTTCCTATTAATATATATAGATGAATTATAAATTTGAATTCTTTTTAGTTATACAATTATGTTTTTTATGGTTTATTATATTGGACTCCTCGTTTTTTACACTAAATTAACTAATTTGGCATAAAAATTTAAAAATTTAGATTAGATGGAATATGTGGCGCAAAATTAAACTCTAATTGAAATTCAATTTTTACACTAAATTAACTCACTTGGCACAAAATTCTAAAATTTAGATTAGATGAGACACATGACGGAAAATTAGACTCTAATTGAATTCCAATTTAAAATTTAATTGGATTTTCTCTCTACTTTACCTATTATTATATATATAGATGATCACAAAAATGAAAAATCTAATACTATTCATCAAAACATAAAATTAATTGCAAAACGAAAGTAGCATATAAGGGAATTGCATTCATTTACATCTAAAATTGGCACATCTTCTAAAAAGGTAAAATTACAAGTACTCTAACTGGTGTGGGTTCCATCTAAAAAAATCATAGGAAAGGAATTGAAACCCAAGAATAATAGGTACATATATGAAGAGGTAATTACTCCCAAAAAATCTCACACAGAAAATTAAAAAGCATAAGGATCTTGTGCAGTGTGACTGATGTGGGTATCATCTAAACTCTAAAGAATTCAATAGGCAAAAAAAAAAAAAAAAAAAAATGAAAAGCAAGTATGATTAGTAACTCTATCAGTACAGGGTATTGGCTTTTCTACATGAGCTTGTAGTAACAGTTCCTTCCAGAAAGAAGAATCTGATAGCCTTTGCCACATGGACACTTGAAATGGACAGTTAGGCCCTCCTCCCCAACCCTTTCCACGAACACAGATTCTTCTAAGTCTTGCGCAGAATTATTCTGAAACAAAAATGAATTTGCATAGATTATTACCCACTACAGAATTCACATAAAAATCAAATAGAAAAGGAAATAAAAACGAATGCATACTCTGCCTGGTGTCTGAGAATATGTGTACCATATATATAGATAGAAGAAATTAATTGGTACCAAGAACGAGAACCATTTTTCTAGCTGAATGACCCTAATATAATGGCCCGTGAGTTATCATTTCTAGAAACAAAATGACAATTAATTAAGAACCAAAGATTTTATATTTTTCTTTATCTTTTTACATATTCTCCAATTTCTTGGGAGCCAAACAGAAAACAATGAATAAAATCTTGAGAAGCTAAAGACAAAACCTTTGTTACGGCATGAACATTAGTATCTTCTTGTTCTTCATCTTGTTCTTGTTCTTGCTCTTCTTCTTCTTCTTCTTCTGCATCTTCTTGTTCACGCATGACTTCTTCACACCACTTGCTCATCTCTCTCATACAGTCCTTCATCCTTCTCAGCCTCTTCTATAGGCCAAAACCATTACAGTCAATGAAATATATTCACAATCCATGAAAAGATTACAATTTTTCACATTAAATTCAAGAACCTAAAATAAGAAAAAGTATAAACCTTGGAATTGGAGTTAGAGTTGGGAGTGTCTTCCTTAGTCAAATCCACACTCACATCCCCAGAACTCGAGGACCTTGAATAGGTCTTCGCCGGAGACGGAGTCGGGTCAGAAATCGTCCGGCGCAGAGTCGGCGGAAGAGGCGGCAACCCGGGATTCGAAGACGGAGTAACCGGAACGACGTTGACAGTACCCGTCGAACTCGGATGCTGCTCTGGAGACAGGGAATTGTTCGGGTTGGGTGCTTGAAAACCCGACCCAGATGAGAAAGGATCCGGGTCAGAAACGGTGCGGCGGAGAACCGGGTCTTGGAAGAGCTTCTTGGGCTTAGGCTCAGAGTCTGAGGAGAAGGCGTTGAGTGGGTCTTGGAAAGAAGAAGACGACGAGGGGGAACGTCGTTTCATAGGGTTGGAGGCCGAGCAGAGGCAGCCGCAAGTGGTGCAAGGTTGGTGTTGGTGGTGGTGGTGGCAGTTGAAGCCGTTGAGGTGGAGCATGGCAAAGCGGTTATCAAAGGGAGGCTGATCATCCACTGATAAGTCTTGGGAGACTGCCTCTGCCTCTTCTGGCTTATTTTCTTTACTCATTTTCTTCCTCTTTCTTTCTTTTTTTCTCTCTTTCTTGCTTGTTTTTTATATGTAGGATTCTGTGGCTTTTTGGAGGGAATGTGAATTTTGAAGCTGGGGGATTTTCCTTTTATATAGAGGTTAGGATGTACGGATGGGGTGCTGTTGGATGAAGAAAGAAACAACCAAAAGGTTTAAGCCACGTATTTTGGTAGAGTGGCATTTTCGTCATTCTATACTAAAAGAAAATAAAGAAACGGGACTACTGAATACAGTGAATAGCACCGGTAGAAACAGACTCACTCTAGCTAGTGACTACTAACCAGTATGGTGATAAAGTAAAATGGTTAAATATTATATACAATGAATTCTGACAACCAAGCCCGTCTAGCTCAGTTGGTAGAGCGCAAGGCTCTTAACCTTGTGGTCGTGGGTTCGAGCCCCACGGTGGGCGTTCTTTTTCTTTTTTTTTTAACTGTACAAATTATAAAAAAAAAAAAAAAACACATGAAAACTATGAAATACTAAAGACAAGTGTTTTCTACTAAACAAAAATACTATTAATTTCTTGTTTTTGTCTCCAAATACTATTTTCTATTGGTCAAGCAATAGCTCAAGCATAAACGTTTCCTATACAACCATTAACGTTCTCTTCATAAATTTTTTTTTTTTTTTTTTTTTAAGAAAAAACCATTAAGGTTCTCCACCTTGTTCCTTGTTCAAGTAGAGGCCTTCGGCTTCTAGATAAAACACTATGCTATGTATAAGACGGGCTGCCTAATGACCCAATTTGAACTCATAAAACTCTCATTTGGAAAATATTTCTCTTTCCAAACTCGAGCTAACAAGGAATCAACAGATTTTCCCAACCATCCGCAAAACCCAACTTCACAGTAGATACTCATACACATTGCATCAATAGATTTACGTTTACCCAAGCATCCGCAAAACCCAACTTCAACATGATTGCCTTAAAAAAAAAAACCCTTTCAACTCTATCATGTGCCTTACTCATATGTCATATCCAATTTTTTTTTTTTTTTTTTTTTTTTTTTTTCGGTTAACAAAGGATAGCATAAAACTAAAAAGAGCAAAAGTATCGGGGCAAAGCCTGTTTAAGTACATCCCATTGAGGTCATCCTCATAAACAGAAAGTAAATCCACATGTGGATTGTCAAAAATAGCAAAATCTAAATTATGACTCGATCCCATTTTGGCCAGCTTGTCAGCACAGTGATTCGTTTCACGGTAGCAATGCCTAAACCAAACTTGAGTAAGACTTGATGTCAATTGCCTGCAATCATCCAAGATAGGAGACACTATGTTATTTACATAATTAGGATTGGCCAAAACATCAATTATAGCTTTAGCATCTAACTCAATCTAAACACAATCAAAACTACAACTGCTGTATATGAGGAGTCCATCCCTAAGACCCCAAAGCTCAGCAACAAAGCTATTAGTGATCCCTATTTTTTTGGTAAATCCCTTGATCTAGTGGCCATGCTCATCTCTCAAAATTCCTCCACAACCAGCTATTCCCGGATTTTCAATGGCAGGCCCAATACTGTTCATTTTAATCCACCCCACTTGTGGGTTTTCCCATCTAACTTTCCTTAGGATTAATCGGTTTACACTTTTGGGCGAGGAAGCATTGTGAAAAAACTCCACTACTTGTTTCTTTATTTCCGTTGCCAGTGCTGGGTTTTGACTTCTCCCTTTAAAAACCACGTTGTTTCAGCTTTTCCATATAAGCCAAATAGCAAAGAGGAAGACAGAACTCCAAGGAGGATTTCGAGGACTAAGACAATCAGTTTCTTTCCCATTAGATTCCAGCCACTCATGGAGGTCCCTGGTCCAAAAAAGAGGGTATGTCCATAAAATCCCTAACTGAATCCAAACAGGTTTGATCTTTTCACAATCCAAGAGGGCATGCAGGATTGATTCGGTCTCCCTATTACGTAATGGACAGCTTGTATCTTCCAAAAATCCCTTTTTCCCAAGACATTTCCGAACACCAATACTATTGTGAGCACACATCCAAACAAAGGTTTGAATTCTTGGCAAAATATCCAACTTCCAAATCCAGTTGGCCAAAAAAGTTGTCATCAATTCATCTCCCATAGCCATCTTGTAAGCACTCTTAAGGTCAAAATTTCCTTGGGGAGAAGCTGACCATGCAAGTTTGTCCTCTCCTGTTGATGCCAAAGCAATCGGGGTGGCTTGAATCATGAGTTTAATATTTCGGGGAACATTAAATTCTAGATAGTTCCAATCCCATCCATTATCTTTAATGACGTCTAGAATCTTCAAGTTAGATGCTTCTCATGAAAAGGGACCAATCATCATATGCCACATCACTCCATGATTTACCCAATAATCATACCAGAAACTAAGTTTGCTATTTCTCCCCATTGTCCATTTAATACCTCTATTAAAGACTTCCATACCTTTCTTCATTGCAAACCACGTTGGGGAGCATGGGAGCTTGTTTTGGTTACTCGAACACAGCCTACAGTTTAAGCAATACTTTGATTTTAAAACACGCGCCCAAAGGCATTCCTTTTCTACATGATATCTCCAATTTAGTTTCGCTAGAAGGGCAATGTTTCTACCCCTTGCTACTTGTAACCCCAATCCTCCTTCCATTTTGGGTTTGGCTACCTTCTGCCAACCGATCCAATTGCTGACTCCGTAGTGCCCCAAAGAAAGTTTCTATTGACTCAATCCATTCCCTCAAGAATTCTCCCAGGGAAGTAGGAGCATTGCATAACATACGACGAAATGGTTAATGATGATGCCTGAATAAGGACAACCCTACCTACTAGGGATAACAAGTTTGCCTTCCAACCTGCAAGCTTTTGCTTTACTCTGTCCAATATAAAGTTGAAGTCTTGTATGGAAGAACCAGGTTGTTTAATGGGGATGCCAAGGTATCTCCCTAACCCTGGGGTGGAAGCAAACCCAAGAATACCACTTAGAGACTCCCTTGTATCTCCATCCACATTTGGTGAAAAATACACTCTGGATTTAGTTTCACTTATCGTTTGGCCCAAGATATCACAAAAATCATCAAGAACCTCTCTAATGGTGGAGCAATTCAAGTGGTTAGCCTTTGCAAAAAGGACTAGATCATCATCAAACATTAAATGGGAGAACACTGGACTACTTTGAGAAGCTTTAACTTGATTCCACAGTTTATTGCTGCACTTTTCTTCTATAAGTTGACTAAGGAAGTCAATCAGAGTATAAAAAGGTAAGGGGATACGGGATCCCCTTGTCTAATTCCCCTTGACGGAAGGATTGGCTCTAATGGTGCACCATTTAAAAGAATTGAGGTGGACACCGAAGAAACACAACTCATAATAAGGTCTATGAGGCCCTCAGGAACATTTATCCTCAAAAGCATATTCCTAATGAAGCTCCACTCTAGCTTATCATAAGCTTTCTCCAAATCGATCTTGATAGCCATATAACCCACCTTGCCTTTCTTTCTACTAATGGAATGAATAAGCTCCTGCACAATGACAGCATTATCAATACTTTTTCGTCTCAACACAAAAGCAGTTTGGAGAGGGGTATGAGTTTTCCTAGATACGGTCTGAGTCTTGCTACTATGATTTTTGTAACCACCTTATAAATTGTGTTGCATAAACTGATCGGGCAATAGTTCCCAATAGTCTCAGGACTTTGTATTTTTGGAATAAGAGCAATGCGAGTCTAATTGAGATACTCAAGGATTTTCCTTTCCATGAAAATTCTTTTGACTTCCCTTACTACCGAGTCACCTACAGTTAGCCAAAACCTTTGGAAAAAACCTACATGCAACCCATTCGGACCCGGCGTTTTAAGGGCTTTTAGCGAATAGAGTGTTGTTCTAATCTCTTCCACTGTCACCTGCCCTCCAACACTTTCTTTTCCATCTTCATTAAGCCGGCCATGCCATTGAGAGAGAGAAGGCATGGCTTTTGACGAAGAAGTATAAATGTCCCTGAACCCATTCCTGATAAGCTTAGATATATCTTTTTTCTCTTGGATCCATTCGCCAACAAAGTTTTTAATTGCTAAAATCTAATTCCTCTTCCTCCTTACCAGAGTTGACGCTTGATAAAATGTTGTATTCCAATCTCCTTATATCATCTAGTTCACCTAAGACTTAAGCACCCAAAGATCCTCTTCTTGTCCCATGATCACATCAAGCTCACAAAGGAGCTCATTTTCAAGGTTGATGAGATAAGCCAAATGTCTAATGGCATTTGCATGTTGAATCCCATTCATCCGAGCCATAATTTTCTTTTTCTTTGCAAAAATGTTTCCAAAGTGAGTTTTATTCCACAAGGAAGCATCCTTCTAAAATTTATCAATGGCATCACTAAGCAAAGGAGCTTGATTCCAAGCATTTGCTACTACCCCAGCAAAGGTCTGATCAAAGAGCCAAAATTTTTGGAATGTAAAAGGCTTAATCCAAAACGATTGGGCTTTAGACTGCATCTCAAGAAGAACCGAGTAGTGGTCCAAGTGGCACCTGGTGAGATGAGTTACTCTCGCTTCTGGATAAAGCAAACACTAGCTTGAATTGACAAAAAATCTGTCAATTCTTTCTTGAATTAACCCCTGAGCATCTCTTCAGTTAGTCCATGTGAATCTTGGACCCAAGAAGCCCAAATCAACCATATTGCATCTATCCAAGCACTCTTTTAGAAGAAAGGATCTATTCAGGTTCACAAGTCTGCCTCCAAACTTATCCTTACCAATAAGGGGTTCATTGAAGTCACCCGCTATAACCCATGGAAAATTATGCAGTTCTGTAACTTTGGATAGATTATTCCATCATATATGCCTTTCGGCACTCCTAGGACTAGCATATATAACAGAGAGGAGCCAAGAAGAGTTAGAGCTACATACCCTGATGGAGACATGAATTTTATGTTCTGTTTTGGTGAGGGGGGATATCTCCACCTTATCAGAATTCCATAGCATCCAAAGGCCACCAGCATACCCAATTGTGTCAGTGTGAATCGCTCCATCAAAAGGGAGTCTCTAATTTCCCCAGCCCTATCTCCTCCAATCGTAGTCTCCATAACTATCAGAATTGCCAAATCATGGTTGCTTACCAATTCCCTAACATGCTTTTGAAATGAGGGCTTCAAAGCACCTCTACAATTCCAGATAATAATATTCATGACTAATGAGTAATATGGGGTAAGGCACTCATCATATGGAGGCAGTGACTTCGCCTCTTTGCTCAAGTTTCATTCTATCTTTCTCATCACCTCCGTCATATGTCCTCTCCCCGAGATCAAAGTCAGGTTGTGCTATAGAACTCCCATTTTCATTTCCTGCACCATCACATGGAGATTGAACTCCCCTGTGGGTTTAAACACTTGGATCAACTTCGTGATGGGTTTGTTCCCCATGATGAAGGATGCAATTGGTCGATCCTCTAGAATACACCTCTTTGATAGTTCCTCACTCGGATTTACTTCGTATAGGAGAGGAGTTGATGATATCAGAGGTAGCTTCTCCCACCTCGCTCTTCGTTCTTTCATCGGAGATAGAGTGTCGGTGAGAAAGTGCCACCAAGGATTAAAAGCTTCTTGCCATGCTGGGTCTGTCAGTGACATCGAACCTTCTCTGACACTCGCTATCATCAATGGAAATATGAACTTCCATGCCTTCTGTAATTTGTTGTTGAACCATCCCATTACGTGGGTTGGATTTGCCTGGATTTTGGCTATTACCACTTTCGGTATCTCCACCATTATTCCCTCTAAATTGATAGCCCACCTCAGCCAAGGAGAGGTTGAGAGCTAAAACTTATGAGGAGTTCTCTGTTCTGACTTGTCATCTCCATGGGTGAAAGGATATTGAGCTTTTGGTGATGAGAGTGGGGCGACAGCATCAGATGTAGCCTTGAAAGAAGCTTTGTTTGCCCTATTACGCCCAATCACGCTTTTGCCCTTAATGAATGGGCTGTCACTGAGCTTCAAAGAGCCTTGTTTGGTACCCGAATCTATATGAGCTTTTGCTTTTGGGCCTAGGCCAGCTAGACTCAAGTCCAACAAAAGACTTCCCTTAATGATGTTTTGCACTACTTTTGATAGCTGGAGGCCCGTTGGTGATCTGGTATGGGACAATTTCTTTTTCCTTTCTCTTGGGGATCCACTAGTAGGAGCAGCCTTGCCCACGTCAACATCTGATCTTGTCTCATTTATAACTGCCTTATGTACCTTCAGGTTGTGGCCTTGTGTCTTGCCAGGATCAATTCCATTACCTCTGCGGGTTTTTGTCCCATGCTTTCTCCATGCAACCACTATCCACGGACCATAGATGTCCTCCTGTACTCCCAGTGTGGTCCTTTCTTTCTGCTCATAATTCCCAGCTTCATGGCTAATGCGTGAGTGTATGACATTCTTTCCCTCCGACCTATCTTCCTCCTCCCTCTCCATATTTTCACCCCAGACAGTGTAAAGACAATTTCCCCACCGATGACCAATACGTCCACAGGAGAAACAGAGCTTATGGATTCCCTCATAACTCATAGGTTGTTCAAACCTACCAATCTTAACCACCGTGATGAACGGCTTATCGATGTCTATCTGAACACACAAACGTGCGAACCTGCCTCTCGCCTCAGTTGCTGTGTGGGTATCCATTCTCAGGACACCTATTTGATGCAAAGCTTCTGCATTATAGTATTCGATGGGAAGTTTGTAGATTCTAACCCAGACCGCAACTAATGACACATTTGCAGATGATGGTTTGAAGTTAGGCTCCCACAGCCTAATGGATAAGAAGTGCTCCCCTATGAACCATGGCCCTTTCCTGAACACAATTTCAAAGTCTTCTTTCAAGGAGAAACGAATGAGAAATAAGTCGTGGCCTAAGTCTACACAGTCTAGACGTCCCACCGGTTTCCACATAGAGTGGATTCTTGAGTGTAGGAAGTTGAAACCAATTGTTCTACCATAAACTTTGACAATAAGAGCTTTCAACCAAGAGTTCCGAATGTGTTGCTTAAACTCCTTGGTGAACTTCACTGCTGCGAGACCTTGCCTAAGGGGTTCCACCTCGTCATCCGATTTCGCATCATCCTCCATGAGCCCTGGCTCTCCATGAAACCAACATGCCTAACATCCTTGACTTTCTTGGTACTCCTAGTGAGCTCCGCTTCCTCCTCCCTTGACAGGCCAGAAGTTGAGTGCGAAGACATTCAACCAATGTGAAAAAGAACTCGTACATTAGTGAAAATTAAAACTGTACGGAGAGAATTTTCTCTCTCCTCAATCTCGACTCAATTCCTTTTGGATGTGCCCCCATATCCACTTTCAAAGCCAAACCACACTTCCTCCCTTGCCATGTTGTGGACAAACTATATAGCAACTCAAATGCAATCAAAGCATCTGTCAACAAACGACCAACTAGCAAACTACCCTTAACAGGCGCCTGCAAAAACCGCAACTTTTTTTGTGCTTATCTTATATATATATATATATATATATATATATAAGGATTCAAACCTGATTCTTCAAATAAAGGAGAGCAGTCTATATCACTGATTCACTGAAATACAAGGCACTTGGCTTTTATGCGTATCTTACTGTTAAGGCATAATCTACAAATTCTGAAGGTGCATCTGGCTAGAAGGAAAATAGGATGGATTGCTGTTTTCATTCAACATTACAACGTGTATCTAATCCAGCAAAAAGATAAATGCTTGAAACGAATCCTTACAAATAATTGTATCTACATTTGCAACAATCTTGCATACAAATAATTGGAAAGGTTAAACATCTTATACCGTTCAGAACCACACCAAGACCAAGACAGGCATATTTCAATATCTCTGAAAGTGGTTCGTAGGCTCATAGCCCCTGCAAGTAACAATTGGGCATTGTCCACCAGAATACATTAGTTGGAATCTCTAACTCAGGTTCTGATTGAAGAATGGGCCATTCATAATCTTTTGCTTGGTACTGTTTTTTGTTGATATCCTCTTTTTTCATGGTTGGTGGATATCTTTTTTGAAATCTTTCTTAGAACGAGAACAAACCATCCTAAAAGTATTTTTTCCTACATTCATCCCTTCATAGAGCACAATTAAAGCTTCTCCTTTTAAATGTGGAAGTTTTTGTGGTCTGCAGGTTGAAGATCATGGTGCTAGGTCGAAATGTTCTTCCAATAGCGAGTAAACTTCAGTAAGGGAAGAGACCTTGAAATCTGGCTTTAGATCCACGTTGGCATATTCAGCGGAGTCATACCTCCCTGTTTGATCGAGCAAGCATGTAAAAGCTCCTGCTCGCTTCCCACAAGCCACCTGTAAAAATCAGATTATAGAAACCAATTCTTATCCATTTGGGACACTGAACAATTATCCATAGGAAGAGCAAGCAAAATTTCACAACAGCTCATGCTCCAAATTGCAAAGATCTTAATCTTTTTGCATTTAGATATCTGACAATGGCCCTTGCCATTGAGTATACCTCTTCAAATAAAATCATAATCATTATATATTTATACAAATACATTACTGTATTTGCGCAAGGAAAGAAGATTCTCACTGACAAGCAGGGAAGTGGGGGCCGCATTCTAGATGAAAGCAAGGGAACATGAAAGGCACTTCACAAAGCATTAACAAGATAATCAAAAAAAAAAAAAAAAAATCAAAGAGAGAGAGGAAATTTTTTTTGATAGGAAAGAGAGAGAAGAAAGAACTCACATCATCTTTAAGGCTATCACCAATCATCATTACTTCATTTGGTAGAACTTCCCAATCTGAACAGATATGAAGTAGTGGTGCAGGGTCTGGTTTATAAGGACGGAATTCCCTGCTTAGTGCTGGACAAAATGTCATCTGCCGTAATATAAAATTACAAAGGATATCAAACTGCAGCACTCATAGAGTATATCTACTTAGAAGGAGCCATCAAAAAGACGGTCCTTTTCAACAAATGCACACCAGAGGGAAGAGAGAGAGAGTTTTATGGACAAATAAAATTGAACACAGTTACCACA
Source organism: Quercus robur (assembly GCF_932294415.1). Taxonomy (NCBI): domain Eukaryota; kingdom Viridiplantae; phylum Streptophyta; class Magnoliopsida; order Fagales; family Fagaceae; genus Quercus; species Quercus robur. The sequence continues at coordinate 33,808,410 of NC_065539.1, read as the reverse complement.
TCGACACTTGACAATAAAAATAAACTAACCAGCATCATATAAAAAAGAAAAGAAAAGAAAAGAAAATTCCAGATTGTGCATGGGCAAACCTGCACAAAGGGAAACTTCAAGAGTAGCATGCATGAAGTAGGCTAAGTTTGAAGTCAGGACACAAATATACAGAATAAGAATCAGCATATAGAAATTACAACACTCATGCAGCAAGAAAGAAATATGCTCATATTTGAACACAACACATTAACTTTTTACATGCCCTGTCCAGCTCTTTTGTGAGTGATAAAAAAAAATGTTTTGGTACAACTTTTGGTATTTTGCACATGTTTGTTTCCACTGGAGGGGCAAACATGTTTTTGGGGTGAGGGCCAACCACTTTTCATTTATGAGGGTTTTAGGACCCCAGGTAAAAAGAAATAATGGGACATGTTTATTTGAGAAATTTTGACTTCCGCATATGAGCCAGTGCAATGTTTTACCAAATTTCTTTTGTAGTATAATTTTAACTTATGCCAGATGCTTCTAACAAACAGATCCTTTATATGGTTTTGGTATCTTGATGCTCAAAACTTCAGAATGCTCAACTAAATGTAAACGACCTTCTTTTTCACCAGATTGACATCTAATAGATGAGCGGGTAAAAGGAGGTTTTCAAACTCAGGGAAGACTAGAACACATAATGTTTTTTTTTTATAAGTAAGAAGAAAATATTATTAATAAGGGAAAAGCATGAAAATACAAAGGGTTCACGGTAGTGAACAAAAAGACACAAACAGCCACTAAGAAAAACTAAGAAAAGCTAATAGACGAAAGGAATTCCATAAGGGTAAAATAATCCGAAAAACCCCAACACCGAGACCAATCAAAGAGGGTCCATTGGCACAAATCTACTAACTGAACCACAGTTTTCCCCTTATCCTCAAAAGAACGCCGATTCCGTTCGGTCCAAATATTCCACATTAAACAGCCTGGAACCAGATTCCAAATATCGGAGTTATGCTTCCCAAGCCAATGGTACCAACAAAATAATAAGTCCGCTGTTGAGATTAGTGTTTAACATGGGAGTAGCAAAGTACTTTGTTGGGATTTGGGAAATATTTTCTTTAGTGTAGAGTGGTCAGCCTTACTGTAAAGATGGTTAACTAGACAGCACACTGCTAAGAACGCACGACCTATACCTTTTTCTTTTTTCTTCAATAGCCCTTTCCAATACACTTCATGGAGTCATTTGTAATGGGATGTTGAGAAAAAGAAGACAATATAGTCAATCATAGATGAGTTATGTCATGTTCAACAACCTTTATACAAAACTTTAGAACACACTAGGATAAACTTACCCCAAACCGTTGATGAAACAAATCAACAGCTCCCTTAACATTGCGTGTGATTAATCCCCTTCTGAAAATTAATACAAACAAATAATCAACAAAATTCTCATGGTAGATTGTATAATTACAACATAGTAGTTGTTGCCAAAGATCATTATCACAAGAATATATATATATATTTGCATTCAAAAATTTTGCAACATTGACAAGTAATAACTTTCCTTAAAAAATAAAAATAAATAAATAAAGAGAGAGAGAGAGAGAGAGAGAGAGAGAGGATAATTGTAATAGATCCTCAAAACAAACTACCAAAAAAAAAAAAAGTTCGTACAAGCAATAAAGTACAAGAAAGAGTCACGATGCATGTGTCTAAGCACTTGAATCCAATCGTATGGAGATTTTAATAGATTATATTTTAAAAGTTCCTGGTAAGTTCTACATTATTGAAGGTACGATCATTCGTTTCTTGCCATGTCCGCATAACGCATAAAGGAACAGCCCCCCAAGCCTCAACCATTTAATGACGACCAAATCTTTCTTGAAAAGTAATGATATTTTATTGAGGAAAAGGACTACTTCAGGATAACATATTATGGACATAGAGCAGCCTAAAGAATAGAATTATAGTGATGGCACAAAGTCTGCAATGGAATTGCTATTAGCGAAACCTAACACACAAGACCAATTGAACAACAATTAGATGAACAATGATTTCAATTGAATCAACAAAATTTCTGCATCTTCAAAAGTGAGGCAACTTTTTTCCCTCCACAATGTCCACATCAAATATAAGCGACCTAGATTCCAAATATTCAATGTTTACCAAACCAAATCCTCCAACCATATAAGAGATCAATTACCTTTGTGGTAACACCCATTGAATCCCAAAAGCTCTCAAAACAAAACTCCACCAATCATAGGCATCGTCATAAATAATCAATAAATGGTCCATTGTCTCTTACTGCATCAACACATACAAGATACAACTCCACCCAACTAAAGTAAATCCTCTCTTACATAATAGATCTTCCCCCAAGCTGTTGTCCATGCAAAGAAAGAAACCCATCTTTGAAGCCTTAATACACCAAATACTCTTCCAAGGAAAAGAGACTTCACCGGTACCTCATATGGCAGCATAATATGAACAAACATTAAATCTGCCATTCCCGTTCAATCTCCACCTCATTTTATCACAACCTTCTCTCCTCAAGATATTTGAGTAAAGGAGATCTAGGAATGAATTTACCAACTCCAATTCCCAATAATTAAAATCTCAATGAAATCGAACATTCCAGCTCTGTGCATATGTATCTCTTGAGCAGGCATACATTATGGAAACAACATCTTCAAAGAATGATTCCCATGCCATTTTCCAAACCAAAACTGTACTCAGCTACCATTCCCCAAATCAAAGTACACAATTTAGGAATATGTCCCATCCCGTTCTAATACTTATCCATAAAAAGTAGTGGTGATAGCAAGTCACCTTGTCTTAGCCCCCTTGAGCCAATCTTCCTTTCCGTGAAGCCAATACATCTATCATCTTTTGGGGCATCACTCATTGCACTTCAAAATAGGTTTAATACTAAGGACCACAGCCCATGAGCCATCTCACAATGTAAGAGAAAATATTTTTTCACCATGCCTCAAAGCAAAACACGCTAAATCCACTAACCTTATCACTCTCATACACATTGAAAAATACTCCACATAAGTGTGTGTAGAAGTCAACTAAGAAAATCAAAGGAAATGAATATAGGAATAGCTCCACAAGGTAGCACAATAGGTTAGGGATCATGGAAAAGTTTAAATTGGATGAGAGTGGTTTTGCCTCTTCCCCTTTTTTTGATTTGTTAGGTTTATACAAATAAAAACCATCAGTGCCTAATTCTAATCTCCTTTATCAATTAATGTACAAACCCAAATCCAAAACCCCCCAATCAAAGCTTAAAAAGGAAAAGTAACAAACTTAGGCCAGCTTTAAACCTATATGCAGACACAAGATAATTATAAACGACTAAAAAGAATACGAAAGAGTGACACGCTTCAACCTTATTTTCTTTGCATTGAGCAACCCACAAAGTTCTGCTGCACCTGCACTAGAATTAACCAAAATTATTATAATTGTGTCAAGTATAAGTTAAAAATTCTATGACATGCAACTAATCGGAGTGAAGTTTTACTAAAAAAAAGTATAAGTTAAAAATAATAACAATCATATATTAAATCCTATAAAACTAAAAGGAGATCCATTTGGCAAAAGTAATGCAATAAATGAATCTAAAATTTGAACTTCCACACATGTACTTTTTTTTTTAATAGATAATCCGCATATGTATTTTAAATCAATGAAAAACCCTATAATTTACCTACTACTCTTGGAAAAGGCTGCTCTCTTTCTTTCTTTTTTTGATAAATAACGAAAAATTGTATTAGAAAGAGAATACCCTAGTACACCGGAGGTGTACTAAGAGAGCAGTACAATCAAGTCAAAATACAATGATCAAACAAATATAAAAGAAAAAAACAAGGTGGAGAAAAAAAAGCAGCACTCCAATCCAACAAAGTATGAAGGAAAAGGTTACTCTTTATTTGAATTTAATCCAGTTTAGTAGCTTTAACATTTCCCCAAATCTGACGGTGTCCACATCTTTAAATGATGAGGCTGTCTATAAATAGTTAGACCCTAGACATAAAATATTATAGGTAAATTGCAAATTACACCCCTAAAGTTTGGGGGTGATTGGATTTTATACCCTAAAATTTTAAAATTTGGATTTTACCCCTAACGTTTGGGGATGTTTGGATTTTATACTCTAACATCTCAAAATTTGGATTTTAGCTCCTATATTTTAGGAATGTTTGGATTTTACCCTCTAAAGTTTGAAGGTGTTTGGATTTTACCCTCTAAAATTTGAGGATGTTTGGATTTTACATCCTAAAGTTTCATAATTTTGGGATGTAAAATCCAAACACTCACAAATTTTAGAGGGTAAAATCTAAATTCTGAAACGTCAAGGTGTAAAATTCAAACACCCCAAACTTCAGAGGGTAAAATCTAAATTCTGAAACTTCAGGATGTAAAATCTAATCACGCCCAAACCTTAGGGTGCAATTTGCAATTTACCCAAACTGGTTTGGAGCTATCTTTTCTAACCTATTGCGTGGATAATTATAAGATTATTCATTTGTATTACTTAAACAAGTCACATAGCACATTAAAAAAGTCATACGACTAAAACTACACAACACACTGTTGGTCTCTTCAATCGCCAGGTTGGAGTCAAACTCTTTCCTTTATAAAATAAAGAGTTTACTTCCAAACTGGTATGGAGGAACATTCCTCCAACCCTTGGCAGTTCAAATGACCATCCACATATACACTTTTAGTCATATGCCATTTTTAAGAGTAATAACTAATAATAGTCACACTCTCCTTGTTACACACTCAATTACTCACCTCACATGTACAGACCGTGCAATAGCGAGTGTGTAATTAATAGATTTTCTACATTTTTAACAACTCGTATGACTTGTTTAAATAATAAACGTGCATAATTTTATGAATCTCCGCATAATGCGTTATAGTACGTTCTCCAAATCAGTTTCTAGAAAAAAAAAACTGTCTTTTACAAAAACCGAATTGAGTGAGAGTCTACAATACAAAAATTGTTAAATAAACGAAGTGGCTAACCGGGCATGATTTGGAGGCGATCGAGGCCGCGACGCTCGTAATCGGCGATGGTCTCGTAGGCCATCTGTTGCTTCTCGGGGCTCCAGCTCTCAATGTGGTGCAGGATGTCGATTCCGGACGGGCTCTCCGCCTTGATTCGGCGGTACTCATCGTCGCCAAGGACGGCCTTGTACATGGCGACGAAATCGATGACGGGGACCGTTAGGGTTCCGTCCATGTCAAAAACGACGCCCTTAAGGCGAGCCCTCTTGTGAGTGGGAGTGGTGGTGACGAGAGTTGCCATTTGGGGAAGTGGGAATTTGGAGTGCAAGAAAGAGAAGAGGGGTTTGGATTTGGATAAGGGCATTGGGTATTTAAAGGGTTTGGAGTTTTTGTGAGAGTGATGATGAGGACAAATGGAGGATGGGAGAGTGATGATGGAGAATGTGGTGATGAAGGACATTTGGCTTGAGAGTAAAGGTAGTTGAGAGTGGAACCATATGGTAATGTCATTTGTATTTTTTTTTAAATGCTTATGGATGAAATGTGTATAAAAATGTATATAATATTATTTAAAAATTGAAAATATGTTGTTAAACTATCCTACCAAACAGGCCTATATCACCGATGGATTAATGTTGCACAAATCACCTTTTCTTTGTTTTCTGTTTTTTTTTTTTTTAATAGGCTTTTCTTTGTTTTTTAATAAACACAAAACTCATAGATCTTCATAACTTATCATAATAATACATTATTATTATTATTAAAAAAAAAATTATGAGCCTTACTTATAAGAATAGAGTAAAAATGAATTATGTACTCTTATTCACACATTTCATCTTACGAGCACACAAAAAAGGAATTCATTTACTTATCATATACTATATATAATAGCAGAAACATTTTCCTGCAATTAAAGAGGCGCTGCCACGTTAGAAAAAAGACCACTTAAAAAACAACCACGTATACAATTTATTCTTTAAAATACCGTACGATGCGTTTGGAGAGACTCTTTTTCATCAAACGTTTATATAAAAACACAAACCCGCTTATCGAAAGTTTAAGAGGCTATTTGGATGACTTGTTTCCGTAACTCAATTCTTAGTTTCCATAACTCATAACTTAAAAATGGTGGGACCCATAGCTCAATATCCATTTGGCGCACGATAACTCTGTTTCCATCACTCAATTCTCTGATTTTTGAGTTATGAGTTATGGAAACTGAAAACACATTTTAGCTGTTTTCAGTTTCCATAACTCATAACTTAATGACATTTCCGTAAATAACATTACATGGAGGGACACGCTGTCAGTCAAAGCCGCAACTTTTGACCTTTTTTTTCTTCACTGGGTTCGGTGCGTGCGTTCATGTTCTTTTTTTTTTTCTTTTTCCTTTCACACTAGTGGCTTCTTCACATTCTTCACTGGGTTCAGTTCTTTGTCTTTTTTTTTTCTTTTTTTCATTGGGTTCTTTTTTTGGCTGGGTTTTTCTGGGTTCAATTCTCTCTTTTTTTTTCTTTTTTTTTTGTTCTTTCACTGGGTTCTTTTTTTGGCTGGGTTTAGTTCTCTCTCTCTCTCTCTCTTTTTTTTTTTTTTTTTTGGGTTCGGTGAGTTTGGGTACTAAAAAAAAAAAAAAAAAAACTGCACCGAGTGACAGTTATGGGACCCACAAATAATGTGAAAAATATTGAGTGATGGTGTCAAACGGGTGTGAAAAATTAAGTGATGAGTGATGGAAATTGTGTGGCGGAAATTAAGTGATGAAAAAATTCATCCAAACAGCCTTTTAGACTCACCTTCACTTCCATCTCTTCACTGCAACTCTATATACACACAGATCAGAACAGTGTGTTCCAAACCAACAAACAGAATCTTCCTCTCATCAAACATTTTTATAAAAACAAAAACCCACTTATCAAAAAAGAAAAAAAACACAAACCCAAAATCCCTAACGCCGTATTCCCAATCAAAAGTTCAGACTCACTCTAACTTTTGTTTCTTCTCTGCAACTCCATATAAACATAGGTCAAAATAACGGGTTCAATTCTCCCCTCTTGAATTCTCTCTGTTCCGTGTCTTATTGCTTGCGTGTTCCATTCCAAACCAACAAACGGAGGAAAAAAGAAAATCCAAAAGGAAGCGCAAAAAAAAAAAAAAAAAAAAAAAAAAAAAAATTGCAAAAACTTAAAAACTTTGTTCATTCTCTACAACAACAGACGATTCAGATGCTATCCCATTCCTTCTATGCAATAACAGACAATTCAGAAGGTAGACATGCTTTCCCCCCACCCCCCCCCCCCCTTTTTTTTTCTATCCAATTACTGTTTCAAATTGTATAAAACTATTCGTAGATCCTTCTCTGACAATTCACATCTGTTTCTCTTCTATTTTCTCCCAATTTGGGTGATTTACTAGAGGACTGCATGGCTCTGATTCTGGGAATTGAAGTTGCCCTCGAATTATGAAGTTCTTCTTCGGAAAGTGTTCGATGATTGTACTAAGGTATTGCTCTCTCTATCTCTCTGTGTGTGTTTGTTTTCTGTTTGGGTGCTGAGAAAGTGTGTAAAAATTAAAAGTTTCAAGTTTTTAGATATGATTTTTGATTGGTTGTGATGGGGTTTTTGTTTATTAGGTTTCGAGAAAATGAGGGAAAGAAAATAAATTTTAATTCAAAAATCTTAGATTTTATTTTAATTAATTGAGAGGGGAATAAAATTATTTGGTTTTGTTGTGATAAAGTTTTGGTACCTCCTTGATATGGTTCTCTGGCTTATTTCCTGTTTGGATTATTCATATTATATGATTTTCTTGATATGGATCTGTTTCTAATGGATTTGTTGAAAAATTGGCTTTATGCAGAGAGTTTGACTGCTTAAAAGAACGTGTGTTGTTTGTTTGTCCATTGCTTCAAAAGGATTAGTGATCACCGGGATAGATGATTGAAGATATTGGAATCATATCCCAACTGAAGAATCTAGGTGAGATTCGTTCAATTTTTTAACCCTCTTTTTTTAGTTTTTATGTATTGATTTTTCAATGGAAACGGGAGAAAAATTGTATTTTTCTTGTCATGTATGTTTTAGATGGACAATCGAAAATTCCAGCCGACTGTGGAATTCCCTTGCTGGAATTTGTCCAAGTGGGTTTTCTTTTTTGGTTATCTTTTCTATCAATTATGATTGAAATTTTAAAATTTATTGTGTGATGCTATCATAATTGCAAGTGGTTTCATAAATCATAATAACTTTATTAGCAAGTTTTCTTAAATGATAAATACGGGTCATTTGAAGGATGTGGTCATTCTGAAGGATATCCAATACCATTGAGTTTGTTTGGAAGATCTTAATGTTTAAGGCAGTTCTTATTGGTAATAAAATGACCATCATATTATTGAACTTGAAGTTATGCTGTCTTTGAGTTAGATTAACACATTTGATCCTTTAAAACTAATTGCTATGAGAAGAATCATGACAAGCCTGAAAATTCTCCCTCCAAACTTTCCATTTTTTCCTTTTCTTTGTGCTGATCCAAAAGTAGGCATTTGTAGTCTTTCAATTGCTATTAAAAGTGTGAGGAAAATTATTAAAATATAACAAGATGCTAACTTTTGTTTTTTGCTTGACTTTGTGATTCATTAGATTGATTAGAAAAGCTTTTGTTGGTTTTTGAAATGGTGCTTCAGTTTCTCAATAGTTCTTGGTGGAACATATGCTTGGATAGGGAACCATATACTTTAGCATGGTTGGTTAAAAAGGCCGGTTTAACCTCTCCATATCATCAGAATATGATAAGAAATTTTAACTGGTTGGATAAAAGCCTACAAGTGAGATATAAGGAAAAATCTATTGGTTTTTTATGGTAATAAAGGTACTGACAAAGAAAATTTCATGGATTTGCAGGATACCTCCACATACCCTTGGTGCAGCAAGGTTGCTAGAGGCATCATTAATATTGGGAATCCTATCTTCCATACATTAGAGAAGGGACTAAAGAGCAAAATAAGATGGGTGTCTTAGGCTTGCCTAACAGCCATTGCATGGCTTGGATGTGAAATAATAAAGTGCCCAAATAGTATAACATATTCTGCATGTGAGATCTTACTAAATGAAACTAAGCAATTTTTGCATCTTGGATCAGAGCTTGAAGGCAGGCTTCTAGCATGTCTTTGCATCTATAACTATGCTTCTATGCCTTTTACATAAACATCTCTATGTAATAACCATTTTCAAGTATCACAAAGCACAAAAGATTTAAGATTCATCTCTACTATATATGCAAATGATCATTGACATGAATGAATTCTCAATCAGCAGTTAGGACAATTCATGAAATTTTATGTTGGGTTTATGCAAAAAAAACTACACCATTTTTCTTCATAGCACTTTCTTTGAGAATTATAGAGAGAATTATTTTTCACATTACGTGAGAAGTACATTTTGCTTATCACCAAAGGAACAACCCTATAATTCTGTTAGATTCTGTATAGCATATACATCACATGCTATGGAAGCCAAAAATGGAATAATTTTATCCCCAATGTCCAAATACCCTGAATGAGAAAATTATGTTGAAATATTGTCTTGAACTAAGCTTTTAACTTATTAGATGTTGGATTCTCTCCAATAATCGGCTTCAAGGACACATGCCCCTTAATAGACAAAAGTTGACTCTTCTCAAGAATTTTGTATTTAGAATGATATATTTTCCCCCACATGTTAATGCAAATCAATCATCCTTGACTTATAAGAACTTTGGCTACTATTTGAGAAGAGCTACCAAATTAAATTAAAAGGTCAAGAAAACTTAATTTTCCCTTTGTATCTTTTATTTATTTTGTAAATCTTGAAGCATATGGGAATTCTAAGTGTTTTTGTGCTCTCAACCAGCAAATAGCTTGAGAAACTTTTTGAAAACAGACAAATTCAGGACTAGGTGAGTGCAGGTGCTATTGGTGACCTTCAAAGTCTATTAACCAGTATAAGAAGTGTTGGCTCTAATAGGATTGATCCCAAAATTCTTTGTCAAGTCAGGTACCATGCAAATATGACATCAAACTACTAGGATGAACTTTTCACTTTACATTATATTTACATTTGAATTTTAAAGGTACTTCTATAGTCTATGCAAGGTAAGGAAAGGACTACATACTTTTTCTTAGTATCATGCATCTTGGAAATGTTTATTTTGTTAGTGAAAAAAAGGGCTTAGATGAGTAGTTGGGTAGTTTCAAGGTAAAGTTTGATATGACATATCAAGTCTTATGTCATTATGGAATCATTAGTCTTTCATCGTTGCATAAACCAAAGATTTTGGCATCCACTATCATGCACATTAAATTAAGCAAGTTTTATTTAGATTGGGAGATGATGAGATATTCTTGAGGTTGGTTTTTATTTTTATAATTAAAATTGTCCTATCAAAGTTAGTGCTAAATTTGATGTCTACATCTCTTTGATTTTTTTTTTCCTGTTAAACTTAGGTTCATGGGTTCAATTTTTTTAGCTAAAGATGTATTAAGACGAAGGATGTGAAATGGACAACAATCTTGCTTCTCCACCAATTTGCTTCCAAGGAAGGATGACCATTCTCTTTAGCTGGATTTTTTTTTCAATTGCTAGAAATATTTTTCTCTCCATCATGGTGGATGTTACAGCTTTAGTTGTTTAGAATAGACTTAAAAGAAAATCTATTTGTAAGACAACACATATTTTTATGGATAGCATACTGAGTGTTATATACATTTTAAATTTGAAATTCATACCGAGTGTTATTTTTTAAAATTTATAAATTCAATTGCATTAGCTGCATACTTATTTAATTAAATTTATTTAAGTAAGACTTTTGAAACAAAATGATTCTCCAAATATTTACCTAAAATTATTTTAATATATTTGCTTTCTCGGATTCTAATTATTTTTATGTACAAAAATTTATTTGTGGACTCTTACAAAATTTTCATTATTTTTATTTTTATTTTGTTGAAAATAATTGTACTGTTTTTTTTCTTTCCAAGAACCCAAAAATACATGTATTTATGTAATTCTCGTGCATTTGCACTGGTTTAAAAGCTAGTTTATTCTAATGGAAGAAGTAACCCAAATTATTAAAAAAATTATTTTTGATATGAATCTTATTATGAATACAAAAAAATATATTGAATTTTTCATTCTCATAATAATAATATATATATATATATATATATTTTAAGTCTTACCAGGAAAACTTTGTTGAATTTTTCACTCTTATTCACGTAAAAGTGAATAACTCATGTATATGCATGGTATAATTAAAGACTGTATGGATGCAATTTGAGTCCTTAGCCTAAAAAATAAATAAACTTTGGCCCAAAAAGCCCAACACAATGAATTTGTAGAGAGTGAGTTGGAAAACTGGGCTTTAATGAATCAGACAACAAGTAAAATGGATTCTATAGGGATGGGTTTGAGCACTATTCCTAAGGGATAAGTGAATCCAAGCCCAGCAAGCCCAATACAATAAATTTGTAGAGAGTGGATAGAAGAACTGAGGTTTAATGAGTGTAACAACAGTTGAAGATGATATAAAGAATGAATAAGTAAAACAAATATGGACTTGAGTAAGCAATTCAATCCTTGGCACTAGTCCGAGGAGCTTCAACTTATTGCTTCTTGAGTGACAATGGCAATGGTTACAAAGTTAGTTCAGATTGCTACAATGTTTTCTCTAGTAAAATCTCCGATCCCTTTTCTTAGAGCTCCTTCTTCCTTATATACTACTTTCCTTCTTCATCTTCACCATACACATGCAGGTCAGATCTGCTATTGTTGGTCTTTGTCACATCAACCTCCTCCCAAAACTCTTAGGTAGTAGCTGTGAGTCTGAAAAGCCACTGCTTAAGTATCATTTCCACATTAACGCGGTCAGAGTGTTAGTTGCGGAGCATTTAATGTGGAGATAGCAGCTTTTCCTAGAATTGCTCTATCGCCATGCTCTAGTGTGCTTACTTGCTGTACTTATCTTTTTCTTTAGAGTGCTTTGGAAGATTGTCTTTGTCGGTAAATCACTTTTCTTCTACCTCGGCTTTGGCTAGCTGAGGGTAGAGTTGTCCTCGGCACGGTTTCCTGGGTTGCCATGATCACCACTGTCTTCTTCATATGCGATTATGGGCCTTGGCATGGGCCTCAAGCCCAGTACAAAAGGTGGATGTATATCACTGGACTCTATGACTCCACATATTCAGATGACAAGAAAATTAAGATAAATTGGTTTATTCTAAATAAAATCATCCTCGGCACAGTCCGAGGAGATCAACTCTTATATATTTCTCTCAAGTTTGATTACAAGTTCAATTCTTGATTGCTACAATGTCTTTTTTCTCAATTTCTCGATACCTTTCTCTTAAGGCCTTCCTCCTAATTTATACTATTTCTCCCCTTTCATCTCTGCCCTCCACGTGGACAGTAGATTGCTTGAGTTGATTTTTGTCCCATCAACACCCTCCTGAAGTCTTTGGAGGTAGTTGTAAGGCTGAAAAACATTGTTCAAATATCACTTCTTCATTAATGCGACTAGAGAGTTAGCTACAGAGCATTCAATGTGGTGGTAGCAACTTTCCCTTAGATATTTCCTGCTTCCATCCCTCCTGTACGTTCATAATGCACATCCTTATCAATAGAACTTCATGCAATATCACCCTGGATGATAGGACACACATTTTGATATTTGCTTCGTTTGGCCGAGGGGATAGTCCTCCTTAACCCACCTCCCCCAGCCTTTACAATCATAGTTTGCTCATGAAGTTCAAAGTCTTACGTCTTCCTTACTATTGATCTATCCTCAAACCACTGAGTCTCCTTAGACAAGGCCCAAGGCCCAAGGCCCAATATATATTTGGGTCTGCGTCCCTACAAAGACAATCACAATTATACACATATATAAGTTCAAATTATAAGATTCTAATCGGATTTGGACTCTTCGATTTTTGCACCCAATAATTTACTTTCTACAAAAATTAAAAAATAAAATAAAATAGGATATGTAGCGCAAAATTAAACTTCAATTTATAATCTAATTATATTGGGAATTTTCAAATTTTGCACCCAATAATTTACTTGGTTCAAAAATTTTATTAAAAAATTATATGAGATAAGTGGCACAAGAATTGAACTCCAATTTAAAATCTAATTAGATTTTCTCTCAATTTTAGCTTTATATATATAATTAACCTTACAAGCCCATGCAAAGACAATTCATTTAAAATTTTCTATGCTACATACTTACTTTTTTGCTTAAACTCATTCTTCTAATGGAAGAAGAAGTAAGCCAGATTATTAAAGATAAATAAAAAATTCATGAGTCTTGCAATGTTGCTACGAATACAAAAAAAAAAAAAAAAAAAAAAAAAAAAAAAAAAAAAAACAAATCTTATTCACATATTTACCTTACGAGCACATGCAACGGCAATTCATTTGGGGAAAAATCAAAATTTTGAATGAATTTTTTATGGAAGAAGAAGTAACCTAATAGATTAAAAAAATTATAATATGAGGGATTCATTAAAAAGAAATAAGTTTTTTTTTTTTTTTTTTGAGACAAACGAGATAAATAAATAAATAAATAAGTATTGAAAGTAACTAATTGTTCAACACCAAAAGTTAAAAATTATTTTTTTTCCAATTTCATGACTCATTCACATTGCTCAATTAAGGATGGTTATACAATATATATTTACTAGTCGCTAACCCGTGCGATGCACAAGAAAGCTATTGGATATGAGATTTTAAAAACTTTTCATTAAACTTCCCACCACAAAGATATAAATTTAACAAAACACAAACTTTTAGTATGAAAACAAAGATAATGATATTTAATGGATAGAGTAATAACACAGGCTTTTAGAATAAAACAATTTGATTTAAAAAGTCGGAAATTTCAGCACAAGCAAGAGCAACTACAATTGTTAAGGAAGGATTAAAGGTCCTATAAGAAATATTTTTTCCAATATTTAGGCCCAATGGTAGAGTTCAAAGAAGGCGACTTGTTACACAAAATTCTTCTCATTATAATCAAAATCCTAAAGTGAATATTCAATCCAAAAATGTGTAACCAATGTTATATATTGAAGTGTTGTACTAGGCAGAGAATAGAAAAAACATATTCTTATGACCACGCCCATATAGCTTCGAAGTTCTAACTATTATGCTAAGTAACCAAACACAACCTCACTATGAAAATTCCACCGATGTTCAAATATCACTTAGTTTAAGTAAAACTATAAAAGTAATAAAACTAACATTTGGAATAGAGGGTTAAAGCGTATCTTTTGAATATTTTATATTATACAAGGTTCTTAGCTATCTCTGCTAATTCCAATTGAATTAGATTTCTATTCTATTTGGTAACTTCTATCTCTACTAATTTTAATTGAATTTAGGTTTCTATTCTATGTGGTAACTTATGTCTCCTAATTCTAATTGAACTTCTCTCCTAATTGAATTAGGTTTCCATGTAATTAGCATGCTTATAAAATATTTTTGCATTCTTTTTAATCTTATCCTTTCTACTTAGGAATATAAAAAATAAAAATGACTCTATGAAATAAAGTCACCAGCTTTTTAATTCATCAATAGAAATTGTTTTTGAAAGGTTTTGATTGAAAGTTGCTTTTGTAACTTTGAATCTAAACCCTTGAATAAAAAAAATTGGAAAAAAAAAAAGTCAAAATGTCAAAATTGTTGTGAGAGAATTTCACTCTACAATAACCTAGTGGTATATTGCACGGAATCTCCATTCATGAACGGGTGATGTTTAAGGATGTAAAAACCAATTAACTAAATTGTTTGATGAATATATACATTACAATGTATAATATAAGCCAAGAAATAGCAAACGAAAAGGAAACATAGAATATGAATGCATCTTTAAAGATTTTGCATAAGTACCAAGAAATATATTCACACAGACTATTAAAGGAAAAACAAACACAAACATAGACCATACACAAACTACTATTAAAGAAAGAATACAAAAACTAAAGAGGGAAAACTATGAAGAGAAATTTCCGTACCTTGAGAAAGAAGTGTTTGTAACAAAAGAATAGTTTGCGGCAACACACGTAGGTTTATACATATATAGGAGAGTAAGTCGGCACCTCCTTCACTGTGAAGGAGTTTGCATTGCATACAAACATGATTTAGAGACTTCCACGCCACTCCAATAAAATCCAATTCCTAATGGGACTCTTAATTCATGGCAACCGGCTAAGTGGCATTAATCTTATTATACATATCTATATATGATCTTCTAATATCTATCATATAAAATCAGAATTTTTGTTTTTTTTTTTAAATAATGCTGACGTGGAAAAAGAATCTGAAATAAAAAGAATATAAAATAAAAAGAAAAAGAAAATAGTGATGACGTGGAAATTTGTGGGAGATTCAGAGGCTTCGGTTTTATATATATATATATATTGATGAGAAATGTTTATCTCCGAACTAGTTTAGAAAGAAATCCTCAAACTCATCCTATATCTTTTTTATTTGATGTGAATTTTGAAAATATAATAATTGGATTGCATGTTTTTATTATATTCTCCATACTTGCAAAATTTCAAGAATATCAAAGATCAATATCTATATTATCAAACAAATGTTTAAATTTCAAGTTTCCATGGTCTAAAATTATGAATTAAAAATAAATTTATTGATCAAATAGTAAATAACATTCGATTTAAACAAAATTTGACAGGCATGTTAAGTATACAGAAAACGTGCAATCTAACGATTAGATTTTCAAAATTCACATCCAATAAAAAAATATAGGAAGAGTTTGAAGAGAAACCTTGTCCTTTTTCTAAATAAATAATCACAAGTAGGCACCTATGAAAATAAATAAATAAATAAAGGGCAAGGATTTGTTGCATACAAGGTTGCAGCACTTGTTGCATATTAGTATAAATGTAAAAAAAAAAAATAGAGTGACACTTGTCCAAGGGTCAGGTGTGTTGCACAAGACCAATTTTGAAGAGAAACTTCTGTTAACCTAACATTAATGCTTCTCACCCCCCTCTCTCTCTCTCTCACACATGGCAAAATCAAATTAAAATACAAACATCTCTCTCTCTCTCTCTCTCAAAAACCCAACCCATAACCCACCGTTAAACCCATCAAAAATATCACCACCACCACATGCTCAAGCTGTTGATCCTACCTAGCCATATCTTTGTTAACCCCACCCATCCACCTTGTATTCATGTCGTTCCACCTCTTCACATCTTTCCCTCTCCATCTTATAAAAAAACTCATCTCCTTCCTTCATCTCAAAACAGTTCCTTTCAGTCCATCTCTTCCCTCTAGTAAATCAAATACGCATAAAAATCAAGCACCTTTTGAGAATAACCATAGGGAGTTCGTCTGTGGTGGGCATGGATCTCAATTAACAATTAAGAAGACTCATCCCTTCAATGTTTTCTATGGCGATTCTAGGTTTGGGCACATATTAATAATCGTAACCATACCTCACTGGCAGTTATCTTCTTTCCATGTGTTAAATTGAACTTATCAAGTGTACCTTTCATATCGAGTGATGGTGGGTGTCATAAAGAATTTTTTTTATAGATATGTAGGGGCAATTTCTAGCAACCTATTTTGTGTAGCTTGTCTCTCATCTATCCTAGTAGTTACTCAATGTTGCTAGCAGGGGCGTAGCTAGGAATTTTTACATAGAGGGGCCAATTTGAAGTATGGATATAAAAAATATAATTCCTAAGTCTATTGAATATGAAATTTCAATTTTGATATATTTTAAACATTAATGAACATACAAAAACTGTCTAGTTCACTATAGACATATACAAAAATATCCACACACACAAAAAAAAAAAAAAAAAAAAAAAACATTTCACGTCAAAATCATGCCTAACGACGATTTTTCATGGAATAAAATTCATCCATAATCATTTCCATGGTGAAATTCCCAGCAATTTCCTTTCTATATAAACTATCATATTATCTGCCAAAAGTTCATCCTCCATTCTATTACGAAGTCTTGTTTTTAATAGTTTCATACTTGAAAAAACTTGTTTTGTAGTTGCTGTAGAAACTGGAAGAGTCAACACAAGATGAATCAATCTATCAATTAAATGATAGAATTTAGACTTCTCTGAAATTTCTAATCCCCTACATAGCTTAGATATTGTACCCATATTTTGAAAATCTAGATACTTTGTCACATCAAACTCATAATGTTGCAATTGACGCTTCAAAAGACAAATTTCCTGCTTAGTGAAATCTTGAGGATAATAATTTTCAATCAAATTGCAAGCATCACCAATTTTGAATGATCTAAAAGCATCCTTAGGATTTAATGTTGAACTAAGAGTGAGAAAATTTGTTGTTAGCTCACAAAATCTATTATTCAATTCTTGCAATTGAAAATCTATTGCAACTGTAAATATGTCAATTCTTAAATGATGTTTTATTGTTATCAAAGCTTCATCTTGATGACGGTATCTACCTCGGGCTTTAGTGTAACAAGCATTTAAATCAAGGATATCAATTTCATTTTGTCCACAAAATGATGTAACACCAACAAGTAAAGGCTCCCACCCATCATCTCTTAACTTTTGAATAAGTGATTTTGTAGTTGAAACTAAATGCATGACATTTAAAAGATCCTGAGAATGTTGTTGCAAAGCTTGGCAAAGAATATTAGTAATTCCCATAATCTCTTTCATCATATGCAAAGTTAAAACAAATTCAAATGATGATAATACCTGATAAGCTCCCTCGGCATCACCACATTTATAATTAGCCCCTTCCTCAGAGATAGTATTGATAACTTTGCAAGTTGCATCAAACATTTTTATCTAACTACAAATAGATTGAAAATGAGATCCCCAACGTGTATCTCCAGCCCATTACAAAGTACCAATTTAGTTTGCTCCTCTTTTAGTCTCAATTTCATTAAAAGCAATCATATTCTCTATTTTTTCCCCTTGATCATATTGCAATTCATCATTACGCTTACTAGAACCAACGACAATATTGATAATATTAGTCAAATGATCAAAGAATTGATGAACAAGTTTTACTTATCTAGATGTTGTAACTAAAGCCAATTGCAACCTATGAGCCATGCAATGTACATAATAAGTATATGGACATTCTTTAAGAAATAGAGCTTATAATCCATTCCATTCACCATGCATATTATTAGCTCCATCATACCCTTGACCTCGAATATTTTCAATGTGGAGGTTGTAACGAGAAAATACTCCACATATCTCCTTCTTTAAGGTCAATGCAGTAGTATCTCTAACATGCACAACATGAAAGAAACACTTTTAATGAAACCATTTTTATCAATAAACCTCAAAATAATGGTCATTTGCTCTCTCTTCGACTCATCCCGAGCTTCATCAACGAGAATGCAAAATTTTGCATCCCTAATTTCTTCACGAATACCATTTCACACTTTATTAGCAAGAATATGCAAAATCTCCTTTTGAATTGTGAGTGACATATATTTGGCATTTTGTGGAGCATTTTCCAAGACAACACTAGCTACTTTGTCATTGAAAGTTGATGTGAATTTTATCAATTCAATAAAATTACCTCTATTTTTTGAATCAAGGCATTCATCATGACTTCTAAAAGCATAAGCTTGGAATGCTAGCCATCGAGCACACTCTATTAAGGTTTTGAGCCGAAACTGATTATTCTTTATTTCTTTTGACGTTTGTTTCTCAATTAGCTTGTCAATATGTCATGAATAATTCTTTAGATCCTCGCAACATTTCACAACAATTTTATGTGGGGAGTTTGGATCTTCCCCTACATGATGAGTTAAAGGACAATTCATTACATCATTCACCTTTTTTCCAATTATTAAAACCTATTGAAATGAATGCATCTGATCCAATATGACCTATTGGTTTCTTACCAAAAAAGTAGCAAGGTAGACAATATATCGCATCCATTGAAGGTGAGTATTCCAACCAATCACTATGTGATTCAAACCATGAAACTTGAAATCAACAATGATGAGTATCATCGTTGTATGGATAATTTATATTTTTAGGTTGATACGGACCTTTTTTGAGATAAGCTCATCGGATTTCATCTTATTTGTTGATAGGAAATTCACATATTTGTTTATATGATCCTAGATCACGATTTATCTCTTTAGATTGAATTCTTGAACATTTGGAGGGGTGTTCATCAGGCATTGGAGTATCAATATTTGTTTTTACGGCCATAGGTGTCCTAAATTCTGAATTGCTAATATATTTTTTCTTAAAGAATGCATCAATTGCTTTTATTTGCTCATAATTCTTTTATCTTTAAGAATATGACTCAAAAATTAACTTGGAAATAACTTAAAAAATAAAATTTTAATTAGAAATTTTTACTTAATTATATGGATGTTATTCATACTCAAGAAAAAACAAAATTTCCACTATAATTTAAACAGTCAACCCATCATCATTTCTATTATTAAAATTTTTCTGTATTTTAATTTTTTTTAATTCGACTTTAATTAATAATAACCCCTCAAACAAAAACAAAAATTAAACACACAAGTACACAACATAAACCAAACAATTTGACAACACCCATAGCCACGTAGTTACTAACTAATCAAAAATAAGTAATAAATTAAAACAATTTTACCTTAGAAACTTTAACTTCACAAAGTGGAAAGATGGGTGTTGGCCGTGTGGCAATGCCTACAACTGTAGATCTTCCCTTCAAGACTCATCACAAACAACCTCCCCATGCCTTCAATCATATATTTCTCTAAAAAATCTATGAAAAATTAAAGAGCAAGTGAATATTTAGGTGTAGATGGTTGGGAAAATTAAAAAAAAAAAAATTAAAAAAACACTAAAAAGAGATGAAGGTATGGTGTTGAAGAAAGAGAAGAAAGCTCACCAGTCACCAAGTTCCAAATCCTGAAATCTGACAATGAATTATACTGAGTGATTTGTTTTAGAAAGCAAGAAGAAAGAAAAAAAAAGGTTAGGTTTTTTTTTTTTTTTTGGGGGGGGTGGGGGATTATGAGGACTAAGGAGGGTTGACTATTGAGGGTTTTGATGAGATGAGTTTTGGGGGCTGAAAGCGATACCAGTGGCAGTGTACCACAGAAGAGGAAAAAAAAAAAAGAATAAGAAAGAAAGGACTTTCATAGGTTTTTTGAGATTGAGAATGGGCTGATAAATTGAAATTTTGTTGTGACGTGTTTGGACTTTTAGGTATTTAAATGTAAGGTGAGCTAGGTTTTGTTTTATTGGAGTACAAAAAAGGCCTAAAACTAAAGCAACTTGGGAGAATGGAAGAGATATGGGGGGCCTAATTAAATTTTCTATGTACACTTTTGTCTTTTTTTTTTTTTTTTTTTTTTGGGGCCATGCCCCTCAAACCCCCCCCCCCCCCCCCTCCCCCTCAAGAGCTATGTGGCTTCGCTCCTGGTTGCTAGCATGTGTAAAACTCTCATTTTTGCAAAAGAGTTGTTTTTTTTTTTTTTTTTTTTAAGTTGATTGTGGATTTTGTTGGTGGAAGCTTGTATAAAGGACCATATGTGGGTTGTCAGCCTCAATAAGAGGTGGGTCTGTTTGTTGTGGATGCCAAGTGTTTGTCATTGTGTTACGACTAGATTTTGTTTAGGTTGATAAACTAGTAATGTAACAAAGTTACTATGGCCCTTGCATAGGTTGCACAAGCAAAGAGGGTCCTCAAGTATTGTTAAAGAGATGCCCTCCTTTACTTTTCTCCAATGTACAAATGAATTCATTTTATTAATAAAACTTTATGTTGTTCTATACTCAAAATATTATAGCACACTAACTTTTAGCACAATAAATCATCTCTCATGTAGCATAGAATTTATCTTGAATAGGAGTTGTTATAAGGAACCATGAAGGGCTGTTGATGGTTGCAAATTTGCAATGAGTCGAAAGTTTAATCAGCTCCTAACTGTGGAAAAAGTGGAGGCAAAAGTAGCCTTTACGGCTAAATCTGCTCTGAAGATCGAGCTTTTTTATGTCATACTTGAAGGATATTCACACACGACTTGCAATGCGACAATTTTAATGGAGCTAGTTACTATCAATTGCTGCAAGATACAAAGGAATTATTGAGCAATCTTCGGTCTACTCTAATCTCTCACATGAGAAGGCAAGGCAATTGTATGGCTCATCAGTTGGCTCGCTATGCAATGAAAATAACTCATAAACCTGATTTTTTGAGAGCTAGTTTAATGAAAAACATATACCTCTTTATACTAGATAAGTTTGATTAATGAAATATTTTTTTCTCTGCTAAAATAAAAAATATATAGACCAAAAAAACGGTATAAAAAATATATATTTGTTACATTAAGTTATAAAGCAACAAAACAATATAATAATTGTACAACATTCTGGAGGAAATTTGGTCTCCTCAATTCAAATGTGATCATCATTACAATATACAATCGCCTACATATTCTCTACATATTCTGCCGAACATATTATTACTCTATTGCTTGATTTCTTAACACTTGAAATAGGTCAACTCCTTAATTCTGAGTATCTCTTTTTCACTTCATAGGTAAAATGCCTGTACATTGAAAGATCTTCTTCTTCCTTCATAAAATTGAGAATATGGCTTCTCTCTCCCTTTAAACTGATGTACATTACCAATAAGTCTTTTACAATCTATTAGCCTTGAATTACTTTAATAGCCCTTAACTCTTGTCTTTGGAATTCCTTTCACCTTTGCAATGTGCTCCAACTACCTAAACCTTGGTAATCTTGGAATATGATCCCAATAATTTTCATAGTTGGTTCCTTCTTCCATATTGCAAAAAATTTCGTATAGAAATGTTGTCTATCAAAACAAAATTGATTGATGGTTTTTGTCCCCTTATCATAGACGACACTCTAATTCATTAGCCTAGATTCCACCAAACTCCTTGCACATGTTACAAAACATATTGACCTGCCAATAAAAGAATTCTCATGATTAATTAATCACTCTATGGTCTCTAATACTAAAAATACAAATATGTATAGATAACCTGATCAAATATTACAAAAAGTTATATATCAATATCATTATGTTTTCACCATTTTTGTGCAAAAGTCACTAAGCACTAAAATAGAACATTAGATAATTGAAAATTTTCAATATTTCTGTAAGTCAATCTAAAATCCAACTGGAGCACAATTATTAGAGACAACCACTGCTCCTAATACAATTATAAATAATAAATCTAGCTCTTGCCTTCAAATTTATTGTTGCTAACAACAACAAATAAGAAATCCAAGTATACAAAGCTTTTAGCTTTCTTAATCAAAATATTTTCAAAAGACAATGTTAAATATTTTCCATCTAATAGGGCATAGAGAATGGGTTACCAGCATGTTGTTTCTAACATACCATCCTTCTAAAGTTTACATATCATTTATGCTAAACAACCAATCCGTGAAATGGGATAATGGACAGATAAATGTTCTCAGCATTTGTTAGCAACTCGTTCAACTTGTGACTTGTCCCGCATTTCCTTGCTTTATAAATCATTTCCTTACACTGAAGCCAATTCAGTGAGCATATTATTTGTAAAATTCATATGCACTATTATCACAATCAAATTTCATGCCAATTGTTGGTGCTTCAATTTCCCTATTATGTATACTCATAATGTTTGGGCTTCCATGAGTAGGTTCTACTTGAGACTCTTTCTGAATCCAAAAACCAATAAAAAGCAAAAGTTTTAAGAATATTCAAAATGAAAAACAATGTTCAATAATTTTAATAAACCCAGAAAAAAAAACTACAATTGTTTATAGTTCTAAACACTAGTCATAATGAACAACAACAATATACATAACTCAAATATCTAAAGTTTTTACTCAACAGAAACTATGCATAACTTAACTCCCTAAAAATTAGTAGTAAATAAAATCATGCCAGCAATAAGAGCATTCATATCAAAGATGTGCAAATTGCTATAATACTATTTTATAGCTCGAAACACTAAAATATGCTCCCCATCAAAGGTGCCAAGTCCAAAAAGTTTTAGCAACTTGCTATAGTAAGTTGCTACTACTAGCAACTTCCCGTAGCAAGTTGCTATTTCTTTCTCTCTCTTTCTCTCTCTCTCTCTCTCTTGCCAGGTCTCTCACTCATTCTCTGCATTTTCTCTCTTTCTCTTTCTCTCTGCCTCTCCGTCTCTATCTTTCTGTTTCAAACTTCATAAGCTTCTTCTCTAGTGACTTCCTCTCCTCCATAGAGCTCAAACCCGACTTCCTCTCTGCGTGAGTTTGTGATTTCTAGTGTTCCCTCTTTCTTCGTCTCCCTTTTTCTCTTTCAGACTTCATAGGCTTCTTCTCTAGCAACTTCCTCTTCGCCATAAAGCTCAAACCCGACTTCCTCTCCACTTGGGTTTATGATTTTTGGTGTGTATTACTGTATTTGTGATTTGTGGTAGTTGTGGGTTGGATTGGTGGTTATGATGTGGGTTTGGTGAGTTTGTGATTTGGTTTTGGGTGGTGGGGGTTTCGATTTGTTGAGGTTGTGGGTGTCGATAATGGTGGCTATGGCTGCGCTGTGGTAGTTTATGGTTAGGTTTGTGGATGGTGGGTTTATTGTGGTTGTTGGTAGTGTTTGAGTTTTGGGCATGGTGGCTATTGGTATGGTGGTGGCTATTGGGTTTTGTTATACTAGTGGTGGTGGTGGCTGGTAGTGCGTAGGATTGTTGGGTTGAAAAAAGAGAGGTAGAAAGGAAGAGATAATAGCAGAAGAATAAGAAAGGACAAGACTTAGATACAGTACCTTAGGTTTCCTCTTAAGATTCAACTATATGACTATTTAACTAAAAAATACACTTCCATCTCATAAGAAAAAATCCACATAGCAAAATCTTAAAAATGGAACCTAAGGAACGACACTTAAGTACTGTGCCTAAGTCTTGCCCAATAAAAAATATATATTAAAAAGGAATAAATAATAATAAAGAAAGAATATTTAAATGAAGTAGCAAAAAAAAATTAAAAAAAAATAGAAGCTTTGACTAAAGTGTTAAAATAGATAAAGTAGGTTTTTGAATTGCTAAAAATTAAATTTTAAAGAACCTTGATGTGAATGCTTTAAGAGCATTCTCATCAACGATTCTAAAAAATATAGTTTTAATATCTCAAAACATTACTTTATCTATTTTAACATCTCATTTTATAATTCTCCCAACATCAAAAATTCTATTTTTTTCCACTTCATTTAAATATAATTTTTTTTATTCATCATCTATTTATCTTTTTTTTATTCATCTCCACCACAAATCCACCACCCACACCACAACCACCACAAACTCACCACCCACACCACAACCACCACCCATTCCCACCGCCCACACCATAACCACCACAAACCCTCTACCCACAAACCCACCATCCATACCACAACCACCAAAAACCCACTACTCACCACAAACTCCACCACCCACGAACTGAACCACCATGAGACCCAACAAAAACCACTGCTGCCACCCACTCTCACAACCCACAAAACTCACCGCATATCCTTAAGCAAGAAAAGAGAGAAGAAAAAATGTTCTTGGTGGTGAGGAGAGAGAGATGAGACATAAATGGAGATAAGAGGTGAGAGAGAGAGATGCAGATGTTTCAATGGTAACGGGAATACGCCTGACGGTGAAAGCATACAAAGATAGTGACGCTTTCATCACTTAGATTTAGGGCGATAGGGCGCACCACAGATACGATAAGAAGCACCCTTCAATCGATAGGTCAAAGACAGAAACATAATACCAGTTGCATCTCTAATCTTTGAAAAATCGGGGTCTTTTCCACATAATCGTGTCAACCAAAGACCAAAGCATCTTAGTAGACACCGGAGAGAAATCCCTAGTAACTTCGTCGCTCCAAAAGTGGAGAAGAAAAGAAAGAGAAGTGGCTGATGAAAAACCCACATGAAAGACAAAATAAAATAATATTATTTACTGTAGCTAAGTGCTAAAAAATTTTAAGCTTAGCAGCTTTGATGTTGAGGGCTTTTTAGTGGTTTTGGTGCTAAAATAGAGATTTAGCATTTTTCACATTTTTGATGTGAATGCTCTAAGTTGCTAAAAGTTTTTGGAACCTTTGATGTGGAGCATATTTTAGTGTTTTAAGTTATAAAATAGCATTATAGCAATTTTCACATCTTTAATGTGAATGCTCATCCACAGCAGTTGAGCCAAATTTTTAGCTTTTTAACACCACAAAAAGTCACTTTATTCTTATAAAAAAAAATCACTTTATTTATTTTACCTTCTCACATCCAACATCAATGGTTTTATTTTAGCTTTTAATACAATAAAATAATATAAACACTACAATAAAATTATATTTTATTTAACCACCAGAATACAACCACAATCAAAAGTAGTGTGAACGCATGGTGGACATTGGGAGAGACATGGAGAGGTAGTGAGGAGAGAGACAAAAGTAGTGCAAAATATTTTTTTAATTTTAATTTTTTTTACCTTATAGTTATAGTGCACAGCTACTCAGTTACAGTGCACAGCCAAAAGTAGCTGTGCATTGTAACTGTGGAGCAAAAAAATATAGTTTTGACTCCACTATTACATGGTACATTTTGATATTTAGTGGTGTTAAAAATAGCTATATAGCCATTTAACACCATTATTGCTAGTACTCATGCCTAGAGCTATATTATTTGATTTTTTTTTATTTGTTCGTTTTAAAATATTTTTTAATGTTTTAATATGTTTATTGTTTAGTCATATTTTATATTACAAAAAATGTTTAGTCCCATTGTTATTTTTATCTCTTAATAATACATAATATGAAAATTCACTTAAAAATGATTACTTAATAATATATAATGTGAAAATTCACTTAAAAATGATTACATTTGTTTAGAAATTAGAATATTTTATCAATTTTAAAGGTACCTTCTATCCAAAAAAAATAAAAATAAAAGGTACCTACTACTTCTACGTAATGCTTCAAATGGTTGTACTTTTCGTATGCTCGTTTTGAACATACAAAAAAGCCCAAAACAAACTAAAGATTTTGTCATTATGGAATCATTAGTCTTTCATCATTGCATAAACCAAAGATTTTGGCATCCACTATCATGCACATTAAATTAAGCAAGTTTTATTTAGATTGGGAGATGATGAGATATTCTTGAGGTTGGTTTTTATTTTTATAATTAAAATTGTCCTATCAAAGTTAGTGCTAAATTTGATGTCTACATCTCTTTGATTTTTTTTTTTTTCCTGTTAAACTTAGGTTCATGGGTTCAATTTTTTTAGATGAAGATGTATTAAGACGAAGGATGTGAAATGGACAACAATCTTGCTTCTCCACCAATTTGCTTCCAAGGAAGGATGACCATTCTCTTTAGCTGGATTTTTTTTTCAATTGCTAGAAATATTTTTCTCTCCATCATGGTGGATGTTACAGCTTTAGTTGTTTAGAATAGACTTAAAAGAAAATCTATTTGTAAGACAACACATATTTTTATGGATAGCATACTGAGTGTTATATACATTTTAAATTTGAAATTCATACCAAGTGTTATTTTTTAAAATTTATAAATTCAATTGCATTAGCTACATACTTATTTAATTAAATTTATTTAAGTAAGACTTTTGAAACAAAATGATTCTCCAAATATTTACCTAAAATTATTTTAATATATTTGCTTTCTCGGATTCTAATTATTTTTATGTACAAAAATTTATTCGTGGACTCTTACAAAATTTTCATTATTTTTATTTTTATTTTGTTGAAAATAATTGTACTGTTTTTTTTCTTTCCAAGAACCCAAAAATACATGTATTTATGTAATTCCCGTGCATTTGCATTGGTTTAAAAGCTAGTTTATTCTAATGGAAGAAGTAACCCAAATTATTAAAAAAATTATTTTTGATATGAATCTTATTATGAATACAAAAAAATATATTGAATTTTTCATTCTCATAATAATAATATATATATATATATATATATTTTTTTTTTAAGTCTTACCAGGAAAACTTTGTTGAATTTTTCACTCTTATTCACGTAAAAGTGAATAACTCATGTATATGCATGGTATAATTAAAGACTGTATGGACGCAATTTGAGTCCTTAGCCTAAAAAATAAATAAACTTAGGCCCAAAAAGCCCAACACAATGAATTTGTAGAGAGTGGGTTGGAAAACTGGGTTTTAATGAATCAGACAACAAATAAAATGGATTCTATAGGGACTGGGTTTGAGCACTATTCCTAAGGGATAAGTGAATCCAAGCCCAGCAAGCCCAATACAATAAATTTGTAGAGAGTGGATAAAAGAACTGAGGTTTAATGAGTGTAACAACAGTTGAAGATGATATAAAGAATGAATAAGTAAAACAAATATGGACTTGAGCAAGCAATTCAATCCTCGGCACTAGTCCGAGGAGCTTCAACTTATTGCTTCTTAAGTGACAATGGCAATGGTTACAAAGTTAATTCAGATTGCTACAGTGTTTTCTCTAGTAAAATCTCTGATCCCTTTTCTTAGAGCTCCTTCTTCCTTATATACTACTTTCCTTCTTCATCTTCACCATACACATGCAGGTCAGATCTGCTATTGTTGGTCTTTGTCACATCAACCTCCTCCCAAAGCTCTTAGGTAGTAGCTGTGAGTCTGAAAAGCCACTGCTTAAGTATCATTTCCACATTAACGCGGTCAGAGTGTTAGTTGCGAAGCATTTAATGTGGAGGCAGCAGCTTTTCCTGGAATTGCTCTATCGCCATGCTCCAGTGTGCTTACTTGTTGTACTTATCTTTTTCTTTGGAGTGCTTTGGAAGATTGTCTTTGTCGGTAAATCACTTTTCTTCTACCTCGGCTTTGGCTAGCTGAGGGTAGAGTTGTCCTCGGCACGGTTTCCTGGGTTGCCATGATCACCACTGTCTTCTTCATATGCAATTATGGGCCTTGGCATGGGCCTCAGGCCTAGTACAAATGGTGGATGTATATCACTGGACTCTATGACTCCACAAATTCAGATGACAAGAAAATGAAGATAAATTGGTTTATTCTAAATAAAATCATCCTCGACACAGTCCGAGGAGATCAACTCTTATATATTTCTCTCAAGTTTGATTACAAGTTCAATTCTTGATTGCTACAATGTCTTTTTTCTCAATTTCTCGATACCTTTTTCTTAAAGCCTTCCTCCTAATTTATACTATTTCTCCCCTTTCATCTCTGCCCTCCACGTGGACAGTAGATTGCTTGAGTTGATTTTTGTCCCATCAACACCCTCCTGAAGTCTTGGAGGTAATTGTAAGGCTGAAAAACATTGTTCAAATATCACTTCTTCATTAATGCGACTAGAGAGTTAGCTACAGAGCATTCAATGTGGTGGTAGCAACTTTCCCTTAGATATTTCCTGCTTCCATCCCTCCTGTACGTTCATAATGCACATCCTTATCAATAGAACTTCATGCAATATCACCCTGGATGATAGGAAACACATTTTGATATTTGCTTCGTTTGGCCGAGGGGATAGTCCTCCTCAACCTACCTCCCCCAGCCTTTACAATCATAGTTTGCTCATGAAGTTCAAAGTCTTACGTCTTCCTTACTATTGATCTATCCTTAAACCACTGAGTCTCCTCGGACAAGGCCCAAGGCCCAATATATATTTGGGTCTGCGTCCCTACAAAGACAATCACAATTATACACATATATAAGTTCAAATTATAAGATTCTAATCGGATTTGGACTCTTCGATTTTTGCACCCAATAATTTACTTTCTACAAAAATTAAAAAATAAAATAAAATAGGATAAGTAGCGCAAAATTAAACTTCAATTTATAATCTAATTATATTGGGAATTTTCAAATTTTGCACCCAATAATTCACTTGGTTCAAAAATTTTATTAAAAAATTATATGAGATAAGTGGCACAAGAACTGAACTCCAATTTAAAATCTAATTAGATTTTTTCTCAATTTTAGCTTTATATATATAATTAACCTTACAAGCCCATGCAAAGACAATTCATTTAAAATTTTCTATGCTACATACTTACTTTTTTTTGCTTAAACTCATTCTTCTAATGGAAGAAGAAGTAAGCCAGGTTATTAAAGATAAATAAAAAATTCATGAGTCTTGCAATGTTGCTACGAATACAAAAAAAAAAAAAAAAAAAAAAAAAAAAAAAAAAAAAAAAAAAAAACAAATCTTATTCACATATTTACCTTACGAGCACATGCAACGGCAATTCATTTGGGGGAAAATCAAAATTTTGAATGAATTTTTTATGGAAGAAGAAGTAACCTAATAGATTAAAAAAATTATAATATGAGGGATTCATTAAAAAGAAATAAGTTTTTTTTTTTTTGAGACAAACGAGAGAAATAAATAAATAAATAAGTATTGAAAGTAACTAATTGTTAAACACCAAAAGTTAAAAATTATTTTTTTTCCAATTTCATGACTCATTCTCATTGCTCAATTAAGGATGGTTATACAATATATATTTACTAGTCGCTAACTCGTGCGATGCACAGGAAAGCTATTGGATATGAGATTTTATAAACTTTTCATTAAACTTCCCACCACAAAGATATAAATTTAACAAAACACAAACTTTTAGTATGAAAACAAAGATAATGATATTTAATGGATAGAGTAATAACACAGGCTTTTAGAAGAAAACAATTTGATTTAAAAAGTCGGAAATTTCAGCACAAGCAAGAGCAACTACAATTGTTAAGGAAGGATTAAAGGTCCTATAAGAAATATTTTTTCCAATATTTGGGCCCAATGGTAGAGTTCAAAGAAGGCAACTTGTTACACAAAATTCTTCTCATTATAATCAAAATCCTAAAGTGAATATTCAATCCAAAAATGTGTAACCAATGTTATATATTGAAGTGTTGTACTAGGCAGAGAATAGAAAAAACATATTCTTATGACCACGCCCATATAGCTTCGAAGTTCTAACTATTATGCTAAGTAACCAAACAATATTAGTAATCGAAAAAGTATCATAATCTAGCATACTGATTTAAAAGTTACAATTTCAAACACAACCTCACTATGAAAATTCCACCGACGTTCAAATATCACTTAGTTTAAGTAAAACTATAAAAGTAATAAAACTAACATTTGGAATAGAGGGTTAAAGCGTATCTTTTAAATATTTTATATTATACAAGGTTCTTAGCTATCTCTGCTAATTCCAATTGAATTAGATTTCTATTCTATTTGGTAACTTCTATCTCTACTAATTTTAATTGAATTTAGGTTTCTATTCTATGTGGTAACTTATGTCTCCTAATTCTAATTGAATTAGCTTCTTCTCCTAATTCTAATTGAACTTCTCTCCTAATTGAATTAGGTTTCCATGTAATTAGCATGCTTATAAAATATTTTTGCATTTTTTTTAATCTTATAGTTTCTACTTAAGAATATAAAAATAAAAATGACTTTATGAAATAAAGTAACCAGCTTTTTAATTCATCAATAGAAATTTTTTTTTGAAAGGTTTGGATTGAAAGTTGCTTCTGTAACTTTGAATCTAAACCCTTGAATAAAAAAAATTGGAAAAAAAAAAGTCAAAATGTCAAAATTGTTGTGAGAGAATTTCACTCTACAATAACCTAGTGGTATATTGCACGGAATCTCCATTCATGAGCAGGTGATGTTTAAGGATGTAAAAACCAATTAACTAAATTGTTTGATGAATACATACATTACAATCTATAATATAAGCCAAGAAATATATTCACACAGACTATTAAAGGAAAAACAAACACAAACATAGACCATACACAAACTACTATTAAAGAAAGAATACAAAAACTAAAGAGGGAAAACTATGAAGAGAAATTTTCGTACCTTGAGAAAGAAGTGTTTGTAACAAAAGAATAGTTTGTGGCAACACACGTAGGTTTATACATATATAGGAGAGTAAGTCGGCACCTCCTTCACTATGAAGGAGTTTCCATTGCATACAAACATGATTTAGAGACTTACACGCCACTCCAATAAAATCCAATTCCTAATGGGACTCTTAATTCATGGCAACCGGCTAAGTGGCATTAATCTTATTATACGTATCTATATATGATCTTCTAATATCTATCATATAAAATCAGAATTTTTGTTTTTTTTTTAAATAATGCTGACGTGGAAAAAGAATTTGAAATAAAAAGAATATAAAATAAAAAGAAAAAGAAAATAGTGATGACGTGGAAAATTGTGGGAGATTCAGAGGCTTCGGTTTTATATATATATATATATATATATATATTGATGAGAAATGTTTATCTCCGAACTAGTTTAGAAAGAAATCCTCAAACTCATCCTATATCTTTTTTATTTGATGTGAATTTTGAAAATATAATAATTAGATTGCATGTTTTTATTATATTCTCCATACTTGCAAAATTTCAAGAATATCAAAGATCAATATCTATATTATCAAACAAATGTTTAAATTTCAAGTTTCCATGGTCTAAAATTATGAATTAAAAATAAATTTATTGATCAAATAGTAAATAACATTCGATTTAAACAAAATTTGACAGGCATGTTAAGTATACAGAAAACGTGTAATCTAACGATTAGATTTTCAAAATTCACATCCAATAAAAAAATATAGGAAGAGTTTGAAGAGAGACCTTGTCCTTTTTCTAAATAAATAATCACAAGTAGGCACCTATGAAAATAAATAAATAAATAAAGGGCAAGGATTTGTTGCATACAAGGTTGCAGCACTTGTTGCATATTAGTATAAATGTCAAAAAAAAAAAAAATAGAGTGACACTTGTCCAAGGGTCATGTGTGTTGCACAAGACCAATTTTGAAGAGAAACTTCTGTTAACCTAACATTAATGCTTCTCACCCCCCTCTCTCTCTCTCTCACCTGGCAAAATCAAATTAAAATACAAACCTCTCTCTCTCTCTCTCTCTCTCAAAAACCCAACCCATAACCCACCATTAAACCCATCAAAAATATCACCACCACCACATGCTCAAGCTGTTGATCCTACCTAGCCATATCTTTGTTAACCCCACCCATCCACCTTGTATTCCTGTCGTTCCACCTCTTCACCTCTTTCCCTCTCCATCTTATAAAAAAACTCATCTCCTTCCTTCATCTCAAAACACTTCCTTTCAGTCCATCTCTTCCCTCTAGTAAATCAAATACGCATAGAAATCAAGCACCTTTTGAGAATAACCATAGGGAGTTCGTCTGTGGTGGGCATGGATCTCAATTAACAATTAAGAAGACTCATCCCTTCAATGTTTTCTATGGCGATTCTAGGTTTGGGCACATATTAATAATTGTAACCATACCTCACTGGCAGTTATCTTCTTTCCATGTGTTAAATTGAACTTATCAAGTGTACCTTTCATATCGAGTGATGGTGGGTGTCTTAAAGAATTTTTTTATAGATATGTAGGGGCAATTTCTAGCAACCTATTTTGTGTAGCTTGTCTCTCATCTATCCTAGTAGTTACTCAATGTTGCTAGCAGGGGCGTAGCCAGGAATTTTTACATAGGGGGGCCAATTTGAAGTATGGATATAAAAATATAATTCATAAGTCTATTGAATACGAAATTTCAGTTTTGATATATTTTAAACATTAATGAACATACAAAAACTGTCTAGTTCACTATAGACATATACAAAAATATCCACACACACACAAAAAAAAAAAAAAAAAAAATTCACGTCAAAATCATGCCTAACGACGATTTTTCATGGAATAAAATTCATCCATAATCATTTCCATGGTGAAATTCCCTACAATTTCCTTTCTATATAAACTATCATATTATCTGCCAAAAGTTCATCCTCCATTCTATTACGAAGTCTTGTTTTTAATAGTTTCATAGTTGAAAAAGCTCGTTTTGTAGTTGCTGTAGAAACTAGAAAAGTCAACACAAGATGAATCAATCTATCAGTTAAATGATAGAGTTTAGACTTCTCTGAAATTTCTAATCCCCTACATAGCTTAGATATTGTAGCCATATTTTGAAAATCTAGATGTTTTGTCACATCAAACTCATAATGTTGCAATTGACGCTTCAAAAGACAAATTTCCTGCTTAGTGAAATCTTGAGGATAATAATTTTCAATCAAATTGCAAGCATCACCAATTTTGAATGATCTAAAAGCATTTAGGATTTAATGTTGAACTAAGAGTGAGAAAATTTGTTGTTAGCTCACAAAATCTATTATTCAATTCTTGCAATTGAAAATCTATTACAACTGTAAATATGTCAATTCTTAAATGATGTTCTATTGTTATCAAAGCTTCATCTTGATGACTATATCTACCTCGGGCTTTAGTGTAACGAGCATTTAAATCAAGGATATCAATTTCATTCTGTCCACAAAATGATGTAACACCAGCAAGTAAAGGCTCCCACCCATCATCTCTTAACTTTTGAATAAGTGATTTTGTAGTTGAAACTAAATGCATGACATTTAAAAGATCCTGAGAATGTTGTTGCAAAGCTTGGCAAAAAATATTAGTAATTCCTATAATCTCTTTCATCATATGCAAAGTTAAAACAAATTCAAATGATGATAATACCTGATAAGCTCCCTCGGCATCACCACATTTATAATTAGCCCCTTCCTCAGAGATAGTATTGATAACTTTGCAAGTTGCATCAAACATTTTTATCTAACTACAAATAGATTGAAAATGAGATCCCCAACGTGTATCTCTAGCCCATTACAAAGTACCAATTTAGTTTGCTCCTCTTTTAGTCTCAATTTCATTAAAAGCAATCATATTCTCTATTTTTTCCCCTTGATCATATTGCAATTCATCATTACGATTACTAGAACCAACGACAATATTGATAATATTAGTCAAATGATCAAAGAATTGATGAACAAGTTTTACTTATCTAGATGTTGTAACTAAAGCCAATTGCAACCTATGAGCCATGCAATGTACATAATAAGTATATGGACATTCTTTAAGAAATAGAGCTTATAATCCATTCCATTCACCATGCATATTATTAGCTCCATCATACCCTTGACCTCGAATATTTTCAATGTGGAGGTTGTAACGAGAAAGGACTCCATATATCTCCTTCTTTAAGGTCAATGCAGTAGTATCTCTAACATGCACAACATGAAAGAAACACTTTTAATGAAACCATTTTTATCAATAAACCTCAAAATAATGGTCATTTGCTTTCTCTTCGACTCATCCCGAGCTTCATCAACGAGAATGCAAAATTTTGCATCCCTAATTTCTTCATGAATACCATTTCACACTTTATTAGCAAGAATATGCAAAATCTCTTTTTGAATTGTGAGTGACATATATTTGGCATTTCATGGAGCATTTTCCAAGACAACACTAGCTACTTTGTCATTGAAAGTTGATGTGAATTTTATTAATTCAATAAAATTACCTCTATTTTTTGAATCAAGGCATTCATCATGACTTCTAAAAGCATAAGCTTGGAATGCTAGCCATCGAGCACACTCTATTAAGGTTTTGAGCCGAAACTGATTATTCTTTATTTCTTTTGACGTTTGTTTCTCAATTAGCTTGTCAATATGTCATGAATAATTCTTTAGATCCTCGCAACATTTCACAACAATTTTATGTGGGGAGTTTGGATCTTTCCCTACATGATGAGTTAAAGGACAATTCATTACATCATTCACCTTTTTCCAATTATTAAAACCTATTGAAATGAATGCATCTGATCCAATACGACCTATTGGTTTCTTACCAAAAAAGTAGCAAGGTAGACAATATATCGCATCCATTGAAGGTGAGTATTCCAACCAATCACTATGTGATTCAAACCATGAAACTTGAAATCAACAATGATGAGTATCATCATTGTATGGATAGTTTATATTTTTAGGTTGATATGGACCTTTTTTGAGATAAGCTCATCGGATTTCATCTTATTTGTTGATAGGAAATTCACATATTTGTTTATATGATCCTAGATCACGATCTATCTCTTTAGATTGAATTCTTGAACATTTAGAGGGGTGTTCATCAGGCATTGAAGTATCAATATTTGTTTCTACAGCCATAGGTGTCCTATATTCTGAATTGCTAATATATTTTTTCTTAAAGAATGCATCAATTGCTTTCATTTGCTCATAATTCTTTTAGCTTTAAGAATATGACTCAAAAATTAACTTGGAAAGAACTTAAAAAATAAAATTTTAATTAGAAATTTTTACTTAATTATATGGATGTTATTCATACTCAAGAAAAAACAAAATTTCCACTATAATTTAAACAGTCAACCCATCATCATTTCTATTATTAAAATTTTCCTGTATTTTAATTTTTTTTAATACGACTTTAATTAATAATAACCCCTCAAACAAAAACAAAAATTAAACACACAAGTACACAACATAAACCAAACAATTTAACAACAACCATAGCCACGTAGTTACTAACTAATCATAAATAAGTAATAAATCAAAACAATTTTACCTTAGAAACTTTAACTTCACAAAGTGGAAAGATGGGTGTGGGCCATGTGGCACTGCCTACAACTGTAGATCTTCCCTTCAAGACTCATCACAAACAACCTCCCTATGTCTTCAATCATATATTTCTCTAAAAAAATTTATGAAAAATTAAAGAGCAAGTGAATATTTAGGTGTAGATGGTTGAGAAAATTAAAAAAAAAAATAAAAAAACACTAAAAAGAGATGAAGGTATGTTGCTGAAGAAAGAGAAGAAAACTCACCAGTCACCAAGTTCCAAATCCTGAAATCTGACAATGAATTATGCTGAGTGATTTGTTTTAGAAAGCAAGAAGAAAGAAAAAAAAGGTTAGGTTTTTTTTTTTTTGGGGGGGGGGGGGGGATTATGAGGACTGAGGAGGGTTGACTACTGAGGGTTTTGATGAGATGAGTTTTGGGGGCTGGAAGCGATACCAGTGGCAGTGTACCACAGAAGAGAAAAAAAAAAAGAATAAGAAAGAAAGGGCTTTCATAGGTTTTTTGAGATTGAGAATGGGCTGATAAATTGAAATTTTGTTGTGAAGTGTTTGGACTTTTAGGTATTTAAATGTAAGGTGAGCCAGGTTTTGTTTTATTGGAGTACAAAAAAGGCCTAAAACTAAAGCAACTTGGGAGAATGGAAGAGATATGGGGGGCCTAATTAAATTTTCTATGTACACTAGTGGATTTTTTTTTTTTTTTTTTTTAAAGTTGATTTTGGATTTTGTTGGTTGAAGCTTGTATAAAGGACCATATGTGGGTTGTCAGCCTCAATAAGAGGTGGGTCTGTTTGTTGTGGATGCCAAGTGTTTGTCATTGTGTTACGACTAGATTTTGTTTAGGTTGATAAACTAGTAAGGTAACAAAGTTACTATGGCCCTTGCATAGGTTGCACAAGCAAAGAGGGTCCTCAAGTATTGTTAAAGAGATGCCCTCCTTTACTTTTCTCCAATGTACAAATGAATTCATTTTATTAATAAAACTTTATGTTGTTCTATACTCAAAATATTATAGCACACTAACTTTTAGCACAATAAATCATCTCTCATGTAGCATAGAATTTATCTTGAATAGGAGTTGTTATAAGGAACCATGAAGGGCTGTTGATGGTTGCAAATTTGCAATGAGTCGAAAGTTTAATCAGCTCCTAACTATGGAAAAAGTGGAGGCAAAAGTAGCCTTTACGACTAAATCTGCTCTAAAGATCGAGCTTTTTTATGTCATACTTGAAGGATATTCACACACGACTTGCAATGCGACAATTTTAATGGAGCTAGTTACTATCAATTGCTGCAAGATACAAAGGAATTATTGAACAATCTTCGGTCTACTCTAATCTCTCACATGAGAAGGCAAGGCAATTGTATGGCTCATCAGTTGGCTCGCTATGCAATGAAAATAACTCATAAACCTGATTTTTTGAGAGCTAGTTTAATGAAAGACATATACCTCTTTGTACTAGATAAGTTTGATTAATGAAATATTTTTTTCTCTACTAAAATAAAAAATATATACACCAACAAAATGGTATAAAAAATATATATTTGTTACATTAAGTTATAAAGCAACAAAACAATATAATAATTGTACAACATTCTAGAGGAAATTTGGTCTCCTCAATTCAAATGTGATCATCATTACAATATACAATCGCCTACATATTCTCTACATATTCTGCCGAACATATTATTACTCTATTGCTTGATTTCTTAACACTTGAAATAGGTCAACTCCTTAATTTTGAGTATCTCTTTTTCACTTCATAGGTAAAATGCCTGTACATTGAAAGACCTTCTTCTTCCTTCATAAAATTGAGAATATGGCTTCTCTCTCCCTTTAAATTGATGTACATTACCAATAAGTCTTTTACAATCTATTAGCCTTGAATTACTTTAATAGCCCTTAACTCTTGTCTTTGGAATTCCTTTCACCTTTGCAGTGTGCTCCAACTACCTAAACCTTGGTAATCTTGGAATATGATCCCAATAATTTTCATAGTTGGTTCCTTCTTCCATATTGCAAAAAGTTTCTTATAGAAATGTTGTCTATCAAAACAAAATTGATTGATGGTTTTTGTCCCCTTATTATAGACGACACTCTAATTCATTAGCCTAGATTACACCAATCTCCTTGCACATGTTACAAAACATATTGACCTGCCAATAAAAAAATTCTCATGATTAATTAATCACTCTGTGGTCTCTAATACTAAAAATACAAATATGTATAGATAACTTGATCAAATATTACAAAAAGTTATATATCAACATCATTATGTTTTCACCATTTTTGTGCAAAAGTCACTAAGCACTAAAATAGAACATGACATAATTGAAAATTTTCAATATTTCTGTAAGTCAATCTAAAATCCAACTGGAGCACAATTGTTAGAGACAACCACTGCTCCTAATACAATTATAAATAATAAATCTAGCTCTTGCCTTCAAATTTATTGTTGCTAACAACAGCAAATAAGAAATCCAAGTATACAAAGCTTTTAGCTTTCTTAATCAAAATATTTTCAAAAGACAATATTAAATATTTTCCATCTAATAGGGCATAGAGAATGGGTTACCAGCATGTTGTTTCTAACATACCATCCTTCTAAAGTTTACATATCATTTATGCTAAACAACCAATCCGTGAAATGGGATGATGGACAGATAAATGTTCTCAGCATTTGTTAGCAACTCGTTCACCTTGTGACTTGTCCCGCATTTCCTTGCTTTATAAATCATTTCCTTACATTGAAGCCAATTCAGTGAGCATATTATTTGTAAAATTCATATGCACTATCATCACAATCAAATTTCATGCCAATTGTTGGTGCTTCAATTTCCTTATTATGTATACTCATAATGTTTGGGCTTCCATGAGTAGGTTCTACTTGAGCCTCTTTTTGAATCCAAAAACCAATAAAAAGCAAAAGTTTTAAGAATATTCAAAATGAAAAACAATGTTCAGTAATTTTAATAAACCCAGAAAAAAAAATCTACAATTGTTTATATTTCTAAACACTAGTTATGATGAACAACAACAACATACATACATAACTCAAATACCTAAAGTTTTTACTCAACAGAAACTATGCATAACTTAACTCCCTAAAAATTAGTAGTAAATAAAATCATGCCAGCAATAAGAGCATTCATATCAAAGATGTGCAAATTGCTATAATACTATTTTATAGCTCGAAACACTAAAATATGCTCCACATCAAAGGTGCCAAGTCCAAAAAGTTTTAGCAACTCGCTATAGTAAGTTGCTACTACTAGCAACTTCCCGTAGCAAGTTGCTATTTCTTTCTCTCTCTCTCTCTCTCTCTCTCTCTCTCTCTCTCTCTCTTGCCAGGTCTCTCACTCATTCTTTGCATTTTCTCTCTTTCTCTTTCTCTCTTCGTCTCCCTCTTTCTCTCTGCCTCTCCATCTCTATCTTTCTCTTTCAAACTTCATAAGCTTCTTCTCTGGTGACTTCCTCTCCTCCATAGAGCTCAAACCCGACTTCCTCTTTGCGTGAGTTTGTGATTTCTAGTGTTCCCTCTTTCTTCGTCTCCCTTTTTCTCTTTCAGACTTCATAGGCTTCTTCTCTAGCAACTTCCTCTTCGCCATAAAGCTCAAACCCGACTTCCGCTCCACTTGGGTTTATGATTTTTGGTGTGTATTACTGTATTTGCGATTTGTGGTAGTTGTGGGTTGGATTGGTGGTTATGATGTGGGTTTGGTGAGTTTGTGATTTGGTTTTGGGTGGTGGGGGTTTCGATTTGTAGAGGTTGTGGGTGTCGATAATGGTGGCTATGGCTGCACTGTGGTGGTTTATGGTTAGGTTTGTGGGTGGTGGGTTTATTGTGGTTGTTGGTAGTGTTTGAGTTTTGGGCTTGGTGGCTATTGGTATTGTGGTGGCTATTGGGTTTTGTTATACTAGTGGTGGTGGTGGCTGGTAGTGCGTAGGATTGTTGGGTTGAAAAAAAAGAGGTAGAAAGGAAGAGATAATAGAGGAAGAATAAAAAAGGACAAGACTTAGATACAGTACCTTTGGTTTCCTCTTAAGATTCAACTATATGACTATTTAACTAAAAAATATACTTCCATCTTATAAGAAAAAATTCACATAGCAAAATCTTAAAAATGGAACCTAAGGAACGACACTTAAGTACTGTGCCTAAGTCTTGCCCAATAAAAAATATATATTAAAAAGGAATAAATAATAATAAAGAAAGAATATTTAAATGAAGTAGCAAAAAAAAATTAAAAAAATAGAAGCTTTGACTAAAGTGTTAAAATAGATAAAGTAGGTTTTTGAATTGCTAAAAGCTAAATTTTAAAGAACCTTGATGTGAATGCTTTAAGAGCATTCTCATCAACGATTCTAAAAAATATAGTTTTAATATCTCAAAACATTACTTTATCTATTTTAACATCTCATTTTATAATTCTCCCAACATCAAAAATTCTATTTTTTTCCACTTCATTTAAATATCATTTTTTTTATTCATCATCTATTTATCTTTTTTTTTATTCATCTCCACCACAAATCCACCACCCACACCACAACCACCAAAAACTCACCACCCACACCACAACCACCACCCATTCCCACCGCCCACACCATAACCACCACAAACCCTCTACCCACAAACCCACCATCCATACCACAACCACCAAAAACCCACTACTCACCACAAACTCCAACACCCATGAGCTAAACCACCATGAGACCCACAAAAAACCACTGCTGCCACCCACTCTCACAACCCACAAAACTCACTGCATATCCTTAAGTAAGAAAAGAGAGAAGAAAAAATGTTCTTGGTGGTGAGGAGAGAGAGATGAGACATAAATGGAGATGAGAGGTGAGAGAGAGAGATGCAGATGTTTCAATGGTAACGGGAATACGCCTGACGGCGAAAGCATACAAAGATAGTGACGCTTTCATCACTTAGATTTAGGGCGATAGGGCGCACCACAGATACGATAAGAAGCACCCCTCAATCGATAGGTCAAAGACAAAGACATAATACCAGTTGCATCTCTAATCTTTGAAAAATCGGGGTCTTTTCCACATAATAACGTCAACCAAAGACCAGAGCATCTTAGTAGACACCGGAGAGAAATCCCTAGTAACTTCGTCGCTCCAAAAGTGGAGAAGAAAAGAAAGAGAAGTGGCTAATGAAAAACCCACATGAAAGACAAAATAAAATAATATTATTTACTGTAGCTAAGTGCTAAAAAATTTTAAGCTTAGCAGCTTTGATGTTGAGGGCTTTTTAGTGGTTTTGGTGCTAAAATAGAGATTTAGCATTTTTCACATCTTTGATGTGAATGCTCTAAGTTGCTAAAAGTTTTTGGAACCTTTGATCTGGAGCATATTTTAGTGTTTTAAGTTATAAAATAGAATTATAGCAATTTTCACATCTTTAATGTGAATGCTCATCCACAGGAGTGGAGCCAAATTTTTAGCTTTTTAACACCACAAAAAGTCACTTTATTCTTATAAAAAAAAAATCACTTTATTTATTTTATCTTCTCACATCTAACATCAGTGGTTTTATTTTAGCTTTTAATACAATAAAATAATATAAACACTACAATAAAATTATATTT
This sequence comes from Quercus robur, assembly GCF_932294415.1. Lineage (NCBI taxonomy): Eukaryota > Viridiplantae > Streptophyta > Magnoliopsida > Fagales > Fagaceae > Quercus > Quercus robur. The sequence goes on along the minus strand of NC_065539.1, from coordinate 33,767,320 downwards.
TATTTAACCACCAAAATACAACCACAATCAAAAGTAGTGTGAACGCATGGTGGACATTGGGAGAGACATGGAGAGGTAGTGAGGAGAGGGACAAAAGTAGTGCAAAATATTTTTTTAATTTTAATTTTTTTTTACCTTATAGTTATAGTGCACAGCTACTCAGCTAGCTACAGTGCACAGCCAAAAGTAGCTGTGCACTGTAGCTGTGGAGCAAAAAAATATAGCTTTGACTCCACTATTACATGGTACATTTTGATATTTAGTGGTACTAAAAATAGCTATATAGCCATTTAACACCACTATTGCTAGTACTCATGCCTAGAGCTATATTATTTGATTTTTTTTATTTGTTCGTTTTAAAATATTTTTTAATGTTTTAATATGTTTATTGTTTAGTCATATTTTATATTACAAAAAATGTTTAGTCCCATTGTTATTTTTATCTCTTAATAATACATAATATGAAAATTCACTTAAAAATGATTACTTAATAATATATAATGTGAAAATTCACTTAAAAATGATTACATTTGTTTAGAAATTAGAATATTTTATCAATTTTAAAGGTACCTTCTATCCAAAAAAAATAAAAATAAAAGGTACCTACTACTTCTACGTAATGCTTCAAATGGTTGTACTTTTCGTATGCTCGTTTTGAACATACAAAAAAGCCAAAAACAAACTAACCCGCCGCTTAAACTTGCAAGCCAGTGACCTCTCTCTCTCAGGCCATGGCTGCTGAACCCTCACCGCGCTCCTCTCAACCTTCAAAGAAAAAGCACAATAGAAAACGAACTCGACAGGATGCAGAGCTCGAACGATTCGACTCACTACCATGGAACCCCGCTCTCCCTGACGACGACCCCTTCTCTGTTGTCGTCGGCACTAACGAACTCGAAGGAGGTTCGCCCTCGTTAATCGATTTGATTGATTTCTTTGTTTGGATTGCGAGAAAATAAAATTTGGAATAGCAAAGAAAATATCAAACAGAGCATTAGGGTTTATGTTCGTTCAATGTTCATGATTTCTGTTTTGGTTTCTGTAGAAACGTTACAAATTTGGTTTAAAATTTACGAAATTATTCTGTTGTAGGATTGTATTGAAACTATGTGGTTTACTAAATTTCCTTAGGGAGCAAGCATAGGATTGGGGTTTATGGGAGGTTTAAGGTTTGTTCATGTTTGATGATAATTTGTTAATTTTGATCGAATGTATAGGGTTTCTTTCGCTTGAAGAGATCGATGAAGCCGCGTATGGTTTAGGAATTCCTCAACCTGGGGTGGGAAATAGGAAGGAGAAGAAAGATAAGCAGAGTACGAAATCGAACAAAAGGAAGCCAAGTGATGTTGATGGCGATTCTGGTGCGACTGAAGTTGAAAAGGAAATGGAAGAGGAGGAGGAGGAGGAGGCTGAAGTTGATGAGGCATCAAAGAAGGACGAGAATTTGAAGACTAAAAAGAAAAAGAAGAAGAAGAAGAAGAACAAAAAGAAGAAGACGGAGAATGAAAAGGAAAATGAGAGCCACAAAGGTGAGGAATTTCCAGCTGGTTAGTTTCTGGGTTGGTGTTTAACACAGTTTGATACAATTTGCACATTGATGATTTGTTAGTTTTTCTAATATAATTGGTGTGTGGCTTAAAAATTTTACTCATTACATTTTTGAAATGGTAATATATCAATTGAAATTTAGTTGATTTTGATTTTTGACTACTGTACTCGTCAATGGTTGATTGTAGGTTAATTTCTGGATTGGTGAGTGTTTTTGTTTTGGTTCATAATAATCTCTGTATATGTTTATGATTATATTTTTTTCTTTCTGACTCTCACTCAAACTTAAGTTGTTACCCTATGAATCTACGATGATTATCTTACAGTTATTATGTCAAAAAAATTTCCATGTATCAATTTCTGGGTTAGTATTCAGGTTGGATATTCAAATTTTGCTCTTTAAATATGTTACTGATATGCTAAGCTATCAATTGATTTGTTGATGTCAAACTTTCCTTTTTAAAGATACACCAATTCTTGATCTATCTTTGGTAGCTCTATTTTTCTTTTCGTGAGAGCTATTGTTCGAATATATACTTGTTAATGGTTTTGGAATTTATTATTATTTTTTTGTCGGAGTAAAGCTAATTTATTCAACTTAATCTATACAATGTTCTAACTTTCATTTTTGATTTTTTTTTTTTAAATTTTAAACTTAATTCATATAGTTTTTTTTTTATTTTACTTGATCTGAATATTGTCATTTTACTTATGTAGCAGATTGAAAATTTTGTTTTGAGTTAGCATAGTGAGAAAGTTCTTATAGTGATTGTACCAAGGTTTTTCCACCTGTCTTTATATCTAGAAGTTTTTGTTTGAGTAAAACACCTCCTTTTGGGTACGTTTTAATTTCTGTACATATGAATGATTCATTGTCAAACCCTATCTTAAATGTATAGTCAAACTTGCTCTGGTTTGTAGCATGCTGTGTAATCTGTATAGGGTTGTATTGAAAAATTAATGCGAACTAAAAGAGACGTGTTCCACAAACTGTATGTTGTGATTTGTAGTTAGCAATGGCAAGAATGATGTTGAAGATGAGTTGGTTGATGAAGCTGAATATTATGCATGGAATGAATTAAGGCTCCATCCTCTGCTCATGAAATCAGTATACAGGCTTGGGTTCAAGGAACCAACTCCAATACAGAAAGCTTGTATTCCTGCAGCTGCTCATCAAGGGAAGGTTGGTTAAGGTTCTTGCCTGTGGTGGTGCATGTGTGATGAAGACATTAAGTTGATGGTCTTTACAATTTGTTTATCTGTCAGGATGTTATTGGTGCTGCGGAGACAGGTTCTGGGAAAACACTCGCTTTTGGGTTGCCCATTTTACAACGTCTCTTGGAGGAACAAGAGAAGACTGCAAGGATGTTTGAGCAAAAGGGGGAGGAAGCAGAAAGGATTGCCCCAAAAGGCTTTTTACGTGCTCTTATTATTACTCCTACAAGGGAACTTGCACTTCAGGTACTTAAAAATGCTTTACCCGTGACTTTTGTTCACGTCATCTTTCAGTTACCTAAGTGCACTAATGGTATTAAGGATAGTCTGATCTGCGTTATTGGACCTAATAGAATTGAGTGTGGGCTTCTTGCATGTGGGTTCATATATAGTGATGAGATAGAATATACCCACACATTGGGCTTCTTGCATGTGTGTTTAGACATAGTGACTTAAAATGCACTCACTCATACGGATACATGTGCACATAAATTCACTTTGTCCTAGCTTGTTCTAGCTTGTTATAACAAGTTAGAACATGATTGGGTGCCCCATAGGAATGATATCGGTCACTATAGCTTCTAAAGCATTCCACACACACACACACACATCTCTGTGTGTGTGTATATATATTTTGATAAGTAATAAAATTGTATAAATCATAAAAATGAGTCACCCGAGTAGTATACTTGGGTAAACAATCAGTTACAAAAGTTACATAAATCTAGTTTTTTTTTTGATAGGTCATAAGAATATTATTAAAACAAACTAAAAACAAATGTAAGCCAAAACAAGGTGTTCATGATGGTGAACACAAGGAAAAGCAGCAAACAAACAAACAGCAACAAAGAACAAGAACAAACTAAAAGAGCAATACTAAGAGAAGAAATAAACTCGAAGATAGTGGAGCAATCCGAGAAGCCCCAACACCTAGACCAGTCAAATAAGGTCTTCTGGCATAGAGCTTGTAATTGAACCAAGGATTTCTCGGTATCCTCAAAAGAGTGCTGATTTCTTTCCGTCCAAACAATCCACATCAAACAGCCAGGAACCATATTCCATATGTCTGAATTAAATTTTCCCAACCCAAAACTCCAACAATACATTGAGCTTTCCGCAAAGCCTGGCATGACCCATTGTGTCCCAAAGATCTGAAGCATATAAACCCACAGAGAGTGAGCTACCGGACAATGGAGGAGAAGATGATCCATAGTTTCCTCATTCCGATGGCACATACAACACCTATTCACCAAAATGCGCCCCCTAAGCATAAGAAATCAACACGCACGCATACATACATACATACATACATACATATGTGTGTGTGTGTGTGTGTGTGTGTGTATTTTGATACATACATACATACATATATATATATATATATATATGTGTGTGTGTGTGTGTGTGTATTTTGATAAGTAATAAAATTGTATAAATCATAAAAAATGAGTCACCCAAGTAGCATACTTGGGTAAACAATCAGTTACAAAAGTTACATAAATCTAGTAAATCAACAATAGAAAAAAAAAAAAAAAAGAGAAAAGGTTCCTCATGGCTGACAACCAATTCAATAAGGTTTTAAAAAAGAATAACTTGAGATCAGGCATAGAATTCTCTGTCTTCAAAACTCCTACTATTCCTTTCCCTCCAAATGTACCACATCAAGCAATGGGGGATGATCATCAAAATATGACTATTCCAATGGCGACCAAACTGACCTTGCCACAAGATGCTAAAAGTTCAATAACAGATTTTGGCATCACCCAATGAACTCCAAACAAACCCAATATCATGGACCATAAGTCTAAAGCAATAGAGCAATGTAGCAAAAGGTGATCAACAAATTCGCCATTACATTTGCACATATAACACCAGTTTGTAATCCTTATTTTCAATCTTAAGTTATCAATTGTCAAAATCTTACCCAAAGCAGTAATCCTTACAAAAAGGCTACTCTCAATGGGACCTTTGACCTCCAAATGATTTTCCAAGGAAAAGACTGATCACTGATGCTTGGAGGGGCACCCAAAAGATGGTAAAAAGTACTAATCTTGAAGCCCTTTTTCTGATTTGGTTTCCAGCACATCTTATCTTTCCCAACCCCCCTAATAACCATATCATAAATGATATCCATGAAGGTCATCAAAGACTCTAGTTCCCAATCTTGAATGGGTTGTACAAAGTGTAGATCCCAGTGAAGAACCACATTAGCAAATTGCATTAAATCTGCCACACCAGCTTCCTTATTACGAAAAATCCTAAATAATTCAGGATAGCAATTAGCAAGAGAACTCTCCCCACACCATCGGTCTTGCCAAAATTTCACTTAGTTCCATCCCCAACTTCATATATAATGCAGCTTGACATAGAAGGCCAACCTTGTCTAATAGTTCTCCAAGACTAACTCCATAAGGGTTAAGAACTGGGTTAGTACAAGACCATAACGCCACAACCATTTCCCTAACAAGGCTTCATTAAAAAGCCTCAATCTTCTAATACCCAAACCACCTGAAGAAAGGAGAGTACAAACATTTGCCCATTTAACTACATGATGTTTAGTCTCTTCCCCCATACCACCTCTCCTCCAAACCTTTATTTTTATCTGGTTTCCAACTCATTTTTTCCTCCCCAATCCCCTTTACAGAAACCATATATGGTATCCATGAAGCTCGACAAAGCCTCCAATTCCCAATCATGGACAGCCCTAAAAAAACATACATCCCAATGAAGCACCTCATTAATGAACTTCAAAAGCTCAGCCACACTTGCCTCCTTATCTTGGCAAATTCTAAATAGTTCAGGATAGCTAATAGCAAGAGTCTCGCCAAAACAAACTTCACCCTCGACCCATCACCAATTTCATACAGAATATAATGAGACAAAGAAGACCATCCCCAGCTAATAGTTTTCCGTAAACTAACACCATAGTGGCCCATTTAACAAGGTGAAATTTGGGTTCATCCCCTAGACCACCCCATAAGAAATTCTGCTGAAGTTTTGCAATTCGATTAGTCATAGAAGCAGGGATAGGAAATAAAGAGAGAAAATAAGTAGGTAAATTTGATAGATTACTTTTAATTAAAGTGACTCTAAAAACGTTTCCATCCCACTAATCTCCTTTCCACCTTCTCCAAAATCGGGTTTCATATTGTCTTATCCTTGAATTTTGCACCCAAAGGAAGACCCAAATATTTCATTGGGGGAGTACCTTGCTTACAGCCAAGGACATTCAACAATAACTCAATATTATGAACCACTCATTGTGGGAAAGAGGTCTATTCATGTTACTTTGTAACGGAATATAGGTTACTGTTGCATCCACTCTTGGGGTCTGGGAAACTAAGATAGCAGGTGGCAGGCCAGATGATTTAGATACTTGGCAGGCACTGGCTGGTCACATCTTGCATGCTTCATTTTCCGTTATGTTGATGGCTTGGAGTTCCTTATTTGTCTATTTTCAGTACATTGAGTCCTTAAGGCCATATTTTTAGCTCTGTAGTGAAGTTGAATTTTCCATTTGTGGTTTTTGTTTTTACTTCTTTCTCAGGTTACTGATCATCTCAAGGCAGCAGCTAATGGAATTGATGTTAGAGTGGTTCCTATTGTTGGTGGGATGTCAACAGAGAAGCAGGAAAGACTCTTAAAGAAAAGGCCTGAGATTGTTGTTGGAACTCCAGGGAGGTTATGGGAACTTATGTCAGGAGGAGAAAAACATCTTGTTGAGGTAGTACACATCCATTTTTGTGTCTTTCCCTTTTCCTTTTCTACTAATTTTAATAAGTTTATTACTTATTTTTAATAAGTAATAAATTTTAGTTACTTCAAGCTCACAATGATGAGCAGTCCATAACCTAAAAGAATTACAAAAAATTATGCACTACAAGGAATCTATTAAAATTTGTACTTATAAAAAAAAAGGTGTGTACGGATACATGTTGTAGATTGCATGTATGGGAGTTCCTTTCACCATTCCCTATAATTGGCTTAAACTTTTATATTGTTCATTTTCAATTATTTCTATTTATATGACTCTGATTAAATGGTATAATGCAGTGCCCCGCACTTGGGCATATTCCTATGTTTTTGCATGATAATTTTTTTGTATTTTTTTTTTTTTTGTTGGATATGAGAATTCTACAAGGACCTACGGTTAATACTTCAATAACTTGGGGTGTAAAGACTTGCTTTAGCTATCTCAATAACTTGTGTTCAATTCAAATTAAAAGTAAATAAAATTATGGCCTTGGGTGTTCACTAAGCGATAATACACTTTATACATTTTTTTGATAGGTAATAATACTTTTATTGAATAAAATGAACATCGTGTTTATGATGATGAACACTCTAGACATGAAAAAAATACAAAAGCTCAAAAGCTAAAGCTAACATATAGTAGGAAAGCAGAAATTGAAATACATTGTGCAAAACCCCAATACACATATATTTGAATGCCAAATCTAATTAGAAGCATCATCTTGTCATTAGAAGCTTATTTAACCTTGATCTCAATTTTAATTATTAAAAAGAAGTTTATCTGACACAAGTGGCAATTTGCATGAAGTTTATTCGTTATAGTACAAGTGTACAACCTGATATGGAGGGGAGGGTTGAAGCTGGATGAATTATAGGAGCCTTCTAAATTGGGCCAAACTTCAACTAGTGTTTCTGTGTGTGCACTAGTCATTCTGATGCACCATTGTTGGCTGCTAGCAGGTTGAATATAATTGGCAATTTGTGTAGCTAGCATAAAATCCCTACTATAAAACAATTGTCTTGTCTGTAATATAGTGTTAAGTCACTCAAAGACTATGCATAATGATCTTTCGCCAATAAATGTACTTGGAAACCCTGCTTTGGAGGATATTTTTATTTTTAAATGAGCATCACAGATGGCCTACCCTAAAACTGTGCTCAGCAACACCTGCCACCAACAGCCAAGCGTGTTTCCACATCACCATTTCCACCTTCTACTTCACACCAGGGCCAGATGTTTTGTCTTTGCCATCATTGGTTGCATCTCCTCCATAGTATGGCAACACTGCATCTGTCCAACAAGTGCTACCTTAGCACGGCAATAATCATCATCACTTGTACCACTTCAGCACTTTTGATGCTTCTGCACCTTGCCACTATTGTCACAATTTTTGCTATTCAACTACTGCCATCTACTTGTTGCTGCTGTACACTTAACACCCCATTTATGTGCTACTGCCAGTGTCACCACTGCTACATCTCCAAGTTAAGGTCCAGCACCACTGTGCTCCACTTTTTTTTTAATGAGATCTACTTTCATCCACCATTACCTCAGCTAATATGACAGAAGGCAATGCTGTCTTCCAAGTAGTAAAGTTCATTATTCCAAACAATATAATTTAGGGTTCATTGATTTATGACCGGAGATTTTATAATTGGATCATTCATATCCTGTCTTTCAGTGCTTTATTCCTTGACATAATGACATTTTATATATTGATTGAACTTTTTTTTTTGGTTTGACTCACTATTTTGGCTTTTGCAGTTACATTCGTTGTCTTTTTTTGTGTTGGATGAGGCTGATCGAATGATTGAAAATGGACATTTTCGTGAGTTGCAGTCAATAATTGACATGCTTCCTATGGCCAATAGCCCAATTGAAGTTAATTCTCAAAATACACAAAATTGTGCCACAGTTTCAAGCTTCCAGAGGAAGAAGAGACAAACATTTGTTTTTTCTGCTACCATAGCACTATCTGCTGATTTTCGTAAGAAGTTAAAGCGTGGTTCTCTAAAACCGAAGCAGTCATTGACTGATGAGTTGAACTCTATAGAAAAACTCTCTGAGCGAGCTGGAATGAGAGCTAATGTTGCCATCATTGATCTGACGAGTGCATCAATTTTGCCAGATAAACTTGAGGACTCTTTTATTGAGTAAGTAAATTTCCATCTGGTATCTGGCACCTAAAACTCTTTTTTTCCAAAATGCCAACGTGTTCTACCACTTGAAACATCTTTGCCTGGTATTGTGTTGAGATTCTGTTTTTCTACTGAATTTTGCAAATGTTAGGTTTTGCATATACATGTACGTTAGATCATAGCCCAAATGTTTGTCCAAATTTGGTATGAGTATTAAAACTGATTATGCATATGATTTATATAATCTGTATTTACTATTGTTGTTGCAAAGTGTAATTTGAGTTGTATTCTGTTTGCTTAGTACAAGTCTCTTCATACCTTGATCGGTTCATGCTTTGACTATACATCTGTCTGAGGGGTAATCATTTTATTCTGTTTTGACCATTTATTAAATTGAAGTCCTCGTGTGAATTCATGGTACTCCTATATTCAAAAACTTGGAAGCTTAAAGTGGTGAATTTTTTTTGTTAGTTACATCTTCTATTCTAATGTTTAGAACCTCTTTTTCTTTTTTTGAGAGGGGTAAGTTAGGCACCTGGTGGGTCTTGAACCCATTACCTCACCCTCCACCTTGCTCTTACAAGGGAAGAAATGTTTAGAACCTCTTTATGTGTGGAGTGTAGTGACTTTTGTTGTGAGCTGTACTGAGTTAAGTGCTTAGCTGCCACTCCTGTATAAATCATGAGCTCTCTTTCAGATATGCCCCAGGACTTGGTTACCTAGAATGGTAGTACCATAGTTATTTGAAATCCACATTGCACTGTTAAAAACCTCATTTTTAAAGGGTAATGGTGTCTTTAGTGGAATACTCTTAATTTTAGTAGGTTGCAGATGCAGGGAAGAAGATAAAGATGCCTATTTGTATTATATTTTGCGTGTTCATGGACGAGGCCGCACAATTGTATTCTGTACATCAATCGCAGCTTTGCGCCATATTTCCTCTCTTTTGCGCATTCTTGGCATTAATGTTTGGACACTACATGCTCAGATGCAGCAGCGTGCTCGGTTGAAGGTTAGTCTTTCCTTAAAAATTTTGCCTGCCTTATATCTATTTGCCTACTTCTTTGCGCATGAGAAGGCAGATGTGATGATATGTTTTGCTGCTACTCTAGTATTTTACATGTTTATCTAAGGCTTTGATTTCCTCAATCTATTATATAGCTTATTGTATGGCAGCATCATGTCTCTGTGACATTGTAGCAGCATTTCTTACTTTAGGATCGAATTTGCAGTTTTCATCTCAGCTAGTGTTTAATGAGATTGATTGATAAGGTTAATAAGGGAAGAAGTGATTAAGCCACAGTTTGCAACCAGTTGTGAGCATATATGCCTGTCTCATAAGTAACCGCATTTTGCAGGACATTAAGTATATAAGAATTTTATTGAACCAGACTACTTCATGTATATGGAAATGAATACCAAGAAGTCTAAAGAATTACCAAATGTTATGTACAAAAGGACAATGATTCTAGAAACTCAAGAATGTAGTTAAAACTAATAAAACCCCATGCCTGAGCCCAGTCAAACAATGATGTAAGTTGTAACAAACAATTCTATCAAATTTGTCCCTGAAATTTCTAAATCCTCAAATGTATGGTATGACAGTTATTCTCTCCCATAATGTCCACTTTAAACATAACAGAGCCAAATTCCAAAAATTAGGGGTCCGTTTGTTACCGTTGTTTAAACAATAGTTTTTAGTGTTTAAATAACATTACACGTATTTTCATACACTTTTTCACCCGCACATATTTCCAAAAAATACAAACAACGTTGCTAAAAATCTTTGCTAGAGATTAAGTCTTTTTTCTTGCACACTCTCTTTGAATGGAGTGTGGTCTTGTCTCATTTTTCTTGTTCTTCTTTTCCGATTTTTCTTGATCATTGTACTTTTGTTTCCTGATTTGTGCCCCCATAGTACATCTCCAATGTACTCGGTTTGGCATTTTTTCTATTTTTAATAATATTCTTATGTTACTTATCAAAAAAAAAAAAAAATCTTTTACCAAACAAGCCCGAGAACTTTAGGATATTGTTTGCCTATCCAATTCCTCCACCTAAAAGGTCAGTGACCATTCCCGGTAACACCCATTGAAACTCAAAAGAACGAATAACCAAACTCCATAGCTCGAACGCAACATTACAGTGTAACAGAAGAAGCGCCGTGGTCTCCCCACAACTAAGGCACATACAACACCACCCTACTAGCTTGTTTCCTTTTTTAACAAGATTATCACATGTAAGGATCTTCCCCCATGCTACCATCCAAACAAAGAAAGAAACCCTTCTTGGGGCCTTGACACACCAATACGTTACCAAGGGAAACCTTAGCACAAGCCCCCTTAAGGCATCATAGAAAGAACGCATATCAAAATCTCCCCTCCCTTTCAATTGCCATGTCAATTGATCTCTACATTCTTGATGAGGGATATAGGAATAAAGGAGATTAAAGGAGGTTACCACTTACCACCGCTATCTCCCAATCATTAAATTCACATCCAAATCTGACATCCCGACTCCTCTGTTTCCTATCATTCAATCTCCTAACAAGGATCCAACGAAAGCATGTGTAGCTAATAAACAATCATACAAGTCAGGAATAACCATCTTCAACAGTTGGCTGCCACCTCCCTTATCATGCCAAAACTGAACACGACTACTATCACCTACATCAAAGTGGATATACTGTAGGAACCTTTCCCACCCCAAGCTAATGCTTTTTCAAATGCCACAACGAGTTCCTTGAACAATCTTGGGGCACCAACCTCCCCACTCCTCTCTGCATTTCCAGCTGTTATAGGACATTAATAAATGTTGCAGCTTGTTTTACTGCTAGTGATATGTCATATGTGTCTATATTTATACTCATATTTATACTTCGTTGTTGACATGACACCTACAAAAGAGTTGGAATTTATTTATTTATTTTATTTTTTTTTTTATGAGAGTAAGAGTTGGAATAGTTTACAATATGAAGGTATGGCATTACAATGAATCAAAATTGGATTAGAAAATTTGTTAATTGAATTTAGTGTAAAGAAACATGCTTTGGAACGTTAAACTTACTAGCAGTTCCACGCTCGTGGAGTGCTAGATTTTGCTTTGAGGGGTAGTTGTTGCATGTGGCTCTTAGTCATTAGTAATTGCTGAAAATATTGATATTGATTGGAATCTAATCTGAGACTCCACTTGAGGAGAATAAAGCCTCTTCTTTGTGCTATTGAGAACCGAACAAGACTAAGCAAATTGAGAGAGAATCTGCGACCAGTTAGCATGAGTTTAACACTTTATTATTGGGTTATCTAGGCTGCTGTGCCTTGGCTCAAGGTAGATGGGGACAGCTTCTAGTATTCTTTTTGAGGAGAAGATATAATGCAACCCTAGAAGATTACTTTGTTACTACTTCACAAAGTCGTCTATTCAAACTTATTTTATGAGCCCATGTGTGAAGTCCAATTGAAGAAAAAGTCACGTGGGGAGTAACATTCACATTTTGGCTAATATTCTTCGATGCAAGGTGGGTAGTTTGCCTATGAAATATTTGGGTATGCCTTTGGGTACTTCATATAAGACAGCCTTTATCTGGAATCCTATTTTGGAGAGGATGGAGAAGAAGCTTTCGGGTTGGAAGAGAATTTATTTATCAAAGGGTGGTAGGCTCACTTTGTTGAAAAGTACCCTTTCAAGTCTTTCGACTTATTATCTTTCTTTATTTACTATCCCTAAAGCTGTGGATGCTAGATTAGAATGTATTCAGAGGAATTTTTTGTGGGGATCCTCAAAGGAGTGTTTCAAATACCCTTTGGTGGCTTGGGAAAAAGTTTGCTTACCTCTTGAGTTGGGTGGATTGGGGATTCGGAAGTTGGTGTCTTTTAATCAGGCTTTATTAGGGAAATGACTGTGAAGGTATGGTCATGAAGCTAATCATCTTTGGTGGAGGGTTATTTCCATGAAATATGGAGAGGGGAAAGGGAGGTGGAGTACTAAAGTTTGTAGAAGGGCCCATAGGTGTGGTTTATGGTGAAGCATTAGTGAAGAGTGGGTGAGCTTTTCTAAGCACTTGTCTTTTGTGGTGGGTGATGGTTCTCGTATTCTTTTTTGGAATGATAAGTGGATTGAGGATAATTCTCTCAAAACTCTTTACCCTGAGTTGTTTGTGTGTTTAGCCAATAAGGAAGCTTGTATTTCTGATGTTTTGTGTCTCCCAATAGGTGGAAATGTCAGTGTGGAACTTAAGTTTTTTTAGGGATTTCAATGAGTAGGAGTTAGCGGCTTTTTTCTCCGTTCTTCACTTGATTCAATCTCAAATTATTGGGGTGTTGGAAGCGACGGTCTTTGTTGGGGCCTTAATGGTAGTGGGAAGTTTGATACTCGGTCTTTCTACCATAAGATTCTCCTACTTCCATTTTCCCTTGGAAGGGCATTTGGAAAGTAAAGGTTCCTAAAAGGGTAGCCTTTTTTATGTGGACAACAACTCATGACCAGATTCTTATATTGGATAATCTTATGCTTCGAGGTCGCCCCTTGGCAAATTGGTGTTGTATGTTTTGTTATAATGAGGAATCTATGGATGACTTTATTTTTTGTCCGTTAGCTCATTCTTTGTAGGTGCATATGCTTCAGTTGTTTGGGATTCATTGGATCATGCGAGGTTCTGTTGCTGACTTATTATTTAGTTGGCAGCAATGGCTTGGGAAACATAATTCCGGTATTTGGAATTTGGTTCCAGGCTATTTGTTGTGGATTCTTTGGACAAAACTTAATTGGCGTACTTTCGAAGATATTGAGAAATCTTTGGCTTACTTGATAGATCTGTGCCAGCAGGCTCTTTTTGATTGGTCTCGGTGTTGGGGTCTCTCAATCTATTCTTCTCTTACTGCATTTCTTTTGTCTCTTAGCTTAGTTTCTTGATTCCTTTGTTTCTTTGTTCATTATTGTGAACATTCTGTATTCTTTTTTCTCTTTCTTTTCAATAATATTACCTTCTTACCTATAAAAAAAGAAGATAAAAGTCACGTGGTCTAAAGGTCTATTTATGTGTGGATTCTAGTTAGTTTAACTACTGAAATCTCTTATTTTGAATAAGGGACTTGAGAAATCCTACTTGCACCCAAAAGAAACCAGTTAATGTGGTTTGATGGTAAAGAGTAATTATAATGGAGTGGATGACATAAGTTCAGATTTGATTGTATGTATTTAAAAACATGTCTAGTTATATGTCTTCCATCCTATGGTTAAAAAAATGATTAATTTGAGTTTTTATTTAAGAAGTTATGGACCTTATGGTTTGTAATTTTTGAAAGCCTTGCAAATTAAGGGTATTTGTGTAATTTTGTTTGGTTTCGAATTTCCTAGCAAATTGTAAGTATATTAGGTTTTCTTTGAGTCTAAGTTAGACTTCTCTTGGTTATTACCGGAACAAGGTTTTAGTTTAATAGTCAAACTAGGAGTCCTAATACTAGTAGTGTAGAATCATTACGTGTGTATATTTGTCTCAATGTACTCAAAGAATAGTACAAGAATTCATCCAAAAAAAAGGTGGAGTTGATTAAAAAATGATTTGAGTGTTTTGAGTATATTTGTGCTCAATGTACTCAAAGAATAGTACAAGAATTCATCCAAAAAAAAATAGATGGAGTTGATTAATTAAAATATTGAGTGTTTTGAGTATTGAGACGTGTTGGCCTTCATGTGTTATTTTCTCCTTTTCTATTCTCTCTTTCCTTTGTCTCTTTTTGGTTCTGCTATTCACAGATATGGTTCATACAGTCCTTGGATATTATAAATTTCTCTCTTTTTTCTTCTTCCTTACAACCCCAAGCCAAGCCCTTTTTCCTCTTACCGATTGAAACCCTAAAATCTCACGTACTCTCTCTAGCAGCCATAAAAAACTCATCAAACCCTAGCCTAGTTTGACCCCAGATTTTTCTTCTACAACTCTAAAACCTAGATCCACATATCCTCCTAAACTTTAACCTAGTATAAACACATTGATGCAGGCATGAAATTGGACGTACTAATTCTGATGGATTTGTTTGGACTTGATTGATCATGATTAGGGGTGTCAATATTTGACACGACACGGGTTTTTATGTGTTAAGGTTGGGCCTTAGTGGGTTCGGGTCATAAACGGGTTGTCCCAAAAGCAACACGATAAAAAATGTGTCATAAGCAAGTCAACCCACGCAACCCTCAATTGACACGCCAATTTATTTGTGTCAACCTAAAATGACTCATTTAACACAATCCATTTAACTTGTATAACAACCCATTTAAACTCGTATAACAAATAAATATTCATTTTATTTTAGATTTGTCAAATACCTTTTATATCCACCCTATATTTTAAACTTAAAAAGAAAAGTGAGTAATTACAAAAACTTATAAGTGATATAAATGTAAGTTGAAGCTTTACAGACCCTAAATTTCTAAACCTTCATATTAATTCTTAAAAAGGATGTTATATTTTTGTTGAACTATGTTTTTTGAATTTAAATTGAAGTGTATGCACTTCTTTTGGGATGTAAAAAACTTATTTCTAAATGGATGGTACTATATTATGGACTTATTATTTATTAAGTACCTTGATGTTATTTTTAACTTTCAGATGATATGTTTGATATGTTTTAAGTATTTGACGTTATTATTAACTTTCAAATTATATGCTTAATAGGTATTTTTTTGATGTAATGAGTTTGTATTAAATTTATAACAATATTAATTCGGTTTTTTTTTTTTTTTTTGAAGCAAGTTAAATGGATTGAATTTTTGTCAATTCAACCTGTTTAATATTAAGTGGGTTGAAATGAGTCATGTCACGTTCATGTCAACCCAACATAGGCCTTTTATTAAGTGTGTCAAGTGGGTGGGTTGTGCATGTCAACCTGCTTTATTAACGGGTTGTGTTAGGGTTGAAGGGTCATGAAACGATTATTAAATGGGTCGGGTTTGGGTTAAACCATTTAGCCGAATATCCCTACCTCGACACGACACGAACAAATTACATTAACCCAAATTGACACCCCTATTCATGATTAATGTTAATTGACATTGATTGATGCATTAGAAAGATTTGATTGCTATTTGAATTTTATTTCCATAAATTCAATAATCTTATTATGAACTTTATTTTTAATTTGGAGATTATTTAAAGGGCGTGAAATTCACTATTGTAGAGTTTTATCACAGATTATTGGAATTTCTTTCAGGGCTGATTCCAAGCAACCCAGGTGGTGATTCTTGGGTTCTATAATTTTTTTTTCTCATTGCTTGTGGGTGATTCCTAAGTCCTATCTTTTTTTTTCCCCATAAATTCCCCTTTTAGAGTTCTTTGTCTTGCACCACACACGTAGACAAATTCGCCAATTTGTTATGTCAAGACGGAAAAGGCACTGCAGAGTGCAGATAGTTTTCTGTTTTTGATAAGTAACGAAATTTTTATTAATAAAAACAAAACTAGGTACACTGGAGGGTGTACTCAGGAAGAATTTCAAACGGTTCTCAAAGTACAATGCTCAACCAAATCTTAAAGAGAAAAACAAGGAGAAGGATAAAAAGCCACATTCCAATCTAACAAGGTATGGAGGAAGAAGGCTTTAACATCAAGGATAGACGGTTCACAACCCTCAAAACTTCTAGCATTCTGCTCTCACCAAAAGCACCACACTATGCAATGTGGCACAGCCTTCCAAAAAATAAAAAGAACACCATTGTCCACAGCTCATAATCTATTGGACAATGAAGGAGAAGTTGGTCCACAGACTCCCCACACCTCTTACACATGCAGCACCAATCCAAAACAATAATACCGCTCTTCCAGAGATTGTTAGTGGATAAAATCTTCCCTAGAGAAGCTGCCCATGAAAAGATGGCAACCCTAGGTGGGACCTTCAAACACCGCACCAATTTCCACAGGAAAGGCGTGTTATTAGAAGTGGATAGGGAGTGATAGTTTTAAGGGGGTGGTAATGCAAAAGGGTTTGAGAATACTCATTAAAAGTACTGTCTTATGATTTTTGTTGGAGTTCTTTAGAGGTACAATTTAAGCTTTGAATGTTTGACCGAAATTTCTTTTTCCATTCTCCTTTATGAAGGAAGCATGTCGTGAAAGATGTTCTTTTGATAAATTCGATAGTTACAATGGGGTAAGGGGTAATTTGAACACTGGATGTCTCCATTAGAAACACCAAGAGTTATCTGTTGAACTTTAAGGCGCTTGGCGTGAAAATTGTGTTCCATATCTAAATTTACTTGATTAGCTTGCCTCTTTATTTTTCTCATTTATTGGTCAAATGTATACATCAGTTTCTTCTGCTTTGACCCTCCTGTGTATGATGCAGGCAATGGATCGTTTTCGTGGAAATGAACATGGTATACTTGTTGCCACTGACGTCGTCGCAAGAGGGATTGATATTCCTGGGGTTCGAACTGTTGTTCACTATCAGCTTCCACATTCGGCCGAGGTAAGTAAATATTAAGATGCTTTTTAACATGCTTTTAATAAAGTTCTCTAATATCTGTTAATGATCTTTGTGTTAGGTTTATGTTCATAGAAGTGGAAGAACTGCTAGAGCTTCTGCTGATGGGTGCAGCATTGCACTAGTCTCAACAAATGAAACGTCCAAATTTGCTTCGTTGTGCAAATCATTTTCCAAGGTACTTCCCATGAATTAGAAGATTTTAATGGTTTTTAAAGAAGTTTGCATGTTTCAGAAATGTGGGCTTCTTGTTTCTATTATTATTATTATTATATTTTTATACCTGAACAAAGAGGAAAAAAAATTGTTGGAAGTGCTAATTGAGGGCTTTTTATTTGGTATAAATAAACAGTAGCACCCAATTGTTCTTAGTTCTAACCTTAATATAGCTTTTATTTGCAACTTACATGCATTAGAATTGCCTTTGCCTTGTACACAGGAAAGTTTTCAGAGTTTTCCTTTAGAGCACTCATACATGCCAGAGGTCCTAAAACGATTATCTCTTGCACGTCAAATAGACAAAATTTTGCGGAAAGACTCCAAGGTATTTTTACCTTTAACCCATCTTGTGATATTCTATATAGTGATTTATGATTTTGAGTTCTTACATGCAATCGTAATTCTGGGCCTCTGCCTGGGGAAAATTGGTTTCTTGATACTGAGTTTGGGTGGGGTTTCAACATATGTTTGACTGGCCCAAATGTCACTGATTTAACAATATAATAAATCACCACTCAAATTTTGCTGACAGATATTGGATGGCTTTCACTAGATTTGCAAGAGTTTGTTTCATGGTAAACTGGGACTTCAAACTAGATACTATGCAAACACCCTGATAGGATTGAGATAGATATTTTTTGATAGGACTGATTTAGATATTTCTCTTTTAAGTTCTTCTTTCATTTCTATTGGCCCAATAATGGTGGGTTGGTTCCTCCTAAAGAGGATCTATTCGATGTTCTCCTAGAAAAACTGGGCTCTACCTATAATCTTCATCTTCACAAATATTACTTTTTATTTTCCTTAGACAAGTTGTAACTCTCAAAGAATTGTTCCATCTGACACAACCAATCGGTAAAGGCCCATGGGTCTAGGCCACTTATCATAAGTTGGTGCCTCAACTGTTATACTTCCTATCTTGTTGAAGTCTATAGGCTGCCTAAAGTCATCATAGTACTGGTGACCTTGCCTACAATAGTTACCTTTTATCCTTGATCTCTGTGGAAGTTTTGCTGCCTACAGGGTATTATGTCTTCTTGTTTCTTGTTATTGCTTCCTGTGTGGATTCGAACTTAGGACCACTTACTCTGCTAACAACATAAATTATCACTAGCCCCCAAGAGGCTAAAAGGATGAATTTAATCATTCAATCATTAGGTCTAACATATAGTTTACACTTTACTTTTTCATGCCTTTTTTCTTATATGCTTTATCCATTATTGAGTACCCTAAAACATTCTTTTAATGATATTTATCTGCAAATTTTGTTTTTTCTTGTAAGAGTTATATTTAACATCTGTGGTTAGAACTCTGCATCTGTTTATTCTTTTATTTTTGTCATAATTAACTAAAATACTTTTCAGCTTATATCATTTTGCAATTTTTTTTCTTTTTTGATAAGATTATCATTTTGCTATGTGCATTTGCTTCTTTTCTAAATGGTGTTTGTGCCTGTATTTCTAGGAAAAGGCAAAGAAAAGCTGGCTTGAGCAAAGTGCTGAGTCAGTGGAATTAGTAATGGATGATTATGACAGTGAGGAGGAAAAAGTGAACAATATCAAGCAAAAGAAAGCCACTTCCGTTCAATTAAATAAGTTGCAGCAGGTAGCATCTTTTTGTTTTTAACTTGAACTGCCTCGACAATATTCATAATCTAATAGTTTGGCCAATATATTATCCTTGAAGAAAGTAATCTCACATGATGAACTATTTTATTTCGCTTTGCAGGAGCTCAATATGCTTCTGTCACATCCGTTCCAACCAAGAACATTTTCACATCGTTATGTGGCAGGGGTAACCAATTATGAAGTCTTTCTTATTAACTTAGTTACCTTTCAATATTGTTTTAACTCTTGGAAGAATTTTTTTTTTTTTTTTTTTTTATAAGTAACTAAAAGTCATTAAAAAATGCAAAAGAGATGCAATCCTGGTACACAGGAAGTATACAAAGAAAGAGCCAAAATAAAACCAGGAGAATATGAAAATAGATTAATCAAGACTTTATCATACAAAAGACCTACCATCTATAGAAATGAGATGGACTTAGTGACCTACTCAATGGATAAGACGGAGTCTGAAGATGGGAGTGGGATTGGGAGTGAGAGAGCATTGATTTTAACATTAATTGAGGTCTAGCAGCTTGCATGTTATATTATTTAATGTGTTTATAAACATATGTTCGTACATATAAGTATATGAATAACAAATATACTTGCGTTTTTGCTAGCAGAACCTTTTGTGGGAACTCACATTAGTCATTGCATAATAGCTTAAAGGGTAAATTTTGCACATTCAACTCCAAAAATCACCCACATCAACTCATGTAAAATTGTGTAAATTTACATTTTAGCTACAGTAATTGTGTAAATATGCACGGCTACTATTCATGTGCATATCAGTATTTTATTCATTTCTCTTGCTTCTTTTTTCTCTATCTTCCCATCTATTGAAATAGTAAAAAAAATAAATGAAGAATGAATATAATATTGAAATAAAATGTAGAATAGTTATTCTAGTGTGGGTGTTTTTGAAAAGTGGTTGTTTAAAATGAGAGAATAGGTTTTTATGCTAAAATAGACAGAAAGTTTTGCATGTGCTGATGTGAATGATTTAACTTAAATAAGAATTAATAAGCATCTTTGGCAGGTAGAGTGTGTTGCCAACCCATTTTATGCTGATTAGGGTGGTAAAAACATACTTCAGTGTTGTTAAATTACTGACTGAAGTTAGCTGTTGGCTTCATTTATCCTTATTGTCAGATTTTCAGGGTTTCTAATATGGACATCAAGCTTACAGTGATACAACCACTAGGGATGGAAATGGGGAAATTCTTTCATGTACCCCATTTCCCACACCTGCTCTGCTCAAAGGATGCCTTGCTTAGTGGGCCTTGGATTACAATGGGGTGCTCTGTCCCTGACCCACCCTGGCCTGCTTAACACCACTAGCCATTTTTTTTTTATAAGTAATATTTTCTTAAAAGAAGAGGTTACTTCAATTTTACAATGATGAATGCAACTTAACCTAAAAAAATTACAAAAGAAATATACACGAGTGAAGTGAATCTTTAAAATCTAACAAGGAATGCTACTAGTCCAATCAATCAGAGTACAATTCAGCAATGTTTCTGATTGAGCCATTGATTTTTCCTTATTTGTATCATGCTCATAAGAATGAAAATCTAGCTCTCCAAGCAATCTGATTCCAGACAGAAAGGGGGAGATTTGACCTAACACGCATACTGTAACTTCATATTGAACATTTAAAAATAAAAGAAACATATGCTAGAATAATTTCTTTTATTTTATTTTCCTCATATTCAATCAAAGTGAAACTTTGAAGTAAAACCACAATACCATTTCCAATCAAAATAATCTAGGTTTTTTCTTTCATTATCACCCAAACAAAATATTAGAGAGAGAGAGAGAGAGAGACCATTTGCCACATGTGGTTTTGTTGTACTAAGAAAATCCATAATGCTGAGCCAGTGGCTGTAATTGGACCCTTCAAAGAGTATCGTTTCTGGTCCAATCTCCTCAGTGGTGGTGTTATATGTTGATTGCTCTGATAGGAGCCCATAACCATCGATAATAACGAGAGTGGAGAACTATCATGATTGGAAGTAGGTCCCTAGAGGCTTTTTTGGAGACAGGTGTGTGAGATTAGTAATTTGGCATGGAGGAGACTGGGGGAGGTGAGGTAGAGGATCCTAAAGAGGGTCAGAAGAGAAACTTTTTTCAGAAACACTGATAAATATTAAGATAATTTGTGAGTATACCTAGGGCAGGGTGACCAAAACCAGTTCCTGCTATGGAGTTGATTAATCTAATTGGATTGGGTGTGTTGATGCTACTAGTAGTTGATTGATCTAATTGGATGGTATAAGTATGATATCTGATTTCAGTTACTATCTATTATGCTGTTCCAACCATATTATGTATGTAATCTCTCTGCACACTGACTTACGGTTTGAAGTGTAATTAATACTCTTTTTTTCCAGGCTGGTGTTTCACCTCTCCTACAACATCAATTTGAAGAATTGGCTAGGCAGAATCGCCCTGAAAGCCAGGGTCTGGGAGAAAACAAAAGAAGGAAATTGGTGGTTTTTGGTCAGGATTGTGTGGAACCACTCCAGGCACTTCGTAGTGCTGGTCATAAGGTACCTTTTGGCAATATCTTGTCTTATTTTCCTTTTCCTATTAATTACCTTACTGTAATTTCTATGGAAATTAACTTATTAATGAAGAAACAAAATTTCTATTGAAATTAACGTATTTATTCAGTTACTCATCTGGATGGGCATATGTGCATGGATCAGGATGGCTTGGTTTGGCTTGGGTTTGAGAATTTTTTCAACCTAACCCAACCTTGTTAGGTTGAGAAAACTCCAACCCAGCCCATGCTAGCTTTAAATACCAACCCAACGTAACAGTTCCAACCTTTAGTGATTGAGTGTCAGGTTAAGGACCATTTTTGTAAGGCCTAATAAAAAAAATTAGGTTTTCATTTAACCATTTAATCTCATTATTCAATAAGTGATTACAATTCACACAAATGGATTTAATGTTCCATAAGTCTCAAAAATAAATCAAACTAACTAAAATAAGCATGTCTTAAATTCCAAAATAAATCAAACTAATAAATTAAAATTTTCTATATGTTTTTTAAAATATTAATAGCATGGTTTGGGTTTAGGTTATTTGGGTAAAGTTTGTTAGCCCAAACCAATCCAACCTAGGCTTCAAAAAAATTTTGACCTCAACCCAACCCATCAACCCATGAAAATTAAAAAACCAGCCCAAGGTGTTGGGTTGGGTTGGGTTTGGTTCGTTGGGTTGGTGGGTTGATTGCAACACCCTAAGCATATGTCAAACAACCCCCTTCTCCCAAAGAAAAATCTGGAATCAGTAGGTTGTAATCTTTTTCCTCTTTTCCCTCCCTTCAAGTTTTATTAATTTGTATTTGCTCTCTATCTCTAACAGGTGCATATGGATGGTAAAGAAATAGCAGATAAACGAAGAAATATGGACAATCTTAGGAGAAAGAGAAAAGAGGAGAAGAAACGTATGCTAATTATTGACTTCCCCAACCCCTTTTCCTTTCCCTCTTCTAATTTAAAGCCTTTACACTTTCTTTTTGTTTTTATTTTTTATTTCTCAGTTATCCTTCTGTACATATAATATAACGTTTTGGAGGTAGGCAACATTTTAATTTCCTTTTTCTCTTCCAGGTATGAAAGATCAGCGAAGAAAGCAGAGGAAAAGGCAGAAAATGGGCAGTGAGTAGAGTTTGCGTCTTTGAAATTGATACGAGATCACATCAAAAAACAGAACTAGTTTTGGGCATAAGTTAAGAGGCTTTATTTTTAAAGTTCGATTCATTCAAAGATGTGTATCATTTTAGTTTTAACATTAAGTTATACACATAAAAGTTCAAGTTGAAAAGCAAAAAGAGGCGTGACTTAGACAATATATACATGTATTTAAGGTTGCATCTTGCTAAGTGTTTTATCAGCGCTGAATGAAATGTGTGAAAGGTGTAATCCAGATAGATAATGCAGCATGTTTGAAAGGGGGCATTGCCGGCAATGTTTTCTACATCCAGCAATTTTGATCTTTCTTTTGATGTGAAGGTGATTTTGGAATTCAGGTTGTCCTTTTGACTTTCATTGAGCTATTTGTATTCGCTGAATGAAAAGGACCCAATATAAATATGACAGTTCTTGCACGACTCCTGAGGAGCTGATTGTAAAAACATTTCTTTTTTATACGCCGTTGACATTTGAAATAAAACTTAAAAGAGTTATGACGTACAGATTTTTTATTTCAAAATTTTGACTTTTGCGTATATAATAGGACTGGTTTAATTATCATGAGCAAGCTGGCATTGATTTGTCAGCAGAGTTGTGATAAACCAAAATAAAAACGCCGGGTTTCTTTTTTATATGCCGTTGACATTAGAAATAAAACTTGAAAGAGTTATGACGTACAGATTTATTCTTTCAAAATTTTGACTTTTGTGTAGATAATAGGACTGGTTTAATTATCATGAGCAAGCTCGCATTGATTTGTCAGCAGAGTTGTGATAAACCAAAATAAAAAACGCCAGGTATGACAATGGCATATGTCAAATGTGCGTGAACGGAAATGGTACGATCCTATTGTTTTTTTGCTGAATTGGTACGATCCTATTGTGTACTTAAATTTAGCCATCATGTGCATTATTTTTTTTATACACACAAGTCACAATTGACTTTTAGATCAAATGGCATTATGTGGTCCCATAAAAAAAATTGGCATGGTATTCCAAAATACCATAAAGATATCTAGCGTTTGAATTTGTCATCCCCATTTAGAGCATATTTACTAGTTTTTATCTATTTTGCATTTCACTATACACTATAGTACCAAATGCATAAAAAGAACACTTGGTAATATAACGCTAATTGAGATTTTTTTATTATGGTAACACTTAAAAATAAATGTCCATAATAGCATGTCGTAAAATTTTGTATTCTTTTATCCTCTCTCTCTCTACGGTGGTGGATGTGTGTCTTGGCGATTGGGTTGTGGTCGCAAATCAACGACCAAAAATGGTGAAACTCCTGATTTCCCCTACCTTTATTAAGATCATGAGTGGTGGTGGTGGTGGTTCTTTGTTTGTGGTGGGTCTTGGGTTGTTCGATATCAACGAGGGTCTTAGGTTGCAACGGTCAGTGGGTTTGGGGGAACAGTAAAGTTGGTTGATGCTGGGTTTGTGATCAGTTGTTGCTTGGTGGTGCTAGGTTGGGCGGTGTGGCAATGCTAGGTTTGGGTTGGTGGGACTATCAAGTTTTATGATTGATTGATTTGGTTTGTTGAAAAAGGAAAATATAATTTTAATATTGGTATCCAAAATCAAGGATAAGATGTAGGGGGTGTTGTAAACTGGTAATGTAAAATATATGAAGTGGCTTTTAAGTAAGCTCAAATGCTTTTTATAAATAATTTTTTAAAAATCGAAATGTGAATGCTCTTAAAATTTACAAGAAAATGGTAAATTAAATTTATAATGTAAATAGCCTTGCAATTATGAACTATGACCATGCATAGGGTTGTCGTAGCGAGCTAATAGTTAGGCCAACAAGAAATTTGCTAAAATCATCAGAAACTATTTGTTCTTTTTTGAAAAATGAAATTAGAGAAAACATATGAATGATAGAAAAGTGGGAGGATAAAAAAATATTAGTTTTTCATTATGTGTATTTGGTAGAAGGGATGCAAAAATGAGAACTTAGAAAATAAATATACATATTTTTTGTTTAGTTGAAAAGAAAAATGAGAGAAAATTATACCAAGTTTCTATTATGTCATTAATTTATAAAAATCTATTGTTTATTTATTTTCCATTTTATTTGAAGATCTATTATAATAATATGAATATTCAAATAATATATGACATGATCACATCAACAAATGAATTTTAATACCCGTGTTTAAGATTAATTATGGCTTGTTGTAAATCTAATTAAAATTCATGCCATTTTAGATGATAATCAATATTATACCCTCATCAAGAGTCTTATAGCTCAATTGGTTGACACATTTTGGTATTTCTAATTGAGACATTCACGGTTTGAATTCCCCCACTCCCAAATATCAAATTATATATATATATATATATATATACACACACATATAAAATACCTCAAAAAAAATATTTATGCACCCTCACAAAATTTGAACAAATACATTTTGATTAAATCTTTATAATTTTTTTTTTTTTTTTTTTTTTTATAAAAATCATTCATTCATTTTTTTTTCATTAAAGCATCTCAATTTATTTACTCATTGTATAAATAGATTAAGATTTTCGGTAAATTTATTGATAGCATGTTTTGCTATTCAAGTTTTCCTCCCAACGTGTGGTTTTTGATAGGCCGCCCTCTTGTTCATCCTCCCTCATTTGCACCATACTAACCAAATAAGGAAAAACTTTAATCCATCTTCTTATTTCCAATCTTCTCATTTCCATCCTCCAAGTTCTTTCTAACTAGAATAAGATCAAATTATAACGGGTTAAATTGTAATTCATCCTAACATGAAAAGGCAAAAAAAAAAAAACACTCAAAACTGATAATGTTAAAGATAATCAGTTCCTTATCCACTTTTGGACCACGTATTCCTAGCAAATTGAGAACGTGATAAGTGCACCACACCAATAGACAGTCACCAGTAGAAAAGATTCAGAAAAATATTATAATTACCACTGCAAGAGCTTTTAAGACGTTTAACAGTTCTCTTACTTAAGGCACGGAGCTATTGTTGGACCTGGGGGCAGTTCCCCCCACCCCGGCAAATTTTTTTTTTTTTTTTTTTTTTAATTTAGTATATATATAATATATTATTTTTAGCAGTTTGTTTCAATAAATTTGCACTTTACCCCCTTAACAATATTATTGATATTTTTAAATGCTATAAAAAAAATATTAGCCCAACAACAAAAATAAAGCCCAAACAACACCCCAAAACAAACACAAGAAATAAATAAATAAAGCCGGTTCTAATTAAATATCTACCTAGCCTAGGAGTAGGAAACACCCAACTTACCTCACACATATAATAAAAGGGAAAAAAGAAGGGGATTTCTAAGCCATTCAAAAAAAAAAAGAAAAAAAAAAAGGAAAACCTAACTAACTTACGGCTGAACACAAAGGAGATGAATTCAGCAGCCAGTGGCAGAAGCAAAGGTATCTTCTCATAGCACAAAGCACCTAAGCCAGAGTAGGGAGTTAGGGACGCTGGGAGCTTGGGACAAAGAGACTCAAAGCAGAATAAACTAGAGTAGAAAGAAAGAGTTAATGAGAGGGAAAAATCTAACTGACCCATCTTTATCTTTAGTCCATAATTTATATTTTTTTATAAATGAAAATGTTGTCATGACAAACACAACACCACACGCAACAATCAACTCTTATTGCCATTGATATTTTGTATTTTTTTGTTTTATTTTTTTTTGTTTTTTTTGTTTTTATTTTTGTAGTTTTGTCTTTAGCAATAGCCTGTAATGTTTTGTGATTTTTTTTTTTTTTTTTTTTTTTGTAGTTTTGTCTTTAGTGTGTTTGTCTATTAGTTAGTATATGTTTGGATTTTGGATGAACAGCCAACGTTTGAGTCTGGCGTTTCCTTCTTCTTCTTCTTCTTTCTTTTTTTTATTTATTTTTTTTAATTTTTTTTTTATGCACGCGGATTACACTCAGGAGACATTATGCATTGTTCATGCACTGTTCACGGGACCCACAACCACTTTATTAAAAAAAAAATAGAAATGGGTCTCATGGCACTATTCACACATTTAAAAATTATTTTGTTACAGTGTTTTTAGTTTTCAGCAAAATAAGCTATGTGTAGGTTTGGATCCACATTTGAGTTTTGCGTTTGCATTTTTCTCCTCTCTTTTTTTTTCTCTACTGCACGCGTTTTAGAGGGGACAAAATTCACTCTTTCTGTATTGTTTAACACTGTTTACACACTGTTTCGGTACTGTTCATGGGACCCACAGTCACTTTATTCGGAAAAAAATATTAAAAATGGGTCTCACAATACTATTCACACATTTAAAAATTATTTTGTTACAGTGTTTTCAGTTTTCAATTTTCACTTTCAGTAAAAATAAGTTGTATCCAAACGGATCCTATATCCAAACGGACCCTTAGTGTCTAATAGACCTCACACATAATATATTAAGACGGTAAGTTCTATTTTCATAAATAATTGCATTGTAATATCTTAAAAAACAATAATTTTGTGTATTTTTCTTTGTTGATAGTTTCAAATTTCTTTTGTTTATACTTCTGCCCCCTAACTCCAAGTCCTAGCTCCGTCCCTCAACTCTCAATCAAGATCAAGATCGTGACAAGCATTTCAAAAAGAAAATTTCATGTGAATCAACTCTAGTGGAAGAAAAACTATGTTCGGAAAACACTCGACAATCAACAAAAAAGCTACTTTTTTTTAAAGCTAGATCCCTGTGATAAACTGGCTGAACAAAATAAAAATCTTAAAAGATAAGTAGAATTATCCCCAAAAAAGAAAAAAAGAAAAAAAAAAGTAGAATTACCCCCAATTATTTTTAAATATATATATAAAAAATAATAAAATAATAATAAAAAAATAAAAACTAATTGTTACCGGTGAGGAGGGAGGATTCAAAACATGTTCCCTTAATATTTATAATTACTTCAAAATGCCTAATATGTAGGTTGTGTTTGGTTCAACAAAGATTGATTTCCGAAAAATATTTTCCACATTTACAACGTTTAGGGCGACAGAAAATATTAGTAAACCAAAAATTGTTTTTTAGTTGACTATAAAATAAAGGTACTTATGGCGGAAATAAAGGTACCCATGACCCATGCGCACCCTTATTTATAATTTTTCAAAACTCTATGTTTAACCCAACTCACATGGATTGGGTTAAACCCATAGATTTGACAATTTATTATTATTATTCAGGAGCGGCGTTATGTTCAAGCCAAGGGTTCAAATGAACTCGTTGACTTGTCAATATATATATATATATATGTTATTATTATTATTATTATTATTATTATTATTATTTAGGAGTGGCGTTATGTTCAAGCCAAGGGTTCAAATGAACTCGTTGACTTTATTATTTAGGAGTGGCGTTATGTTCAAGCCAGGGGTTTAAATGAACTCGTTGACTTGTCAATATATATATGTACACATATATATTGGGGTGTGCATGGGTCATGGAGTTTTTTTAATCGAACCTACCATGATGTGTTAAAAAAAATTCAATTCAACCTAACCTATCATGGGGTCCAACCTAACTCACGTGGATTGGGTTGAACCCATGGATTTGACAATTTTTTAAATAATAATAATAATAATAATTATTATTATTATTATTATTATTTAGGAGTGGCATTATGTTCAAGCCAGGGATTCAAATGAACTTGTTGACTTGTCAATATATATATATATATATATATATGTTAGGGGTGTGCATGATTCATGGGATTTATTTAATCATACCTACCATGATGTATTAAAAAAAATTTAACCCAACTTAACTCACGATATTCTCCAAAAAAAAAAAAAAAAAAAAAAAAAAAATTAACCCATCAAGAGGTCCCATCCAACCCACGTAGATTGGGTTGAACCCAAGATTATAAGCAAGTTCAATTATCAATAGTTGGTCCATAAAAAAGAATAAAAACATGTGGGAGGTTGGATACTAATAACAAGTTTGGATTTTTTTATTTTTTTTAATCTTTTATATCTTTTTGTTTAATTATTTGTGTATTTTTTTAAGTCCCATTTTTTGAAGATATAATAATATTTTTTTTCACCAATTTTCAATAGATAAACCAAAAAAGTTGCCGATAAAATAATCTAAATGCAAAGCCTACAATTCAACACGTTACAGACAAACCATTTATTCATTTTAGAGATGTATCTGCCTTCATTAAAAAAAAAAAAATTTCTTGCGTGTTGTTTTTTTCTCGCCGGTGTCTAAAAGCCCATTCATAGCAAGATGGGAATAGAATTATTAATGAGTTTTTAAGTACGAAGACTTGGATTTTGTAAGATTTGACGTGGGTTCACTCTTCACACTCTCACGGTCTGTCAGTCCCACAGATATCAAGAATTAATTAATAATTTCGAGAAACAATTAATTCTACAGCACACTTCATCTGACTTGTTCCTCTCCAACATACTTTTAATTAATAATAATTTTGTCTCTAGAGCACACTTCATTTGTGTATTTTGTCTCATCTGACCTATTCCACAGCATACTCATATTTTATTTTAATCCGGCTAAAGTCAGAAATTTGCTGAATCAATGGATTATTTTATTATTTTTTGAAAATAATAAAAATTATTAAAATAATATATATTTATATATATTTTTTGATGAGATAACAATAATAATATGGAGTGATGATTATCAAAAAAATAATATGGAGTAATATATTTACAGGTTACTGATCAATATATTTGAATACTTCCTTTTATAATATATAGTGCCGGTTTGGATTCGGGCATATGTGTTTTCATTTTGGCGTTTTTTTTTCTTCATTCACGCATTTCAGGGAGACAAAATTTATTGTTCACAACTGTAGCAATACTATTCATGCATTGTAGTAGAACTATTCACGCACTGTTTATGGGACCCATAACCACTTTATTCAAAAAATATTAAAAATGGGTCCCACGATACTATTCACATATTTAAAAATTATTTTACTATAGTGTTTTCAGTTTTCAATTTTCAACTTCAACAAAAATAAGTTCAATCTAAACAGACCCATTTTTACAAAGATTAGTGTAGTCCAAGATAACCTATACCAGGTTAAAAGGCACATGTATAAAAGAAAAAAAAGTCAGTCCAAAAGCTCGAAAAGTCCCAGTACAAAATTTTTGACCATTCTCTTTCTCCTGTTAAACCTTTTTCTTTTTAATGAACTGATCCTTAACCGCGTGGTGTGCCTAGTTTTAACCTTCTCAAGTTTTAAAAAGCATTCGTGTTTTACCATTCTTTTTTGACCTTCTCAAGTTTTAAAAAAGAGTAAGTCTAATGTCATACTTTTTGGCACAATAAATGTTACAATTTGCTACATAATGAGTTGCAGTTAGTAAAAGATGTCCTTACATGGACCCATCATCACCCCTCCACCAACCATAACTCACCATGTGACAAGTTATGGTATTTATTGTGCCAAAATATATGGCATCAAAATTATTCTTTAAAAAACATTGATCTTCATGATTGTACGTGCAAATACTTATTTATAAAAAAATTATCTTTGCTAATCTTAAAGCATCTTTAGCAGATTAGCCTACTGTTTGGACAATAAATAGGGAGAAAATGGGCAAATGCTCATTTAAAAAAAAAAATCCAGCATTTTGCCCAATTTTCCAAACTAATTAGGGAAATGTCTCTTTTTTAAAACTCGATTTTTTCAAAATCAAGTTATAAAATAAAATATAAAAAAAAATTTTGAAACCCTATAGTGGCGTTTTAAGGACCTATAATGACGTTTTGTAACTCGATCTCCTTGAAGTCAAGTTACATGCAATTGTTTTTCTTTTGTTTTTTGCCTATAACTCGATTTCAAGGAACTCGAGTTTCAAAACATCACTATATGTCCTTAAAACGTCACTATAGGTTCCTTAAAAACGTCACTATAGGGCTTAACTCGATTTTGAGAAAATCGAGTTTTAAAAGAGGGGCATTTTCTTAATTAGTTTAGGAAATGGGACAAAATGCTTGATTGTTTTTTTAAAAAGGGCAAAGGCCAATTTTTTCCCAATAAATAGTGATATCTAGTTTTTACCTACCTACTTTTTTAAATACATTTTTCAACAGATTCTCTATCTTTTTCTCCATCTCATTTAAATATTATTTCTTCATTCATTCTCTATTCATTATTTATTTATTTATTTTAACAACTACACATCTTCTAACATTTTTTTATTCAATACCTGACTATTATAATAGAAAAAAAACATTTGAAGTATGAATAGTAAAAGTTACAATGTTCTCTATTTGCAGAGAAGCATTGTAGCAAATCTAATCTAAAAAATGAAGATGGAGAATCTGTTGGAGTGTGAACAGTAGCGTTTTTGCTCAAAAAAATAGATATAGAGCATCTATTGGAGATGCTCTTAAAAGGTAAAAAAAGTGAGGTTGGCCTTTATGTCAAAACTTCTTTGGTATCTTAAGCCAACATATGGTAAATGAGTGATGAAGAAAGTGTCACATGATTGTTAAGTTCTTTTTAGAGCAAAATTCAAAATAATTTTGATTTTGTCCCCCAACGTTTAATGATTTAGATTTAAACTCCTAATGTTTTGTAGTGCTTTTAAACAAGCAATCCTATATATATCAGTTGCTAACGTGGTCATTAAGTGCCAACTAAGCTTGTTACATGTACTAGTTGGAGGGGCCTTAGGCGAAAATTTTAAGTGGGGTCTTTTTTATATTTAAATATTAATCAAATAATATATATTGAATTTTTACATTTAAAACCTATTTTTCTTGCCTTTTGAGATGCAAAATTGCTAATTAAGTTTTTGTATTTAAGTTCCTCTAACATTTCTTTTTCAATTGATAATATAGCTAATCTACTTAATATTTCTTGTGACATAGTAGACCTTAAATAAGATTTTATTAATTTTAATTTTGAATTTTTGAACAATTTATAATTAAAAATGATAATTTAACTAAAAAAAAAAATTAAGTATAGAATAATAGAACCTGGTTTTGCAATTTTTCTAAAATCGTGACCACTTTAAAGTCTAAACCTGCACAAATATAAATTAATTTATTACATGGTTCAATAAATTAGTGTCACTATAATACAAATGAGTTGATATGATACAAATCAAATTATTAATTGGTATGATAATTTATAATAATTGATAAAGTAAGAAAACGTGTTGTCCAATGACTGTGGGCTGTGCAGCCTGTGCAGTGTGCAGTGTGCAACTGTGCAGTGCGCAACTATGCAGCCTGTGCTGCTGTGCAGTGCGCATTGCACAGTTGCACACTGCATAGGTTGCAATGGGGTCTTTTTAATGCATTTTATTGACCAATAAAAATGCTTAAAAATTTTTAAATTAAAATATATAGATAAATATTATATATATATATATATATATTTTTTACAAGTGGGGATCTTCTTTTATTTGAGGGCCTTAGGCGATTGCATCAATTAAATCACCTATTGAGCCGGCCCTAAGTTGGTCAAATTAATCATGCCATGTCAATTAAATAACCTAAAAAATTTAAATATTAAAATAAATTATGTAAAATCTAAAATTTACATTATATATATATAGATCTTACCTTTTTTTTCAATATTTTTTAGGTATCCAAGTGGTTTTAGCAAAATTTTGAATTCTGATTCGAATTGACTATTGAAACAAAATATTTTGATATTGGTATAAAATGTTGAACCGTTTTATGATTACTATCATATATAACAATAACTATATAACAAGTTCAAACTTTATCATTCATGCATTCTAATTAGAAAATGAGTGTGAGTTAAAGAGGTTTAAAGCATGTGCTGTGTATCTAAGAGTTCGGCCCTTTTGGATATACACCACTGTCAGTTTCTTTAAGACCTTCTCTTATCTCCTCGTGTGTGTGTGTTAAAATACTTATTATTCTAAAAAAAATATTAAAAAAAAAAAACATTGGGTTAATCCCACATTGGAAAAGAAGTGTGAGTTAAAAAGGTTTAAAGTTTGTGCTGTGTATCCAATAATTAGGTTATTTTGGATATACATGACTGTTAGTTTCTTTAAAACCTTCTCCCTTCTCCCCGTGTGTATGTATGTTAAAATACTTAGTATTCTAAAAAAAAATAGCAAATATAAATTCATAAAAGATATAACAATTAAAATCTCACACATAATTAAACAAACCAAAGGCTCATAAAATCTAATACTTGTGTAAGGACACAATTTGTAACGACCCGTAATAGTGTTGGGTTCGCACGTAAAAAGGCCCAAACAATATCATTTATAGAGCGTGGGTTTGAAAGGCTAGACCTTGGTCACCAGACGGTGGGTTTTTCGTGGTATTCATGCATAATTAAATCGTGTTCGCCCTAGGAGTTTTTCTCCAGGAGGCGGGCTGGGAGGCTTTGGTTTTTGGCCATTTTTCCCAGCCCCTTTCTTGGTGCATTAACCTTCACATTATATAGTCCTTCTTGGTTGATCTTAGCCCTCCACTTGTTAGTCAGGCAGGTGCCTGCTTCTGTACCCGTCCCATCAGCTGTTCCTCCTTGCTTTCTGTTAGTTGCGATGATCGAAGTCACCCTATCCAGGCGTCTTTTCTCATTAACACGGTCAGGACGCTGGCGGGTGCATTTAATGCGGAGGGGACGTATTTACCCTGAACCAGTTTTGCACCGTACCCCCACGTGGGTCCCATTCCACTCGCATCTCCTTCAGGGGGCTTTTTGGGGGCGGCCTTCGTCGAGAAGTTGCTCTTCCCCTTGAAGTCCTGGAGTGTCGAGGACAGGGTCGTCCTTGGCTGTTCCCCTCGACACTTCGGCTTTTCCCCATTCGTCCTCGGCATACGCCCTCCTCGGCATAGGCCCCGAGCCATAATAGAGCGTGGGCCGGATCATAAGTTCCCTGGCCCCACAATAGCCCCTCAAAATCCTGCTATCCGACTCCTCGGACGGATAGGAGGGTTTTGATGACATCAGATATCTGTCAATGTCTGTCAATCCTTGTCACCTATCGGTTCCCAAGACTTTTCATCTGCCCGAGACACGTTCCTGGAGCCCTTGGAAGGTGAAACGTGGCCTCATTAAATACGGGCGGCTCTGTGTTTCCCACGTTCTATAGCATGATGAAGATCAAACGATGGTGATTCCTTGGTTTTTATGGGCGAGAAAATTTGTGCAGTTACCCTAGAAAGTATAAAAGATTTTTTGGAACGGATCCGCCTCTTCAGTTTTGCACTTAAGAGTTCTAACGCGTATACCCTGGGTTCATCTGAACTTTCGCCCAAACTCGAGTCTATCTCCAGCACAAAAAGCCTGTTCGAAGCGTCTTTCCTCTTTTATGTAAGTTCACTGCCCCCATTAACTCGTGTTTTTTCTTTTCTGGGTTTATTTTTCTCTGGTTCCCTTCCTTCTCCCGTTGCTGGTTGAGGTTGTTTAGTAAATCATAGAGATGGCTAAATTGAGACTAAGGAAATTAGTCGATACTGAAGAGGCGATGAACGATTACAGAATTCCTCCTAACGTAAGTCTGAGGCATTGTAAGATGGGGAGTGGCACTATAAGAGGGAAACGGGCGAGGTAGTAATTCCCGTCCTCGCCTTTGTAGAGGGGGGTATGAGAATCCCTATGGGGCCGGTAACGAAGGGTTACCTCAAGCACTTCCGATTAGTCCCTACCCAGTGCACCGACAACGTGTTTAGGATCCTGGGTTACCTGGATGCTTTAAACGAAAAGATGGGGTTAAGACTGACCCACCATGACGTGAGTTGGTGCTATAATCTCCAAAATTTGAAGGGGAAATCCTACTACATGAAGACGAGAGACGAAAGGGTTCGACTAATCCAATGCCTCCCTGATTCCAACAAGGGATTAAACAAGGATTTCCTTATCGTCTCCAGTGAATGGCATGATGGCAATCTATGCCCCATAGTAAAAGGAGAACCAGGTGGGGTATAGGGAATGGAAGGACGCTAACCCTTTGCGCCATTTCTAATCTGATGTGGTTCGGTAACTAACCATGCATATATGTTTTTCTTTTGTAGATCCACACGCTTATCAATGGCATTTTCACTTAGTTAACCGGGTGGACTTGGAGACTGTTCTACAGGTGGCAGTTTTCGTAAATGACGGAGATGGTCAAGTCTGAGCCGCTCACAAAATATTAGGGTACCCTCCCGTTCAGAAGTCATTCGCCGACCCTAGGCACATGATCAGCGCTAGCCGTCCTCAGCTTCCAAAAATTACCGTGGTTGAGGCAGGATTTTTAATCTCCGAAGTACCATCTGTCCCAAAGAGCATCCCACTGGTGGATCTCTCCTCATCTCATCAAGTAGCGGAGGACGAAGACGAGTTAGATCAGCCTGAGGAAGGGTTTGGGGTGTTTCACCTAGCCAACCAATCCGAGGATCCTTTTGGTGATATAGGTGACCCAGCCTTGTCCGAGGCGGAATTATCATCAGTAGGCACATCTTTTCAAGCCGAGATGGGACTCAAGAGAAAGCCCCCAACCAGCTTAATTGAACTCCTCGAGGGTCAACCGGGAAAGGGTGCGCAGGGAACGCCGCAATCCAATGCTCCGTCCCCACCACCTCAGCCCCAGGCCATCCAAACTAGGTCATCCTCCACCAAGTCACAGCCACAGTCCCCCCGCCCCAAACTTCCTGCTCCTTCCCAAACAGCTCTGCCTCCTCGGCCAGAAGGCACTGATTCAAAGAGAAAGAGGAGCCCCAAGGGCAAGGAAACCATGGATGGGGGAAAATCCCAACCTTCTAAGGAGAGGGAGGAAGCCCTTCGTGCGAAACAACTGAAGATTGGGCACCAAAGTAAGGGTAAAGAGACTGAATCCCAATCTTCCCAAGGCAAGGGAAAGGGGATCGAGGCCCAATCTTCGCCCAGTGCCTGGCTTCCTGCCTCAATGCTTCACGGGGGGCCACTGCTGGAAACTGCGTCCATGAGGGACCTTGGAGATGGCGAGGGTGGCTACGTGGCAGACGCACTAGGGAGAACCATGCTACTTCCCACCGACGTGGATGGGCTGAAGAAAATGAGGATGCAGGAGGTCTTCCTCAGTACGAAGAGGTACTTGGGCATGGTAAGGCTATTGAACCCTAAAACTTTATTAACTCTCACTCCCGGTTTTGTCGTTCACGATGTGTTTATCTCCCTTGACAGGCTCTCTAGGCCACCTATAGGATGGAGGAAGAGGTGAACAACCAGAGTAAGGCGGCCGAGAATGAACGCTCCAAGCGCTTAGTGGCCACGCGGACTCTCAAAACTTCTGAGGATGACCTCGCCAAGGCCAAGGCTACCCTAACAGACGCCATCCGAGATAGGGATAGCGCCTCGGCGGGTTTAGCTAGCGCCCAAAAACAGGCCGAGGGTCAAACAAAACATCTGCTAGAAGCCGAGGATCAATTGCGAATAGCTAAAGAGCTGATCAAAGATTTAAATAAAAGACTGATCACGGCAGAGCATGACAAAGGTGTGGCGGAGTATGCCTGCGACGAAGCTATGAGGGCCAAGCGGGAGGTCGAGTTTGCTAGAAACGAGGCTGAGGCTGCCAAGGAAACAACTAAGGATGATGGTTATAACGCGGGGGTAGCTGAAACCCAAGCCATCCTTAAAGCCCAGATTCCCGGAGTATGCAGGCTTTACTGCTCCCAGGTTTGGGAAGAGGCGTTGAAGCGAGCTGGGGTGAATGCTTCATCCGATTTATGGAAAGCGGAGAACATATTCTACCCCACAGCCATCCGTGAGGACACCTCCACCAGGTCCAAGGCCGTGAGCGACCAACATGAGGGAGGGGTCACTCAGTCGGATACTGTAGAGGTTGGCGCCTCTCCTGGCGAGCCGCTTAAAGGGGGAGAGCTTCAGGATGTGATAGAAGCATCTCAGCGTACGGATCCTGAGGTACCCGAAGAGGTTGCTGAGCCTGTGGTCGGCACCCAGATGCCTAATGCCGAAGAGCCAGCCATACTTGGCCAGCCCCTACTGGCAATTCCCCTTACTGTGGTCCCCCAGAGCACCAACGCCGATCCCGCTCAGCCTTTCCCAGAAGGGGCTGTCATCCAGGGCACCGAAGCTAATCCCGTTCCTCCTTCCCAGGACGTGGCCGATGCAAAATTAAAGAAGTAGAAACCCCGGCCAGGCTTCGTATTTGTTTTTAGTTTAACGATTAACTTATTTCTTTTTCATTTTGAAAACTTTGTAACCTGCTAGTAGTTTGAACCTGTTGAACACGTATATAAAAATTTTTTCTTCCTTTTTCCTTTTGGTTACTTGTTGGTTGCCCTTGCCGATACTTACTATTGTTTATGAATTTTGAACCAATTATCTTATCACGTATGAATAGTTGTGCATGCGATATATCTAGAATCATGTTTCAGAACGTTAGCTTACCTGCACCTGTAGAGCCTTGAACTCATGTCTGACCATCATTCAATGGAGATATAGGCATCATCCGAGATGTCACGTGTAGTGTTAGGTCCTGCTTAGTATCCAGGTTTCTTTAAAGTAATTGGCTTCCCCATAGGTTTGAGTCCGAGGACCATGCAATACCTTAGTTCTGTCCAAAACTTGATATTTAAGTAGTTGGTGTCTGAGGACCATGCAATACCTTGGTTCTGTCCAAAACTTGATTTTAAAGTAGTTGGTTTCCCCATAGGTTTGAGTCCGAGGACCATGCAATACCTTGGTTCTGTCCAAAACTTGATTTTGATAAGTAGTTGGTTTCCCCATAGGTTTGAGTCCGAGGACCATGCAATACCTTGGTTCTGTCCAAAACTTGATTTTGATAAGTAGTTTGACTATGGCGTGGGACCTTGGTTTAGGGGGATTAGTAACTCGGCCAAGCCCCTAGAACCATCCGTGCTGCTGACGCTACGAAGCGCATCCCCTAGTGAAGAAACGTAACCCCTAGTGAAGAATCGTAGCCCCTAGTGGAACTTTACGCTAGAACACTACATCCGGCTGTTGGAAATGATGTGAGGGATTGTCTCACCCCACTACTTGTGCCAAAACACAAGCCCTTTTCCACAGATGGCGCCAATTGTAAGGACACAATTTGTAACGACCCGTAATAGTGTTGGGTTTGCACGTAAAAATACCCAAACAATATCATTTATAGAGCGTGGGTTTGAAATGCTAGACCTTGGTCACCAGACGGTGGGTTTTTCGTGGTGTTCATGCATAATTAAATCGTGTTCGCCCTAGGAGTTTTTCTCCAGGAGGCGGGCTGGGAGGCTCTGGTTTTTGGCCATTTTTCCCAGCCCCTTTCTTGGTGCATTAACCTTCACATTATATAGCCCTTCTTGATTGATTTTAGCCCTCCACTTGTTAGTCAGGCAGGTGCCTGCTTCTATACCCGTCCCATCAACTGTCCCTCCTTGCTTTCTGTTAGTTGCGATGATCGAAGTCACCCTGTCCAGGCGTCTTTTCTCATTAACACGGTCAGGACGCCGGCGGGTGCATTTAATGCGGAGGGGACGTATTTACCCTGAACCAGTTTTGCACCGTACCCCCACGTGGGTCCCATTCCACTCGCATCTCCTTCAGGGGGCTTTTTGGGGGCGGCCTTCGTCGAGAAGTTGCTCTTCCCCTTGAAGTCCTGGAGTGTCGAGGACAGGGTCGTCCTTGGCTGTTCCCATCGACACTTCGGCCTTTCCCCATTCGTCCTCGGCATACGCCCTCCTCGCCATAGGCCCCGAGCCATAATAGAGCGTGGGCCAGATCATAAGTTCCTTGGCCCCACAACTTGATTAAACAAACTAGAAGTTTATATATTTATTTTAGAAAAAAAAATCATACATAATTAAACCAAAAAAAAAAAAAACATTCACAAAATAGCGAAAAATGTGGGCTTCTTTTAAAAAAAAAAATTATAAGAGAGCTATAGAAGGAATTTCAATCTCAATCTCAAATACTCTTTACAACTTGTATTCCTGGTCATTGAAGCGGTAGCACTCACTCGCTATCTAAGCCGTTTGATCTAATTACTTTGCTACTTTCAGTATCATATTTGATTTTGTTTTCTGATTTAGGAGATAAAAAAATGGCTTCGTTTGGCATGATTTATTAGAGAACGATTTCATATACCTAGCTCACGGCCAAGAATATGTTCTCAAAGGTTCCGAGTTTCACGAACTCAATCTTAGCCCTAAGCTCCATGAAACGATTACGCCTTCAACGTCTTCATCTTCATTGAGATCTCTAAGGCCACCACCATTGGAGACAAACAAGTCTGGCGAGGATTCAGATTTTTCGGCGATGATAACGTAGCGAAGGAACCAGTCGTGGAGCTCGATCGATCTCCACGAGTACAAGGTCTACAAGGCCGAGTCGTCTTCTAGCAAATCCGTTGGAAAAGTTGCTGCCGACGCATCAACTTAGACCGAGGACAAGTGAAAGAGATGAAGACCAGTCAGAGCAAAAGAAATCAAAGAAGATGAAGAAGACGAACAAGTTCGCGAAGAGAAAAGTCAACGCAAAATGTGCCATGGTCAAAGTACGAAGCTAAGTAGGGACGAGATTTCGCCTCCGCCATTAGATTCAAGCCCTAAAACCCTAGAATCATTAATGAATGCTGATGGACAGTTGGC
Organism: Quercus robur; assembly: GCF_932294415.1. Lineage (NCBI taxonomy): Eukaryota > Viridiplantae > Streptophyta > Magnoliopsida > Fagales > Fagaceae > Quercus > Quercus robur. The sequence goes on along the minus strand of NC_065539.1, from coordinate 33,728,120 downwards.
GATTTGCCAGCCTAGCGTTAATATTTATCTAATGTTGCTAAGTTATAACGGAGCCTTAAATTGATAAAAATTAAAAGTTAAATGACTAAATTAACAAAACTGAAAATTAAAAGGTTAATTTTACATTTTTACTTAGAATATAATATCCCTGCATTTTGATTTATTTTTTTAAAATTTCTACAATTTTATATGAGCCCCTATCACTTTCTATGACCGTGCTTCTGGAATCTCGTAAAATGTGGACATACAATAGCCTTCCCACTTAGACACATACTCCAATGAAAAGTCCTCGCCTTTTACTCTTCCTGACTTTTCTTCCCTCTATTTAAGGATTCCAACCCTTCTCTAACTCCTACTCCATCGCTCTCTTTCTCTCAACCTTCTCAAATTCTCAGCTCAGCCATGGCGTCAATGAGCTGCTCACCTGCTGACCTGGCCCAGTTCTTTGGCCCCAACACCACCAACCCCACCGCCGCCGCCACCTACCTCTGCGACCAATTCACCGCCGTCTCCGACAAATTCGTAGACACCAACTACGCCATCGACACTACCTACCTCCTCTTCTCCGCCTACCTCGTCTTCTCCATGCAACTCGGCTTCGCCATGCTCTGCGCCGGCTCCGTCCGCGCCAAAAACACCATGAACATCATGCTCACCAACGTCCTCGACGCCGCTGCCGGCGGCCTCTTCTACTACCTCTTCGGCTTCGCCTTCGCTTTCGGCTCCCCTTCCAACGGCTTCATCGGCCACCACTTCTTCGGCCTCAAATCCGTCCCTTCCACCTCATTCGACTACAGCAATTTCCTTTACCAGTGGGCTTTCGCCATAGCCGCCGCAGGAATCACCAGCGGCTCAATCGCCGAACGAACCCAGTTCGTCGCCTACCTCATATATTCCTCCTTCCTCACTGGCTTTGTATACCCAGTTGTTTCCCACTGGTTCTGGTCCACCGATGGTTGGGCCAGCGCTTTCAACACAGACCACCTTTTATTCAAATCTGGAGTCATTGATTTTGCAGGATCTGGAGTTGTTCACATGGTTGGTGGTATTGCTGGACTCTGGGGAGCCTTAATAGAAGGACCCAGAATCGGCAGATTCGACCACACAGGCCGCTCTATTATCTTAAAAGGTCACAGTGCTTCACTTGTAGTTCTTGGTACTTTCCTGCTGTGGTTCGGTTGGTACGGTTTCAATCCCGGATCCTTTAACAAAATCAGCGTTACGTATGCCACCGGAAACAGCTATTACGGACAATGGAGTGCCGTGGGTCGAACCGCGGTGACCACGACCTTAGCCGGTTGCACAGCCGCTCTCACCACTTTGTTCGGAAAAAGAATCCTTTCGGGGCATTGGAACGTAACCGACGTGTGCAACGGACTACTCGGCGGCTTCGCCGCGATAACATCCGGTTGCTCTGTTGTCGAGCCTTGGGCGGCTATTATATGTGGCTTTATGGCGGCTGTGGTCTTGATCAGCTGTAACAAACTGGCGGAGAAGCTTAAATTCGACGACCCTTTAGAGGCGGCGCAACTCCATGGAGGGTGCGGCGCGTGGGGGATTATTTTCACGGCGCTTTTCGCGACGAAGGAGTATGTGTCGGAGGTGTACGCACCGGGTCGGCCTTACGGGCTGTTTATGGGTGGCGGCGGAAGGTTGCTCGCGGCTCACGTTATTCAGATTTTGGTGATCATTGGGTGGGTGAGTGCCACCATGGGACCACTCTTTTTTGTGCTTCATAAGCTTAAGCTTCTGCGTATCTCAGCCGAGGATGAAATGGCGGGTATGGATATGACCCGACATGGAGGTTTTGCTTACATTTATCACGATGAAGATGATACGCTAAAGCCCGGGATTCAGTTGAGGAAAATTGAACCAAGTGCAGTTACTCCCAATTCCAACTAGATTTTTGTCTTTTTAAAATGGGTTTGATTAATTAGGGCCGTTTGGTAGGGAATTAGGGCCGTTTGGTAGGGAATTTGGGTAATGATGTTTGTAGTTTTTTAAATTATGTGTAAGTTAAAAATTGTGTAAAAATGTGTGTAATGTTGTTTAAAAATTAAAAATAAGTGTTTTAATAATTTTACCAAATGAGGCCTTAATTATTGTTGCCATGTTAGATGAGATTCTGTACAAAGTTAGAAATTTTAGTTGGATTTGGTGAGAGGGGTCAGATAGTTAAAGAAATAATGCAGATTCTTATGATTCTCTGATTGGCGTGTGTTGGAGATGAATAGATAAAGAGGCTTGGTCTAGGTGGATTTGTTGTTTTTCGCTCTTCATTATTCAGAAATATAAGGTCGAGAATTTGCTGCATTAAAATATTTTGTTTGTTTTATAAGCTAAACTGACAATTCATTGTTATATAAAAAAAAAAAAAAAAATTGACAGTTCATGTGAGTATTTTGGGTGGATAGTTGAGTCCATGTGGGATAGGGGTTTTTTTTTTTTTTTTTTTTTTTTTATATAAAATTTGGATGGAAATGCTTTTGTTTTGATTTGTTTTTGGAGATGCGATTGCACGTTCCAAAAGATTGTGGTGTGTTCTGTATTTTTTCTTTGGATGAAGTGAAAGCCAGACAATGAATTTGGTGCGGAGGAGGCACAAACAAAACTGTCAAAACATTGGCGATGACAGCTTTCCTAATCTCTTTCATATACTGAATTCTGACCACTCGACTATTGTTTGTCGCTCTGGAGATGCAATTGGGTGCCGTTAATGTATACTCATACCATTAGAGCATGTATTAACATATATATATATATATATAGAGAGAGAGAGAGAGAGAGAGAGGGAGTAATGTACGAATCACATAACCTGTTTTTAGGAAAAACACGTGCAGCTGCTTGATTCTGCTTATTTTTCATCCTCAAAGAAAATAGGATGAAGTTAAACCTTACTCAATATTTGATTTTGGAGGTGAATTTTGATAAATTTACCATTGAATGACATTTTTTTCTTATATTCTTTATACTTGCAAATTTGTTAGAAAATTAAAGATTATTATCTCACCAATAAATTGTTTAAATTGCAATTTTTTTTAATTTAAAATTATGCATAAAATATAAGCTTATAGATCATATAGTAAATAATATCCAATTGACACAAAATTTGACATGCGTATTAAGAGTGTAAAGAACGTGCAATTCAACGGTTAGATTTTTAAAATATATAGTAATGTTTATTTTATTGAGTAAGGTTGTAGATTTAGGTTACAACTAATTTTACAGTTAAACTTTATCAAAGAAAAATACAATTCATAATTTTTAAGGTTACCGTTATAATTTTACACAATAAATAAATTTAAGCCTATGTCAAAATGCATCTTGAACATCATTAAATTTAGACAAAGGCCCATAAAAAAAAAATTAAAACAAAGGAAAAAAAATAAAGAAACTATTCTTAGATGTTGTGTTATTACAAATTTTACTACATCAACACAATTTTTTTTTTTTTTGATAAATACATAAACACAAATTAATGTATTATCAATCAAAAAAGGTAATTTCAATATTTGTTGTTTATGTCATTAATCGCATTAATTGTTTTAAATCAGATTTATTACATAATCGGGTTTACACTAATATTACTATTTTCGTGTATGTTCTAATTAGTATTACTGTTTACTAAAAAAATCACATTAATTGTTACATATATTATTAAACATTATATAGTAAAAGTAGTAGTATAATTAACATTTTCTTGTTAAGAGTCTTATAGCTTAACTCAACTGACACCTTCTCATGTATAAAGTGATTGGATGTCTAGGGAAAAAAATGGTTCAAACTGTGAAGTTAGTTGTATGTTGTAATTATATATAAAAAAAATATTTTAAAAAATAACTTTTTCTTAAAGTTATCTATTACCCTTAGTAGAGGTACTAGAAGTTTTATTACAAAGACCCTTACAAATTGATGTGGCATCATGCCACATCAACTTTAAATAAATAAAAAATTACAAGTAAGATTTTAAGATAAAATTTAAATAGGATTTAAAATAAAAACTTAAGACTTGATGCCACATCAACTTTAAATAAATAAAAAATTACAAGTAAGATTTTAAGATAAAATTTAAATAGGATTTAAAATAAAAACTTAAGACTTGTACTACCTTGAGTATTTTCCCGTATGGAATGGCACCTTCTATCCCTAATATGTTATGCCTTGTTCATCTTATTCATCTTGTTTCACAGACTTGTCATTGTTTTTGTAGGGATGAAGGGCCCAGATATAGGTATTGGGCCGTGGGCCACGCTCGAAGACGTCAAATAACCTGAGGACAGACTAGTACAGGTGAAGGCAGATATAGATATTGAGTTGAGGAAGAGATCAGGTCATGATGAGCAGGAGACGTTGCTTAAGGAACAATACCTCCTCGGCCAGCGGGGTGGAGGCCTGGAGGCCAACCACCTATCAAGTACTGGACAACAGGCAATCAATCTTGGAAGGATAAGCATCAAAAAGAGATGAGTCAATAGAGAATTGAGAAACATCTAAGAAGAAAGCTGCTACCACCTCATTAAATGCTCTGCATCTAACCTCCTGGTTGCATTAATGTGGAGGTGATACCTAAACAGTAACTTTTAGCCTTACAGCTACTCACAAAAATTTCAGGAAGGTACTTGTGGGGCCAGAGAACTTTTGACCCGGCCCACTTTTCATTAGGACCCAGAGCCCGTGCCGAGGAGAGTAGATGCCGAGGACAAGTGGTGAAAGATCGAATAGCCTAGAGATGCAGCCGAGGATGACCCTGTCCTCGGCATCCCAAGACTTCAAAGGGAAAAGCGACATGTTGTCAAAGGCAGCCTCCAAAGCGCCCCCAAAAGAAGAGGCGAGTTGAATGGGATTCACATGGGGGTACGGAGTGGGGGTGATTTAAAGTAAAGACGTCACCTCCGCAATAAATGCGCCCACAAACGTCCTAGCCATATTAATGGGAAAAGACTCCTGAAGAGTGTGGTTTCGGTTATTGCAACTAACAGAGAGTGGGGGGAGGCGACTGATGGGATAGGTACTCGAGTAGGTACCTGCCTGATCAACAGATGAAGGGTCAGGATCAATCGAGAAGGGCTATATAATGTGAAGGTTTATGCGCCAAAAAGAGGAGGAGGCTAAAAGCCAGAGACCCAGAAGAAGGAAAGGAAGAAGATGAACATTAAGTTTTATGGGCAAGATCCACGGATAGCCTTAACTCATCTCTATGTGTCCACTATGAGTACCATGATTAACCACTGTTCGGTGACCAAGGCCCAACCTTTCAAGCCCACGCTCTACAAATTATATTGTTTGGGCCCTTAACGTGCGAACCCAATATCATTTTGGGGTCGTTACAAATTGAGTCCTTACAATTGGCGCCGTCTGTGGGAAAGGCTTGTGCGCTGGCAAAGGCGGTGGATCGAGAGAGTTCCTCCATCACTTCCAGTAGCCTGTTGTTAGGGGCTACGCTTCGAAGCGTCAGTAGCGCGGATGGTTCTAGGGGCTTCCAACATCAGATCAACGTCCCACACCTTAGCCGAGGCGCTAATCCCCCCGAACTTAAAGAAGTATCTAAGTTTTGGACAGAACCAAGGTGTTGTATGGTCCTCGGATTCAAACCTATGGGGAAACCAACTACTTAAGGAAAATATCTTAGTTTTGGACAGAACTAAGGTATTGCATGGTCCTCGGACTCAAGTCTATGGGGAAACCAACTACTTAAGGAAAATATCTAAGTTTTGGACAGAACCAAGGTATTGCATGGTCCTCAGACTCAAACCTATGGGAAAACCAACTACTTAATGAAAATATCTAAGATTTGGACAGAATCAAGGTATTGCATGGTCCTCGGACTCAAACTTATGGGGAAACCAACTACTTAAAGAAAATATCTAAGTTTTGGACAAAACCAAGGTATTGCATGGTCCTCGGACTTGAACTTATGGGGAAACCAACTACTTAAAGAAAATCTAGATACCAGGCTCAGCCTAACAATACGCATGATATCTCGGATGATGCCTATATCTCCCCCCAGAAGTGTGTTCAGACACAAATTCAACGTCCTATGGGCGCGGGTAAGTTAGAATTCCAGGATATGATCCCAAATATATCATATGCACAATCATTCATACATGTTAAGATAACTAGTTCAAAAATCAGGAGATTCGCAATAATAGTAAGCATCAGCAAGGTCAACTAACATGTAATTTAAAGGAAGAAAAGAATTTCATATATGTGGTTAATAAGTTCAACTGCAAGCAAACTATAAAGTTTTCAAAATAAAAGGGAAACTAGTTAAATAATTAAACTAGAAACAAATACGAAGGTTGGCCAGGGCTGCTACTTCTTCAATGTCGTTTTGTCCACATCTTGGGAAGGCAGAGCAGGACTAGCCTCGGGGCCCTGGGAGACATCCCCTTCTTGGGAAGGCTGAGCAGGGTCGGTTTCGTTACTCTTGGGGACCTCAGTAAGGGAAATTGCTTGTAGGGTCTGAACAAGGATGGCTGGCTCCTCGGCACCAGGGATCTGAGCGCTGACCGTAAGCTCGGAACCCTCTTTGGGCATCTCGGGATTCATACCTCCAGGTGCTTCCGTCGCATCATGAGGCTCTCCTCCTTCAATCGACTCGCCAGGAGGGACGATGAACTGTGCAGCTTCTGATTGAGTAACCCCTGCCTCGTGTTGATCGCTCATAGTCTCGGAGCTGGCGGAGGCGGTCTCACGGATGGCTGGAGGATAAAATATGCTCTCCGTCTTCCATAAGTCAGACGAAGTATCCACCCTAGCTCGTTTTAAGGCCTCTTCCTAAACCTGGGAGCAGTATAGTCTGCATACTCCAGGAATTTGAGCTTTAAGGAAGGCTTGGGTTTCAGCCATCCCCTTCTCGTAACCCTCCTCCTCGGCCTTGTCCCTAGCAGCTTCGGCCTCGTTTCTGGCAAACTCAGCCTCCTGCTTGGCCCTCACGGCTTCATCCCGGGCAAACTCCGCCACGCCCTAAGCATTGTTTGCCATGATCAGTTTCTTCTTCAAATCACTAATCTACTCCTTGGCTATTTGCAATTGCTCCTCGGCATCGAGTAGGTGCTTTGTCTATTCCTCGGTCTGTTTTTGGGCACCAGTTAAACCTGCCAAGGCACTATCCCTTTCTTGGGTAGCCTACTTTAAGTCCTCCCTAGCCTTCGCGAGGTCAGCCTCGGAAGCTTTGAGGGTCCGCGCAGCATCTATGCGTTTGGTGGGTTCATCCTCGGCGGCTTTACTCTGCCTCTTCACTTCATCCTTCATCGTATAGGTGGCCTGGATAGCCTGCCAATTGAGACAAGTATATTGTGAATGAAAATCTAGGAGCCAGAATTGACAAAGCCTTAGGTTTCAAGAGTCTTAATATACCCAGGTACCTCTTCACGCTAAAGAAAACCTCTTGCATCCTCATGTTCTTTAACTCTTCCACATCAGTAAGAAGTAGCATGGTTCTCCTTAATGCGTCGGCCACATAACCGCCATTGCCATCTCCAAGGTCCCTCATGGACGCGGTTTCCAGCAATGGCTCCCCGTGGAACATTGGGGTGGGAAGCCAAGCGTTCGGCTCGGATTGGGCTTCGATCCCTTTCCCCTTGCTTTAGTGCCCAATCTTTAACTATTTTTGAACTCGCGGGGCTTCATCCCTCTCCTGAGAGGATTGAGATTTTCCCCCATCCATGGGTTCCTTCCCCTTGGAACTCCTCTTTCTCTTTGAGTCAGTGGGCTCTAGCCGAGGAGGCAGAGCTGATTGAGGAGGAGCAGGAAGTTTGGGGCGGGGAGATTGTGGCTGTGACTTAATAAAGGATGACCTAGTCTGGATGGGTTGGGGCTGAGGTGGTGGAGATGGAGCATTGGATTGCGATTTTCCCTGTGCATCCCTCCCCGGCTGGCCCTCAATGAGGTCGAACAGGCTGGTTGGGGGCTTCCTCTTAAGACCCATCTCAGTTCGGGAGGATGTTCCCACTGACAACAGTTCCGCTTCGGACAAGTTTGGGTCACCTAGATCACCAGAAGGATCCTCGGATGGGTCGGCTTGGTCAAATGCCCCAAAACCCTCCTCTGACAGACCCAAACTACCTTCGTCCTCCGCTGTGTGATGAGACGATGAAGAGCCCACCAATGGGATGCCCTCTGGGATAGGAGATCTTTCGGAGATCAAAAACCCTTGTTCGACTACGGTAATTTTTGGAAGCCGAGGACGGTTAGCGCTGATCACGTGCTTTGGGTCGGCAAATGACTTCTGAAGGGGAGCGTACCCTAAGATTTTGTGAGCGGCTCTGACTTGACCATCATCGTCATTTACAAAAACTGCCGCTTGAAGAACAATTTCCAAATCAACCCGATTAACCAGATGAAAGTGTCGGTGAAAGGCGTTTGGATCTGCAAAAAAAGAAAGACATGTACATGGTTAGTAACCGAACCACATCAAATTAAAACGGTACAAAGGATTGGCACCCTTCCACTCTCTATACCCCACCTGGTTCTCCCTCCACCATCGGGCATGGAAGGCCATCCTGCCATTCTTCGGATACGATAAGAAAGTCCTTGTTCAACCCCTTGTTGGAGTCGGGGAGGCACTGGATTAGCCGAACCCTATCGTCTCTCGTCTTCATGTAGTAGGATTTGTACTTCAAATTTTGGAGATTGTAGAACCAATTTACGTCATGAAGGGTTAGTCTTAGCCTCATTTTTTCGTTTAAGGCATCCACACAGCCCAGAATCCTAAACATATTGGCAGCGCACTAGGTAGGAGCCAATCGGAAATGCCTAAGATAACTCTTCATTACCGGTCCTATTGGGATTCTCATACCCCCCACTATGAAGGCGAGAATGGGAATTACCACCTCGCCCGTCCTTTTCAAAAGATGCCATTCCCCCATCTTACAGTGCCTCAAACTTACGTTGGGGGGAATCCTATAATCGGCGATGAACTTTTCCATCGCCTTTTCAGTATCAACCAATTTTCTCAATCTAAACTTAACCATCTCTTAGAGTTACTAAACAAATTCAGTGGATGACGGGAGAAAGAGAGGAACAAGAGAAAAATAAACCCAGAAAAGAAAAAGCACGAGTTAGTGAAGGCAGAGAACTTATAGAAAATAGGAAAAGTGCCTTAGACAGTCTTTTTGTGCTGGAGATAAACTTGAATTTGGATGAAAATTTGGATGAACCCAGGATATATGCGCTAGAACTCTTAAGTGCAAAAGTGAAGAGATAAGTCAGTTTCGAAAATCATTTATACCACCCATCGAAAGTAACTGCACAAATTTTCCCGCCCATAAAGGCAAGAAAATCTCCACCGTTAGATTACCATCGCGCCGTTGAACGTGGGAAGCACAAAGCCGCCCGCATTTAATGAGGACACGTTTCACCTTCCAAAAGCTCCAGGAACGTGTCTCGGGTAGACGAAGAGTCTCAGGAACCGATAGGTGACAAGGATTGACAAGCTTTGACAGAGGCCTGATGTCATCAAAACCCTCCTATCTGGCTGAGGATCCGGACAGCAAGATTTTGAGGGGCTATTGTGGGGCTAGAGAACTTCTGACCCGGCCCACTCTCCATTAGGACTCAGGGCCCGTGCTGAGGAGTAGATGCCGAGGACAAGTGGTGAAAGATCGAATAGCCTAGAGATGCAGCCGAGGATGACCTTGTCCTCGGCATCCCAAGACTTCAAAGGGAAGAGCGACATGTCGTCAAAGGCAGCTTCCAAAGCGCCCCCAGAAGAAAAGGCGAGTAGAATGGGATTCACATGGGGGTACGGAGTGAGGGTGGTTCAAAGTAAAGACGTCACCTCCACATTAAATGCGCCCATAAACGTCCTAGCCATATTAATGGGAAAAGACTCCTGAACAGTGTGGCTTCGGTTATTGCAACTAATAGAGAGTGGGGGGAGGTGGCTGATGGGATAGGTACTCGAGTAGGTACCTGCCTGATCAACAGATGGAGGGTCAGATCAACCGAGAAGGGCTATATAATGTGAAGGCTTATGCGCCAAAAAGAGGAGGAGGCTAAAAGCCAGAGACCCAGAAGAAGGAAAGGAAGAAGATGAACATTAAGTTTTATGAGCAAGATCCACGGATAGCCTTAGCTCATCTCTATGTGTCCACCATGAGTACCATGATTAACCACCGTTCGGTGACCAAGGCCTAGCTTTTCAAGCCCATGCTCTACAAATTATATTGTTTGGGCCCTTAACATGCGAACCCAATATCATTTTGGGGTCGTTACAAATTGAGTCCTTATAGCACTGATGGGACAAGTATCAAGACTAGCAATCTAATCTACACGTAGAGGGCTGAGATGAAAGAAGGGAAGGGAGTATCAGAAAAACTAGAGAGAAATCATTGTGTACCTAAGAACTGCAATTTTTGTATAAGTCTAAGAGAGATATATAAGAATAGACCTTCCTTAGACTTGATCAAGGAGAACTTTTCTTGTTCAAAACTGTTTGTTTCATTCTTTCCAATAATAACTAACCTATTGTGATAATTATCTACCTAACTCATTGCAAGTTTAGTTTCCAGCCTACTCTTTAACAAATTCATTGTTTTGGACTTATTGGGCCATTGACCATCCATTTGGGCTGTGAAGCAAATCTTGTCCTTACAGTTTCCATTGGAACATGATTTGAGGTCAACCTCATCTCTTGCTAGTTTATTTAATTAATTATTTTTTTTTTGAGCTGGTCTGAAATATTGCTACATAAATATCCCATCACTTTTCCCTGAACTTAAACCAAGGCTTTTGCGTTCATCCATGAACTAAAGATATAAGGAGATACCATTCAACTTAACTCAACTCGCCTTGCATTTAAATGCCATGACAGCTATTTTTGACACGTTGGACTCAATCCAATGAGAAAATAGATCAATCTGATTGATTCTTTGGCTTAAATTTGAGAGGCTTAAGCGGGTGATGTTCTTAGGACTTGACTGGGTTACTAGCCATTGGATCCAAGTTTTACCCATGTTTCTAACCTCTTTTCTGGTTTTCCTATGATTTATTTAGGGATAGCCAAAACCCACTGGGTAACGGTACCTGTCTAGACCTGAAAGTGCGGGTATTACTTTTCAGTGGGCGTTGTTTACTTTATAACCTATTCTTTTCTCATTTTTTTGGTAAAAATTTATAACCTATTCTCTTGTTTTCCTATGACTTATTAGTACGGCCAAAAAAAAAAAAAAAAAAAAAGAGTCATAGGAAAAGGTTGGTTGTCACTACTTCATATAATAGGGCAGCCCACTTATAGCCGTTTAGGTTCCTATTCTAATCAGTAATTCTAAATTCTAATAACAACTTTTATCAATTTTTTTTTTTTAACGATTTGTTGAGATGATAAATTAGAATTAATAGATAATAAGTGATGCATTGAGCTTATGTGAAAGTGATTATTTATTTATAGTTAAAAAAAATTATAAAACAAATTATATCCTTAACAGAATTTTTGTTCTAATAGTTAAGGAACCATCTCTTCTCATTTCCTCTCTTCCATTCACATTTCACGCTTGAGATTTTATGTGCTGAGAAAAAAAAGTTGGTGCAATTTAATTATTCCTCTTTTGTAGCAAGAAATTTATTATTCAAAAAAGATTAAGGTTAAGGCATCAAATGAGAAAAAAAAAATGGTGTGCTTCTTAATTGTTAGAAATACTGAATAAGTATATTGTATTTCTCAAGTAATAGAATATACATGAATGCCTTTATATAGGATGCAGAGTGTGCAGTACAAGTATGCTATACAAGTAAACTAGGTAGGCCTAAAGCCCACATACCCTAATACACTATAACAACCTCCCTCAAACTTAAGGTGGATGTGAGACCAACTTGAGGTTGTCAACCAAAGTACGAAGGTGTCCCTTAGGATGTGATTTGGTGAAGATATTTGCAAATTGATCTTTAGAGGAGACTGAGATCAACTTGAGAGCACTATGGACAAGATGATAACGGATAAAATGACAATCAATCTCGATGTGTTTAGTCTGTTCATGGAAGACATCATTGTGAGCAATATGAATGGCACTCTGGTTGTCACAATAAAGAGGAATAGCAGAGGTTGCGGACACATCTAAGTCTTTGAGAAGCCATCGTAGCCAAAAGAATTCAGATGTGGTATCAGCAAAGGCACGGTATTCTGCTTCAATATTGGAGCGGGCCACATGAGTTTGTTTCTTACTTCGCCAAGAAATCAAAGAAGAACCAAGAAGAAAGTAATAACCAGTGGTGGACCTGTGATCAATGGGATCTCCTGCCCAATTAGCATAAAAAAATACACAGAGAATAAGAGAAGACTGAGCAGAGTAGAAAAGACCATGGAAAAGAGTGCCCTTTAGGTATCAAAGAATGCGTAGAACATCAGTATAGTGAGTCGATTGTGGTGTATACAGATATTGGCTTACCTTGTGAACAGTATAGGAAATGTTTAGACGAGTGATAGTGAGATAAACTAGGTTGCCAACCAAGCGTCTGTAAAGAGAGGGATTAGACAATGGTTTCCCTCCTGAGAGAGTAAAATGCGCATTAAACTCAACTGGAGTGTCAACAGTCCTGCTATCAGTGAGTCCAGCTTGAGACAAAAGTTTAGAGGCATACTTGGCTTGAGTAATATAAAGTCCATTTGTAGAATGAGTGAATCAGTAATTGAGATGTCCAAGATCTTTCATTTCAAACTGCTAACTGAGAAAATCCTTGAGTTCTTGAATGCCACTGAGGTTATCATCAATTATGATCATATCATCCACATACATGAGAAGTAAAATAGTGCATTTGTCAGTGCGACGAAGAAATAAGGCAGAATCATAATGACTGGTCAAGTAACCCAAGCGAGAGATGGTAGAGCTGAATTTGGCAAACCAAGTTTATGAGCTTGTTTTAGGCCATAAAGTGCACATCAAAGGTGACAAACCTTGTTTGATTCAACAGAGAGACCAAGAGGAGGTTGCATATAAACTTCTTCACTTAACTCCATATTAAGGAATGCATTTTTGACATCCATTTGAAAAATGTCCCATTTACTGACAGTAGCAGCAGCAACAGCTAAGAGGGCACGAACAAATGAGATATGAGCAACTGGAGCAAAGGTCTCTTCATAATCAATTTCATACTCCTATGTAAAACCTTTTGCAACAAGATGAGCTTTGTAGCGCTCAATGGACCCATCAAAGCGAGTCTTAATCTTATAGATCCACTTATAACCAACCACAGATTTCCCAGGGTGGAGAGTCACCAAATCCCAAGGGTCAGTGGAAGTCTCATGATAGGTATGAGGCTCATGCAGTGTAACAATGATTGTCAAGTAAATGTGCAAAAATGGATCTTATCTAAGTTAAGTGACTAGACGGAATGTCTTGTGCAAGATCTTCAAGCGAAGCAGGAGTAGGGGACCCAAGCTCAGGGTTGGGTAGCTCGTCTTTGACCCATTCATCTTTCACCTGTTCATTAAATGGTGAACTAGGAAAGGGATCAAGGATATCTGGTGGTTAGACAGAGAAGTCTACATAAGAATCAGGAGCAACTATAGGAGGATTAGAAGTAGCTACAGAAGGAATATGTGCCTCATCTGGAAAAAGATCTAAGACAAAAGAGGAAGATAGGGAGGCACAGAAGTGAAAGAGCTCAACAAAGGAGCGATGTTCCCAAAAGACAATATTGCGGGAGACACGAAGACGATGAGAGATAGGATCATAACATCAATACCCCTTTTGAGTTTTGTCATAGCCAAGAAAACAACAAAGTCTTGACTGAGACTTAAGTTTGTTATGCTCATGTGGCTGAAGAAGAACGAAACAAGCAGAACCGAAGGAGCGAAGGTGGTGATAGTCAGGAGGTAACCCAAAAAGCGCTCATATGGAGTTTGATTTTGGATAACAGGACTTAAAATGCGATTAATAGCATGAATAGCATGAAGAGTAGCTTTGCCCTAAAAAGGAATAGGAACTTTGGCAGAGAGAAGAGAGCACGAAAAGTGTCAAGAATATGACGAAGTTTTCGTTCAGCTTTACCATTTTGCTGAGAGGTACCTAGACAAGTTAGTTGATGAATAATGTCATAAGAATGCAAAACAACTTGGAAAGCATATTGAGTGTGCTCAAAAGCATTATCAGATCGAAATTTTTTGATATGTTTGGAAAATTGATTTTCAACAATTTTTGCAAAATTAGAATATACTTGCAATAATTCAGAATGATGTTTCATATGAAAAATCCAGCTATAGCGAGAGTAATCATCAACAAAAACAACAAAATATCGAGACAGAGGAAGGCCCCCAAACATCAGAATGAATAAGGTCAAAGATATCAGTGGATATTTATTCACTAGAATTGAAAGGCAAAGCTGGTTGTTTTCCTAACTGACATGAGACACAATCAAAATTTTCTATAGACACTGAACTTAATAAACCTCTAGAAGCCAATTGTTGTACTCGAGAGGAAGATGCGTGATCAAGTTGAGCATGCCAAAGTGCGAGGGAAGGAATAGAAGAAACTGCAGCAGCTACAACAACAGAAACAAGAGCAATAAGTGGAAGATGAAGGTTATCTACGGGAAACATACGCCTAACTCTGGGACCGGTCCCAAGCTCCTGTCCCATCCTCAGATCCTGCACAATACACTCAGAATAATAAAAGATAATGCGATAACCCAACTCAGCTAATTGTCCCACAGAAAATAAATTTGTAAGAAAGGTCAAGAACATTAAAGACCCCAGGAACCGAGAGGTTGGAGGTCGAAATGAAACCTATATTATGACCAGACATTGTGGAACCATTTGCTGTGCGAATATTAAAAGGGTGTGGTGTAGGTTTAAGTTTAGAAAATAAGGACGAGTGAGGTGCCATGTGATTGTAACAAGCAAAATTCATAAGCCAAGAGGTAGGAGACATACCGAATAAAGCTGAGAGAGAAGAGGAATAAGATGCATTACCAACCATACGAATGACATTAGTGATGATGTTTATAAGATCATTTCTGGAAATGGTATGGTGAAAGTGGATCCAGAAGATTAAGACTGTGCAGAGACGAGCCATAGGTTGGACACTTTCAGTGTTAGCAACTGTAGCAGTAGAAATGGAAACAACTGATTTGTTGCGTTAATAGCAAGTCTCAATATTATGGCCAAATCGTTTGCAAAAATTGCAAAAATTTTTGTTGGATTGTCGACGACGATTGTTGTAAAAGGAAGAAGACTTGTCTTTATTCTTCATTTAGAAGAAAAATATGCAAAAATAGATTGCAAAAATGAAATCTACGTGAAAAACTGGGTAAGGAGCACCAAGACTGCAAAAATTCAACTCTAGGAAAAAGTCGACGGTCAACCCTACTAAAAGTTAACGGTCAAATCTCCAGAAGTCAAATGATGACGTCATCAGCTGACGCAGGCAAGTGACGTCAACGATGACACAAGCAAGTGACGTCAGCGATGACGTAACTAGGGCTGACGTGGCAGAATGACGTCAACAGGAGCGTTAAGGTGTGTGAGGCATGTGAGGGCGCATGATCTAAAGATGCGGTGCGTGGGAGCACATGGATGTACAACCCAGATGTGCAGTGGCGCGTAGGGTGCATGGGCTGCTGCTCAGAAACTTTGAGCGGTGCATGGGGGCGTGTGTGGTCTCCTTCCATGAGTTTGTATATCGGCGCAAGATGATCTTAGTGGTACTTGCAGAAAATTAATTGGAGCAATATTCGCGGCAATGATGCAAAGGGCAGTGGTCTTTGCGGTGTGAAACTCCTTAATTGCGGTAGCTGTAGGTTCGAAACCCAAGGACAACGGTTGAAAGATGTTGGAGGTTCAAGGCTGCGACGGTTGTTGTGATGGCGAAAGCAATGTTGAGAATGGAGTAACACCAATAAAGATAAGATTGCTAAGATAAAGTTAGAGCAGTGGCTCTGATACCATGTTAGAAATACTGAATAAGTGTATTATATTTCTCAAGTAATAGAATATACATGAGTGCCTTTATATAGGAGGCAAAGTGTGCAATACAAGTAAACGTGATATACAAGTAAACAAGGTGGGCTTAAAGCCCACATACCTTAATACACATTAACATTAATAATGATGAGAAAAGAGACTTGAGATTAATTTGTTGCAATTAATTATCTATTCAAAAAAATGAATATGCTGATGCAAGTTCATTGTAATATTGACGTCTTTGTTTTTCTTTTCTTTGCCGAATAATTAATTGCATATGGTTAACTTGCTTATTTTTAGTAAAACTGGTTGGTCACCTACTCACCATGCATTTGGGATAGATTATTAGGTACTTCCGGAGTACTATAAACGCGTAATACCCCCTCTCACATGAATGGTGGGTTTCATCATAAATTTAATTAGTGAGATTTACCATTTATGTGAGAGGAGAGAGTACGCATTTATGGTATTTCAGGAGTACAAAATGATTTTCCTCCTTCCACTACCTTTAGTCTTTAGAAGAAAAAAGAAAAAAAAGAAGTAAAACATGATATTTGAGCTAATTTTTTATTGGTAATTATTATGGAGTATCGAATAGTAGGGAGGATCAATACACTTGATTCCACTATTGACATTGACCTTCGCATAAAAGAATGAGTGATGTTTATTTTACACCGTTTATGAATTCACGATTTTAGTGCCAAAAAAAAAAAATGTTTGTGTGTAATAAGCATTAAGCAACGTGTATTGATACTGGGCAAAAATGGCCCATTACCATCAATTTTGGAAATAATTTGCCCAGAAACACTGTTTCTGAACTATATAGCAATATACCACTTTTTCTGGTACTTCTCAAAAAAAAAAAAAAAAAACGCCGCTATAGGGCCCGAAAACGTCACTATAGGGCTTAAAAACGCCACTATAGGGCCCCTTGAACCTGTTATGGGGACTTATAAAAAAATTTTGCAGGAAAACGCCGCTATAGGGCCCAAAAACGTCACTATAGGGATTAAAAACACCACTATAGGGCCCCTTGAACCTGTTATGGGCCTTATAAAAATTTTTTTGCAGGAAAACGCCGCTATAGGGCCCGAAAACGTCACTATAGGGCCCCTTAACCTGGTATGGGGGCTTAAAAATGCTGCTATAGGGCCCGAAAACGTCACTATAGGGCTTAAAAACGCCACTATAGGGCTCCTTGAATATGGGGCGACAGTGGATTAAAAAAACAAGCTCGAGTACCAGAAAAAGTGGTACATTGCTATATAGTTGAGAAACAGTGTTTCTAGGCAAATTATTTCTAAAATTGATGGTAATAGGCCATTTTTACCCTGATACTGACCCGCTAATTTCTGTAACTCCGTGACCCAAAAACAACAATGTCCTACATTTAAGCCCATCATAAATTAATAAAAAAGAGAGAAACATCGACGAAAAAAAGTAGTGATAGACCAAGACTGCAACCGAGAAATTTGCATCCACATTACAAGTAAACGAAATTACATTTCACATAAAGAAAAAGGAATCATGTTGGTTGTTGAATGAAGAATGGTCAATCAAAGTATTCAAACGTAAAAGACAAACCTCTATTGTAAAAGCAATGCTTGGAAGATTTTGGTAAGCATCAATATGATTTAAAAAGATGACTTTAAAGGCGGCTTTGTTGACTTCAGCCAAAGAATCAAAAGTTGCTTTATGATCTGTACGGTCGCCCACCTTACAAATCTCATCATTTATTGAGGGAAAAAAAAAATCTTATCTTTTATAATTGGCTTTTTATTTTTATTTTTATTTTTTTTATTTTTTAGGTTAACGGACACTTTAGGGTATTAGTTTAATGAATATTTTTGAAAAATAGTAATTAACTTATTTAACAATTTTTTATATTTTCTATGAAAGTGGTATTAAGGATCCGTTTAAATATAATTAAAAATTGAAAAATAATGTAGTAAAATAATTTTTAAATGTGTGAATAGTACCGTGAACAGTGAGATTTGTGGGTGCACGGACCCACTGATGTGCTAAAAAGGATTGAAAAGTCAAATATTATGGCTACTGTTCATGCACTGAACAATGCATGAATAGTAGCCGCCACAGTGAATTTGTCTCCTAAACGCGTGCCCAAAAAAAAGAAAAACGTCAGATGCAGACGCGCTGGCTTTTTTAGCCGAATCCAAACGTAACCTAAAACTTTTCTAAAAATGTTAAGTAACAAATGCCTTAAAAGTATCCATTAATATGAATTTTTTTTAGCATAAAATATTTATATTTGGAATTGGATAATAGACATTAGTGTACCTTTTTATTTGTCAAGGTTGCATTAATTTTTCTAAAATACCCTTTTGCTTTTGCGGGATTAAGAAAAGTGAGTGACACTCCACTTGTCTAATAAAAGCATAGAAAAGTGATTATTATAGTAGGACCACAAATGTTTTATTATCCAATGATCTAGGACACCTATTATAATTTGAGTACATTTACAGATCTAATCTAAATATTTGGAATAGAATTATTTAATGTCCATTTTCCATACGACTCTAAATTAATTGAGGTATTTATGAACCATTCAAGTTTGAATCGAAAGGAGGTTTGTATGTTCATTTATTTAACAAATACGTCAAGTTCAAGATTATGTTTAGGCTTAACTATTTTATTTATTTATTTATTTTTTTGATTGGAGGCTCAACTATTAAAAGGGCTAAATCAAGTTGTTTATGAATAAAAAAATCATGATCATAATCATTTATTTAGCAAACAATCTAAGTTTAAACCCAAGTTTAGGTATGACTTTTAAACGAGTAAGTTTAAACATAATAATGTGTTTGCGAAAAAAACTTGTAAATATGTGGCTCAATTTGGGTATATATGTGTGTATAAAATATACTTTTATATATATATATATATATATATCTAAGCTTTAATTATTTAAATTTGTAAATAAGCTCATAAGATATTAAAATAATTATTTATAGTTTAACTGGGAGAGGAAATAATTAAAAAAATCATAATTGTGGTTAATAAGGAGACAAAGTGCCAGTCGGCATGCTATGTCCTAGTTCGGTATACAGAGTGCCAAACAACACCCTATTCTATAATTTCTTATATATAACATATACCCTTTTATATTTTTTGAAGGATAATTCAAATCTTGTTTCCCTTAGCTGATTAGACTCTAAATATGATGTGATTGATCCTAAATGAAATTAAAGTCATTTAAATTATCCATACAATTGTCTTTTCTTGAATATATATAAATTCAATTGTAATACCAAGTGGAGCAAAAAGGATTCAAATCACTAAAACCAAAGTACTAGATTGGCTTTTAGCACATTTAGGACCAATCAAACTAGGAAGGATTAACCCTAGTCATTCCAATTCAATTTAGAACCGAAATTTATCAATTATAAGTTGAGCTTTTGAACATTTATTTTTTATTCTGGAAAACAAGTATTTTTCCATTGGTTTCTGTGAGGGATTTCACAATTCGCTCCAATACCAATAGGCATGGTCTGCAATCGAATGTTATAAAAGATTTGTGTCCCCTCATCCTTTACCAATTGGTCGTTGGATGGTTTGGTAAGGCACACGGTCTGACAGTTTTGATGATGACCAATTATAATTTAAATTTCTACTCAAGATCAAAGTTGGAGTTTTTGTATTATGTGAAATGAACATTTTTTTTTTCCTTTTAGTTGCTTGTGTTGAAAATTGAATTTTCTCAAGATGCAAAGTGCAATATTTACAATGAGAGAGAGAGAGAGAGAGAGAGAGAGAGCAATACTAAACGGTGGTGTTAAGGAGGCATTAGAATGGCGTTAAGGGATATGGATGATAGTGATTGATTGAGTGAGAGAATCGAAAATCGAGCAAGAAGCTTAAGAAATGAGATTAGGATTTTAGATTTCAAAGAATTGGGGGGTATAATGGCGTGTAAAAGTCATGTGTACTTATTAGTCAATAGGGTTGTGTTTGATTGGTAAATTTTTCTTCTGCTTGACACCCGATTAATCATCTATTTTATCTTCTTCCAAAAACCAAACCCGATGCTCGATTGATAGCACAATTGAAACTGTCATTATCCTTTGACTATGACAGGTGGTTTGGGCTTGCCGAGTCTTTTTAACATTCCTAAGTGCATTGAATGGCACCTAGACACCATGAGTTAAATTAATTCAAAATACATTTTTTTTTTTTGGTAAAAGTTATAATTTGTAATTACAATAGGGTAGAGAGGTTTGAACTATGGACGTCTTTATTGAAAATATAAAAACTTCTAATTGAGTTATAAGAGTCTTGCGTCTTGGTAATTCAAAATGAAGTTTTGGTTTAGTAGAAAATCATAAATGAATCAAATAGAGATTGATTAGATGTTTGGGAACTGGGAAAGGGATGCTTAAAGGCCCAAAGTTTCATTTAATCAACAGCAATAAAGGACAGCTATATGAAATTAAGGTCTCTGGACTCTGGCCCAGTTTGGGTGTCCAAAGTCCAAAGTCCAAAACGCCAACGATAAGGGAGAACCCAAAGAGCTCTGCTCTTCTCTGCTGTCCGAGGCCAGTGCCTGTGAATGGAGGTTCTCGCAAGCTCTTCTACTGCTTTGTTATCTCCTCATTTCGCTATCTCTTATACCTACAAGAACCCTAACTTCACCGCCAAGGCAGCCACTCCACAGGTACTCATTTCAATCAAATCCAATTTCATAGTATTGCCTTTCCTATTGTTTCTAAGAAAATGAAATATGGTTTTACTGATTTCTTATGTTTTATTTTGTTGCTGTGGATTTTGTGGAGTTAATGTTGGAAAAAAAATGACGTGATTGGGTTTTGTTTGTTGGCTTAGTTATGCGAATTTCAAGCTTGGCTTAGATGAATTTGTTTGCTGCTTGCTTGGATTTCGTCCAATTTGATTAATTTAAGCTTGGTTTTAGATTGAACCTATGAGACTTAAAAGCTTGAATGAATCAACAACCTGATAAAGTTTTTTTATCTTTATATTTTTGAATTGGTTGCGGAGAAATGTGGTGAATGCAATGTAATCTGATTCCAATTCAGCAGATTTGGCCAAGGGCCTTGTAGGTCTGTGGCATATCCTGCTCTCACAATTGCTCAAATCCCCCCACCCCTGTTGTTGTAACTAACGAATTATCAACAAAAGAATAAATTCCGCGGATTTGCTTTGTGGGGAGTCTGGCTTCTTGGATTTCTTTTATGTTATCTTGAGCTTACTGCTTTTAATTGAAACTGTTTCCTTCTTAATATGTGGATTTTGAAGAAAATGAGAACTTGTACGCATAAGCTTAACTGTTTTTTTTTTGGGGGGTGGGGTTGGGTGTGGCGTATGAAACAAAAATTTTGGCCTTATTACTAGACCCGGTTTACAACTTCAATTTTGTACTCACGGTGAGCCATGTTGCAAGAAAGATTACTTGTAACTGGATCATTACTACAATTTTAATGTATGGCACTGTATGCTTTTTGTTCCTATTAAATAAATCCATTCTGGCAGTCTCAACTTCCAATTTCCTTATACTGTACTTTGGTGAAAGGTCTCGGAAATTCAGTGTATCCTGAAAAATAGTGCTGTATGAATGTCTGCATGTGAGCCTTTTGAATTGTAGTCAAGGGGCTATTTTACAATTTCAGTTGGACTCTTTCCAGGTGCTGCCATGGAAACCTTACCCCATTAGGATTGTAGAAGCTCAATTAAGGAGTCGCTTACTGTGTAAAAGGACAAATGCCAGAAACAAGCCAAGGAATTTTAGTAATACTGATGGAACTTCTAAACATTATTTCTTGCTTCAATCTATATCAAGCCTTCATAAGAATTTATCTTCAAAGTGTGGCTTTTTTTCAATAAGTTATGGACACTTCAAATTGAGGAGATACTCGGGCACTCTTCAAAAAGTGATAGACTGTTATGAAAAAATTAGGTGGCAAGTCTCTGTTCTTTCCGTCCATTTACTCGTTGGAGTGATGCTGGTCATGTCACTTTCTGTTTCTGTTAGTAAGAGTCCATCCTGTAAGTTTAATCTCTTATAATAATTTTCTGGGAAATTCCAAATATTGAAGAATTAGATTTTTTTTATTTTTATTTTTCATTGTAATACTTATAGTCATTGTTCAGGGGCCCTCACCGAAGAGAATCTCCTCTTCTTAGAGGCATGGAGAACAATTGATCGTGCATATGTTGACAAAACTTTTAATGGACAGAGTTGGTTTCGGTACAGAGAAAATGCACTGCGCAATGAACCAATGAACACACGAGAACAGACATGTATGGCTTGCATTATTTGTAATAATTTAATTATGGTGGTTTTCTGTCTTACCAGTGAGAAAGGGTTTATATGCCCAAATAATAGTCTAGTATTTATGTGGTAACCTGGAGTTATATACTGAATGTGCGGAAAGGATTCAGCAGTGGTTCCAGATGGGATAAATCATATTTTTATTGCATAGTCTCATGCTCATTTGCCTGATGTACTTTTATGATTAAACATAATGAGCATCTTGTTTGGATTTGAACCAATGATTCACTCACCATCTCTTTGTTATGGAGGCTGAATATGTGATATGCCTAGATGCCATTGATTTACCACCTCTTTAATGGTTTTTCAGATTACGATAAATCAATGTGCTGAACGTGTACAATGAACTTCTGCATGTCATGCCTCCTTTGATTTCTAAAAATGTTAGGACAGTTAATTTCTTGGAAAGCTTAGCCGCAGAAACTCTTCATTTAGGAATTTTAAAGATTGCTTGAATAGACTGTTTTCTGGAGATCCCACCATGTCTTTGAATAGGCTATTGTTTCTTCTACCTCAACTTTAGGGCAATGTGAATTCAAATTCGATTGCTAATTCTACTTGTTGCAGTATGTGATTGTGTTAAATGTGTTGGAGAGAGAATGAATTTTCTAGAAGAAATATGATTGGGAATTTACCTTGTTTCGATACATAGATGGTTTTGTGATATGCTGTATTTGATTTTTTGTAATTCAATACGAGTAACTTTAAACCTGTTCTATCATTTCATTGCAATTACTTATTAGTTAAAATTAGTACTTCTGTCTTCCCTATGTACTTCCTCGCTAAATCCTAGTGGTGTATTTGCATTCAGATACGGCAATAAGGAAGATGCTTGCCACACTGGATGATCCTTTTACTCGGTTTCTGGAGCCTGAAAAGTTCAAGAGTTTGCGCGTATGATGCTATTTCTTCATGCCATCTTGGTATACTGCATCTTTGGCTTGCAAACAGAAACTCCTATATATTGAAGAAATGTATACTTAATGGATTAAATTATTTTTTAATTAATATCCTCAATTAGTTGGTTCTGACAATATCTTATGAAATTATACTAAGATAGCATAACTACATAAGCATGTTGCTAAATTGGAATATAGTGAAAGAAGTAATCTAACATATGTACGTGTTCTTTTTGTCTTTTCTGTTTATGTCCTCTTTATTTATGTGTTTTATGCCAAATTTATAATACTTTTTTTTTTCATTTCTGTATTTTATATATTTTGTGCCTTAAATTACTAGCTATGCTATACAAAATTTTGATACTGTCTACTTAAGTGGGTTTTAGATGCATATAAAAATTATCCCTAAAATCTGTTAATATATTCTTTGAAGGCAGTCTGGGACTCAAGGTGCTCTTACAGGTGTAGGCCTGTCAATTGGCTATCCCACACAATTTGATGGATCACCTGCAGGACTTGTTGTTATTTCAGCTGCTCCAGGAGGTCCTGCAACCAGGGCTGGAATTTTGTCTGGTGATGTTATTCTGGCAATTGATGATACAAGTACAGAAATGATGGGCATATATGACGCAGCAGAGCGGTTGCAGTGAGTTTCTTACATTGCCAACCTCTTAACCTGTCAAATATCTGCTATTTTTCTGATATAGTAAATGCAATAATGTTGTTGCATTGTAACTTATTGCTGAAGTCCCATTCTTCGGTTATCACACACTTCCATGCGCAAAAAGAGAAAAGAATATGCAGACTCTTGGATGGGTTGTTTTTTTTTTTTTTGGTGTGTGTGTGTGCGTGCTTTACTGTTTAGTTAGTTCTCCTTGATGTAGTTTGCAAATTGAAATGTACCAAGAAGCAATTCAAAGTAGCCCAACTTTATGCCATGGTGTCTTCGATGGCGATATTGATAAATGTCCATAAGGTGCCTGAGTTTTAGCACTAGGAGTATTTTCCAAATGAATATTGAAATTCCATATCATGAATCCCTCTTAACATTGTCGAGTTTATGCCACATCTCATGTCATAATAAGCCTATAATTACAGAACAGATTATCCAATTCCCACTTTTTGCGTAGAAAATAATGCATGTATTGTAGCCTTTATTGAATCTGTAAAGAATTAAGTTCCTTCAGTTTGTAATGAATTTGAATCATTAACCTTTTCTTGATTTTGAAGTATGCTTTCCTTTTGAGACGATTCCTGGTAATATGCATACCAGAAGGCAAGACCGGGGTGGTCAGAGTTTAGCTCCGTGTTAAGCATACTAACGCATCTTGAGGAACTCTCATAGAAGAGTAAATTTTATTAGTAAGCTTGAAGTGGATGATGTGTGTGTGGATGGTGTGCTACACTTAGAAGAGAGAGAAGTGAAGGATGCAGCTGTACATTTCTATAAAGACCTAAATTTTGAGCTAGAACTCTAGAGACCCTGTGTGGAAAGATTATTGATGTTCACTATTGATGAGAATAGTAGCAGATGGTTGGAGAGGCCATTTGAAAAAGAAGAAATTTTGGGCCTTTACATGGTATGGATGGTGATTAGGCACTAGGGCTGGACGGATTCACAATGGTGTTTTCCAAATGTTGTTGGGACACTGTAGAGGGGAATATTTTACATGTATTTGAGGAGTTCTACAACTACTGCAAATTTAAGAAGTCATGATATGGATGGGGAGAAGTTGGCTGGATGGATTTACATTGATGTTTTTCAAACATTGTTGAGACACTATAGAGGGGTATATTTTACAGGCATTTGAGAAGTTCTATAACTACTGCAAAATTAAGAAGTCATTAAAAGTCTCATTTATTGCTTTAATTCCAATTATATATATACACACATATTTGATTCCTAAGAAGACCATGGAATATAAGGGATTTTCATCCTATTAGTTTGATTGGGAGTGTGTATAAATCACTTGTGGAGGTACTTGCTAACCAATTAAAGAAAGTGGTTGGAGACCTTGTATCATCCTCCCAAAATGCCTATGTTGGAGGTAGGCAAATTTTTGATTATGTGCTTATGGCTAATGAACGGTTGGATAGCTGTATATGGAGTGGTGTACATGGAATTATTTGCAAGTTAGATATTGAAAAGTCGTATGACCATGTGAATTGGGAGTGTTTACTTTCCTATTTTTAAGGTTTGGGTTTGGAGATAAGTGAAGAACTGGATCTAATTCTATATATTAACTGTTCATTTTTCATTATAATCAATGGCATTATAACAAGTTTTTTGGCAGCTCAAGAAAATTGAGACGAGTTGATCCTGGGTTGTATTTTGAAAGTAGAGAAACTGGGTTTTGAATCTTACATCAATTTGGGTTGTAAGTTGGGTTCTTTGCCTATGAATTACATGGGACTTACACTAGGCTCTTCCTCTAAGGCTCGGAATGTTTAGAATACGATGATTGAAAAGGCGGAGAGAAGGCTTGTGGGATGAAAAAAGTTGTACTTATTCAAGGAAGGAAGAATAACTCTAATTAAGAGTATATTATCTTCGCTCCCTACTCTACTTCTTTGTTTACAATGCCCTTTCATATCTCCAATAGGTTGGAAAATCTCCAAAGAGACTTTTTTGAGGGGAGGAATGAGTGATTCAACTAAGTTTCATTTAGTCAATTGAGGTATAATGTACTCTTTGGAGAAAGAGGGCATGTTAGGTATCTGAATATGAAGCACCTTTAATTGAGCCCTCTCAGGGAAATGGCATTGGAGATTTGGAAAAAGGGAGCAACTGTAGAGAAGGATATTCTGAGGATATTTAGTATGGGTTTTTGTACTCATTTAGAAGTGGTAAAAGAAAAGGGAAGTGTATTATTAAAGGTTATGCTACTATGAAATTGGGACAGCTAAAACATAGAAGGATATTCTGAATGTTAATGGTGCCACCTGTTGGATCAGATCTTAGAGCCTAGGGTTTATTTTTTGGATAGGTAAATAGTGGGGGAGGGGGGAAGTGGGGTTCAAATCACAAACATTGGACACCACAAAGGATGTCATTACCATTGGGCTATCACTTGTACCTTAGCCTAGGTTTGATAATATAACCATATAATCAATTCCAAAATGGAATGATTCTCACTACACACAAGAGAAAAGCCCAAGACTAGAGGACAGCTACCATGTGTAAGTGTATGATGTAGCCACTTCAAAACTAAGTGATTATTGATCTGGCAACTGACCTGAGCTTGTTTTAAGTGAACAGTTTCATGATGATTATACTTTACATCTGATTTAATAGAAATCTTTTAGCAGCACATTTTTATTTTCAGCCTGGTTTTCACCCTTTCATTTCTTCTCTAGTTTGCTTAAACTTTTTAATTAAATTGCAGGGGACCTGAAGGAAGTTCAGTGGAATTGACCATTCGTAGTGGACCCGAAATAAAGCATGTAGCTTTGACGTGAGCTCTCTCTCTCTCTCTCTCTCTCTCTCTCTCCAGAGTGCATGAATTTAAAAATGACTGAGGGAAACTTTATTCCAATTTTGCTAGCAGTGAAATTGCCAATGAGCTGTGGCTCAAATGACACCTCCTCTCCTTGTAAGAGGAAGGTGGAGGCCTGGAGGATTCAAGACCCACCGAATTCTTGTGTAATTACCAAAAAATAAAAAAATAATGGGAAATTAACTTTGGATATCCCAGGATAGTTTTGAGCAAGTATATTTATGCTTTATTGCATTAAGCTTAGTCACTTTGATATGAATATTTGTATCATTATTAAATTACAAAGGTTTGACAAAAACCTCCCCAACCCTTGGCTGCCTGAGCTACAGCTGTGGTGGTGAGCTTAGTTCTCATTTGAGCTGGAAAAAAATCAACACTTTTCTTTGTGCATTTTTTATTTTACTTAAAAATTTACTAATTCACCAACTACTGCCTTCCAGGCGAGAGAAAGTTTCACTAAATCCAGTGAAGTCACGACTATGCCAAGTGCCTGGTTCAGGGAGGGATTCCCGTAGGATTGGTTATATCAAATTAACTTCGTTCAACCAAAATGCATCTGGTAAGTAGAACTACTTGTTATCCAAATTTCCTCTCCAATCAGATTTTAATCTGATAAGTTGGAACAAGTATATCTTCATGCTCTCATATATATATATATATATATATATATATATATATATTCATGCATAAGAGCTTAGTTTCTTAATTTCTAGTGTTGTACTGAAACGGTCAACCTTTGTCTTGTATATTTGTTAAGAATAAGACATTTATTTTTTTGATAGGTAAGGCAAATGAGACAGTAATATTTTTATCTTATGTAGTTAAGCATAACTGAAATGGTCAAAATTCCTTATAGTTATTCTTCATTACCTTATTTGATACTTGTATTCATTTTATATTTCAAATATAAATTTCTGCAATTTATCTTGAAAGCTTTTATCCCTTCTAGGTGCTGTCAAGGAAGCAATTGATACATTAAGGAGTAACAGTGTTAATGCCTTTGTGTTGGACCTTCGAGATAATAGGTGATTATCTTTCAATTCACTCCATTCTTTACTTCGCCCTTTGAAAGGCTTTCTTAAAGCTTAAATTTGGTGCAGTGGTGGTCTTTTCCCAGAAGGAATTGAGATTGCGAAGATTTGGTAAGCTACAATGGTAAACAATTTACATTTATATTGCATGCATTCACTTTACCTATTCTGGTGCCCTTATACCGGTCAATTGGTATTATTTTGCTGATGGAGGAAAAGAATGATGAAAAGTTTCGCTCCACCATTAACTAGTGCTTCCTGATAAATGCATGCGTTTCTCATTTAGACAAACACGCATGTATTGATTTGAAACATTTGAGTTGTAATGTATGTGCCCAAACACATGGATGTTTCGTGCACTTTCTGCTGCCCTGGCTTGTGTAAAATCATCCAACAGGTAAAATTTCCATGATTTTTATGATGCAATTTTATATTTTTACTTGGTTAAATACTTCTTTTTTCATAATTAATTATTTTTCTCCTTGAGCCTACTAGATACCTTTCTAGTTACTAATTAGTGGTATGCTTTACTTGTTTAAAAGATTTGGGAAGTGATTATTTTTCTTTAAAGGTCACACATTGGGGCATTACTGTACTGCAATTATATCTTTAGGAGCACCTGTTGCTATCTTGTTCGTAGTCTTTAATAAACTAAGCTGGTATTTCATTTTATGTGATCCAATGTATGCAGCACAAGTTCTCATTTGTCTACTTCCATTCAGGTTGGACAAAGGTGTCATTGTGTATATTTGTGATAGTCGTGGTGTTCGAGATATCTATGACACAGATGGGAGCAATGCAATAGCTGCTTCAGAACCCCTTGCTGTGCTGGTATACTTTTGTATATTCTATAATACAACTTTGTCATGATCATCCGTAATATTTGAGAGACATATTTGCAAATGTCTGCGCTATAGATTTATGGAATTACAGAATCATTATACTGACAATTGTGTATTTAGGTTGTTCATTCTCAATATCTTCTCTCTCAATGTTTAGTCTTGGACTGATTGTTCTTGTTTCTTTTCTTTCTTGCTATTTCTAATTTCTAATATATTGTCTTATAAAGATGGAACCTTTCTGACAGTTGCTATCCAAAGTAACTACAAAACTTCCTCTATATTTCCATGTTTGTTTAATCAAATTATAGGATTTTTTCTGGTCCTAATTTCCATTTTTCCATTGTTATCATATGCATGTGTGGTGGTGGAACTTTATCTTCTAAGATCATAATTGTTCTTATGGTGAAAAATTGATGACAATATCCTTTACTGAATTTCCATTAGGTTAACAAAGGAACTGCTAGTGCAAGTGAAATTTTAGCTGGTGCCTTGAAAGACAACAAACGTGCTGTGCTGTTTGGAGAACCCACATATGGGAAAGGGTAATGACTTTTACTTAAAGCACAATCATTAAAATCATTTATTCCTGACATGAGCTACCCATCCCAATTGCAGCAAGATTCAGTCAGTTTTTGAGCTATCGGATGGCTCTGGCTTGGCTGTTACAGTTGCTCGATATGAGACACCTGCTCACACAGATATTGATAAGGTCAGTTAGTGATTCTCTCTCTCTCTCACACATCTATCGTTCCTAATCCTACTTCCTTCACCTTGACTCCCGGAACAGGTTGGTGTAATTCCTGACCATCCTCTACCCACAACATTTCCCAAGGATGAGGAGGGTTTTTGTAGCTGCCTCCAGGACCCTGCATCTACTTGCTATATGAATAGAGTCCAGCTATTTGGAAGATGACAGAATATTGTGGTGTTAGCAATGCTTTTAAGAGAACTCCAGAATTCTTTATGAAATGTAGTTTTAGAATTATTTAGGAACTTCATTCAATTATCAAGTGTAAATTTAGCACAGCAACAACAGCCTGATTAAGCTGTAAAGAGTTGTTTATTTTATTTATTTATTTTAATTTTTTTAAGGCAATATTTGATTCATGATAGTCAGAGGGACCAAAAAAAATGAAACCCCTTGTCATGGAGAAATTTTCTCGCCATGGCAAAGTTCAGTCCAAGGGCAGCGTAAATGACAATTTCCCAGTGGCCTCGAGAATGCATCAAGCAATTGATAATGGTGCATACATTGTCCATTTGTCCTGTTTAAGAGAACCTTCCCTAAAAGAAATGAGTTCCAACCGGGAGGCATTGTTGATTCATAGTAAATGGAATCTTTGTTATAGGAAATTTCCAATCACGTATGCAGGAGAATTTTCAAACTGGATGAACCCAGGAGAACCAGCCTTTTTTTTTTTTTTTAGTTGAAATTCGATTGTACAGGGTTAGTCTGGATGGGTTTTGGAGGGCCTTTTCCACTTATCTCTCAATCTTACTTCCATATTCGAAAGATAAGATTATAAATTAAATTCAAAAAATGCTACAAAAAGTATAAGCCATGCTGCCAAGGGGAGAAAAAAAGACAAAAAGGCCTTCGGAGTAGGATAAATATATCGGTTCTATAGCAATATATGAAAAACCTTGATCAATATGGCCTTTTCTTTGTATTCTGCACCATGTATTCTGAGGAACAAAGGAATTGACCCGAGCATGTCATCGAATAACCATCACTAGGATGTTTATATACGCAGATTGCTCCCATGATTTTTTCCCCCCTCCAATTTGGCTTAACTGATTCAACTTGAAGGAAAGATGATCAAGTAAGAATAAGAACCCATTGCCCCTTAAATACAGTGATTCAGTCTCAGTCCTTGCAGGCAAAACCAATCAAATTCATGCTCTAAATTCGAGCTTGCTTGGTGGTCATCAGTATAATATCTTGGTCCAAGAACCCAAAAATGGGAAAACAGCAATCAACAATCTCAAGAGCAGAGGTGTGTCACTTTTTCTAACCTTGCCGCTCAACTTTCCGTTATCTGTCGGTGTCTTTCGTGACCCACCAGTTTTGCGAGACGCTCTCCATGCAGATCGAGATCTATCTAGATCATCCCAACCACCGAACTTTGGTGCATCTCCACCACCATTAGAAGCTGACCCATCATTGCCAACTATCCACGATTGGTATCCCACCTTTCCCTTTCTGGTTTCCTGGCTTTCACCTTGTTCTTCTGCCCCCATTTCAACACTACTTGCAGTGCTGGCAGCTGGTTTCCTCCTCATCCTGGACCTGCGTTTTGTCTTGCTTTGTGTCTTTCCCCACAACTTATCAAATGCGAAAGAAAGAGCTGACTGACCAAGGGGGAGTGCCAATGCCATAAGAAAAGCTTTTGGGCCTGTAGCTAGCAGCCAGGATGCAATAATTGCTGGAAGTGCCCAGCCATAGGATGTAAACACCTGCACTGACCAAAAAGCAAACATATTGAAATGTTTTAGACCTTAGACAAAGTCAATCCTGAATTATGAATGAACCAACACAGATTTTGTTCGAGTGAAAAATTCATTTCTTAGAAAAGATTATTGCAGGGTGCATATCTGACCTGGGACTAAAAATTATGTAAATGAAGTGTTACATCATAAATCTTTGTTAGAGAGTTCATTATATCAAAATGCTTCTATACCGAAAAGCAATGATATCACATAATTCCCTCGAGGAGAATAACTTGCATAAATAATATAAATTAAAAACGAGAAGTTCGAGAAATTGGGCAAAAAAGTTAGAACATCATTTCAAATAAGGGGGGACTCATTATTGCCTTGCATTGCTACTAAGTTGGTTGGGGGAGTGCCCTCAACAATAATTGCAGTGATCAAACATATGGCCATAAACAGACATACATAACAAGCATAGTCATTTTAAAATTTTTTAGCTCATTTCAGTAACCCAAAGTTTGTCCCAGAATGTTCTTAAAATTTACTAGCAACTCAAAGAGGTATTCAATATTAATGCATATAGAGAATCAATACATAATGAATCCAGAGCCATCTCCCAAAATTATAGAAAAGTAAATAACAAACAAAAATCGATCCACTCATTTTTTTTAAGACAACAAAATCAGCTAGAGAAGGTAAAGCTTAATTTTGCTCAAATATCAAAATCCAAAGAAGCCCATCTCCTCAAGCTAGTGTAAGAAGTAACAATAAAAAATGGGTTGAATTGAATATACCTTAAAAATCCAGAAACTATCAATGACTTCCTCGAATATTCCACCAGGACCTTCCTCCGTCTCCGGTGAGTAAGAAGAGTCATCAGACCACCAACGCCTTTTCTTCTTCTTCTTCTTATTCCACCTACCTCCGAAGCCAAATTCAGAGCCTTCGTCTTCATCTTCATCCTCTTCTTCTTCAACTTGAGTTTCGACGTTGGAGTCCCAGCGACGGTAGTAGACAGAGGTGCAGGAGCGGCGAAAAGGAGAGGAAAGGTGATGAGGAAAAGAGGTTTTGGGTGGATGAGGTTGTCGATGACGATGAGGAGTAGAGATGAAGCAGGGTGGCTGTGTGAGGATGAGGAGTTTGGTCTCCATTTCGCCACGTCTTTACTTCCTTCTCCTCCATTCAACTTTGATTTCCATCATCTTTGGAGGTTTTGGAGTTCGTATCAAAAAGTTTGGGTTTCCGGAAATAAATAATATGAATATTTAGATAAATGTTATTTTCAAGACATTTTCATAATATTTTCACAACCAATTTTAGTTACTAGGTTGTTATTTGTTTTTAATTTGAATTCATTACTAAAATTACTTTCTTGTCTACCAAAAGCAACAATAAGTAACAACACATTACATTGGATTTATTTTGAAAGTATCGTGGATATAGTATTTCTCTTAAATTAATGAATTCTATTTTAAAAGTCTGGCTAAATAATATTTTTTAGGATATTTGTTAATATACTTGTAGGGACACGATTATTTAAAGGCCCAAGAATGACGCTAGGCTCGCACATGAAAGATCCCTCACAATATGATTTGTAGAGAATGGGCTTAAAAGGCTTGACTTTGATCACGGGGCGATGGTCCGGACCTGATTTTAGGCGAACTCATATAAAAAAGGGTTCAACCTGAACATCCAAGCTCTACAGCTTCGTAATCTGAGGGATTGGACTCCTCGGACTAAGTCCGAGGAGCATTAGGTTCTTCCCCCGGTTACCCGGCGGTGGGTTTTTTGTGGTGTGCATACATCGTTAAGGTGTTTTCACCCCTGGAGTCTTTCTCCTGGAGGTGGGATGGGAGACTCTACTTTTTGGCCATTCTTTCCCCCCCCCCCCCTCTCCAGATTACTTACCTTTTCCTTTATACTAGCCTATGTTCGCTGTCCTTCGTCCACGTGTAGGGTCAACCTTTCCAAAACTGATATTTGTCTCGTCAGTCTAATCCTAGAATCGTTGGGGGTGGTCGAAAAAGCCGAAGAATCCGGTTCTGTTAGGTGCAGAATCTTATCTGGGAAGGGTAATAAGGGCAGCTTTCTCGAGATATTTTAGATTTTCTTCCAAGTTTGTTCCTATACCTTTTTTACCCCTCTTCTTAATGGAACTTTGGGTCTGCCGAGGACTGAACTGTCCTCGGCTGCATCTTCGGGCTATTTTGTGCTTTATATTATTGTGCTTGGGCCATAGCCTTCTTCGGCTTGGGCCTTTGGACTCTCCATGAGCAAGTGGGTCTGGCCCATAAATTATTGGGCCCCACAATAGCCCCTCAAAACCCTGCTGTCCGACCTCCTGGTTGGAGAGGGGGGTTTTGGTAATACCGAGCCTTTATTATGGCTCATTTAATTCATCCTTTGACTGACGTTGGTGATTCTTCACCTGCCCAGGAAATGTACCGGTCTACGAGATGTTCCTCTTAATTTGTTCACGATGCACTCATGCCGTTTGGTTATCCGAAGCGTGTCTTTAATAGTTTCCCTTCACGAGACCTCTCAGATTTAATGGTTACTGATGGTGTGGGGGAGTGGAACGGGCACATTCTTGTTGGCAGATTTCCTTGGAGATCTGAACACATTAAGTACCCTCCTCTTCATCCCTCATATAAAGAGACAAGACAAGAGCTAGTTCTCTCATACCTGAATCCCTTAGATTCCTCCCAGAGTTTACTTTTACCCTCTGGTTATACCTTAACTTGTAATACGTTCACCATAGTAATAAGCAATGAAGAAGCCATTCCCCTCCCAAAAACACCATGTTCTAATAAAGCTCGAAATGGCTCGGTCAGGGCAAGGATGGCGGAGACTCAAGATTTGTCTCACCTTCCTTTCAGCCAAAATCCGAAGCAGGGACTCGTCACGTCTCACATTCGGCGTGACTGAGTCGAGGACACCCATTATCAGTACCACCCGCTCTCTCACGAGCATATCTAACATGGCACCAGTGTGTTAGGAGTCAGGACTGGGGCAGGGACTAAGTGCCCCTGCTTCTTCCTCTCTTCGTTCACTGGCGCCTCCTTTTGCCTCTCTTTCTTCTTCTTTCCACCACCAGATCCATCCTGGTGCTTTTCCTTCTCCCTCTTTTGCTCCTTTTTCTTCCTTTTCATCTCTTCCCTCTTCTTCTCCTCCTTCTTTTCATTCATCTCCTCCATCTTCCTCATTCATCTCCTCCATCTTCTTCTAAAGAGGGTCCTTCTCTCAATATGGGCGATACTGAGGCAGAGATTGGAGAGACTTTGAAGACGAGTTTAAAAGACACCTGGTTGTTTACTTATCTGTATTGCTGATGTTATCGTTGTTTCGGCAGTTTACCTTTTGTATAGGCTTGTTTAAGCCCCTCTTTGTACGTTGTAATACATCTTTATATTAATAAAAATTGTTATCATTTTACTTCGCATGTTATATCTCTATGTTTCCAAAATGATAACGCAATGCATAGACATACAGTCTTGTAAATTCTTTTTATTTTTAAACCGTGACTGACGTCCTGGACCAAAGTTCCAGTTAATAAAAAGATCTTGCTCTGTGTTTATAAAAATAATCCTGCTCAATAATACTGAATCGAACAAATGATACTTAGGAGTTAGGGCTGAAAATCCCATTAGGCAGGAAAAGAAAGGACATTATGATGGGCTTACTGAATCGGCCGAGCACAATACTGCCGACCTTAGTGCAATACTTGGGGCCTTAACCCCTTATCAAAGAGAAAGGCATTTTTACGAATTTGCAAATGTTGTTCGGCACAAAAATATAGCATTTGAATCAATGACAACTAGGGCCAAAATACTTGCTAAGAAAAAGGTGTAACCATAACTTTAATAGAGTTGTTTGGCACAACAATGCCGACCTATGAAGAACGATACTTACCCTAAAACTAGCCGAGATGAAAACTGACTGCTCGATGCGGTGTGGGAAGTAACCATCCGAAGACATATCACCCGCAAACGGAACAGCCCCATTAGGCTACCGAATAGTGGGGCATTTCGCCATCTTCTTAACACTCTTACTGGCCTTAACCTTTTACAGTGTTTGAGCTAAGGACTTTCCCATCCAAGTAGTTGGTTTCCCCATAGGCTTGAGTCCGAGGACCATGCCAGTCCTTGGTTCTGTCCAAAACTTGTGCTTTTTCTTTTGAGTACTTGATTTCCCCATAGGCTTGAGTCCGAGGACCATGCAAGGCTTTGATTCTGTCCAAAACTTGTGTTTGAGTACTTTGGTTTCCCCATAGGCTTGAGTCCGAGGACCATACAAGGCCTTGGTTCTGTCCAAAACTTTTTTGAGTACTTGGTTTCCCCATAGGCTTGAGTCCGAGGACCATGCAAGGCCTTGGTTCTGTCCAAAACTTTTTTGAGTACTTGGTTTCCCCATAGGCTTGAGTCCGAGGACCATGCAAAGCCTTGGTTCTGTCCAAAATTTTTGAGTACTTGGTTTCCCCATAGGTTTGAGTCCGAGGACCATGCAAGGCCTTGGTTCTGTCCAAAACTTGTGTTTTTCTTTTGTGTACTTGGTTTCCCCATAGGCTTGAGTCCGAGGACCATGCAAGGCCTTGGTTCTGTCCAAAACTTTTTTGGAGTACTTGGTTTCCCCATTAGGCTTGAGTCCGAGGACCATGCAAGGCCTTGGTTCTGTCCAAAACTTTTTGGAGTACTTGGTTTCCCCATAGGCTTGAGTCCGAGGACCATGCAAGACCTTGGTTCTGTCCAAAACTTTTTGGAGTACTTGGTTTCCCCATAGGCTTGAGTCCGAGGACCATGCAAGGCCTTGGTTCTGTCCAAAACTTTTTTGAGTACTTGGTTTCCCCATAGGCTTGAGTCCGAGGACCATGCAAGGCCTTGGTTCTGTCCAAAACTTTTTTGGAGTACTTGGTTTCCCCATAGGCTTGAGTCCGAGGACCATGCAAGGCCTTGGTTCTGTCCAAAATTTTTAAGTACTTGGTTTCCCTATAGGCTTGAGTCCGAGGACCATGCAAGGCCTTGGTTCTGTCCAAAACTTTTTTGGAGTACTTGGTAGGCTTGAGTCCGAGGACCATGCAAGGCCTTGGTTCTGTCCAAAACTTGTGTTTTTCTTTTGTGTACTTGGTTTCCCCATAGGCTTGAGTCCGAGGACCATGCAAGACCTTGGTTCTGTCCAAAACTTTTTGGAGTACTTGGTTTCCCCATAGGCTTGAGTCCGAGGACCATGCAAGGCCTTGGTTCTGTCCAAAACTTTTTTGGAGTACTTGGTTTCCCCATATGCTTGAGTCCGAGGACCATGCAAGGCCTTGGTTCTGTCCAAAATTTTTTTTTTTTTTTTGAGTACTTTTTTGTACTTATTTGCTTTTTCGCAGGTCAGCCCCTTGCCCGTGGCGGGGAGAGTTGGCTTAAGGCCGGAAGCCCCTAGAG
Organism: Quercus robur; assembly: GCF_932294415.1. NCBI lineage: Eukaryota > Viridiplantae > Streptophyta > Magnoliopsida > Fagales > Fagaceae > Quercus > Quercus robur. The sequence goes on along the minus strand of NC_065539.1, from coordinate 33,691,790 downwards.
CTGCCCGTGCCGTTGGCACTGCAAGACGTAGCCCCTGGCCGAAGTTTATGTCAGAACAGCAACTGCATGTTACCGGAGACGAGGGAAAACTCGCGAATCTCTGCTTGCTAGTGAGTTGACTCAAACGCCACCTGCGCCAACGCGTAAGCCTTCCCACAGACGGCGCCAATTGTAGGGACACGATTATTTAACGGCTCAAGAATGACGCTGGGCTCGCACATGAAAGATCCCTCATAATATGATTTGTAGACAGTGGGCTTAAAAGGCTTGACTTTGATCACGGGGCGATGGTCCGGACCTAATTTTAGGCGAACTCATATAAAAAAGGGTTCAACCTGAATATCTAAGCTCTACAGCTTCGTAATCTGAGGGATTGGACTCCTCGGACTTAGTTCGAGGAGCATTAGGTTCTTCCCCCGGTTACCTGACGGTGGGTTTTTTGTGGTGTGCATACATCGTTAAGGTGTTTTCACCCCTGGAGTCTTTCTCTTGGAGGTGGGATGGGAGGCTCTACTTTTTGGCCATTTCCCCCCCCCCCCCCTCTCCAGATTACTTACCTTTTCCTTTATACTAGCCTACGTTCGCTGTCCTTCGTCCACGTGTAGGGTCAACTTTTCCAAGACTGATATTTGTCCCGTCAGTCTAATCCCAGAATCGTTGGGGGTGGTCGAAAAAGCCGAAGAATCCGGTTCTGTTAGGTGCAGAATCTTATTTGGGAAGGGTAATAAGGGCAGTTTTTCCGAGATATTTTAGATTTTCTTCCAAGTTTGTTCTTATACCTTTTTTACCCCTCTTCTTAATGGAACTTTGGGTCTGCCGAGGACTGAACTGTCCTCGGCTGCATCTCCGGGCCATTTTGTACTTTATATTATTATGCTTGGGCCATAGCCTTCTTCGGCTTGGGCCTTTGGACTCTCCATGAGCAAGTGGGCCTGGCCCATAAATTATTGGGCCCCACAATACTATTTTAAGGAAGTTTTAATACTACTTTAACGAGAAATATAAAAAGTTATAAAAAAATTTAGTTGTTTATCCTTTTATTTTTTTTCCCATAAAAAGTTTCTAAAAATATTTTATAAACTAATACATTTATGCCATCTGTTAACTTTTTATTTTTTTATTTTTATTTGTAGATGATGTGGCCAAAATACAAACAAAACTTTTTTTTGAACTTGTCACTTAAAAAAAAGTACAAATTAAAAAAAAATGACATATCACAAACTTGGAGGATGGAATGGTACTATAGTGAAAGGTTGGGATACTAAGGATAGAGCTAAGATTTCGAGTGAGAAGAGGCGAGATACACTCATATCCATGTACGTTTTTTATTTTATTTTTTAAATTTTTTATCCCAAGCTTCTATGGGAAATTTCATTAAACACTTAGGATCCGTTTGAGATCTGCTTATTTTGCTGACATTGAAATTTTTTTGCTAAAAGTACTATAGATAAAGATAAAAGTTAGTTGAAATAGTATAGTGAGACCCATGAATAGTACTAAAAAGTTTAGTGGGACTCATGAATAGTAACAAAAATAAGTTGAATAGTAAAATAAGTTGGCAAAAATAATCTGAATAGTAAAATAAGTTGGCAAAAATATGCTAAATAGTAAAATAAACTGCAATTATCCTATGCTAATGTTTTGAGATAAATTTCATAAATTATTTAGAACCCAGACAGAAACCCACAAAAAGAATCAAACTTTAATGAAAACTAGTGGAGGGCCCGTGCGATGCGCGGATAATGTTATAAGCTATTATATAAGAATGTTATGTAGAATATAGAACATATGTTAAAGTAATAACATGAAAATATTTTTATCTACTAAAAAATAATTGCTGTTAAAATTTCAATTAGAATTATACCAATGACATTTGCCAATTAGTTACATGTTGCATCAATAGAATTTTTCATTTAACATAACATTTATCCACGACTCCACAAATTGTAGATGACTTCAATAAAACAAAACTCACTTGAAGTTAAATAGGGGCACCATCAACCATTCCAAAAAAATTGGGTTTAGGCGGCATTTGTAACGTAACATATATCTTTAGCTCCACAAATTACAAATAACTTCAATAAAACAAAAAAAAGGAAGTAACAACTCACTTTTAGTTAAAATGGGGGCAGCACTAAATGTCACTAAACAAAATAGAAATTTTTTTTGTTAGACTTAGGAAAATACTAATTGCATATGGCACTCCTCTTGCTTAAATTTTTTCTACAAACAAAACTAACGTTGTGTGCTTTCAAAGAAACTAACTATCACAACTTGATATAAAAGGAAATCAGAAACTTTTTTTTTTTTTTGAGAATCCAAACTCGTTAACATTTTATTAAGATATAGGAAAATCAGTAGATACAAAACGATAAATATTTGGTGGAACATCCTCCATCCAAATTAAAACAGGAAAAGAAAGCCTTGTTCTCTGCGCTAAGGCATGGGCCACGGTGTTTCCTTGCCTCCTAACATGACAGAGGGATTTGGTTCGTAACAAACCACTAATAGACTCAATGTTTTTTACAATGTGACTGATACTAGGGATTGAGCAATTTCCATTAGCAAGTGCTTTAACAACCGTTTCTGCGTCTCCTTCAAAAATGGAATGCACAAACTCATTAACATTTTATTAAGATATAGGAAAATCAGTAGATACAAAATGATAAATATTTGGTGGAACATCCTCCATCCAAATTAAAACAGGAAACGAAAGCCTCGCTCTCTGCGCTAAGGCATGGGCCGTGGTGTTTCCTTGCCTCCTAACATGAGAGAGGGATTTGGTTCGTAACAAACCACTAATAGACTCAATGTTTTTTACAATGTGACCGATACTAGGGATTGAGCAATTTCCATTAGCAAGTGCTTTAACAACCATTTTTGCGTCTCCTTCAAAAATGGAATGCACAAACCCCAGCTCAAGCACGAACTGAATTGCTCTGCGTGCTGCCAGAACTTCCAGTATCTTTGAGGATGTTGGTTTGGGTATATTTTTTGCTAAAGCCACCATGACTTGCCCCCTATTATTTCGAACAACCACCCCTATTCCTGCCTGGTCTGATTCAACAAACAAAGCATCGTCAAAATTTGTCTTCACTATCGCTCCTTCTGGTGGTTTCCATTTGATGCTTCGCTACATCAACGCCTTCATACCAGATCGGGAATGGCATTGAAAATCCCTCAGCAATGAAGCGGCACTCTCCAGAATTTTACCCAGTGGTATACTTGGTTCATTACACCTCACCTTGTTCCTTCGGCCCCAAATGAACCAAGCTATTGTAGCAAACATCACCAATTGATTTGCATGCTCGCCAACTAGAGCCACCAGGTCTGTGACCTGCGATATACTTGGGTGGTCTTTTAAAATCCATCCAAAAACCTTTTCCCATACCATGCGTAGCTGAGTGCACTCCCATAACGCGTGCAACGTGTTTTCATTTTCAGTACCACAGTGTGGGCATGTCGGATCTTCCAGCACTTTCCTCCGAAGTAAATTGCATCTTGTGGGCAAAGCTTTGGAGCACGCATGCCATAGAAAATTTTTAATCTTATTCGGTACCTTCATCTTCCAAAGGCGCCTCCAAAAAACTCTCTTGCTTGTCATATCTGACCCTAATGCTCTGTTCTGAGTGTCTAGCTCATAAAGTAATTGATATTTGGATTTTACCGAATGAACTCCGTCCCTGCATCTTGGCCAAACAATGCAATCAGCCTGGTTAGTGATACATAAAAATCAGAAACCTTGATATCAAAGTCATGTACCTCACAATCTTTGTCTGAGACGCCAACATCACCATTCACATCCAATGGAGCAATATCCCTCTACTAGTGAACAACAAGATTTTTTTTTTTTCAAAATAACACTGATTTTCAAACAATTTTGTTAGTTTGCATGTTTTCAAAAAAATTTAGAAAACTAACATCTTGAGTGCAATAAACTCGATTTCGGTGTCTAAATCGAGTACAATGAACTCGATTTCAACATAGAACTTGACCTTATTGGACTCGATTTCATTGAAATTTCAAAGCAATTCTTACCTTCAACAAACTCGGGCAAAACTCAACTCTAGCAAAACCTAGGTCTGATCCAATCCGAGCAAAACCTAGGTGAGCTTTGGTGTCCTCATAGTTTCGATCCGATCCCAGCAACTCCAGCAAAACCTGTCCGATCTGATCTAAGCAAAACCTCAGGTGGGTCTTGGGTTTGTTGATTTCGTTGTTTTTCTTGGTTGTTGTGTTTGATTGTTGGAGAAGAAGAGTTTTGGAAATGGGTTGTTGTGTTTGATTGTTTGAGAAGATGATTTTTTGGTTTTTCTCTTCGTTGTTTTTGTTTTTGTTGTGAGTACCAAAATCGAGTATGTAAGGCTTGATTTCAATTTACCAAAAAACGAGTCTAGTGGACTCAAGTTTAGCATTCCAAAATTGAGTTTGACTAGAGATGTTAGTTTCCTATATAGTTTTGAAAACGTGTTAACTAACGAAATTGTTTGAAAATCAGTGTTATTTTGAAAAAAAACCTTGAACAGCAAACACAAACATCAAAACACATCAAATTGTGCCCTCAACTAAAACAATAGTACCTATACAAAATAATTTTGACATTTAGTCCATAACATCGACACAGTAAGCAAAAAAAAAAAAAAAAAAAAAAATCAAAGAGCTTTAAAAAAATCCATGCATTCTACTTTCATGGCTTCCATTACTACTTAGAACCAACTCAGCTTCTTCCTTGGTGAGACTTTGTTCCATGTGGAGATTTATATATCAGAAAAGTAAAATCACAAAAGTTAAAGTTAAAGGGTAATTTCATCCTATTATTCATTTCTATTAGGGGCTGGCCAAATGAAATAGGAGGAATGTTATCAAAATCAAATTCTAAAAAAAGAAGAAAAAAAAAAAGAGCAAAACACTTGGGCATTTTAACAAACAGTTTGCGTGCAAATACCCATTTGATATTCAAGTAGACAACATAACTATTTAAATAATAAAAAGGAGTGAAGAAAATAGAAGGCAAAAAATACCTTGAGTTTAGCAAAGAAGGAATGAAGTTTGAATCTGATACACAGCTATCAGAGGAAGATGTAAGCTTCAAAGCAGATTGGTATCGATGGAAGAAGCAAAGGCAAAGTGAGAGAATAAAATCAGAGGTATATAAATATAATGGCATTTGGGTTATTCTTAAAAAAAAACAATACACCGGTTCACTTTTCTTTGTCCGGTGAGCTATAGGACTATAACAAGTTTTTATAACATGATACAATGGGAGAAACTCTTTGATTTCAGAAAAAATAAATAAATTAGTAGTGGAAGAGTCCAATACTGAAGTCTAAAAGACTAAAAACGTTGATATCTTTTAATCTTCAGAATTGATTGACTTAGCCAATCAATACATTGAGATTATAAATCTTAGTTTTGAAATGAGCTAAACGTGGGAACAATCAATTACCATCATCTAAACGTGGGGACAATCAATAGAGTTACACTTGGGCTTGTAATTTGCTCTAATTTGTCATCTTAAGCTTCTTGCCTTTAATGAAGTTTAAAACGCCAGCCTACGGGTTTGTTTGGATAGAACTTATTTTGCTGAAACTGAAAACTGAAAACTAAAAACACTGTAGCAAAATAATTTTTAAATGTGTGAATAGTACTGTGGGATCCATTTTTAATGAAAAAGTTGATAAAAAGTGGAGTTTGTGGGACCCGTGAACAATGCACAAATACACTGTTCACAGAAGACCGAGTCAACAGTTGCGGCTGAAAAAAAAAAAAAAAAAAAGAGAGAGAAAACGCAGACGCAGCACTTTTAAGTGCTATCCAAATGAACACTATGTTTTGAAGTATAGTAGGAAGAGTAGGAAGAAAGTTAATGATTAGGCCAAATGCAAAATTAGAGTGCCACATGTGGCAGAACCTCATGCTCCCCCGCATGAGGTCTCTGCTTTTATATATATTGATGATTTGAATAAAGAAAGTGTACTTTTTGTGAAAGCATGGAAGTATTGAAGAAAAAATGGATGTATGTGTGTGTGTGTGTGTGATAGAATCCTCAAAATCCCAAATTTGCTAAAATCCGTTTGGTAAAGATTATTTTTGCCAGCTTATTTTACTATTTATGGATCCCACTGTACTTTTTGATACTATTCATTGGTTCCATTATATTATTTCAGCTAACTTTTACCTTTATCTACAGTATTTTCAGTAAAAAGTTTTCAATTTCAGCAAAATAAGTAGATCCCAAACAGACCCTTAAGCTGCAATTCATTGGTTCCATTATATTATTTCAGCTAACTTTTACCTTTATCTACAGTATTTTCAGTAAAAAGTTTTCAATTTCAGCAAAATAAGTAGATCCCAAACAGACCCTTAAGCTGCAATTATCCTATGCTAATGCTTTGAGATAAATTTCATAAATCATTTAGAACCCAGACAAAAACTTGTAAAAAGAATCAAATTTTAATGAAAATTTGAATAAGAAAAGTGTACTTTTTGTGAAAGCATGGAAGTATTGGGGGAAAAAAAAAATGATGTGTGTGTGTGTGTGTGATAGAATTTTCAAAATCCCAAATTTGCTAAAAAAAAGATGAGAAAGGGAGATCAAATACATTGTAATAGTACATACCAGGAGGATCTATATTTGTAATTTCCTCAATCATCGTATTGGTCTCTATATTTTGTTGTTGTTGTTACCACCTGAGCAATAGTGTGATTTTGTGTTGTTATTTGAGCTATTTTTTGGTTTTAAGTTAGTTATTTGGGGCCCAAGTTTAAATTTTTTAGGACCCAAATTCAAAACCAGGCTTTATACATATTATGTTTTGCCTTTTCTCATAGGTCCAAGCATAGCTCCATCCTTGCATACTGATAATAGCTTAAATGTACAATATTATCTTAGTTTTGGAAGGCATTATAACATCTATTTTGTGTTTATTTCCATACTTACACGTAAATATGAGAGTTTGCAAGTTTCTCTAAAATATACTCCTTGCGTGTATTTTTCTTTTGTAGGAGATTAAAACCAATGAGCTAAGTATGCAGACATGAAGCCAAGAGAATCCAAGGGTGAAGATCAATTGAGAAGTGGCTTTTAAAGAATTTAATGAGTAAAAGATGTGTGGAAACATAAAAGAAAAGAGAGAAATTTGTTTTGAGCCACAGATGGAAAAAATCTTGGCATGGAAATATTCATACCAATTTTGGTATTTTGGCCATATCTTTTTACTCCGATATCTGATTGACTTGATTCTTGTGGCCACGAAAATTGGACTTAAAGATCTAAAACTTTTTAGTTTACCAAAACTTTAGAATCTGCCGTATTCAAGGCCAAGACTGACCTGGAAGTTGACTTGCTGTTGAAAAACAGGAATTGACATTTTATATTTTCCTTTTTGGGAAGCATGTATTTTAGGGTTTTGAATATTATAAATATTAAAGTGATACAAGGGAAGCCACATTTTTGGGCTGCTGGAAAACCTTATTTTTCATCAAGTTGTGAGATTTTTTTATTCTCTATTAAAGTTTAAGAACCTAAGCTAGGGTTAGGGGTGAATCTCCAATGTTGTGAGTTGTCCACTATTCAATCCAAGCATGTTTTTCACGTTTTGATAATTGTAATAAATTGTTCTCTTTTTCATAATTGTTTTGCTAGATTGGTATTTAATTTCTAATTAATTCATAAGTATATTCTTGAATCTTCTTATTGTTAGAATATGATTTAATAATCTCTCTAGTAAAATGTGGTAATTTTGTTAGATATTACTTTAGCCATAGTATCGCCTCTAGGGTATGTGATGTTCTTGAGTTTTTCTAGAAAAGTTATTATTTTCTAGACTAAATTGTTGGAACAATTGATGAATATAATCAGCCAAAGAGAGTTTTATTAATAAAGCTCATTTCTAAATCTTCCAATTGGATAGTTTATGTGTTTACTTTCTCAATTGTGTACTAAATTGGATTGGTAGTGGATGCTTAACAATATTGGTGGACAAACTCTTAATACCCTAGTGATTTTAATTATTGAATTTACCAAACTTTATTTTCCTAGGTTTCAATCATATTTTTCTACATATTATTGGTGCTTTTGATGTGTTCTTGTTTTCCTTTTCTCCTTAGCTACACTACAATTTTCGTTACAAAATTGGATGACACTACACAACAAAATTTTATTTCCAATGAAATAATGATATGTCATTATTTCATTAGAACTAAAATTGATCACTTTAAATTATTTATGGACTAAAACCAATTACTTTAAGGTTCATCAAAATATGTTTTTGAGTTGAAAATAACATTTTAAAAAAAGTACAGTAAAAAAAAAAAACTATTAATTACTAGCCTCATCACACTCGCTTTGTGCGTGCGATGAGACTTTTTTTTTTTGTTTGTTTAGACTCTTTAGAGTCATAATTTTTTATTCATAATCAAATTTTCTATAACACATTTCATATAATTCATGCGTAGTTGAAAAGGTACAATACACAAGATAATTCAATTGAGAAAGTAGTATATAATTTTGTTCAAAAGCTTACCAAATTTTACAGAAAACGCTTGACCATTGAAAAAAATTCAATATATGAAACAGAGAGTGCGGAAGAACTGAAAGAATATTGTAAGTTTGCAGTTTGAGGGATGTTATTAGAATTTTTCCTTACGCATTCCACAATGTTGAAAAGGGAAAGAGAGGAAGAAATGAAAATGGAAGTTTTCTTTGGGGCAAATTGTTGTATATATAGGTATATATATGGATAGGTTGTAATAACGATGTTCGAGTTTGGAGAGTATTGTTTCATAAAGTAAAAATTCAAGTTTTGGAATTTTCTAAGTGAAAATTTAAAATTCAGTATTTTCAACCAGTTGAAGCTTTGGCTCGATCGATTGAAATAGTAAGAAAATAATCCTGGAGTCTTTGGATGATTTGATCACTATTCGATTGATTGAAAAGAGCATTCAATTGAACGAAAGGAACTCTCGACCGATCGAAACTCATAAAACTAAATTTTCTACAGAATTTTCTTGTAACTGTTCTGAATGTTTGAAGAGGTATCAAGCTTTGTGAACGGTTTTATGAAACATTTTGACTCTCCATACGTGCCTTTTGATGAAATATAACCCTATAGGTATAAATAGAGATTTATGTTCACTTGAAAAACAACTGACTCCACAAAATAGTAAGTTAGAGAAAAACACAAGAAATCCTGTGGTTATTTTTCAGAATTGCTATCTGTAGAACCCAACAACTTGGTTGTATCATGGGGATAAATTTGCGATAATCATTTAGTAACAAGAGTGTGGGGGCAAATATTGTCTAAAGATAACAATTTTGTGCCTCCAAGTTATCTATTTCTGTTTGTCTTTTGTGTTATCCTTATTCTTCCTTTATTATTTTGTGTATTATTCACAACACAAATTACAACTTATCTACCTATAGTTTGACTAAAATTTAAGTTACCTATTTATGGTTTGAAATTTGACACTTTACACATCTGAAATTTGACCAAAATTCAAGTTGTCTACCTATGGTTTGAAATCTCACGATACAAGTATTCTGCTGGATTCTTTTTTATCTTATTTGATCTTGTATTTTTATGTTTTTGGAAAATAGAGACATAAAAGTAGAACAAAATTACATATTTAGCAATTTTTTAACAGATGTGGATTACGGAATTCTAATTAAGTTAGCCTCAAGTGCCTAAAGTATTAAATTTCAAACTACAGATAGATAATTTAAATTTTGGCCAAACCATAAATGAGTAAATTGTAATTTATCATTTTTAAATTTTTTTTTTTTTTAAGAAGTTGAAATTGATTTCTACGTGAGTTTTATTATTATTTTTTAACGTGTGGCATTTTTTTTAAAAAAAATAGAAGGTGGAGTACGAAACTTTTTGTGATAAAGGTTGGGTCACTTGGGTAGGATTGTAACTTTGTAAGAACGTATGGAAGTTTTTTTTTTTTTTTTTGGATAGAAGGACTGGTGTACTAAACTTTTAAATAAAACGACACGCCGTCAAACAATACGCCTTTTAAAAAAAAGAAAAAGAAATTTGAGTGAACTCACCCTCATTATATAAAGCTTTGCAATAATTCCTCTAGAACCTACAGAAGCGAGAGATATTTTATCAGAAAACCGAATTAGCAAAGCCCTAGAAGGAGATGAGAGCAATGCCGATGGACTTCTTCGCGGACATGGACGACCAGCCTTCGACTATGGCCATGGACGTGGACGACGTTGATCCACTCGAGATCTTCGGTGAGGGCGTCATCTCCATGGACAGCAAGCTCGCCGATGCCGATTTCTACAACGCATTCGAAGACGACTTCGATGACTCTGACATCAATTGAACCCGTCTTCGTCTTCATCTTTATCATCATGATTTATGAATGTTTCTTCTTTTCTAGGCTCTGTTTTAAAATCTTTTTATTTCTCTGTTATGAAACTATGTGTCTGCCGCTTTAATTCAATATATGAATATCTGTAGATATCTAGTTTCGACCTTGTTGAATCTTTAAATATTTTTGCCATGTTCTTGAGTTATGGTGATTTTTATGTTTTACTTTTTTTTTTTTTAGGGTTTCTGTAAATTGCAGAGAAAATTTCCTCTGTTTGGTTGCTTAGAAAATCGATTGAAAATAAAAGAAAATTCAAGGGAATGTGATTGCTAGATAACTCGTGTGATTGAAGAACGAAGAATCAATATGCAAGTCAAAACCCCATTATATATAAATGTGGATTCCATTATAATTTATTATTAATTTAAAGGAGTGAAAGATGTAGCCCTGTTGTGGATGTATTTGGATTGAGGGGGAGTAGAGTAGAGTTGACAGGAAATTAGTGCCAACTCTACTTTACTCCCCCTCTATCCAAACGGGTCTCCTGCTTTTATTTTCTCTCTCAATATCTTTTATTTAATTTAACATGTTTTTATAAAATAATACACAAATGGAATTCTTAACTTAATTAGAATAGGTTGTTGTATTTTGCCTGGAGATATAGTGAGCATTAGTCTGTGCGTAAATATGCTGTTGAGCTGAACAGGACTCTCTGCTTATGTGGTTCATCTTTGAGTTAATGCAAGTTTTATCTACTTAAAGTTCTACCCATCCAACATGGGTGGGGACTGTCTCAGGTATTTTCTATCTGAGAAATCGTCTTGCATACGAGTATAATCCGCATTGGGTTCTTCTTTGTAAGGTTCCCAAGAAAATTACCTGTCTCATTTTCTGTGTTATTTGGAATTTTCCATTAGGTGTTTGTGGTCATGATTGAATTTTAGTGATTGTTGCTCCAATTCAGAGGCAGATTTGCTTTGTGGGACTTAGTATGGATTTGCTGTGGTGTTTGATTTAGGATTCATGCTGTTTTGATGAAGGTATGATTTGGTTACAACAATGATATCCAGAAAACCTACATATCTGACTTTAAGCAGGATGCTGGTACTTTTAGAAATTTTGTGAATCTGCTAGGACCAGTAAATGTTTTAATTTCTTTGAAATTTTTTATTGTTAGGTGATGGATTTGACCTTATTTGGCTATCTAACATCCTTGACCTTGAGTTTGGGATCTGTAGTATCTATGTTATTTGGAATGCTAATTATTGTATTTGATCACACTTTGGTTTAACCTTGGTAGGCTAGGTTGCTTGTCTGTTTTAATGCACTCGAGGTGTATTGGATTTGGTACTTTTGGCTAATGTTGCTGATCAGCTGGATTTTTTTTGGGTTGCATTAAGGCAGCATGTTCATCTAATAATATAAATTAGATTAGAATGATTCAGACATTAAGCCAGTTTTGCTGAATGGGTTACATTACATGGACCTTTAATTGCTTCAAACACACAAATGGGTTAACTATTGGACAAGCTGAGGTAGTTGTCCATAAAAAGAGAAATTTTGGTTTGAACATTTGCATCATGAGTTGCAGATATTTGTAGAGTTTTGGTGGCTTTTTTTTTTTTTTTTTTGAAAGGGAAATGGTATGGAATTAAACCATAACAAAGAGTCATACAGAGACTACCTGCGGAGCAGGATAGAAGCTCAAATTACAAACATATCAGCTAGAAATAAAAGAAGTTACACAAGGGGACATGACTCCAATCCAGAGGTTTCTGCACCTTCTAGCAAAATGAGCAAGCTCATGAGCAACGGAGTTGAAGTTTCTGCTTAAATGTTTGAAGATGCAGGTCTCAAAAGATTCACAAGCTTGAAGAATACTCTGCACAATGTGCCCATAGCTGCTGCCTGTGGCCTTGTCTTGGACTGCTTGAATGGCGTTCTGCGAATCTGATTCAATTATGATCCTGGATAGCTGAAGCTCCTGAGCCAAAAGAACACCATGCTCCAGAGCCATTATTTCTGAAAGTTCAGCAGTAAAGCAAACTTGAAGAGGCTTGTTGAGAGCAGCTACAACTTTGCCAAAGCTATCTTTAATGACAACACCGATGCTAGAAGAATTTTCCAAGTCAGAAGACGCCCCATCTACATTTATTTTATGAAAGCCGTGGGGAGGGGGAACCCAGCAAGTTGGGGTAGCCCTTGGGAGACTGAAATCCCACAATGCCGAGCCTACATAATTTTCAACATTACTCTTCGCCATAAGCCACACCTGATTGGGAGGGAGCCCACAACCCTCATGAACAACCTTGTTTCTATTGTACCAGATGGCCCAAGCAATAGTAAAGAAAAGCTCTGAGTCTTGGGGTGTTGCATGGGAGAGAATGAAGATAGTAGAGTCAAGGAAAGAGTTTTTAATACCATGGGTATTCAGCGGATTCTCCAGCCAAAAATTCCAGACCAATGATGAGGAAGTGCAGCTAAGGAGAGCATGGTCAAGATTTTCAGCTTCATTTTTACAAACCGGGCAGGTCTTAGAATGGGAAATCCCTCTCTGGTTTACGGCTTCCATCGTAGGAAGGCCATTAATACAAGCTCTCCAAGAAAAGATCTTAATTTTAGGTGGGAGATTTAAGTGCCAAAGCTTCCTCCAAATCAGTTTGCACGGGTCTCCGGTTGAACATTCTTCACTCCCATTTGAATCCAGCATGTTGTAAGCTAGATGGTAGACACTTTTTACAGTGAAGTTCCCATGGCTATTTCCAATCCAAATGATTTTGTCTTCAGGAAGGTCATGACTTAAGGGAATCTTTAGGATTGTTTCCGCTTCAAAAGGAAGGAAGGCGGCCTTTATTATGTTCACTCTCCACCACCTTGTCATTGGATCAATTAGGGAGGAGACCATTGGGAATTGAGGGATATTACTTGGAGGTGAGATGACTTTGTAGGTAGATGGTGTTGGCAGCCATTTGTCATCCCATATGTGAATTAGCTTCCCATTCCCCACTTTATTATGTTCACTCCCATTTGAATCCAGCATGTTGTAAGCTAGATGGTGGCTTTTGGTGTTGTTTTTGGTTGGTGGTTGATACTACCTAGTTTAAGGTTTTTTTTGGGTGGCTATTTCAGGAAAATTATCTTTTATAAATGTGGGAATGCAAAGATAAAATATTTCTTTCTACTAGAGTTTTTGGAAATTTTAAGGAGTGAAGTTCCTGTTGAGTCTGTCTCCCTTGGTTAGAATCAGTCATCCATGAATCCCTGAACCTGAAGACATGAAAACTGAGAGAGGATGGTGGAAACGTGGGTCTAAGAATGCGCATGGTAACAAAATACAGTGATATATATATATATATATATATATATATATTTTTTTTGAGGTAAACGATAGAAAAATACAATAATATATATATATATATATATTTTTTTTTTGGAGAAAAATATAGTGATATTCTAAGAAGGGACCCCTTGAACTTGGATAAATTCCCAAATTAGTCATATCATTATGTGCTATTATGTGCTGTGCATTGATGCTGCATAATAATCTACGCACACATATCATATACTATATTATATAATAAAAGTTGGGTTTAGAAGTTGTGATTGTGCCAAGTGGCTTTACCGAATTGCAATTTTTTTTTTTTTTTTTAGATTTTAAAAATATGTATATAATTTTTTTTCTCCTATAATTTCAAAGTTGATAGAAATCTTAATTTGATTACAACCCAAATTCTTCATCTAATCCATTTGTAATAATTTCTAAGTTGATAAAAATTTTAATTTGATTACAATCTAAATTCTTCATCTAGTCTATTTAATCCTTATTTTCTAAGTGTAGTGTATTATAATCCAAATTCTTCATCTAATCCATTTAATCTTTATTTGTATGTGTAGTGTATTATAAAAAAGTAGTTTTAACAAAACATACAACTTACATTAAAAATAAGTGTTTTAACAAAACATGCTACCTACATTCAACAAAACATAAAATTTTAAAAAGAGACTAAATTTAGTTGGTTTTCTTCTTTGGGAAGTCAATTTAGTTGGTTGGTGCCATACAACTACAACCTACAATTGTATTTATCTAAATATTATCAACAAAGCCTCAAATAATAGGATAGAAAGAAAACAAAATCCAAAGCATAAAGTATTAAAATGTGTAGTTGTGTACGTAGAAGTATAGCTAATCTCATAAATTAAAAAAAAAAAAAAAACTTTCATTGGGAGGATATACACACGGAGAGGAATTAATAATAAATTTGTTATCTACTTTTTTTTCAAATATATATAGTTTTAATTTATTTATTTATTGGATAAATATGAAATTTTTGGATAGCCAAAAAAAAAAAAAAAAAAGCTAATAACATTGATAACTTGATCTTTACCGTATATTAGGAAAAAAAATTGTAATTAACGTTAACAGCTTGATTTTTACCGTATATTATGGAAAAAAAATTGTAATTAACGTTAACAACTTGATTTTTATGGCATTTGATTTTAAATAAATTCCTTTTTTTTTTTTTTTTTTTTTTTTTTTTTTTTTTTTTTGTTGCTTATAACAACTTCTTCACAATTTTAAATTATTGTTTTATATAGAAACAACTTTTTATCACCTTTTTTTTTTGGGTTGAAGTTTACCATGGTTGAAATTTTGTTTGTTGGATAAATATAAGAATGATTATGGATAATAGTTTTATTATACCATGACTCTCATCTTTAGATTTTCAAGTCACTATAACTAATAAGGTCAAATTCATGATTTTTTTCATTAATATTTTGACGTCCAAGTTTCTTTCATTTTTTTTAAAGTTATTTGTTATTTGTTTTTCTCTCAAGTTTAGTCTCTTTTGGCTTCAAAAAATAAATTCACAATTTTGTTTGGTTTATTTATTTATTCATTTATTTATATATTTTTTCTTTTCTGAGAGTTTCCTTGAGGTTTCGAAGCACTTGATCAAAAGTTTTTCTCAAAAAAATTTCTTGAAGTTTATATTTACACATTTTGTTTTGATAGGGTGAAATTCAGTGTCTCCTTCCTCACTTTCAAGGACAAAAATTCAATTTTTACGTAAGTTTATCTACTTTTATTAACTATTACATTGAGGTTACCACTTAAATATGCTTTCAATTATTGAATTCAGGTTTTTCATTTAAATATGCACTTTAGTTTTAATTTGCAAACTCCCTTTATATTTTTCAGGCATCTCCTTTTATATTAGTTGCATAATTATCTACCATATTCCATTCAATTAACTTTGGACTTATATATGATTTTTTTTTAATTATAAAAATTTAATCTTACACAATATATATTCATTATATAACTTAATGTTCCCTAAACCTATTTAGAATATTAGGTAGCGTGGACGCCCTTAATGAAAAGATGGGAGTAAATCTTACCCATCACGATGTCAACTAGGTGTATAATTGCCTACACCTTAAGAGTATGAGATATTACCTTAAAACTAGGGTTTCCGAAGTCAGGCTCATCTCGTGTCTCCCTGAATTTAACAAGGGCATGGACCAAGATTTTTTGATTATCTCGGGTGAGTGGCATGATGGTCTTCATTTTCCGACACGAGAAGGGCAACTAGGTGGGGTATTTTAGGTTTAAGTACCCTGTTTTGACAGTGAACACTTCAATCTCATAGTTTTTTGTTTCTCTTCTTGTAGTTCAAAAACATATTTCTTTTGGTTTAACAAACCTTTTCTCTAACTATACCTTTGTTCTTTGGATTTTTGCAAACAAGAATTTCACAGCCCCCAATTTCAATTTCGATAACGAACCTGACCTCACCATGATACTCAAGTCTGAGATTTTTCTCCATATGGACGGACAGCTGCGTGACTCTCACGTCATCCTCGGATACAAGCCGATCTCATCCAGTTTTCAGTCCCCCTAGTACGTCATAAAGGCTAAGGATCCTCTATTGTAGCAAATCAACATCGCAGTACCTAGATTTCTTGCTAGTCCTCCACTTGAAGGTACTCAGCAAGTTGAGTTGCCCATCCAGCGTGTTACCAAGGAAGAAGCAACCTCCTCACACCCAACTCCCGAAGAAGAAACGACTAGAATAATTGAGGTTGTAGACTCTGAAGAGGATTTTGAGGTTTTTGATCAGCCACTCCCCACAGAGTCTCCACGTGCTACCTTCTCCCATTTACCCTTTGCTCAAGTAAGTAGCAGTCAAGAGCCATCCAATGTTCTAGAAGCCATGGTGCTCTAATGGAGAAAGAACACCAACCTCCTTGAACTTTTGGAATCGCACGCTGGAGGGTCTACTCCCGAGGTGGCTGCCCAGCCTCGGCCTCCGACTCCCCTCCCTACCCATACTTCCCCTCCCGAACAAGCAGATAAGAAGAGGAAGAGAGATAGAAAGGGTAAGGAAGTGTTCGAAGATGGTGAAGTTGTTCCCTCTAAAGTACTTGAGCCAAAAAAAGGGGCAAAAATCGCCAAAGGGGCACAAAGAAAGACCTCGGTTGAGGTATGGATGCGGAGGTGGTAGTTGAGCGTCGCCTTAAGGTTCCCACCTGGACCCCACCACTTGAGCTAGATGGAGCCCTACTCCTACTGGACTCTTCCATTAGGGACTTCCAGAAAGGCAAAGCTGACTACGTAGCCAACACATTGGAACAACCTCTACTTCTGCCTCAAGACATGGCCGACCTGAGGACTCTAAAAAAGCACAAGGTGTTTCTAACCTTGAAGAGGGACTTGGCCATGCTATGCACTTCAGTCTATTTCTTGTATCATATATACGTATATTTTTTTCATTATTGTTGTCATGTACTTATATTATTATTTTTTAAAAAGATTCACTTTGCTGCTTTCTTCTAGGTAATCCAAGCAACAAATATCGCTGAGGAATGGGTGGATGATGCCCATGCTTAATTGAAGAACGAGGAGGCACGCCGTGTAACTGCTGTCAAGACTCTAACTATGGCTGAGAAAAAAGATTAAGGATCTTGGCACCAAGTTGACTGAGGCAAATAGGGAGAAGAAAAGTGTTGAAACTGCACTAGCCAGCGTTGAGAAGTAGGCCTAGGATCAACATCTGTAGCTTCGTAAGGTCAAGGAACAATTGGCCATTGCCCGCGAACAGATCGAGGCTAAAAAAAAAGAGCTAGAGAAGAAAGAGGAAGCTCTCGCTGAGGCTTAACAATCCAGCTATGACACTGGGGTGAAGGAAACAGAGGACACTCTCAAGGCTTAGGTCATAGGAGTCTGTTGAGGCTATTGTCTGTAAGTGTGGACCGAGGCATTGAATTTGGCTAAAGTAGGAGCTTTCTCGGATCTGAGGAAGACAGAGAATATTTTCTACCCTTCAGCGTTGCAAATAGCAGCTCCTCCTGCCTCCTAAGCAACCCCTATTCCTAAGGTTCCCACAACTGCTCAGCCTGTTGGTAAGGCCTTTACCACTGCTTCATCTATTGCCAAAGCTTTCGTAGCTATTCAACTTGCTAGCGTAGGTACCACAAAAGCCACTTCTGAATCCATATAGGCATCAAAAGGGAAAGACGTTTCCCAGGGAAATGAGGCTGCCACAAAAGCTATCTCGGAAACTCCAAAGGTGCCAAAAGAAAAAAAAGGTTTCCCAGGGAAAAGAAGCTGAGTAGTCAGAGTCACCACCAACAACCAAGGCTGATCCTCCACCATCCACAGGCAGCTAGGACCCTATGGTAGCTAGGACCTTACTGCTCCATAACACTTTTGTTAACTTAGTACTTTTGTTAACTTTAACTTTATTTATTTATATTTTTTTTATATTGTTTCTAGAAAGGAAATGATACAAAGTGTAATGTACTCCCCTTGTTTTTCCAAAGGAAGATTCCATGATTTAGTGAAAAGTCTCGGTTTTCTTTCAGAGCATATATTACTATTATGATGATTTTTTTTAATGCATAATACACATTGCTATCAATCTTATCTTAATCATAGTTACGATTGAATTTTTAAGAATGAACTGTAAGTCTCCAAAGATTGTCAATTGACACAAAGCGGTTCTAGTATATTCACAAATACCCAAGCAACAAAGCAAAGAAAATACTTAATAAAATACTTATGTACCTGAGAATTAATCAAATAAACGATGCTAATGCGCTTGAGGTGTGTAGTCTCAGGAACCATGCATAATTGAAATTATGTTTATCACTTAAACAAATAAAAAACATTAATTTACTCAAGTTTAGTGGTCCAAGGAACTAGGCATGATCGAGATTCTGTTTAACACTTAAAGCAATAAAAAGCATTAATTTACCCAAGGTATGTGGTTCGAGGAACCAGACATGACCAAGGTTCTGTTTAACACTAAGAGAAATAAAAAGCATTAATTTACCCAAGGTATATGGTCCAAGGATCTAGGCATGACCGAGGTTCTGTTTAATATTTAGAGCAATAAAAAGCATTAATTTACTTAAGGTATGTGGTCCAAGGAACTAGGCATGACCAAGGTTTTGTTTAATACTTAGAGCAATAAAAAGCATTAATTTATCCAAGGTATGTGGTCCAAGGAACCAGGTATGATCAATTCTGTTTAACACTTAGAGAAATAAAAAGCATTAATTTACCCAATGTATGTGGTCCAAGGAACCAGGTATAACCGAGATTCTGTTTAACACTTAGAGAAATAAAAAACATTAATTTACGTAAGGTATGTGGTCCGAGGAACCAAGCATGACCAAGATTCTATTTAATACTTAAATAAATAAAAAACATTAATTTACCCAAGGTATATGGTCCAAAGAACTAAACATGACCGAAGTTCTGTTTAATACTTAAACAAATAAAATTGGGGGCATGTAATCATCAAAATAAAAGATGGCAAGATTGCCTTTCAATAATAATAGTACCTTCGAAGATTATTTACATTCCACGAACGTGGTACAACATTTTCATCTAAATCTTCTAGAAAATAAGCTCCTATCCTGACCATCGAAGTGATGTGATATGATCCTTCCCAGTTAGGTCCTAGTTTTCCCCAAGATGGGTTCTTTACAGTTCCTTCCATCCTTCTCAACACCAAATCCCCCAGTGATAACGATTTGACCTTCACCCCCACGTCGTACCCTTGCTTAAGCTTTTGCTGATAATGTGCTAGTTGAACCATGGTAACTTCTCTTCGTTCATCAATTAAATCCAGACTCTCCCGTAGAAATTGATCATTGTCGTCGGGATTGAATTGGCTGGTTCTTAACATTGGAAATCCTATCTGTAAAGGGATTACGGCCTCGAAGCCATAAGTCATGGAAAACGGCGTTTCCCTAGTTGATCGACAAGGAGTGGTCCGATATGTCCGGAGAACATATAGAAGCTCATCAACCCACCTGCCCTTAGCTTCATCCAGCCTCTTCTTCAACCCATTAACTATGACCTTATTGGCTGCTTCAGCTTGCCCATTCCCCTATGGATAGGTCAGGGTTGAATACCTATTCCTAATGCCAAGCTCACCACAATATCTTCTGAAAGTTTTGCCATCGAATTGGAGCCTATTGTTAGAGATAAAAGTATGGGGAATCCCAAATCTAGTAACAATATTCTTTCTGACAAATTTCTTTGCATCAACATCCCTAATATTAGACAACAGCTCAGCCTTGACCCACTTTGTGAAATAATCAGTATCGACAAGAAGCCATCTTCGGTTTCCCACTGCTCTAAGAAATGGCCTACAATATCTAAGCCCTATTTTGCAAATGGCCACAACTTAGAAAGAGGATTGAGCATGCCCCCAAGCTGATGGATGTTTGGGGTAAACCTCTAGCATTGATTACATTTTTTAACATAATCATGTGCCTCTTTCTGCATACTTGGCCACCAGTAACCTTGAGTAAGAGGTTTATGAGATAACGACCTTCCCCTCGTATGACTACCACAGATTCCTTCATACAATTCCTCTAGCAATGGTTCCACCGCTTCTAGGTGAATGCAAAGTAAATAAGGCCCTGTAAAAGAGCGCTTGTATAACTTCTGTTCCTCAGACAGCCAAAAGCGTGGAGCTTTTCTTCAAACTTTATTTGCCTCTTCCCTATCATTAGGCAACGTTCCTTCCTTCAAGAATGCAACTATGGAATCCATCTAACTTGGACCGACCCTTATCTAGTGTACCCCAATCCTTATCAACTCCACCTCGGCAGGCATCAATAAATCCTCGACGAGGATTACTCGAGGAAGAGGTTGCTAAAGTTGCCAAAGAGTCTGCTTGAGTATTCTTACTCCTTGGGACCTACTATATAAAGAAGGTCTCAAAGGCAAATTGTAATTGTCGAGCTTTACTCAAATATCCTTGCATCCTATGATCCCTGGCCTCCAACTCACCTTTAATTTGCCCGACGACCAACCTTGAGTCTGAGAAGACCTCAACAACTTTTCCACCTAGTTTCTTGACCATAGCTACTTCAGCTAACAAAGCTTCATATTCAGCTTCATTATTAGTGGCTGAGAAGCCCAATCTCAAGGATTTTTCAGTAGTAATTCTATCTGGAGATACTATCACTATCCCTACTCTAGACCCCTTTTGGTTAGCCGCCCCGTCAACATAAAGGTTCCATGATGGACATTCATGGATCACAACCACTGTGACCTGCACCCCTCTTAATTCCACCTCCTTGGCGATACTTGCCTCCGGGTGTTCTGTGAATTCTGCCACTAAGTCTGCAAGTACCTGTCCTTTAATAGCGGTGCGAGACATGTACTTTATGTCAAATGCCCCCAAAATCGTCCCCTACTTAGATATCCTTCTCGTATAATCAGACCTCTGAAGTAATGATTGTAAAGGAAGTTGAGTGAGAACCACCACAGTATGTGCTTAAAAGTAGTGAGGGAGCTTTCTCGTTGCATGCACTACGGCCAAAATGGACTTTTCCAATGACAAATAACGGATCTCTGCCTCCTGCAAAGATTTGCTTACATAATAGATTGGTTTCTGCAACCCAGCCTCTATTCTAACCAAAACTAAACTCATTGCATGACAAGCTACTGCAATGTAAGCAAAAAGAACTTCTTCCTTTTCCGGCCGAGAAAGAATAGGTGGTTGAGACAAATACTCCTTTAACCCCTCAAAGGCAATTTTATACTCTTTAGTCCACTCGAATCCCTTCCATTTGTGAAGGAGCTGAAAGAATGGTCCACATCTATCTGTTGACCGAGAAATGAATCTGTTTAGGGCAGTAGTCATTCCAGTAAACTTTTGTACTTCTTTAGGATTTCGAGGAGGTCGTAAGTCATTTATCGCCTTAATATGATCTGGATTAACCTCAATTCCCCAGTGTGTGATCATATATCCCAAAAATTTACTAGAACTGACACCAAAAGAACACATTGAAGCATTAAGACATAACTCATGTTTCCTCGGTACTCATGTTTCCAACTTGAGACTTAAACATTCTAGTCATCATTCTCTCGTAGGTAGACCCAGCATTCTTCAATCCAAAAGGCATTACTCGGTAGTGATAATTCCTAGTTGGCGTCATGAAATCAGTCTTCTCTTGGTCAGCCAAAACTAATGGTATCTGATGATACCCCTGGAAGGCATCCAAAAAACTTATCCGAGGATGACTGATCGTAGCGTCCATTAATTGGTCTATCCGAGGGATCGAGAAAGGATCCTTGGGGTAAGCTTTATTTAGGTTGGTAAAATCTACGCAAACTCTCCACTTTCCTGACTTCTTCACCTCAACGGTATTGGCCAGCCCTTCTGGGTAAAAGACCTCCTTAATCTCTCCTGCACGCTTAAGTTTTATAACTTCTTCCTTAACAGCCTCGGCATGTTCTTTAGAAGAGTGCTGAGGTGGTTGTTTCTTAGGGATCACCGTTACATTGACATTTAGATGATGACAAATGAAATTCAGATCCACCCCAGGAGCTTTATAGGCACTCTAAGCAAATAAATCAACATTCTTTCTAAGAAAGGCCAGCAATTCCTCCTTCTCTTGAGGAGACAATTGAACTCCAATTTGGAAATACTTCTTTGCATCAACATCAATAATAACTTTCTCTAACTCCTTGCACTTCACACCTTCATCTACAACGTTCGAGGATGTTTCCACTTCAATTAATTGCTACAAGGCCCTTTTTGGGGTGGCCGAGGATTCACCCTCAGACTGGTGTCTGATAGTCGCAACTAGGCATTGCCTTGCCATAGCCTGACTTCCAATTGACTCCCTAACCTAGTCCCCAGAGGGATATTTCACCTTTAGAAGCAAAGTTGAAGAGACAACCCCCATAGCGTGAAACCATTGTCTTGCCAAAATAGCAGTATATGGTGAATAAGCATCCACCACAATGAAACTTACTTCAACCACCTCTGACCCTGCTTGAACAGGCGGTCTGGTTAGGCCCTTTGGGATAACGGTCTTCCCGTCGAACCCTACTAGAGGGGAGTCGTAGCTAACTGGATCCTCAGGCCTCAAATTAAGTCCATTATACAAGTTGGGATAAATGATCTCTACACCACTAACCTGATCTACCAAGACCCTCCTTACATCATACCCCCCTATTCAAAGGGTAACCACTAAGGCATCATCATGTGGTTGAACTGTTCCCATCTTATCATCATCAGAAAAACTCAAGGCTGGTCGGACTTCCATTCTCCCTCGTTTAGACTCAAGGACCGAGTCCTTGGTACATGGTCATGCTATGGACATAACCTTAGATGGACATGCCCCAATCCAACCTAGGGATGCTAGAATAATACTGATTGTTCCCAGGGACAGTCTCATGGAAGACTCCCTCTAATATGCTGACCCAATCTGACTCCCCTGTCCAGGAGGTTGGTGCAAAAATTGTCTCAACTTCCTGATCTTGACCAGTTACTCCAGATAGTCACTAAAAGTTCTACAATCTTCTGTAGTGTGTCCATGGTCTCGATGATATTGGCAATAGAGACCTTGATTACGCCTCATGGGGTCACCCTCCATTTTATTTGGCCATTTAAAGTATGGTTCAACCTTTATCTTCTCAAGAATCTGATGCACAGGCTCCTTGAATACTATGTTGACCACCTGGGTAGTGGGAAGCCTAGTATGTCCAGTAAAATCTCTCTAAGGTTGGTTGTTATTATACCTCTTAGACCTAAAGTCTTTTCGGTCAAGGAGAGTCACTTTTGCCTTCCCCTACCCCTACTACTGATCATTCTCAACCCTTTTTATGTTTATCAATCTGGTCCATGAGCTGACGCATGCTTTGCGCTGGTTTCTTTGTCAAGGACTTCCTCAATTCATGCTCAGTAGGAAGGCCAACCTTAAATGTCCTTATTGCCATGTCTTCAAAATCTCCATCTATCTCATTAAGCGTCTTCCAGTACCTATCCGAGTAAGTTTTTAGTGTCTCACCCTCTCTCATCACCATGGACAATAAGGAATCTAGGGGATGAGGAACCCTGCTACATGTAATAAATCGGGCCCCAAAAGCCTTGGTGAGCTCTTGAAAAGAGCCAATTGAGCCTTCATCCAACCCATCAAACCACCTCGTCGTGATAGGCCCCAAGCTTTCTCCATCTATCTCATTAAACGTCTCCTAGTACCTATCCGAGTAAGTTTTTAATGTCTCACCCTTTCTCATCACCATGGACAATAAGGAATCTAGGGGATGAGAAACCTTGCTACATGTAATAAATTGGGCCCCAAAAGCCCTGGCGAGCTCTTGAAAAGAGCTAATTGAGCCTTCATCCAACCCATCAAACCACCTCGTCACGATAGGCCCCAAGCTAGAGGGGAATACTTTACACATTAAAGCCTTATTCCTTGAATGAACAGCCATCCTCTGATTGAAATGACTGATGTGCTCAACTGGATCAGTCTTCCCGTTGTAAATGGTAAATGTGGGTTGTGCAAACTGACGAGGAAGTTTGGCCCTGTCTAGGGGTGTGCAGAAAACCTGCCAAACCTGATCCAACCTAACCCAACCCACCAGGTTGAGTCGATTTTTAGGACTTAGTGGGTTGGGTTACAAATTTTTATTTTTATTTTTATAGTGGGTTGGGTTGGGTTGGAATCATAAAATTACAAACCCGACCCGACCCACCCATATTTTAATATATATTATATATTTATAATTTTTTTTTTTAAAAACCAGCTGTCTAGCACTTCCTCGTTTCTTACTATCATATATAATATAAAATCCTATTAGTTCTTTTAATATATATTTAAATATATTATATAATTAATAAAAAAAAATTTTAAAAACTAGCCGTCCAGCACTTCCTCGGTTTCCTCCTATCATATATAAAATCCTATTAGTTCACAATCACACAAAGCTAATGTGCCGCCTCCCTCTCCCCCTCCCCTCTAAGTTTTTAACACTTCACTCCCTTTTGAACTCTAACACTCTCTCCCTCTACTGAGCCACTACTGTCCATCAACTATTATCATCGGCTCGACGGTGGTTCTATCTTTTGGTGGTAGCTCTCTCTTCCGGTGTTAGGTAAAGTTTCTCAATGTTTTCTCTCTCTCACTCACTCTATATGTTTACCTCTCTTGCCATGGTGGATCAATGTTTAGCTTTTGCTTTGTTGATTTCTTAGTTTTCTTTTGGCTGATTTTTAAATGTTTTTGCTTTGTCTCAACCCATAGTTGTATTGCTTACTCTATAATATTTTCTCTTGCCGACTTGCTGTGTCCCTTTCTCTCTATCTTGCTTTGCAGGTTTCTCTCTGTTTGGCCTTTTTCCTATTGTTTTTACTATTGTTGTTTAGTCATTAGTGTTGTTTGCCTTTAAGGAGTTACATTGATACTAATCTTTGGGTTTTTAAAATATATTTATATTTATAGATGGCATCTGAAACTCAATGCAGCACAAATGAGGTTCCTGTGATATCCATTCCCACAAATGAGGCTCCTTAAACGGCGGCAACAGATACTTGTGCTGCTACCTCAAATCTCCATATAAAAAAACCTAACCAAACACCATATGTATGGGGTCATTTCATCTTATTAGAAGGTGAGGGAGTTGGAT
Source organism: Quercus robur (assembly GCF_932294415.1). Taxonomy (NCBI): domain Eukaryota; kingdom Viridiplantae; phylum Streptophyta; class Magnoliopsida; order Fagales; family Fagaceae; genus Quercus; species Quercus robur. Next base: position 33,666,517 of record NC_065539.1, on the reverse strand, counting down.
GTAAGTATTATGGCAAAACTTATGCTGCTGGGTCAAAAACTTATGGCACTACTAACTTAAGAACTCATTTGGAAGTTCGGTGTAAAAAATATACTATGAGGGTCTTAAGTCAGGTAATTTTTCAACAAAGTAATTTTTTAAGATTGTAATTTTTTAATTGTTATATAAGCCTTTTGGGTTTTGAAATTCCACTGTATAATTTATTGTTTTTTTTTTTTAATTTATTTGTCTCAGAGTTTGCATCTCAAAGCACCATAACAGTGGAAGAGGAAGATTAGTTGGAAATTAGAATGCTAGATAGCTTGGATATTTTGGTTCTTAGTGGGACTAGTATAGAACTCTTTTGAAATCCACTCATAGAACTAGTTCTGTATATTTTGTTTATAAACTTAGTTTGATATATTTTGTTTATAACTAAGTTAGGAACTTAGGATACTTGTTCTGTATATTTTTTTTACCAACTCAGTTACATATATTTTGTTTATAATTGAGTCAAGAACTTAGGACACTAGTTCAATAGTTCATATATATTTTGTTTATCAACTCAATTGGATACTTAGACATATTTTGTTTACAACTGAGTTGGAATATTAGTTTATATATTAATATATATATTTTGTATATCAACTCATTTGGAAGGTGTGATATTTTTTTTTTCTGCTCAATTTAATAATAATAGTAATAAAAAAATTGTCCAACCCATGGGTTTAACCTGACCCAACCCAACCCATGTGGGTTGGGTTGGACTTATGTGATGGGTTGAGTCAAAAAACCCCCTTAACTCAACCCATGCATACCCTTAGCCTTGTCAATCATTTGCGTAAACGGTGATTTTGAAATCTGGCACAAAGCTCTACTCATTGCATCATTCCCCAAGCTCTTATGGGTCGGACTTTTACTCCTTTGTTTATGATACCACTCCTCCTTGTAGGAAAAGGATTCATTAGGAGGGGTTCTTGATCGTGGCTTGTAACTGCTATCTTCCCCTAATTCGGATCCAGAGCTTGAAGGAGATGCCATTCTCTATTTACAACATAATTTTCTGCGTAGATGGTCTGTCTCCAACTGAAGATTCCTTGTTTCCTCCCCATATGACATGACTCCCAGTTCTAGAATGACTTCTACTAGTATGAGTCGTATGCACACTAACTTTACGATCTCTCCTCTGTTCTAAGTTAAGAAAATGGTCTTGATGTCGAGATCCCATAGATTCTTCTTGATTTGGTCATGAACCCACCATGACTAAACAAGATTACAAGTGCTTCCTTGTTTCCCACAGACGACGCCAATTGTAAGGACTGGAATTAGACCCTCAGCCCAACGAAGATGGATGATGGCCCAACAAGCCTAAAACAATATATTTGTTAGAGAGTGGATTTTACAAGTAAAAGACTCTGTAAATCAAGTATGGGTCATAGTAGATTGGATTCGTGCTAAAAAGATAAGAAAACACAATTTGAAGGAAATAACACTCCTCGGTCAAGTCCGAGGATGTAGTGTTCTTATGTTCACTTAAGTTTATCTAAGTACAAGATGTTCTATTCTTTTTCTCCTTTTCTTCTAAGATTTCGTACCCCATTTTTCACGGGGGCCATTTTTTTATATAGTCCTATTCTTTTCAATCCCAACCTTCCACTTGTTGATCATGTAGGCGATCTTTTGGATGCTTGTCCCATCAGAAATATCCTGGAAGCTTTGTGGGTAGCTGTGAGCTGAGATATTCTTGCTCAGGGGTCATTTCCACATAAATGCGGCTAGTTGGTTAGATGCAGAACATTTAATATGGTGGTAGCAGCCTTCTTCTCAGATATTTCCTGGTTTACTGTGAACTCCTTCATCTAAAGCTTATCTTTAGAAGTATGGTATCCTCTTGCACGATATTCTCTAGGCGACCGGGCTCCAACCCCCCACAACGCTTCCGGAGGAAGTTTGGATCCTCGGGAGACAACCTTTGTTCGTCATTACTTGTCCTTGTCCTCGTCCCATTGTCCCACACGCTTATCTTACTGTTTGACCATTCTTGGGCTACCTTACATCCTCGAGCATGACCCACGGCCCAATATTCCTACTCAGCTCATTTATCCCAACAATAATAATAATAATAACCATCCAGAATATTGTTCATTGGTTATTCTTATACACCATTGTTATAACAATTTCAATTTTTGGTGTTCTAGATTTTGAGATATAGTAGGTTTGGATTAGAATAAATTACAGTTTGTTTCAGAATTGTCTTATTTATGTTGGACGCATATATATATATATATATATATATATGTATAAATGATCAAATTTATATATATATATATATATATAAATTTGATAATTTGATAGAAATATTGTTTTACCGTTGTATGTTTTGATTCTAAACATATGTGTTTGGAAATGATGTTTATGCATATATTGGATTTTTTATGGATTTTGGTTTTGCTAATATTTGGTCTAAATAAGAAAAAAAAAAAAGAAAAAAGAAAAAAAAGAAAAGAAAAGAAAGAAGAATCTTAGGGATCATTAGAGACAGTCAGACATTATGTAGTACTTGCTAATGAAAAATGGGGATCTATGGGTTATGAAATATGGATTTTAATGAAAATTTTCAGATTATATGATAGTCTGGGATTAAGGGGTACGTTTGTGGTTTTATTGATAGGTATTGTAACATGTTGCTACAATAGACACCTGTTAAACAATAAGTTTAGGGATATAACACTTTTTAAAAGAGAGGTGTTACATCTACAATATTTTTACAACAAATCATAGGTGGTTAATTGTTATTAGTTCTAATTTGAATCTAACACTAAGATTACTTTTTTTCCTAACAATAATAACTAGTAACAACCTGTCATTTAGGATTTGTTGTAAAAATATTGTGGACATATCATATCTCCTTTTTAAAATATTAAATTCCTATTTTGCAGATTTTATTTTGAAGTTAGATCAAGAACTACACTTAGTATATTGGGAACAAATTCAATTTGTTCCATAAGTTTTTTTATGCATTGTAAATAATAATAAATGTCATTTTTAATGAAATTTTCATGAGCTATTATTTATATTAATAAATGTTTGAAACATATAGTTGTTGTTGGAGCATTTTAATATTAAATAATTAAAATGAATAAATGTTACAACATAAATGTAAAGATGTGGGAGTGAATATGGAAGAAGAAGAGTTAGTGAAAATGTTTAATCTCACATTGAAAAGGAGAGAGACTATTTTATTATTTTTAATTGTGGTGATTAATGGGCTAACATGAACTGTGTCAAATATTGGACTTGATACACAGATTAATATCACACAGACATAGTGTTGTGTAATTTCTCTCTTTAAATTAATAAAATTCAAAAGTATTATTCAATTTCTCTTTGTGTTTGCACCAATAGTTGTTTTAGCTATATGGTGTTATAAGAATTTAATTTCTGTTTTTTAGTAAAATAAACTAAGATTAAATCATATATCATTCTCAATACATTTTCTGTGCATTGCACGGATTAACAACTAATAATAAATAATTTTATCATACAAGCTAATAAAAAAAAAAAACTAATAACAAATCTTTTTAAAATTCATTTGATTCTTCTTTGCTAGTGCCTGCAGCGGTAAGAACCACACTTGACCACCCGCCTCTCAAAATCATTAGTGTTGTGAATGACTCGTGATGGTACGAATGATAATGGCAGACTCAAAGGGCTTGTCTCCAACCAGAATGATTCAGTAGGTTTTCATAGAAGCCCTTGTTGACCCTTTTGGTTTTGATGTAGAGGTTGCCCTTGCCCTCGAGTACGGTAAGATCAGACTCAGTTGTGGACATCAACACCATCAGGTCTCTTTTCTGTGATCTAGGATTTGCAGTACTCGATATATTGTGTATGTATGTTGGGTGAGAGAGAGAAGTAGGAGTTAGAATAGAAAAGTTTTTATTTTTTATTTTTTATTTTTAAATGATATAGAAGAATTTGGAGGTGGTTGTTTGGGAGGCTGCCGGTAAGGTGGTAGTCCTTGGTTGTTGGAGAGAGAGGAAGATGGCGAGAATACAGAAAGAGAAAAAAAGAAAACGAATTTTTATTGAAGTTTACTATATATATAGGGTGATATTCTATTTAAATTATAACGTGCATGGCATGTGATAGTATTTTCTGTCTGGCCATCTAATATTGGAATGGTAATAGAAGGATCAATTTGGCCTTTGTCGAAGTTCAAGAGCTTCTAATTTTACATAGAAGAGTAAGATTAGTTTGATTTTGATCCAAAATTCTGAGAATGTTCTTACATTTAGCCTCTGCTAATAGTTAAGTCATGAGAGCTTCTCTGGCGACGTGTATTGTCTCTTCTATAAATTTAGAACAACCTAATGGGTTGTGGTTCCCTTTCTTATTCTTTTTGTTAGAAATATAGGATTATGAACTGATGGTTTAATTCTTCAAACTTCACATTTTCTTGATGGCACGTGCTTCAGCTCAAAGTCACATGTGAACTCAAAAGCATTCGAAGACAATATCCTTTGTATGTGTTAGAAATACAAGTAACCTAACTGGGCCTAAAGCCCATAACATAATATACATTAACAGCCCCCCTCAAACTTAAGGTGGATGTGAGACTAACTTGAGGTTGTCAACTAAATCACGAGTGCGTCTCTTAGGAAGTGACTTGGTGAAGATATCTGCAAGTTGATCTTTGGAGGAGACGGAGAAAAGCTTAAGAGCACCATGGATAAGATGATAACGGATAAAATGACAATCAATCTCGATGTGTTTAGTTCGTTCATGAAAGACATCATTGTGAGCAATATGAATGGCACTCTGGTTGTCACAATGAAGGGGAGTAGCAGAGGAGGTGGACACACCAAAATCCTTAAGAAGCCATCGTAGCCAAAGGAGCTCAGATGTGGTATCAGTAAGGGCACGATATTCTGCTTCAGTACTGGAGCGGGCCACAAAAGTTTGTTTCTTACTTCACCAAGAAATCAAAGAAGAACCAAGGAGAAAGCAATAACTTGTAATGGACCTGCGATCAGTAGGATCTCCTGCCCAATCAGCATTAGAGAATGCACGGAGTACAAGAGGAGACTGAGCTGAGTAAAAAAGGCCATGAAAAAGGGTACCCTTCAGGTATCGAAGAATGCGCAGAACAGCAACATAGTGAGTTGATCGTGGAGCAGACAAAAACTGGCTCACTTGATGAACAGCATAGGAGATGTCTGGACGAGTAACTGTGAGATAAACTAAGCTGCCAACCAATTGTCTGTAAAGAGAAGGATTAGACAATGGTTTCCCCCCTAAGGGTGTCAGATGCGCATTAAGTTCAACTGGAGTGTCAACAGTCTTGTTGTCAGTGAGTCCAGCTTGAGACAACAGGTCAGAAGCATACTTGGCTTGAGTAATATAAAGACCATCTGTGGAATGAGTAATTTCAAGACCTAAGAAATAGCTGAGATATCCAAGATCTTTTATCTCAAACTGCTGACTGAGAAAATTCTTGAGTTCTTGAATGCCACTGAGGTCATCACCAGCTATGATCATATCATCCACATATAGAAGAAGCAAAATAGTACCTTTATCAGTACGACGAAAAAATAATGCAGAATCATACGAACTGGTAGTGTAACCCAAGCGAAAGATAGTGGAGCTGAACTTGGCAAACCAAGCTCGTGGGGCTTGTTTAAGACCATAAAGTGCACGTCGAAGATGACAAACCTTGTTTGATTCAACAGAGAGACCAGGAGGAGGTTGCATATAGACTTCTTCACTTAGATCCCCATTAAGGAAGGCATTTTTAACATCCATCTGAAAAAGATCCCATTTACTAGCAGCAGCAACAGCTAAGAGAGCATGAACAGATGAGATACAAGCAACTGGAGCAAAAGTCTCTTCATAATCAATCCCATACTCCTGTGTAAAACCTTTGGCAACAAGACGAGCCTTGTAGCGCTCAACGGATCCATCAGAGCGAGTCTTGATCTTATAGATCCACTTACAACCAACCACAGACTGTCCAGGAGGGAGAGTAACCAGATCCCAAGTATGGTTTTTGGTTAATGCATCAAATTCCTCTTTCATTGCAATCTGCCATAAAGGGTCAGTAGAGTCCTCACGATAGGTTTGAGGCTCGTGAAGTGTAGAAAGGGCAATGTAACAATGATAGTCAAGTAAATGTGGAGGAATGGATCTTACCCGGGTTGAGTGGCGAGGTGGAATGTCTTGTGGAGGATCTTCAGGCAGAGCAGGAGCAGGGGACCCAGGCTCAAGGTGGGGTAGCTCGTCATCAACCTGTTCATCTTCAACCTGTCTAGGAGAAACATCAAAAATATCTGGAGAGAAGTCCAGAGGAGGATCAAAAGTATTTGTAGAAGGAACAAGAGATTCATCCGGAAAGATTTCTAAAACAGAGGAGTTAGTCAAGGAAGAACGAAAGTGAGAGAGTTCAATAAACAATTGGTGTTCCCAAAAGACAACATTACGAGAAACACGAAGGCGATGAGAGACAGGATCATAACACCTATACCCTTTTTGAGTTTCGCCATAACCAAGGAAACAACAAAGTCTAGATCGAGGCTCAAGTTTGTTGTGTTCATGAGGCTGAAGAAGAACGAAACAAGCAGATCCAAATGAGCGAAGGTGATGATAGTCAGGGGGTGACCTAAAGAGACGCTCATACGGAGTCTGATTATGGATGACAGCACTTGGAATGCGATTAATTGCATGAATAGCATGAAGAGTAGCTTCACCTCAAAATGGGGCAGGAACTTTGGCAGAAAGAAGAAGAGCACGAACAGTGTCAAGAATATGACGAAGTTTTCTTTCGGCTCGACCATTTTGCTGAGAGGTACCTAGACAAGTTAGATGATGTACAGTGCCATAGGAATGTAACAGAGCTTGAAACGCATATTGAGTATATTCAAGAGCATTATCAGATCAAAAAGTTTTGATACGTTTGGAGAATTGTGTTTCAACCATTTTTGCAAAATTGCTGTATATTGGTAAAATTTCAGAACGAGATTTCATAGGAAAAATCCAACTATAATGAGAATAATCATCAATAAAAACAACAAAATATCGAGATCCACCAATACTAGCAACAGGAGAAGGTCCCCAAACATCAGAATGAATTAACTCAAAAATACTATTAGAAATGGATTCACTGTTATTAAAAGGCAAAGCTGGCTGTTTTCCTAATTGACATGAAGTACAATCAAAATTGTCTTTAGACACAGAACCCAACAGACCCCTAGACGCTAACTGTTGTACCCGAGGAGATGGTGCATGACCAAGACGAGAATGCCAAAGTGCAAGAGAAGGTAGGGAAGAAACTGCAGCAGCTGCAGCAGCAACAGAAATAGGAGCAACAGGTGGAAGATGAAGATTGTCCACGGGAAACATACGCCCAACTCTAGGACCGGTCCCAAGCTCCTACCCCGTCCTCGGATCCTGCACAATATACCCAGAATAGTAAAAAATAAGGCGATAACCTAGTTCAGCTAATTGTCCCACAGAGCACAAATTATAGAATAGGTCAGGTACATGGAAGACTCCAGGAACAGAAAGGTTAGAGGTTGAAACACAACCTAAACTATTCCCATGCATGGTGGAACCATCAGCTATATGAATATTTAAAGGATGTGGTGTAAGGTCAAGTTTGGAGAATAAGGACGAGTGAGGTGTCATGTGATTGCAGCAGGCAGAATCAAAAAGCCAAGTTTGAGACTTACCGGGTAGAACAGATAGGGCAGTGGAAAGAGATGAATTACCAGCCATAGAACCTGAGCTATGATCTCCTGTAGTTCAATGGGGGAGAGGTTGATAGTGGATCCAGAAGACTAGGACTCAGCTGAGATGGAAGCCATTGGCGGAGTAGGCTCAGTATTAGCAATAGCAGCAGTAGATTTGTTGCGACGGTAACAAGTCTCAATGGTGTGGCCAGAACGCTTGCAATAGTTGCAGACCTTTTTGTTGGTCTGCTTGCGACGATTGTTAGAGCCAGAGGAATCACTTGATTGCTGAGGTTGCTCTATGAGTGGAGTAGATGGAGTAATAGCCAAAACATTGAGCTTATTCTGGGCTTGAAGGGTTGCAAGACGAGCTTCTTCTCTAACTAACTCATTCACAGCAGTATCAAGAGAGGGAGCAGGACTGCGATTTAGAAGCTGGCCTCGAATGGGCTTAAAGTCCTTGTGAAGTGACATCAGGAATTCATAGAGACGAAATTCATCTCTGATGGAAGCATATTGCTGAGCATCCTTTGAGCATGCCCAAGTTGGATCAAAAAGGTCAATTTGGTCCCAAATGAAGCGAAGCTGATCATAATAGTCATTGATGGATTGCCCTGGTTCTTGCTTGAGTTGATGCAATTTAACCACTAACTGATATTTCATGGATCCATGAGTAGTAGAGTACCTTTTGGCCAACATATCCCATGCAGATTTTGCATCATCAAAGCTGCCCAACAGATTGGAAATAGAGGGAATGGAAGTGTTCCGAATCCATGTGAGGATCATGTGGTTATGACTATCTCATTCAATGATGCGACCAAGAAAAACAGCATCTTCTTCACTTGCTCCCTTGACAGGAATAGTGATTGCACTAGTACAATAATGCCAGAGCATGTGACCCTTAAGAAAGCTGCGCATAGCTTGAGACTAAGATAAGTAATTTTTATTCCCCTCCAATACAGTATTGATAGGGCGAGGAACAAAAATATCCTTTTTATCCATTTAGAGACACAATATGCAAAAACAGACAACAAAAATGAAATCTACGCAAAAAACTGGGTAAGGAGAACCTGGACTGAAAAAGTTAACTCCGAAAAAGTCAACGGTCAACGGCAGGTCAAAGTCAACGGTCAGGCAGATGACGTCATAGGATGACATGGCGATGACGTCAGCAGATCAGTGGATGCTGATGTCAGCTAGGGCTGACGTGGCAAAGGTGATGACGTCAGCAGATTAGGTTCCGGCGCGTGGGAGCGTGTGGCGGAGCGTGGCGACGCGTGGCTTAGACAAGACGCGCGTGGAAGCGCGTGGAGGCGCGTGAACTGCACGTGCAAGAAAACTGCGGCGCGTGATCAGCGTCACAGCAGCTTTGAGCGGCGCGTGGGGGCGCATGCGGTCTCCGATGTCGGCGAGGCTTCCACGAGTGTGTAGATCGGCTCAGGACGATCTCAATGGTACCTTCAAAAATGAAATCGGAGCAATATTCGCAAAGGTGATGCAAAGAGCAGTGGTCTGTGCAGTGTGAAACTCCTTAACGACGGCGGCTGCAGGTCTGGAACCCAAGGACGACGGCTGGATGACGTCGGAGGTTCAACGGCGAGAGGCTGCGGCGGCAGTTGTGATGGTGGAAGCGTTGTTAAAAAAGAAAGCCAGACTAATGAAGACAAGACTGCTAAGAAAAGGTCAGAGCAGTGGCTCTGATACCATGTTAGAAATACAGAATGATTGTATTGTATTTCTTGAATAAAAGAATATACATCAGTGCCTTTATATAGGAAGCATATGTGTGCAGTACAAGTAAAGTGTACTATACAAGTAATCTAACTGGGCCTAAAGCCCATAACATAATATACATTAACAGTATGAATGGAATTAGGAACGAATAGTAATGGTGGCTTTGGCTGCATACATGAATGGATTGGAGCAGTTTCTGAAACAATAATTGGAAGTTTTTTCTTCTTGAAATTGTCCAAATGCAAATTTCTTGAAGTTCGGTTTAAGGTTTCTCTTAACACATTGAAGTAAAGCTACAAACATAATTACATCCTTTAGATTATATATGGCGTTTGAGTTGTTGTCAGAGGTGTTGCAGTATCCACAAACTTGGTAAAAATCCAAGCTTGGGTTGACAAACTCATAATCTTCAGCAAGGGAAGCATTCCAAAGATGAAAGAACCATAGCTCTTATGTAATAATAAAAAAAGAGTGAATAATCGGACTGTAGAATGAAATAGTTTCCTGAATACAATCAATCTATCACAGAACTTACTGATGATGATTTGAGAGAGCACGAAAAAATCCCGAACAAGACCATATTCTTCTATAACTGTTTCCCGATCCCGCAGCATCTAGGAATTTCCCGTTGATATAATGTGTTTTTTTCGGCGGATAGGTCTCTGGCTAGTCTTCCTACAATGCTATTTCTTGGTATCTTTCCTGTAAGGCTCCCCCTTACAAGAAATCAAATAGACAAATGAATAAAAACCGGAAGGCTGTACTTCCAATTTTCTCTTGCAATCAATGTTGTTTTTTTCTTTTTTTTGTTTCTTTTCTTTTTAAGAAAAAAATTATTTTCCCTTTCAAAGCAAAATCCTAATCTTCATTAAGAAGTTGTGCAACTTCACTTTTAATCTTTGGCCTTTTCCACATTATAATTTTTTAAAAAAATTAGAAAAAAAACCCTTCTTTGGCTCTATTTCGTTGAAGCAAAATCTTGATCTACCATCCCTAGTTCCATCACTCCATGGCATCACTACAAGAAGGAAAGGAATTAGGTATTAGAAATGTTATCAAGGAGTAATATTATATGGAGGATATCCAGATTGTGATTAAAAACTTTTTTTAATTCAAAGGCCTAGAATAAAAGTGCTTTTAATCTCATCCATTGTAAGTGGTATTGCATGGTACAATAGTCCTAGTTATTATACCAAATCTCAATTCAAAGAAATCTTTTTTTAAGAATACAGATCATCTGTTCCATTTTTAGTATTTCATTTTATGTTTCACCAATTATAACTTACAATATTGGTAGTTTTATGAATTTTTTTTAGTGTAGTCATTAAGAGCATTCATATTAGTCTGTATAAAATGGCATAAGAGTTGAATTTCGCACAACCAACCACAAAAATCATTCACATCAACTTATTTATTATTGTGCAAAATTCATTCATAGTTTCAGTAACTTTGCAAACATATATGGTTATGTTCATATGCAAATTTGTTTTTTAATACTTTCTTTTCTCATATATATAGAGAGATAATTTGGGAGAGTAGTAAAAATTGATAAAGAAATAATATTTTAATAAAATGTAGTGTAAAATAGATAATTTAATATGTATTTTTTTGAAAAGTAGTTATGTAAAATAGAAAAATTAAGTTTTTTTTTTTTTTTATGCTAAAAATATAGATAAGAATTTTTGCGCTAGAAATTTTTATTATTACTCAACTTATTAATTTTTGTAAGTGTTTAACATTATTGGTCAGTGGAAATTTCAGAATCATTTGCAGCAAAAATATAAATTGGATAAAAAACCAAACGTGAGCAGCAGGATTCGAACCTGCGCGGGCAGAGCCCACATGATTTCTAGTCATGCCCGATAACCACTCCGGCATGCCCACCTGATGCAGAGATTAGTCCATAATCCGACATTATTTGCTATACCTGCCTACCATTGAAATAGAATCCAACAAAATTTATGAGGCGCAGTTCTATGTGCATGGTATGTCCTCCTCAATTTATGGTTTCCTGTGTAAAAAGGAAAAGTGGTGTGTTTCTATGTTTGCACTTAATATATAACAATCGGATTTTGTTTATCAAGTTGGATAGGACTCCTGTTATATGAGTACTACGATGCTGAGGAGGAAAGCTAGGCTATATATAGTTGTGAGTTCAATGTATTTGAAATGAGTATCTTGATTGCATCTCTTGAGAAATGATACAACAAATGTTGGTATGTACTTTAGAATCTTAGACGATATCAACAATTGTTTGTTCCACATTTTTCACCATTAACAGAAAGGATTCAGTTGTTTTTCCATTTTTCTGTGAACTTTGCTCTTGAAGTAATTTATGGTAACTGGTAAGTGAACCTTTTAGGCAGATTGCAATTTATGCAGTGTGTTAACTTTTATTTTTTAGTAATTAAATATTTTTGAATAAAAAAAAATAGAAGATAGATTTGAATCTATAACATTTGCTCCATGATAATTATTTTTTTTATCATCATGTCAAGATACCAATTAGTTTTTAGTGTAGGTAGGATTTGAATTTTTTTCTTTTCTTTTTTTGATAAAGTTTTAACCTATAACGTTCGCTCTTGATAATAGCTCTTTTATCATCAAATCAATACACTAGTCGGTTTTTGATGTAGGCGGAGATTGAACTTTAGATCTCTTATTTAACTATCACAGATTTTACCAGTTGAGTTAACTAGAACATACATATAGGATTTGAACTTAAGTTCCTTATTCTAAGGCAATAGACTTTATAAATTGATCTAATTAGAACTAACTATAGTGGTCTAACTTTTGTTTACTTTGTGTAGGGAGTAAGATGATAATGCCAAAGTGAAGATAGCATTCCAGACTCTCCTGAGTCCCGACTTATGTGGGAAATGTTGTTAGAAATCCTAATAAGGAAAAATTCAAAGAAACTAGACTCAGTAACCAAACTTTTCGTGTTAGTATTACTTCTTACTTCTAAGATTAGTTGTACATAACTACATTTAGTTCAGTCTAAGACCAATAAAACCCTAATTCATTATTGGTTTTACACATTTTAGATCGTTTGTAGAAAATTCCAAAATATAACAAGTTTTCCCCACTTTGATATTTTAGGTACGCAATTGCTCATACTCCTTCCGTTTCATTTTGATAGTCCTATATTCTATTTTGAAAAGTCAAAAACACAAGATTAATAACTTTCTTAGCTGGACTTTAGCTTATTTAAAAGTCGATAACTCATTTTCTTAACTTACACAACATTAATAAACTATAGTTTGGGTCACTTTTGTTCTTGGTTTTCTAAAATGATAATTTATTGTTAAGAGTTTTGTAACTTGTAGTGTTGCTCAATTCTCCCGGGAAAGAGAACTTAGATTTGAATCCCCCTCAACCTTTTGTTGTTAGGGGGAAAAAATGCATTAAATAATGTTCCTAAACAAAACCAATAAAATGAGATTCATAATCATTACACTTTTTTCTTAAACATGCTACCCAAAATAATATGAAAATAGCCAAAAGGGAAAATGTGTTATCTTCTTTAGTGACCGAGTCACTTCTAATCATTGAATGATTGGACAATCCCAATCACCTAGGTATTATAAAGAGTCTAACACTTAATCTTTGATCCTCAAAATGGGTTACATGCCAATGTCCTACTTGACAAATTGAACCCTTATTAGAAGTGTTCGAATTTTACTCCCTGAGGTTCTATCCTATTTGCATCAATAGCCCCTCCATCAAGTGCCACATAAACTTGTCACGTGTGTTTAGTTTATCTCATAAAATGATGCCACATCATTTTTTAATTATTTAATTTTTTTAGGCTACAAAAATGATGTAATATCATTTTATTGCAAACTAGACACATGTGACAAGTTTATGTGATACTTAACGGAAAATGTGGATGGAGGAGCTGTTAATGCAAACTGAATAAAACTTCAGAAGGTAAAATCTAAATTCTAAAATTTCAAAGTATAAAATCCAAACATCACCAAACTTTTAAGGATATACTTTGCAATTTAGCCTTATTAATAAAATTTGTGTGTTTTTGTTTGGTGCCAATTCCAAACAATGGTTTACAAGGCTATTCTAAGTGGGGGAAGCTAGGGGCGGTGCCACCTTTAGTTCAGGGGGTTCAAATGAACCCCCTAAGATGGCCATTTTTTTTTTTTTTTGAGTGACTTTTGATTTCCTCAAATAAAATTTTGAACACCTTGTCTCTAATTTTTTTTAGACTCAACTAATATAAACTTGAGGATGACCCTATTAACAAACTATTTTTGTAAATAACGTTATAATTAATTTGAGAAATTCTATATTCACAATATTTTCCCAACACTTTTACAAAAAAATTTAAGTAGCAAATTGTTATTGGCTATTACTATTGGGTAAAAAAGTAATTTCAGTGGTGGTTTCAAATTAGAATCAGTAACAACTTAGTACCTAAGATTTATTTGTGAAAATGATGTAGACATAACAATTCTCAATTAATTTATACTTTTGACCAAATATGTGACTAGAGTAGCTGATTTTGAATGTACTTTTAATTTGTTATTTCTTGAGTTTGAGTTGGGATTGGGGGCGTGAGTCAATTAGTTAGTGGGTAACAAATGTTAACACTAAAAGAGAATCAAATAATTAGATAGATGGTGATTCTTAAAAAAAAAGAACAAAAAAATTAGACCAGGGGTGTGGGATAGGAGATAGATTGGGTGAAGATAAAAGCAAATGTTAACACAACAAAAATTTTATTAATACAATTACAAAGACCAATTGTTATCAAGTGAAGTTGAATTGTTAAATAAAATAATTGTAAGAGTATAGACAAAAACTAATAAATAAAAACATTCTAAGCTTCAATAATTAAAATTCACTTAACAACAATACTTAACATGTTTATTGTATTTAGAAATAATAGATGATTTCTAATATTTAATCTTAGAAGCAATAATTAATATGTTCATTGCCTAAAGAACTAATAGTTTATCTTTTGTTCTCTTACTAGTACTATGTACAAATTTGAATAAGGAAACCACGTAAACCGCAAGATATATCTTTTACCCAAGATATATCTACTTATTGACCCCTCTAGAAAAATTTTTTGGAGCCGTCCTGGGAAGCCCTACTGTCCTGAGTCAGGATTGGTCAACACAAGCACAATATTTTAATATCTCCATTTGCTATTTCAAAATTTTCCATCCACAACTTTTTTTTTTTTTTTTTTTTTTTTGAGAAAGCACAACTAAAAGTTAAAAGAACTATATTGACACAAAAATAAAAGGTTAAAAGGACTCAAATGAGACATTTAAAAGGTTAAAAAACATTTTAAAACATAGGGTAAAGATTGAGCGCCAAAGTGATAATTAAACCGATTATTTTTTTCTAGCAGGCTCAATGCCTAATTTCTCTTGAATGCTCCTGGCCTGATAACATCTAAATTATACTCTGAATACATCTGATGGAAGGTATATGTACGACCTCGCTATTGGCATTGGGTCATCACAACCTTCTTAGCTGATTGACAAAGCTATCCTATTGACCAGATTGCGGCCTCACAACATTTTGGTAATTCGATCTCATTTTCCTGAAATATGAAAAGAGAAATAAAATGAAACCAGTTAGACCCAGTAACAGCAATCAATAATGATGCATAAACTGAGAACTAGAAAAGGCACAACAGTTATATACAACTTAAAAGAAATATGATTAATCAATTCGTTAATTAACCGGAACCTTAACAGTTGGTTTTTCCACTTATCCATCATGATTAGAAGGAGAAAACTCCTTAGTGGGCAGTGGTTTTCTTTCAAAAAATGATCATCTCCATTTAAAATAGAACCATTTCATGATTTAGATATTCCTACTGCCATATCATTTAAAACTTTAAATGACAAGACAATCAGTACACTCTTAAATTCAAAAAATAAAATTTTAATCAAAATAACTTATCTCAATTTCAAATGAAGTGGCTTTCCTACAAACTGAAACAATGCAAGTCAAAATGATCAAACACGTCTATTCCCCTCCCCCACCTTAGAAAAAACCGAAAAATATGTGTATTTCTGAGGTCACCAAATCGTAATCTCATGTTGAAATATTCTAAGGTGCATTTCTGTCTACAAAACTCAAGCTATCTTCACCTGCCTTAGTTGCTTTGAATTCATAATAAGCGCCTTAGCCTGCTTCTAAAATAAGTACAAAAGGAGGCTATCAAGCCTACATATTCAATTCTCCAATAAGATGATTGATAAAAAGGCTACAGGAATACTTTCTATACTTGCTCTAAAATCAACGAGACTCCCAATCCTTCAATTTCTTGCTTCCTTTAGGTTTTGCTATAGGTGCATTCATTCCAGCCATTTTTGCATTGTATTTTGTGCGTAGAGGATCATTGTATGTCCACCTGCTCAACAAACAAATATTTGAGAATTGAGATCAAGAATAGACATGGGTAAAGAATATTCAAGTAACCAAAAGTAGCATAAAGTTTTTATTTTTTACTTCACATACACATCATCAAAATATAGAACTGATGTAGCAAAGACTAACAAGAATCAGTAGAGAAGCAGATCACTATCAAAAGTGAATGTATATATGATATAACAATTACTAATGAAAGAAGAATAATCAAAGGATCCAACTTACGGGTTTTCCCAGTCGGTTGTATCCTCATTGACAAGATGAGTCCATTTTGTCCTTCCACTACGACCAAAGTGCTTGACCTGCATGACCTTAGGCAATATTGTCTTGTCCATCTTATCTTCTCCAGTTGGGGCAGAGAAATCCCGAGTGTAAATATTATCTGATCCAGCAGTTGCAGCAGTGTCATCAGCATTTGACTGGAAGAATACACCCTTGTGGTAATATTTCTGCATGAACCTCCATTTCTGCTTTGGTGGTGGAGCAGGTTTTGGATTCTTCCTCTCCCACTCCCTCCTCTCTTCCTCTGTCATGTTTCTCACCCTCTCAATCTCTTCCTTCTCCTTCAACATCGACTCACGGTCCTCCCTATCCCTCTTGATCCTAGCAATCTCCCTCACCTTCCAAGCTTCATACTCCTCTGCCTCATTAATTTCATCATCAGTATCCACATCAGCAATATTTGCCTCCATTTCCAAATTCTTATGAATCTCTTCATCCTTTCGGATCTCCTCAACCACAATCTGCTTGGTCTGCATCTTCCTCTCCTCCAATCTCTTCTTCTTTGATTCCTCAAGGGCCCGTTCCTCAGCCTCAAGACGTTCCCGCTCAGCAATGGTATCCCTCTCTGACTTGGGAACAAAGACAGGCTTAACCATTGCAATACCCACATGTTCTTCCTCCGAGTCAGTCTCATATTCAGATTCCTCTTCCTCCTCCTCCTCCTCCTCTACCTCCTCCTCCTCTTCTTCCGGAAATGCAGCCTCTTCCTGCTCCTGAAGCAACTTCTCCCTAATTCTTCTTCTCCTTTCCTCTAAAGCATCTGCATCATCTTCCTCCATATCTAACTTTTCCTGCCTTCTAGCTTCCTCTTCAATTGTTGAAACAATCTCAGCTTGTCGAATGCGCCGGTGATCAGCTCTCACTTCCTCACGATTATCTATCCTACTCTGAGCCAAGCGACGCAGCCTAGCATCATCCTTCCTAACAATATTTGAGTCTTCCTGACTCGGGAACGCTTGTTCCAGAGCAACCACTCTATCCATCTGAACATCTCCATCTTCATGGGCATCATCAGCCCATTCAGGTGCTCTACCAGGCCAATACCTTTTAACTTTTGTTTGCCCAATTTTTCCCCTAAGCTTATCCCTAATGGCAATTATAGTATCACTAACACCTGCTGTCACCGACATTGTAATTTGTGATACAAGCCCAGAATAATAAGAGTGCCAAAAGGGAAAAAGAACTGACAGAAACCTCCCGGCTCTTCCCTGTTTCTAATCCTAATTCATCAGAGTTCAAACCTCAAACATTGACAATTACCAGGTCTGTAATCCCTGAAAGTGAAGAAATAACAGAAGAATTTAGCATATGTTTTGGCCAATATTGCACACAAAATAACCAAATAACAACTGAATGTATCCATTATGCAGATATATTATTGGTAGAAGCATTCCAATAACAAAAGAAAATATGAAATTCAAGCAGAAATAAAAGAAAGTAACTATTTTTCATCAATGATCAGTTGTACTAAAATTATACACAAGGACATTAAGTGCTAAGAATTGACACTTTATGAGAAAACAGACATTACCATCTCTTCTAGAAGTAAATGAAACTCTCAATAACAAACTCTTTGACACTATATCTAGAACAAAAGGGTCCAAGTAATATAAACATAACTGTGGATTCAATATTGGAATTTTTCTAATTTTGACCCAGTACTAAAACCTCTAAATTAGAAAAACTATTTCTTAGAAACCAAAGGCCTCTAATCTGAACTTCCAATGAATTAATCAAAACTATTATACTTCAAAACAAGAGTGGGAAAAAAGACCAGAAGGAACCCTTTTTTTTTTTTTTTAAGTGGCTTAAATTTACCATGTAATACCTCTACTTAATTTATGTGTATTTTTGCTTATCAAAAAAAAAAAAAAATTATGTGTATTTATATGTATACCCGTCTATTTATAACCTGGTGGGCAGGGCTAGACGGTACCCAGTGTTGAAAATACGCCAGGCTCCACAATTAACCAAATTTCAAACACAGATAGCAGTTTCTCAAAATAGCATTAATTTTTATTGATATGCGGGTTTCAATTTAAGTCCAAAGCATAAAATGTTTACATAATATCATAATTTAAATCAACCTATTGGAACAACTAGACAAATCTTATTAATATTTCTGCCATCATAAATCTACCCAAGAAACCTTATTTTTATCAAAGAAGGGATTTCTACACAATTACAGCAAAGGTAACGAAGTGCTTTGCCCTAAAGCATAAATGGATACCATATTAGAACAACTAGTTCTGAAATAATAATCTCCATTGAAATACTTTTATCAAAACATTAATTAACAAAACGACCGAGGTAAAATTCTTAGAGAATTCACATCAGCCTCCTCCTTAGACTAAGCTACCATCTACAACAATAGGTAGCAGCTCAGCTCCCAAACACTAAGCAAACACACACACACACACACACACACAAAAATCATGAATATATTCAGAGAACATACCAAAATAAGAAAAAAAACCTATTTCCCTTTGCTTTCCCACACTTTCTCAGCACCCAAACAGCATCAAGAAGATTGTGTTTTTTTTGGGTTAAACGTTTTTGGGATTCTTGAAGTTTGTTTCTGAGAGACTAAAAGAAATGCAGAAGAATAAGGTTGTGGCACCGCTTGTGTGCAACTTTGTTTCTGAGAGAAGAAGAAAGTTGTGGGGAGAATGGCAAAATGGAGAAGAGGAAGGTAGTGGGGAGAGAAGAGATAAAACATAGGGTAATAAAACAAACCCAAAACGACGTAGTTTTGTGTTAATAAGGAGAGTTAAAAAAAAAAAAATGCATTTACCATGGGTCGAACCTGAATTATTATTATTTTTTTTTGAGAGTCAAAACTGTGTATTATTATTACGATACTGGAAAATCAGAAATAATAACATGACTAATTTCTGCTGGAACATGCTCCATCCAGACCAATAAAGGAAAAGAAACAATTGCTCTCTTGGCTAAAGTATGAGCTACACAATTGCCCTGCTGCCTAGTATGAGAGAAAGAAAAAGTTCTTAACAAACCTAAAATAGACATCGTGTCTTTGATAATTTCACCCATAGATGAATGAGCTCCATCTGCTGTCCTCAACACCCTCCAAACCACCTCGGAATCACCTTCAAATTCAGAAGCTGTTAATCCCACTTCCACTACAAACCTTGCTGCCCTTCTTGCAGCTAGTGCTTCCAGAACCTCCATAGAACCCGGGTAAGGAATTTTCTCAGCTAAAGCCGCAATAACAAGCCCCTTAAAGTCTCTAATTATGACTCCTATCCCTGCTTCCTCCGATTCGGCAAAGACTGCACCATCATAATTAGTTTTATACGTTCCATCCACTGGGGGTCGCCATTTTATACTTCCTTTTTGTTGCTGCACTTTTGTAATCTGGAGTTTGGACTGAAAGTCCGATAGGTATCCCTTAGCTGCGTCAAAAATTTTTTCAGTTGGCAAGCCTCTCTCATTCAATCTCAACTTGTTTCTTTGGTTCCAAATGAACCAAGCCACCACCCCAAACAGCTCTAAACTATTTGCCCTTCGTCTCACCACGTTAATCAGCTCTTGCATGTCCTGGAGAAACGGATACTCTGTTCGGACCTAGCTGAAACAGGGGGCCCAAATGTTGGTTAGTTTCTCGCAACTCCAAATGGCATGAAATGTTGTTTCCTGGTCCAAGAGACAAGCACTGCACGCTGCTTCTTCCAGAACTTTTCTTTTCTTCAGATTAACCTTTGTGGGTAGAGCCTTGGAACAAACTTTCCAAAGAAAGCATTTGATTTTATTTGGAACGCGGAGCTTCCAAATACTCTTCCAGAAGGCCGACTGATGTGATGAGTCCGAACTTGATGCAGCACCAGAATTTGCTTCTTGACATAACATCTGGTACCCTGCCCTCACCGTATAATCCCCATTATGACTATCTGGCCAGATTAAGCGGTCTCTCTGATATGTCCAGCACAATGGTATCGCTTTGATTCGGCTTGCTTCAAAGCTCAAAAAATACTGGTGTAACATGTTAATGTTCCAAGTGCTCGTGTCTGGGTTTATGAGTGCAGCAACCTGAGCACCTTCTAATCCTGGAGCATGTGGAGAAACCACCTTGGCAGACCCCTTCCCTGGCAGCCAATTATCTTTGTATATATCAACTCTTCCCATCTCCTATTCTCCACCTCATGCCCATCGAAATCACCTTCCTCGCCTTAAGAATACTTTGCCACGCATAAGACCCCTTGGCTGCTGCAGCTTCAAAAATGGACCCCTTAGGAAAGTATTTTGCTTTGAAGACCCGATAAAACAGCGATGATTGGTCCTTCAACAGTCTCCACACTTGTTTTGCCAACATAGCATCGTTGAATTTTTCCAAATCCTTGAAACCAAGTCCCTCATCTGATTTGGGTCGGCAAAGAACCTCCCACTTTTTCCAATGAATTTTTCGCTGCTCACCCTTTTGCCCCCAAAAGAATTTACGGATTAAAGCCTCAATTTCATGACAAAGATCCATCGGTAATTTGAAGCAACTCATTGCAAAAGTAGGAATCGCTTGCACCACGACTTTGAGTAGGATCTCTCTACCCACTTGGGACAATAGCTTTTCTTTCCACCCTTGAAGTTCGCTCCACACTCTCTCTTTAATGTAATTTAGACTTGCTTTCCTCTTCCTTCCCACCACTGCTGGCAAGCCAAGGTACTTTTCATACTCTTTCACTTCTGGTACTTGTAAAAAATCTGAGATTGAGGCCTTTGTGTCTTCACTCACCGTCTTACTAAAAAAGATGGTTGTCTTCTCCCGATTTAGCTTTTGACCTGATGCTTGTTCATACAAAGACAGGATGTCTTGGATTGCTTGCAAATCTGCCATAGATGCTCTACAAAATAAGAGAGTGTCATCTGCAAAGAATAAGTGTGAGATTTTTGGTCCCCTTTTGCATAATGAAAAACCCCATATAGTGTCATTGGAGGCTGCTTGCTGCAACATCCTATTCAAACCTTCTGAACACAACAAAAAAAGGTATGGAGACAAAGGGTCCCCTTGTTTAAGGCCCCTAGATGGCCTAATATCTCCCTTAGGCTCTCCATTAACCAAAATCGAATAGGATACCATGGTAATACACTCAAAAACAAGAGACACCCACCTATCACAAAAACCCAATTTCTCCATAATCTTCCCCAAAAAGTTCCACTCCCGGTCATACGCTTTACTTATATCTAACTTCATAGCCATAAAACCCATCTTCTTGGATTTTTGATTTTTCATATGGTGTAAGGTCTCGAAAGCAACCAAAATATTATCAGAGATTGCTTTACAAGACTGAAAGGCACTTTAAGATTATGAAATAATACTTGGTAAAATATTCTTAAGTCTATTCGCTAAAACTTTAGAAATAAGCTTGTAAAGAATATTACAAAGTGCAATTGGGTGATATTCAGAAACTCTTACCGGGCTTTTAACCTTTGGGATGAGGGTAATAAAAGTATGGTTTATTGAAGGTGGGATTGAACCTATGTTGAGGCAAGTGAGAACAGCTTCAGCCACTTCATCTCCAATGACCGGCCAAAATTGTTGGAAAAACAGTGGAGGCATCCCATCGGGTCCTGAGGATTTCAGAGGGTCCATCTGTTTTAAGGCAATGTCCACTTCGGCTCTCTCAAAAGGGGCTACCAGCACATTGTTCATCTCCTCTGTTACTACCGTGGAGTAGCTTCAAGGGCTTCCTCAATCCGATTTGGAGCAGATGAAGCAAATAAATTTTGGTAAAAATCCACCAAAATATTTGCTATACCATTCTCATCCACACACCTCTCACCCATATTATTTTCCAATTCTTCAATTCTGTTGCGGCGATACCTGTGAGTGGCTCTACTATGAAAATAATGTGTATTTCTGTCACCTTTATGCAGCCACAATGCTCTAGATCTTTGTTTCCACATCTTTTCTTCTTTTGATAACAAATCATTGATTTCTCTTTTCAGCCTTATCACTTGGTTTATAGACCTCCCTCTTATCGCCTCATCTTCCGCCTTTCTTAACAACTCTTTTTTTTCCTTCAATGATCTGGTAATATTCCCAATTGCAATTCGACTCCACCATTTTAGTTGTTTTTAACAATGGCTAATCTTTCCTTCCACTCTTTTCATTGCTTGACCGGGTGCATTGAGAAGCCAAGCCGATTCTACTATATCCCTACATCCCTCCTCCTCCAACCACATATGCTCAAAACGCCACGGCTTTTGTCGAAGTTTAGGTATACCATTGAGGCAAATAAGAATTGGTTTATGATCAGACAAACCACACTCCAAGTGAATTACCTTGGTTGCAGGAAATTTATCTAACCATTCCATTGTAGCC
Source organism: Quercus robur (assembly GCF_932294415.1). Classification (NCBI taxonomy): domain Eukaryota; kingdom Viridiplantae; phylum Streptophyta; class Magnoliopsida; order Fagales; family Fagaceae; genus Quercus; species Quercus robur. Next base: position 33,644,050 of record NC_065539.1, on the reverse strand, counting down.
ACCGCCCTATCCAACCTTTCCCAAATTGTAAACCCATCGAGATGGCCATTACACCATGTAAATTTCCCCCCCGTAAAGCCAAGGTCCCTGAATCCACATTCATCCAACACATCTCTAAAATCTTCCATCTATCTAGCTGGCCTTTGCCTTCCTTCAAGTTTCTCATGACTCCGTGTAATCTCGTTAAAGTCACCTGCACATAGCCATGGAATTGAATTTCTGCCCCTTAGTCTTCGCAGGCAAGCCCACGATAGGTGGTGATTACTAGTCTCCGATTCCCCATAAAACCCTGTGAATCTCCACTCATCCTCCTTAGCCTTGTTCAAAACCCCATCAATGTGGTTAGGGGAAAAGGTACCTAGAGAAAAATCCACTTCCTTTCTCCAAAAAATTACAATTCCCCCTTCTCTCGTATCTCTACACACTTCAATCATACCACCAAAATTTAGTTTGACTCGAATATCTTCTAGCCTAGCCTTATCCAGCCATGTTTCAGCTAAGAACACAACTGAGGGATCTTGTGCCTGGATAATATCCCCAAGCTCTTGCTCTGTCGATTGGTTCCTAAGCCCTCAACAGTTCCAACATAAGAGATTCATTGCTCTTGGCGGGGCTGGCAAGCAACCTCCACCATTGAAAAATTTTTCTGACTATCATAATCAACCAATCTCCTTTTTTTTGGTAAGTCACAATCATCAATCTCCATGAAAGAACGTTTAGAATCACCTGTTGCTTCTGTCTTAGCCCGATCATCACCTTTTTGAGCGAAGTGAGCTACTCGTTTCCAGGTTCTTTGATTTGCCAGCCCTTCCTTACCACCACGGCTAGAAACCCCACCCTGCAAATCGAGTATTCTTTCTCTATTAGGTTCAGCAAACTTTGGAGTTAAAGTCTCCACGTGACCAGCCCCTGCCTCCAGCCCCTTCTCCACGTGACCAGCACTTGCTTCCGACCCTTTTCCAAAATAACGGGTAACTCCTTTGATGCATCACTACTTGAATTTTCCACGTGGACTTCTATATTTTTTTCCGCCTCTTCCCCTTCACTGATTTCAGAGATATCCACACCATTTAATACGCTATCAATCTCTAGAATCTGATCCTCCAACGGCATACCATTATTTCCATAAAAGTCTCCATGATTTTCACAATTATTCTCCCCATTATTCCCGCTATTACTCTCAGTTAACCCTTTTACCGTTTCAAACATTGAAAACTCTGGTGCATTAATTGGTTCCGTGATTACCGCTTCAGAATTTATTGCTTCTTCCTTTGCCGTTGAGCTGGTCTGGTTGGTCTGATTCCTGCACCCTTTCCTCGTCGGTTTTTGTATCTCAGTTGTCGGAGTATTGGACTTTTGACCACACTTCTTCCTAGCCTCATAGAATCCAGGAACCACTACCACAGGTTTCCACCTCCCTTGTGTTGGTGTAGCCCGAATCCATGGTCCATACTCCCTCTCCCTACTATCCAATGTTCCATCACTTTCAATCCACTTCTCATAGTCCCTATCAGAGTGGTCCAGACATCCGCACCAGTAGCAAATATTGGGAAGTCGTTCATATTTGAATGACACCCAACATTCTTCGCCATCCTCCAACGCTAACACTCGACCCCGACATAGAGGCAACGAAATATCAATACGCACCCGAACTCTAAAGAAGCTGCCTCGATCTACTTCAGTATCTTTTGCACTTCTATCCACTACTCCGATTGCTTCACACAAATGCTCTGCCACACCCCTGTTCAGTAAGCACACTGGAATATGGTGCACCTGGACCCATATTGCTGAATTAAGCTTTAACACTTGCATCGAGGTGGAGCTCTCTAGCCATTGGAGGATTACTAGATGCCTATCAAAACTCCAAGGTTCACTCACCAGAATTTTGTTCACTTCTTCTGCATTATCAAACACAAATAGCATGGTATGTTCGCCTGCGTCTCGAACTTTAAAACCATTTTTGGCTCGCCACAAAGGGTTGAAAGTCCGCACAATGGCCTCAGTGTTCAACACACGTTTTGTTAAAAATTTTTCCACGAGAGTAAACTCTTGAGTGGCTCGATCCTTCTTCACCACCAGTTTTCCTCCTTCCTTATCATTGAGGGACAAATTGCGCCAATGTTTCGTCAAGTTCTCCATTCTCTCTCAAGTGTGAACACACGTACTTTTGCATGGGACACCGAAACCGAACCAAAAAATTGGACTCGGTTTCAGTGGTTTCAACCCATTTTTTTAGTTTACTGGTTTTTTGCACACTCTTAAGCTAAACTAACCCAAAAAACTCTACTTTTATTAGTTTAGCTATCCATGTTTTTTATGCATACACATTAGACTCAGTACTCTATTTATTTCTCCAAAAAATAAAAAGAGACTCAGTACTCTATTTCTTACTTCATTTAAATATTTATTTTTTCTCTCCTCTCTTCATCCCAACCACCATAACGCTGCTACTGCCTCAACCCACAAAATTGTGCAAATAATAAATAATAAATGAAATTTAACATAAATAATGAAGTTTAACATAAATAATATCATGCAAATAAGGAATTCATTATTACAAGGACCTATGATTCGCTATGTAGTTGTCACAAGTGCTCTACAAGGTTTGATAGGAGTTGAGAATGAGTTCCTCTGTTTCTAATTAATGAGATCAATGAACTCCATAAATTTAGGCGTATGATCATGTGACACTAGGTCATGGGTAGTTCCATCAAATTGCTCATAATCAAGCCTTTAGCTCCATTGAGATGACGTTCATCTTCAATAATCATGTTATGCAATATTATGCATGCCATCATAATGTCTTCATTTAAATATTTATTTTTTCTCTCCTCTCTTCATCCCAACCACCACAACTCCCTCCATCCCAACCACCACAACACTGCTACTGCCTCAACCCACAAAATTGTGCAAACAATAAATAATAAATGAAATTTAACATAAATAATGAAGTTTAACATAAATAATATCATGCAAATAAGGAATTCATTATTACAAGGACCTATGATTTGCTATGCAGTTGCCACAAGTGCTCTACAAGGTTTGATAGGAGTTGAGAATGAGTTCCTCTGTTTCTAATTAATGAGATCAATGAACTCCATAAATTTAGGCATATGATCATGTGACACTAGGTCATGGGTAGTTCCATCAAATTGCTCATAATCAAGCCTTCAGCTCCATTGAGATGACGTTCATCTTCAATAATCATGTTATGCAATATTATGCATGCCATCATAATGTCTTGTAAGAATTTCAAGTTTGAACAAACGTGCAGCTCCATGAATAATTGCAAAGCGTGCTTGAAGCACCTCAAAAGTAATTTTAACTTGTCAAACACTGCCTCATTCCCCTTCTCTCCTTCCAATCTCTGATCTCTACGACTTTTCAAGATATCATGGGATCAAAAATCACTACTAGTACTTTTTAACAAAGGACTACCAAAATAATATCTATCCTCTTGTCAAAATTTTGTGTAGCACTTACCGACACTTTATAAACAAATATTCATCCAGGAATACCTTATGCATTGACAATTACTATCTAGCAAGCCAAACAAGTAAAAATGATTATAGATATGCTTGACATGACACTCCAATGTCCCATTCTAACACCATCATTACTGCCCCTCCTACACAGGTGGCTGAAATTAGCTTCTACCCTAAGTAGTGGCTTAAAATACTTTTTCCATATGTTGGACTATGAGCAAATATTACATGAACTGAGAATAGCCTTGCACAGGGGTTTGATGCAGGACAAGGTAGAAAAATAAAAATAATCAGGAAATAAAAAAGAACAAGATAAATCCTAGGCTTCTATTGTCTAGGATTTATCTTGTTTTGCAAATTGTTATGCAGGAAATAAAGAGAAGAACAAGATATATCTCTCTAATTAGAAAATTGCAAATCTCTCTGACCAGTACTCTTTATTGTCTACTATATATTTTTGTTAAGTTTGTCAAGAGAGAGCTTAGTTTTAGACAAACTTGAAGTTATGTGGTCTTTATTTATAACTAGTCAATAACTCATGCGATGCACGAGAATAACTATTGGATAAGTTTAAAAATATATATATATATATATATATCAAAAGGTGCCTATTGAAAGGTTATAACCCTTCATATTGGATATATATTAAAGGTACCTATTAATTGAAATGTACCTATTGAACGAAAAGTTGCCTATTGACTGAAAATGTGCGTATTGAATGAAAAAGTGTCTATTGACCGAAAATGTGCCTATTGAACGAAAATGTTTTTGTTGACCGAAAATGTGCTTATTAAATGAAAATGTGCCTATTGACCGAAAATATGTATATTAAACGAAAAGATGCCTATTAACCAAAAAAGGTACCTATTGAATGAAAATGTGTCTAACCGAAAAAAGTGTCTATTGAATTAAAAAGGTGCCTATTAACTGAAAAAATGTCTATTGAATGAAAAGATGCCTGTTGAAGGGTCATAATCATTTGGGTATAAATAATGGTTCATATTCATTTAGTAATTTCTTATCTTTCATCTTTTTTAGAAACACAAAAATTTAGATTAAGATCTTATAAAGTTTTTAGGGTACTCTACTACATAGAGTTATTAAAATCTTGGTCTTTTATTTTGTAATAGATGGTTCAGATTATGCCATATTATTATTCCACTAACAAAATTATTAAAATAATGGTGCCATTGACACATAAGATTTTTTTTTTTTTGGATAGAATTGACACATAAGATTTTATTAATTCATTATAGTATTTTTAAAACTTAGAAAACCCAGATTTAAAGTTATGCATGCAATTCCCTCAACACTAGAGGGTATTTGAATTTTTTTTTGTACATAATTCTTGATCCAATCTTGGATTTTTTGATCGAAAGCCTAGATTTGCAAATTAAAAAAAAAGCCAGGCAAGGGGTCGGATCAAGCAATAAAGAATTGTTTTTTCTTTCAGAGATCTAATAACTAATATTTGATAAATATCCAAATTTAAAACATTGAGTCCTTATAATTTTTTAAAAGATTCTCATCATAATATTTTATAAATGGATTGTCCATTATTTTTCTTCTATTACTGTGGAGATCAACATTGATTTGCTTACTAAATCTTCAGGGAATCAAAGGGATATAGCAATGTAGGATGAATCTTAGCATTTGGTGTTGCCGTAGTTCAATTTGAAAGCAAATCAACTTTGTTTGTACCTCCGCAAATGGCCACCGATTTTTTAGATCTAAAACCTAAAAAACCCATAATTTACAAAACTTGAATGTCTTCTCCTCTGTTCTCATTGCCATGACATCACCGACCAACCTCTGCATATGTTTACACATCAACCCTTGCTCTCCTCCTTTGTTCTCACTGCTGGTGGAAATCTCTAGAAACCTTCTCATAGTAAGTGAAACTGCACATTTAGCAATTTTTGAAACTTAGGCTGTGTTTGTTTCGCCTGAAAAGCATTTCAGGAAATCATTTTACATCCTACAATGTGTTTGGTTGCTTATGAAATTTGGTCAAATGGAAAATCATTTCCATTGATTGTAAAATATGGCTGGCTGAAGTGTAAAATAGATTTCACCAATCCACAAACACCTAAGACCCACCTCTCCAATCGCCAGCCATGCACTGACGAGTACAGGTTGAGCTCCGATCTTGACAATTGACCGCAAGCCATGCTCCAATGTCGCCACCATCTAGATCGGAGCCTTGCATCTCGTTCTTGCCGTCACCACTCAAGACTGATCTCGTTCTCAACCCACCCAAGACTGATCTCGTCACTGCCGTTGAAGATCATCGCCGCCGCTGAACACCGATCTCTCTTTCCCAATCAATCTCTCTTTCCCTCAATCTCTCAATCTTTCTCTCTTTGATCTCTTATTTTTTTGTTGTTATTGTGGTGGTGTGGGTGGTGTTTTGTTGGTTTTTGTGTTGTGTGGTGGTGGGTTTTGTGTGGATAGTGGTGGATTTTCTGTGGGTGTTGGTATGTGAGTGGTGGTGGATTTTCTGATATAAAATTTGTTTAGAAACTAAGAAAATGTTAAAAATTTGTAGGAAAATAGCATTTTCAGAATGTTACCAAACACTGGAAATTATTTTCCGGACTATTTTCCATTGTACACCCAAACGCCTGGATTTTAATTTCCTTACGGGAATTCATTTTCCCCTACATTCATTTTACACTCAGAATTCGATTTATAGTGAACCAAACGCAGCCTTAACAAGAAAAAATGAAAAGACACAATTATTTAGTGTTTTTAAATGTATATGTGGCATAAATTTATATAACCACATGGTGCAATAAGGAGTGATTAACAAAAAGTCAAAAGTTTCGCTTTTATATTATATATAGATATAGATATAAATTGATTTATATAACTATGTGTTGTAATAAGGAGCGGTTAACAAAAAGTTAAAATGGTTAACGAAAAGGTGCCTATTGGCCAAAAAGGTGTCTATTGGATGAAAATGTGCTTATGAACTGAAAAGGCGCCTATTGAAAAATGAAAAGTCACAACTGTTCGTGTTTTTAAATGTATACGTGACATTAATTTATGTAGCCACATGACGTAATGAGAAGTGGTCAACAAAAAGTCAAACGTTTCGGCTATTAGTTATTATTATTATATAGATCACTAAACTACATTGCACCACACCACACCCAATATTCGATGCAATTCTACTCAGATTTTATTCACAGGAAAATAGTAAGAATGACTGATTGATCATGGGCATATATTATTGAGACATATGACCTTGTGAAAAATCACATCCTTAATTAATACATTAATCCTCTAAGTTATACCCACCACTCCCCTCCCTTCCTTTCTACACATTCAAATCATGCCAAGTTGCTAATTTTACATCCTCTCAGTTACACCATTGTTAACCAGTACTCTTTATTGTCTACTATATATTGTTGGATCTTATATCCAAAAAAAGAACTTCACTGATTTATGATCTTGCTTGCTCAACCTGTATGCCATACTCCTAAACAAACTGAAGAAGTCTGATGTACCATTTGAGCTTTTTTGAATCCTCCTCCCCGCCACTGACCAGACATCTATTGCGAGGGGGCATTCTCATAACACATGGCATGAGGTCTCAGGTTGTTGACAGCAGATTTCGCACATTGGGTCAATTTGTACCTTGCGTCGCTGACAGAAACGCTAAATACATCCATACACAAAGCCTAAAGAGAAAAATCAAACCGAGGCTGCCCTTAGTCTCTCACCGTGAATTTGGAGTCATCCAAAAGGGTGGTGGATCGATCTTCTCCAAATCAGAATCATAAAAATGCGTAATAATTTGATCATCTAAATTGAACAATCCAACATCATGGCCACCATACGAGAACTTCGTATCATACTCATCATTCCATTTATCATCCGTGAAATAAATGGAATTTGGTTTGCACCGATTGAAAACATCAAGACCGGAGAATGATATGGACTGATTTCCACCCAAGAACAGAACCTGATCGTTCAAAGATTTCACCTTTTCCCATCTTTGCTCTCTCAAATTTAACTCGAAGACACAAAACATCTTTGTACTAAATGAACAAACCACAGTCTGTGTGCCGTCTTTGGTACTATGTTCCTTAAAAGATTTTCGAATGAACCGTTCGATGAACAAGAGCTCACTTGAGGTCTTCACCAGATAGATCTGCGTTGAAACACAAATGTCTCTAGAAGACTTTCGAGTACTATCAACATCTTTTAGTAGTGTCAAAGGTGGAATGGTCATGATTTCATTGGCAGAGGGACCTTGAAAACCCCATACTTTCACTGAAAGATTGCCATCCAATGCGTAAAGCTGATTATTGTAGCATATAATGTCACGGTAGACTTGATCAGCTGCACCGCTGAGGTTGGTCCATGTTGTGTCTCCATGCTTAACAAATGCAAGCCTTGACAGAAAACCATAGATCACTACCACCACAAAGTTTTTGCAACGTGATGGGTCTGCCAACAAGACAGCTTTGGTGATGAGTTTCTTCCGCAAAAATTGGATCATGATTGGATTGAATTCATTGGGAAACAATGGGATTATGGGAGTTCAATCTGAACTCTAGAGAAGGGATTAAAGACTAAGTGGGTTGGCTTCATCGTCCAAAATCACCAACCAACTGTGGGAAGAGCCCACACACCAAGGGTCATTACCAAGTCCCTCAAACTCAAATGCATTCTCGAACTTGTAAACTTGTTTTCTGCGAGATGAAGGAAGCAGCGAGATGTATAGTCATCTTCTTGGTCATTGGGAAGCATGAGCCATGGAGTAATTTGAATGGAATGATATTGTAATTGTAATTGTGCAGCTGCGGATCTCCAAGAAGAACAAAGAGCTTTGAAGGGAATAACGTCAACGAAGGAAAGCTTTTTGAGGATAAGTTCCAAGAATTCGGTAGGGAGGTCTGACCATGAAGATGATGAGTACTTTGGTTTCCCTTTGGTCGTAGAAATTCTTCTTCTTTTACTGCTTTCAGCCATGATCCAAATGCCTCTTTGTTTTTCTTGTTTTTTTAGAGAGAGACTGAAACTTGCAAAGTAATCGTTGAGGACCTAAAACCAGCCAAAATGGGAAATTAACCCTGATTTTCAAATATTATAATTAGTAGACCATGTTTTCAAACTATATTTTTTACTAGCATCTCATGGTTAAGAGCCTCGATTCGTGGCGTCCACTTGTAAATCAAGTCTCTAAGACTCGATTTACATCTATATTACATTTACAATAAAAAGAAAAGATTTTGGCCTTTACACCTTCTCACCTTAACAACAAAGAAAATATTATTTTCGACAACAACAACAACAACCACAACAGCCACAACCACAACAGCAATGATTCCATCGACTTCTTCGAGTTCTTCAGCAACCTCAGTTACTCTGAAAATATGTGTTCATGAGAGAGAGAGAGAGAGAGAGAGAGAGAGAGAGAGAGAGAGAGAGAGAGAGAGAGAGGAAAAATAAAACAGAAACATGGGTTGCAATGAGAGAGGCTTGGGTTGCGCTACGGCCTAGGTCGCACTGCGACCTGGGTCTGGCGCGGCTTGGGTCGCGCTGCGGCCTGGGTCTCACGCGGTGGTGCGATGGTGGCATGGTACTTTAGTCACCATTCATCCATTTTAAGAGATTAAACAATAAACAAGCATTTGTAGGAAGCAGTAGTGCAAAAGCAACACATAAGATCAAAGCCAAGAGGACTTTGTAAATTACTCTAGCCAAAAATTGCTTTATAAAATTTCAGAACTTATAAATTGAGTCTCTAATATTTGATTTTCAGATGGTCGCCACGTGGAAAAAAGGCCACATCAGACATGATCAAACCATGGAAATCGAGTCTTTGACACTCGATTTATAGACCTTAAATTGAGTCTTTTAGACTCGAGATGGTAGTAAAAAATATAATTTGAAAACGTGGCCTACTAATTATGATGTTTGAAAATCAGGATTAATTTCCCATTTTGACCCTTAAAACCCCACATGATATATATATATATATATATATATATAAAATATTCGTTGTCAACTTAAAAAAGAAAAAGAAAAAAGAAACAAGTATTCGTTAGGGTATGTGAAAACTGACTTCAAGTCGGTTTGGAGTTGAAAAAAGTCCTAGACGACTTCGGATTTGAACTTGAATCCGATATAGGGTCCATTTGGATACAGCTGAAAACTGAAAACTGAAAACACTGTAACAAAATAATTTTTAAATGTGTGAATAGTACTGAGACCCATTTTTAATGAAAAAGTTGCTGAAAAGTGAAATTTGTGGGTCCTGTGAATAGTGCACAGGATTCATTGGTATGTTGAAAGGTGGCTGAAAAGTCAAATATTACAGCTACTGTTCACTCTTTTTTATTATTTATAGTCTTAAAAAAAAAAAAAAAAAAAAAAAAGGGAGAGAAAACGCACAAACGTGAATGCACAAAACGTAAAAACGCTGAATCCAAACCGCACCATAGTGTTAGATTATCCTTGGCGATCTATGTAGTGGACAAACTTTTATCTTTTTATTTTGATTTAATTTCCCCATTTTTATAAATCCTTTTTTTTTTTAATGAGAAAAATCTAATTCCCTTTGATTGTTTATAGTGGATTAAAATTCTTATATTGTTATGTTTTATCATGGTATTATTATCATTATTATATACAAAGGGAAAAAGTCTATTTTTGGCCAATTTTTTTTTTTTTTAAATTTTAATAACAGCCAATTAGTTTCTATTAAAAACCTCTTATTTGTGGGAAATGAAATTGGTTTATTTTAATTTAAATTTTTGAAGTTTTAAATAAAACTAATTGATTTCTTGGTATAATGATAAAGTGCAATCAACTAAAAGAGATCTTTATAAAATTCTTTATGTGCATTTAAATACTTAATGCTCTTTTTCTCAATATATATATATATATATATATACACACTTAATGCTCTGTGCTAATTCAGTTTCTGAAGAATATTTGAATCATTACATGTAATATACCAAGTACTTGCTTCAGGATCAATTGAGTGGATTTTCACTTTAATTAGGATTTCATCTTGTAAGTTTTTAGGTGCAAGTCCATGCCATCTTGCAAGTAGCTGGAAGAAACCCCAATTCAAATTTTTTTTTTTTTTTTTTTGGGTATAATATTAAAGTGTTTTCTCGGGGTGAACAGTGCATATTTATCTGGAAGCAGATTGAGAAGATTCCAATGAATGAGATAAAGAAAGAATTGAAATCTGTTAAAAATTTATACTTATCGGCTGAGGTACTGTTTTTTAGAACTTTTCTACATGCCTTTAATTTGATATTCAAAGCCATTTCTGTGTTTAGCTTGGTCATTTCTTTTCACAGGAACTTTCAATTTCCTTGAAATCCATATAAAAGTACCAAAAAAATATTGCATCGGACGATGGTACTATATTGTATGCAATCTTGCCATCAACTGGCATTGGATCACTTTCTGCTGATGATTATACTATATTGTATGCAATCTTGCCATCAACTGGCTTTTTTTTTTTTTTTTTTTTTTGATAAGCTGCAATTTCATTCAAAACAGAAAAGGATGGGCACTCTGCCTTACAGATAGAGGCTAATTGTCCTTACTGAAATAGAAAAACTCAAGAGAACTAGGGGAAAGCTTTGCTGCTGCATGGGCAGCTGCATTGCAATCCCTTTTGACCCAACAAAAGCGACAAAATGAAAATAAATGCTTAAGACATAACGCATTATTGATAACATTGCTAATGGTCCATGCTGGGGAGATGTTTTCAGAGGTTAGCGGATCAAAACAGCTCTTGGCGTCTCCCTCAAGGATAATACGGTTCCAACCTTCCTCTCGAGCTAGCTGGACACCCCAGAGAATTGCGTGGGCTTCAGCTAGGATAGGGGAACTTTTTCCAAATGTTTTTGCCCAGATTTTTAGCACATCATTGGATCGCTTTCACCATTTTCTATTGTGAAGTGCTGGTATTTATCAGTTCAAGAGAAGACTTTAGTGGTGTGATTTTGATTCTTGAATTGAATATTTTTCCCACTGGATTTCAGGAAGCCCATAAGTTACTTTAACCAGAAGACAAAATTTTAAAGACAATGACCATTCAATTTTCTGAATATCAGGTTAAGTCCAATTTCATCTTACCGGAATGTGATAGAGATTTGATAATAAATTTTACCAACTGATACATATTAGTGGCCATAGTAGCTAGTGAGCATAATTTAACGGGGCTAACTGTTCTTATAATGATGTGTATCAGGCCTGTGCTATTGTATTTATTACTACCCAAAGTTATGTAGACATTGCTTCTATCTCTGTTGGCCCAAGAACTTCTGGAGGACAGGTATCAAAGTATTTCAGGTCCCTGCATTAATCTTTATGTATGTGTGTGTTGTTTGTGTGTGTGTGAGAGAGAGAGAGCTTGATGTGAACCGTTAGCCCTTGCAGTTTCAATTTTCTGTCCTAACAGAAATTTAGGAGCACTTCCTGTTGCATCTCTAAAATCAGAAGATACTGGTGAAGCCACTTGATTTTAAAGTTGGATGGGGTTTGTTTGATGCAACCATAAAGGATTGTATCACATGAAACCATTGAAAAAGTAATATGGATTTGGAAATAAAGTAGAGGAATTTTTTCGTATATTTTTTTCCTTACACCTAAGGTTCTTAATTTGGAGAGGGAAAAAAAAAAAAAAAAAGATGATGAAAATGCTGGTGAGCCAGAGAGGAACATAGTAGACAAAAAAATAAATAAATAAATCTAACATTCACAGTTCCTTTCCTTTTCTATTCCCCTTGACAAATTACAACCATTTCCATGTATATGCATGTAGACAGACCATAACAAGGAACTAAAAGCTAGGCAAAAGCTTTCAGGAATACCATATTCAATCCCTGGGGTCTTGCTCATATTGAACTATTGAAGTCAAAACTATTTAATAGGCTAATTTGTAAGGTATAGCTCTCCATAACTATTACTAAATTAACTACACAATCATTGTTATATGGCTTGTCCCAAAGAGTATCAATTTATCTGTAACTTTAAAACCTTCTGCCATAGTATTTTAGATTTAAATTGAGTTGTAGCATGACTAGTCAGAATATATGCTAGATTGGGTCAAGGAATATAATATCTCAGTGCTTGAGTTTTTCTGAATCTGGTGCTGTTCTTGATCCAAATAAAGTTTCTGCTTGAATTATTCAAAATGGGATTTGACAGCAGGAATATAGAGGTCTACTTGTATAATTTTAATATAATTGGAAGGGTGAGAGGTCAGTTTCAAAAAAAAAGGAAGGGTGAGAACTGAGAACTGAGAACTGAACATTGTATTCTTTACCTGTGATTATTTTTTGTGTATTCATATTTGCACAGTAAGCTACAACGATGCTCTGGTGATTCTATTTCTTGTCCTAACCAACTTCTGGCTAAACTTCAGCTAGAATACTTGCATTTATTTAATGCTGGCTTAAATTAGACACTGGGATCTGCTCCAAGGATGTAATGGCTGAGTCTGATGTTTGTGGGAATTATGGTTTTCCTTCGATAAAGTTACAACTGTAAATATTATTTTGGTTTTTTTTTAATGGAAATTATTTTGGTTTTTCGATTTTGCATGACTAGAAATAAGCAGGAATACATGTATCAACTTCGTAATATACCAACCAAGTATCAACAATTTATAGTTATTGATTCCAAACCCAGTAATTAATTAAGTTGATGTTTCATCATGAATCATGATATTGCCATGTTCTAGAATAGGGACAACATTTCTAACCCCCTCCCCACAATGTAGTTGATAAATAATAACCATAATACTCAAAAGGCATGCTTTTTCTATTCAGTATAATTTACTCTCCCACATCAAAGCAATACTTTCATGTCTACAATAAAAGGTAAGAAGTCTGAAGTCACTGAACACAATAACAGCTTCATTTAACCACAAATTACATAGCGAACACACCTCCTAACAGCTTCATATGATACAAACAACTGTGATACGACAATGTGAATTTCATAGAGATAGGCACCTCATTAGAAACTCCAACCTACTAATCTTCCTATTCGAGTAAAACCAAACTCTCCATAAAATTACTTGTGAAACCTACCCATGTAGGAAATTGAAATCCAAGACTATTCTTTTTCAGACTCTCAGGATCAAATGAAAGAAGGAGCCCATTGCGCTTCTCAATGAGAAGTTCACCATCATCAGTGCAGCCATAGAAGCTGTCAACCCAACCCACAGCTACACTCTTTTGAGTCCAAGACTTAACAACACCATACTCCTTCATCACCCATATGTGACACTTATTACTATTTCGAACTCGAGCCTTACCGAAAACAATCAATGCCAATGATCCCTTAAACACTGTAAGATTTTGAGAAAATCCATCTAAATATCCATCAAGTTCATCTAAGTAATTCTGTGGCAGCATTATCTCTCGAAATTTTTCATCATTGACATCAAATGACAAAATGAATTTGTGAGCACTATATGCTATACAGTGCAGAGCTCCATTAAAAAATACACAGGGTGAATCATCAATACCATCAATAGATCCATTACGTCCCTCCACCGATATGACAACCCTTCTCCATGAATCCGTACTCAATGTATAAACTTCGGCCTCAGCCAGCTCCAATTTTTCTCCAATTCTCAAAATCTTGAAGTCATTGTTTTCAGAATGATATGCAAGTCCAAGAGCAATACGAGTGTAAGAGATGATAGTAGCATCGAGCATCTTAAATTTCCTAATGCTCGGGTTCCACAAATATATTAAATCTTTACAATTGCTCAGATAACTAGCAAAGCAGAACATGCCATTACAGAAGCCCGCTATCCGAGAATGACAAAAGGGTATTTCAATGCTAGAAATTTGGGTCAATTTGCCATCACTATTGCGAACACCAGTAAATAATTTTCTGCAATTGGGAGGACCCATGGGTACTAGGGAGTATAAAAGATAACCATTATGATTGTTACTGTTATAATTGAATAGTGATATTGCTCGGTCGAGGTGCATGTTGATGAAAATGCGGCTGGTGATGGTAGAGTACCAAGATTTGGAAACGCATCTAAATCGGATTAAGGATTTCACAGGCAGCCAAGTGAGGATTTCGTGGATAATGTGGTCAGGGAGAGACTCTGATGGGAATTTAGGCTGAGACATTGGTGATTCATTCATTCGATTATGTTTATGTGGAGGAGTGTTCATTTGAGTTTCTGTCTTTCCAATAGCCTCTCTAAACCCAAAATCCTCGTAAACCCACAAAACGTTTTGCTCTAAACTCAATCGCAATCAAAATACAAACTCAAAACTTGATTTTAAAACTAATCATATCAGAACAAAAAAAAAAGGAAGGAAAAAAAAAAAGAAAAAGAAAAAGAAGACAGAAGCCGATCACTGACCCATGGGGATGAGGAAGACACGGCTTAGCACTGTGAACGCCGATTATCCGCTTGGCACTGTGAGCGATGGTGAAGCGGCGACCTCTCTCTCGTTCTTTCTCTTTCTGCCTTCGGACTTTCAACTTTGTCGTTCTCTCTGTCCCATAACTCCAACCCTTACCCCTAAACCCCAAGCAGCACTTCTTTGTGCATGGAAAGGCGTTAATTCAAACAGTGGTTTGATTTTCACTATTTTGGGTTAATTATTGGGGGTAATGGATTTATTTATTTAAAAAATAAATAAAAGGGATAACGTGTAATTATCTTTTTATTATTATTATAAATTAATGAATATATTTAAAAAAAAAAAACTATTAAGAGACTATAATTTATATATATATATATATATATATATATACATACACATACACATACAAGATAGAAATTCTACTATAATCTAATCTAAATGTATATATATGTGAAGGTCATTCTTGAAAACTTAAATCCCGGTTCTTACCTTTCACACCTTACAAGTACTTGTACTTGTTAAATAACCATTGCACAAAGAGCATTTTAAAAAGAATATTTAGATGGGATAAAGAAAATAGATAATTTGTTAGTTGAGAGGTGTATTTTAAAAAGTAGGTAGATAAAATGTAAAACTAATAGTTTACTCTCCAAACAATGTAAAAGTTTAGGGAGATTAGCTGTGATTCTTAGGTAGGTTTGTCATACATTTTTTGTCCTTTTATGTGAAGAAGTAAGACCTAACTACCTTCTTTTTTTTCTTTTTCTTTTTTTTTTCTTTTTTTAAACCATCAATGATTTCAAACAAATAAATAATTTTTTAGAAAAAAAGTATATTTCATGAGCTGATGGATAAAGACTGATATAATACATCTTTGTTTCCAAAAATTACTTTTATAACCTAGATAGTTCATTAATTCAAAGTGTATTTAATGTATTTCATAAAAATAGAAAAATTTATAAATTATTAATGCACTTTATTTGTCCTCTAATTACTATTATACCATAATAATAGCTCATTGAACCAAATAATATTTAGAAGACATCCTAGAAATAAATAAGTAAATATTTTTATATAAATTTTTCTTTATTTATTTATTTTAATGTTTTTAAAAAATTAGAGATACTGATTTTTTCCCCCTTAGAAGAAACCATAAGGTCACCAAATAGTCAATTACCCACGCCCTGACCCAGTAGCCTAATGGCTCATCGGGCTAATGGGCAGCTTAACCCATTGTTATTAAGGCCCATGGATAGTCTAGTGAGTTAGGCCATGGGCTATTTTTTATGCCCATGAGCGCCTAATAGGTTAGTCCAGTAGCTTAGCCCATTGGCCAACCCGTTACCCAGCCCCATAACTCAGAATTCATAACAAAAATATATTGAAGGAGAATGCAGAATTGATCTTAAGACATTATACAAAGAATTTCTTAAGAAAACTCCCCTAACCACTAAGATATTTAAAATGATTGTATTAAACTTAGTTTACTAAATATATATTTTTCTAGTAGTCTAGCAACTTTGAATTAATTATTTAAATTTTTTTTATTAAAAGATAAAATTAAAAAAAAATTTAAAACTTTAATAATAAAAAAAAAAAAAAACTTAAGTAGATTTGACCATGTGTGAGAGGCCGTGCTCCCAGCTTATTTTTTTGGTGTTGGGCCTAACCCACATGAATGGGTAGAGTCATGTTATTGCCTCTCAAAATGGAGATTCGACTAATTATATTTTCCCCTTTAGATTAAGGGTTTTACAATGGGGTCGCCATTTATTTAATTATTGGAATAAATAAAAAAACTAAAATTGAAAAATTCATCATTTTATTGATTTGCAAAAGAATTTACATTGATCATAAGAAATTACATGGCTTTGGTCTTAGATACAATCTAAGATAAAGTACATGACTTTGTTTCCTAGTTACAATCTAGAAATTGAAAATTACATGGATGAGCATTGATCTATCAACCCTTGATCTAAGCTCAGAAGCTATGTTACAAGATGGGAAGGTGTTAGGCACCCATCTTGCCTGGTAAAACCGGTCTTCTAGACTATGATGGCCAACATTCATATCATATCATCCAATATGTTATCAATCAATTTGCATATTGAATTCAATATGTGTGCATGTGCAAAGTGCTTAGGGGTCTAAGAGGGAAAAGATTCGAGTTGCGGGGTTAATAGTATGTTGTAATTATCTCTAAAAAAAATGTGTGCATGTGATAAATCCTAATTCAATTTATCAAGCGTTGCATTTTGATTAAAATTAATAAATTCTAGTGAATGTGTGTGGATGGTAATATCCTAGATTCAAGAATTTGAAAGAATTATGAAACAAATATATTTTTCATATTTTTTATGTGGATTTAAGATGCATAAACATGTGATGAACCACCAAGAATATATGAAGAACACATATGAACATTTAAGAATATTCAAACATATTCAAGGACTTTAAATAAATACTAGCATGCTCTAATCTTAAATTAACATTATAGCAACATGAAAATCGAGTTAGGGATAGAGATTATACTTGCATGCAAAATCCACACGATGGAGGAGGAGGTTCTTGGTGGAATTTCTAAGGGTGGAGTAGAAAAGAAGAACTAGGAGAGGGAAAGTAAGTCTCACTCAATACCTTGAACCTCAGAAAGACTAAGATATGATAAGACTACTCAATTTCACTAGAACTCAAGAGAGGAGAAGAGAAGATATTTCTCTGTGTGCTCTAGAATGAAGGAGAGAAGGGTTTATATAGTGGTAGTAAAAGATAATTTAATGAAGGTTGACAAAGGATCAAAAAGAATCATGAACTTAGACCTTATTTCAGACTTTGGGGAAAGTTGGTGCATTAAATGTAGAGATTGGTGGGAGTGATGAGCAAGCAAAATTCTGTTTTCCCGTAATTATTGTAACAGCCCGCAGAGACAAATTCAAAAAATCATATCTTACTCAATTCTGATCGGAATTGTCTCGTTCTTGTACTCAATTGAAGCCACATATGTCTAGTTTCTGGAAAAATTAACCTTACTCATAGATTCAAAATATTCTGAGAGATATCAACGAAATAGTGGGCAGAAGTCATTTGTTAAAAAATAATTTCAACACAATTAGCATTAATAGGCCCAAATTAGTTTCCAATTAACATTAATAGGCTCCAATTACTTCCATTTTAGACTTAATTAATTCCAAATTTACCCTAATTAAAAAGATAATTACACAAATTACTCATTAAATAATTAATGTTTGATTATTTATTTAATCAAATACGTGCAACCTTACCATAAGATGTAGTCCTATCCAATCAAATTATAACACATCATTAATCTCAAATTGATTATAATTATAACTAATTGGAATCAATTCTTCATAATCAAATATAGTCGGAGTCAATTTGTGATAATGCATCTCGGCCATTAAAACTTGATTTGATAATAACATTCAATCTAATGGTCTAATTAAGGCTTATGACTAGTCAATCTAATCATTACAACATCAAGGTCATTTTGATGAAATGAAATGAAATGAAGGATATAATGGCCACAATTAAGATGCCTATTTGCAAGGTGAAATTAGCCTTTTACCCTCCATGTGAGATTAAATGCGAGTTGCAAAATGGGATGTCAACACAATGAAATAATTTGGAATAAGTTTTAAATTCTTTAATTCTTACCTTAAAAAAAGATTGATTCTTCCATTATTTAAAAAAAAATGATTCTTTCCTTATAAAAAATAATAATAAGATGCTAACACAAGCTCATGGTAGCCCATTAGGCCTAAACTAGTAGTCCAGCCCGCTAAAGACAAAATAGGCATTACCCATGGGATAAGGTTTTCTCTTTCGACCCAGCCCAACCCAACCTATTAACTTGTTAAACAGTTCGCTATGCCCAGCCCATTTTGCCCATGGGCCAAGTAAAAATGGGTCAGGCCGACCCTACCTAGCCCATTTACAACCCCTCTAGAGTTAAGAATCCTTTCATTTTTATTAATGATATAAATATATATATATATATATTATTCTTTATAGGTTCTAGTTAGCTCAACTGATAAAATCTCTAATGGTAGAATAAGAGATCTAAGGTTCAATCTCCGCTCAGCTAGTAAAATCTCTGATGATTAAATAAAAGATCTTGGGTTCAATCCCCACATACACAAAAAACTAATTAGTGTCTTGGTCTGATAATAAAAATCTATTGTTAGAAGCAGACGACATAGGTTATATATATATATATATATATATATATATAAATTATAGGGGGTGGGCCAAGAACAAAACCGCTATTAGGATAGGCTCAAGGACCACGTAGGCCCAACAGGTGAACTATTAGGCCAAACAAGGGAGATAGCCTTGCATTCTGACAAAGGTGAGATGAGCTACCACCATACCAAGGGACATAGGTCGAAGTTGACAGCAACAAGAAGACCTTAATGGAAAAAAGTGTGAGGTGTGTTGGGGAAGCGTCTATCACCTCCACATTAAATGCCTTGCACCAATCAGAACAGTCGCATTAATGATGGAAGTGATGCTTGAATAATGCCTAGACAACCTGTAACCTACCCAACACTTCCACTAAGGGGGAGGATAGGACAAGTATCTGATGGACGATTACAACCCTACAACTAGAGAGCCAGGATTGAGTGCAGACTGCTATAAAAGAATGGGATTACCCCATTAGATGGGGGAGAACAAAAGAATAGAAGGAGAGAGAGAGAGAGAAAGAGAGAGAGAATTACCCATACTTGTGTGGTTGTTTGCTCTATAACACTTTCCTCGATCAACTGATGGGGCATTAATATCAGACTTCCTTCACGTAATCCTTTTGTGTTCGATTTACTTACCCCATTTTAGTCTATATGGCCAAGAATCCGCAAGCTGGCCTATCTTTCCAATCTCTAAACAATTAGTTGTAGTGGGCTTGTCCATAAGGCCCAATCTTCAAGCCTTTGGGCCTTAAGCGTGTTGGGGAAGTGTCTGTCACCTTTGTATTAAATGTTCTACACCAACCAAGATAGTTGCATTAATGAAGGAAGTATTGCCTGAACAGTGCCTGGATAGTTTGTAGCCTACCTAGCACTTCCACCAGGGGGAGGATGAGACAAGTATCTGATGGACAACCACCACCCTACAATTAGAGGGCCAGGATTGAGCACAAACTATTATAAAAGAAGGGAGAATCCCATTAGATGGGAGAGAACAGAAAAATAGCAGGAGAGAGAGAAAGAGAGAGTTACCCATACTTGTGTGGTTGTTTGCTCTGTAACACCTTCCTCAATCAACCAAAGGGGCATTAATAATAGACTTCATTTGCGTAATCCATATATGTTAGATTCATTTACCCCATTTCAGACAATATGGCCAGGAATCCATAAGTTGGTTTACCTTTCCCATCTCTAAACAATTATTTGTTATGGGCTTGTCCATAAGGCCTAATCTTCAAGCCCTTGGGCCTTAGTGGATCATTTCACGCCCACACAATTGGCACCATATATGGGAAAGACAGCCTTGGATTCCAAAAAAATGTAGTCAAGATCATGGGAAGACGACCTCTAAGGATAGATCCAGAACGCTGGAGCAAAGTGAAGGTATAGAGTTGGTGGGATCTAGGCAAAGGCTAGACTGGGTGAATCAAGAGCCTAGAAGAGAAGTAAGAGATAGGACCCCATCTGTCAAAAGCGATCGGAGTACACCAGCCCGGTTTAATAGGAGAAGCTAAGGGAGCCCAGCACCCTCAAGGCCAGATCCTCAAGACTGTGGGCGCATCGAGTCATTTCGAGGAGAGTACGCCTTGACCGAGTGGACTGGGGTGGAGAAAATAAATTAAGTCACCATCTAGATTAGGTCTAAGAATCATAAATATAGCACCCTTCGTGGAAGGTCTGATCTACTACCAGAGCATGTTTTTGGAGTTTAGGTATGGGGATGGGAAGATGTTAGGCACCCAACCCCACCCGACCCGTGGATTGACTTCCACTCATTATGTCTTATGTCTTAATCTCATTAAAGTCATATTCAACATTCATCATTCTAGACTCTCTCACACATACACTAACATACATTTAGCAATCAACATAGCATTTTCATCCCAAACCCTAACATACATCTATCATGCATCTCATCACATCATATCCAAGGCAGAAACATAGGCATGTTAAAATCAAACAAAAATGTTATCATATCCAAGGCAAAGCATTTGCAAATATCATTCATGCTCATCAAAGTAAGATCAAGATCATATTTCAAACAAATGCATGTTCATATGAATGCATGACTTAACTCACTTACCTTATTGCACCACAACACATATGCATCAATGCATGGTCATATCATATGTATGTTCATGACATATCAAAGTAATAATTGGAAAGATACCCTAATCTAACATATAAAGGATAAACACCAAACGAAACATGGAGGCAGAGACTCATAAGCATAAGACACAACAAAGCAAAGGCATGTTACATAAGAGAAATAAAGAAATAGAAGTAGAAAATTGTCAAATTAGGGTTTCTAGGCATTAGTATGCGTGCGCATACATAAGGCTATGTGTGTAGCCCTATTGTATGTGTACACATACTTCAAGTATGCGTGTGCGTGCTAGAAGCATGTGTATGCATTCACACCCTAAAACCCTAATCTAGAAAACATAGAACACAGTAGAACATAAACTAACAATCTAACATGCATAAAATGGTAAAGCAAAGAAAACCTATGCTAAGCAAACATGTTATAAAATAAACAAACAAGTAGAACAAAGGAAAAGAGGATTAAAACAAAGAAAAGAAAAGGAAAAGGGACTAGAACTTATACTTCAAAACACAAAACTCCTTAACTTGATTTTGACTGTTCCCCTCAGTCAATCTATTCATAATCAAATAAAAGAAGTGATTAGTAAACTTGAACTCGAAGATCAAGGCCAGAAAAGGCCTCAATCAGAAAATATTGACTTAAGGATGTTTTGTGAAAAACTCCCTCTTTGATTCACTATTTCTAGTGAATCTTGTGTTTTCCCTAGGATTTTCTATGTGTTTTGAAAAGGTACCATGTATGGTATTTTATAGTTCGAAAATGGGGTTTAAATAGCTCCTAGATGATGCGTACGCATGCCCTAGGGTTTCTGTGGCCTTTATTTTCCAAAAAATAGCTTATTTAATTAATAAAAAAGTTATATTTTCCAAAAATATTTTCCTCAAGTCAATATCAATCTGATTGGGCCCTAAACCAACCTTGGGCTTTAGAATTCCAACATTGTTGGGAAATAGAGGTCTGAGTTGTAAGGGGTATAAAATACGGTGTCTATAAGGACCAGGAGGTAAATGGTCTCAGGGAGCAAGTCCACCTCCTCCGGAGGCAGGTTCAAGAAGGTATGAACTTGAGGGAAAGGAGAAGAAGCCTTTCCTCCAGCTCTAGATCGGAGGTGGAGCAGAGTCGTCAAAAGAGGAGAACCAAGAGCCTAAGAAGGAGCCCCCACCAGATGTCAGATTCGCTAGGGGAAGGGAGGCGATGGCCACCGTGAAATGGGTGCCACCTAGAAACATGGGGCCGGATGCCATGAGTAAGGCCCTGCAATAGATGTCCCCTAACCTCTTCTCCAACTACATACAGGACGTTGAGCTCCCCTGTCGCTTTACCCAACCCATGTTCATTACATACAATGGAAAAACTGATCTAATGGAACACGTCAACCACTTTAATCAAAGAATGGTCATTCATTCTCAAAATGAGGCCCCCGATATGTAAAATGTACCCCTCAAGCCTCAGTCCAATGGCTATAAGGTGGTTCGATGGTCTAAAAGAAGGTTCCATCAAGATGTTCGAGGAGCTGACTAAAGCCTTTGGAGCCAGGTTCATCGCTTGCAATAAAGTCCCCCAGCCTATCGACTCCTTGCTATCCATGGCAATAAAGGAGGGAGAATCCTTGAGGGCATATACTGACTAGTATCGGGAGCTTTACAATGAGATAAGAGGAGACTATGGCGGTGTGGCTGCCAACACCTTCAAACTAAGGCTACCCATGGACTTCTATCTAAGGAAGTCCCTCACCATGAACCCAGCTTGGGGCATGCACTGCCTGATGGATAGAATTGAAGAGCATAAGCTAGTCGAGGATGACCAAATACAAGGTAAAGGCAAGCTGAAGGTGCAGGCACAAGAGCTCAAAGATCCTTGGCCGGACCAGTATGCGCCACAAGGACCAAGAAGGAATTCTTTGACCAAGCTCCTCGGCAGGCGGTGGGAGTGAACTCAATATTTAAGGAGCCAGTATACAAGGTGTTAGAAAAGATAAAAAGCGAGCTCTATTTCAATTGGCACAATAAGATGAGGGGGACCCCATTAAAAGAAACCAAAATCTCTACTACCACTACCACAAGGACCAAGGGCATACAACTGAAGAGTGCAGAACTCTACAGGACTTCTTAAGCCAGTTGGTCAAGGCCAGAAAGCTAAAGCGATTTCTACACCCGTCGAGTGGGTAGAGCAGCCAACCTACCTGGGCCCCCCGGAGCGAGGCTGCACCTCGACCACCCCTGGGGATAATCGATGTGATTCTCGTTGCACCAACAGGTAGGGGGTCAGGAGAACCCTTGACGAGAGTTCTAACCATTATGCCAAGAAACCCCAGAAAGGAGGAACCCCAGCCCGACAAGAGAAGAAAAAGGGGGGGGGGGGAGATGGTAATGGATTTCTCCGACCAAGACAAAGTCAAGACCACTCAGCCCCACAATGATGCCTTCGTAGTGACCTTGCTAATTGAAGGCTACCAGGTGAAGTGGGTAATGGTGGATTAGGGAAGTGGAGCCGAGATAATGCACCCTAACTTGTACAAGGGGTTGGGGCTGGCCTCCAAAGACCTTTCCAACTATGATACCCTTCTCATCGGATTCGATGAGAAGATGGCGATCCCCAAAGGAATGATCAGGTTGCCCATCCAAACGAATAATGAGGTAGTGTAAGGAGATTTTATAGTTATAGACGCCTACTCCCTTACACTGTGATCCTAGCGAGGCCCTTACTACATTCCATGGGGCCAGTTCCATCTACCCTCTACCAAAAAATAAAGTACCCTTCTAAGGAAATAGTTGCCAAACTGCGAGGATGCCAAACTATGGCTAGACAATGCTTGGTAGCAATAATAAGGCATAAGACCATGCTCCTTAAGGGAACACCTCCTAACAAGCCTTTATAGCAATTATAAGATCTCAGAACCGTGGCAGGAATTTGAGAGGCACTAGAGCCGGGCCACCAGTACGAGAGTGTGGAAAAGGTAACTATTGAATTCGATGAGGAGAAATTCTTCCAATTTGGGACCGATCTCCCAATCGAGGAAAAGGCGAGGCTTGCCAACTTTTTGAGAAAAAATGTGGATGTGTTCGCTTGGAGTGCATACGAGGCACCAAGTGTAGACCCCAACTTTGTCTACCACCACCTGAACATCGATCCATCAACTATCCTGAAAAGGCAGAGACCACAGAAATCCTCGGACCCCCATACTGAGGCCTTGAAGGAAGATTTGACAAGTTCAAAAAGGATAGAGCCATTAAGGAGGTTTTTTACCTAGAATGGCTAGCCAACACAATGGTTTTGAAGAAAATGATGGGCAAGTGGAGGGTGTGCGTAGATTTCACCGACCTAAATAGGGCCTGCTTGAAGTACTCCTTTCTAGTACCAAAGATTGATTAATTGGTGGAAGCCACCTTCAGGCACCCTTGGATGAGTTTCTTGGTTGCAATCCAAGGCTACCGCCAAATACCTTTGCCATTGACCAACCAAGAGAAAACGACTTTCGTCACTCCTACGTGCAACTATCACTACTAAGTAATGTCATTTGAGTTGAAAAACACAAGGTCCACCTATTAAAGAATGGTGTCCTGAATGTTTGAAGCCTAGTTGGGTCAGAACGTGGAGGCATACATAGACGATATAGTGGTCAAGAGAAAGAGGGTAACTAATCATCTGACTGATTTGAGTGAGGTCTTCACCATTCTGAGGAAATTTAAATTGCAGTTGGACGCTTGAAAGTGTGCCTTCGGGGTGGGATTTGGGAAATTCTTGGGATACATGATCACTCACTGAGGGATAAAGGTAAACCCTGAATAGATTAAGGCCATCCAAGACCTCCATCCCCCTAGGAATCCTAAAGAGGTGCAGCGTCTGACCTGGATGGCAACTGCCCTGAATTGTTTTATTTTAAGGTCGACGGACCGATGCAGGCCGTTCTTTCAGCTATTGCTCAAGTGGAAGGATTTCTCCTAAACCAAGGAATGCAATAAGGCATTTGAGGAGCTCAAAGCCTATCTAGCCAACCCACCTATATTGTTTCAGTCAAAGAAGGAAGAGGTCATGTATGCATACAAAGCAGTCTCCGACCACATGGTGAGCTTGGTCTTGATTCGTATGGCCAAAGGCGTCCAACGACCAATTTATTATGTGAGTGAATCTCTCCTAGAGGCTGAGGCGCAATACCTACCCTTGGAAAAGGCCATCCTGGCCATCATCCATGCTACAAAGAAGCTCTCCCACTATTTCCAAGCTCACATAGTGATAGTTCTAACCCAACTGCCACTTCAAGCCTTACTTCGAAAGTCGGACTTTACGGGGAGGGTGGCAAAATAAGGGACCATCCTAGGGTCATTTGAAATCAAGTACCTCCCTCAAATAGCAATCAAGGGACAAGTACTTGCAAACCTCTTGGCAAAGTTTACTAAGGGTGAAGAAAGAGGCAGAGCCGATGAGGCTCTCTATTAAGAATTTAGAATTTTTAGCATCGCGGTCCCTCTACCTTACTCTTGGAAGTTGTACGTTGACGGGGCTTCCAATCAAAGGGGTTCCAAAGTGGGTGTAGCTATGATATCACCAAAGAAGTTCATCATAGAGAAATCTCTAAGATTAGGCTTTCCAGCTACCAATAATGAGGCTGAGTACAAGGCACTACTAGCAGGCTTAAACGTAGTGCAGAGGTTGGGATGCAAATCGGTGGATGTTTTTTGCAACTCAAGGTTAGTGACGAGCCAAGTCTAGGGAGAATTTAAGGCCAAGGACTAGAGAATGCTGTGGTTAGGGGTGTTCGCAGTGTGGTGCGGTGCGGTTTTAGGCCATTTTTAGCACCTCATTTTGCGATGCAATTTAGCTAAAATCATAACTGCACCGCACCTTATTTTTGCGGTCACATGTGCGATGTGGTGCGGTTTAAAGTTTAACCAAAATCATAACCGCACCGCACCTCATTTTTGCGGTTACATGTGCGGTGCTATATATAAGATGAGGTTTGAAGTTGGTATATTTTTCAAATTTTGGGCATTTCCTACCCATCCCAAAATGAATTTTTCCCCTTTTTTGGCCAAGTTTTAAATTATTTAGCTAGTTTTTCTTTATTTTGGGTTGGCTTTTCTAGTTAACACTTGCTAGGATTATCAAACTTTTTTTTTTTTTTGGAAAACTAAGGTTATTAAACTATTAATAATATATTTAATATTAAAAATAAATAAATATATTAATATATAGAGAGGGTGTGGTGCAGTGCGGTTTGTGTGGTTTTCTTATTATAAAACCGCAAACCGCACTGCACCATGTGGTGCGGTGCGGTGTATTGTTACTTGCGGTGCAGTGCAGTGCAGTTATGCTATTTTGTAGGCGGTTTTGGTGCGGTTCATGCAATTTGGTGAACACCCCTAACTGTGGTACTTGGGCAAGGTAAGGAGTTGCAAGCCCTTTTTGACTATTTCACAATCAATCAAATCTCCCGTGGGCAGAATAGACATGCTAATAGGGATGGCAAAATGTACCCGACCCGACCCTAATATGTGGGGTTTTACTCGACCCATTTAATGTCAGGTCTGGGTTTTCATTAAAAAACTCAAAGCGGGTTTGAGTTGGGTCCGGGTATTAGGCATACCCAGCCCAAACCCGACCTATATATGTATTAATATATAATTTTTTTTTAAACCCTAAGTTCCTAGTATAAATATTGTGGGGGCCCAAGAATCTACGGGCCCGGCTCGCTCACTTATAGGGAATCCACAGGCCCCCAAACTAAAGGAGGCCAGGTCCCAAGCCCGAAAGTAGTGAGCTCGATATGGCCAAAAGACACGTCCGAGGACCACTCCGTCCTCGGAAAGCCCAGGACCCCACTGACGAAAATGGGATACAGGCGAGCTTGAGAGGTCAGAAAATATCTCATGGAAATAGTCCTTAATACCCTTCCTTGACATAACACTGCCCCTAACAAAGCCGGGATCTTAGGCTTTATGGATCATCTACAGCAAATTTGGGACTAGACTGATGGGACATATATCTGTCCCGGAAAGATCGACCCTACACGTGGACGAAGGACAACTAACGTAGGCTAGTATAAAAGAGAATGTTATGTGACCAAGGAGGGGGGCTCCCATCTGGCTTCTTGAGAAAGACTTGATGAAAGTGAGTGTCTGGATAAGACACGCCGGACATCACCTAAAATCCCACCGATGGGTGACCGGGAACAGCGCCCTCACGCCTCGGATCATATCCGAGGAGCCAAATCCTCCTAGATACAAGATTGAAGGGCCTGAATATCCAGCCCGAAGCTCTTCCTCATGTCGGTATGCCTGTAGTCCGGCCCGAGATGCCGCCCCGCGACCCAACGCTGGCCTTTTTTAAGCCCACTCTCTACAAATATCATTGTGAGGGATTTTCCTTGCGCGAGCCCAACAACGTTGATGGGCCGCTGAAGATTTTGTGTCCCTACAATTGGCGCCGTCTGTGGGAAAGGGCTTGCGCGTTGGCACGGGTGGCGCACGAGTCAGCTCTCCAGCAAACAGAGGCTCACGGGTTTTTCCCATTCCCGGCGACGTACGGTTGTTACTCCGCCATGAGCCACCGCTAGGAGCTGCGCCGTGCACTGCCAACGGAGTGGACAGCTCTAGGGGCTTGCGGCCTCGAGCCAACTCTTCCCTCTCTGGTCTAGGGGCTGACCTTCAAGGAATAAGTCAGTATAGAGAAAAGACTATCAACAACGAAGAACTCTTATAAGTAATGGACAGAACCAAGGCCTTGCATGGTCCTCGGACCCAAGCCTGTGGGGAAACCAAGTACAAAGAGGACATCTTATAAGTAATGGACAGAACCAAGGCCTTGCATGGTCCTCGGACCCAAGCCTGTGGGGAAACCAAGTACAACGAAGAACTCTTATAAGTAATGGACAGAACCAAGGCCTTGCATGGTCCTCGGACCCAAGCCTGTGGGGAAACCAAGTACAAAGAGGACATCTTATAAGTAATGGACAGAACCAAGGCCTTGCATGGTCCTCGGACCCAAGCCTGTGGGGAAACCAAGTACAACGAAGAACTCTTATAAGTAATGGACAGAACCAAGGCCTTGCATGGTCCTCGGACCCAAGCCTGTGGGGAAACCAAGTACAAAGAGGACATCTTATAAGTAATGGACAGAACCAAGGCCTTGCATGGTCCTCGGACCCAAGCCTGTGGGGAAACCAAGTACAACGAAGAACTCTTATAAGTAATGGACAGAACCAAGGCCTTGCATGGTCCTCGGACCCAAGCCTGTGGGGAAACCAAGTACAAAGAGGACATCTTATAAGTAATGGACAGAACCAAGGCCTTGCATGGTCCTCGGACCCAAGCCTGTGGGGAAACCAAGTACAACGAAGAACTCTTACAAGTAACGGACAGAACCAAGGCCTTGCATGGTCCTCGGACCCAAGCCTGTGGGGAAACCAAGTACAACGAAGAACTCTTACAAGTAACGGACAGAACCAGGGCCTTGCATGGTCCTCGGACCGAAGCCTATGGGGAAACCGAATACAAGAAAGCGTCATCGGAGTCCCCTATGTCCCAGTCAATTGCTCAGATGGATTGCTTAGAAATCATCAGCCTTGGACGATATTCATGCGCTCATCACAGAATATACAACTGATATCTCGGTCAGTTTCCTAAGTTCGATTTATTACAAATTATCGATATAATGCCTGATAGTGCTGGTAGATGAGAGTTGGTTAGATTATACTTCAAAATAGCTTTGTTACAAATATTTTCAAAACAACACATACATAGAGCACATTCGTTCACAAAGTGGTATTGCCCAATAGATCAACGCTTAAAACATGTAAGTCAATTTCCATTTTTATTACAACGAAGAAATAGTACAGAGTACAATGAAAAGCTGGAATCAGCCTACGTCAAAGCTTACTACAGAAGCAAGAAAAAGAAAAATACAAGAAAGCTGGAGAAAGCCGAGGAGGTATGTCGGAGGAAAGGTTGGCTACAGCTCCGAGACCTTATTCTTCCCCCGCGCTCCTACATGCCCATAACTCAGGCAGCCAAAGAAACCCAACTTGAGCCTGGCACCGTTGAAGGAAAGATGCAGGGAGTGGGAAACTGAGGGGCTTTCTCTAAATATTCGCCTGCTGCTAAGCAGAGGCGCTGATGGCGGAGAATCTTTCTTCTGACATACCGAAGTGCTGGCATGAACAGAGCCTGCTTCGGATTTTGACTAAAAGAGGGAGAGACGCCGTTCCCCCTCGGTGGAGATGGAGTACTCTTCTGAACTTGTGCTTCCTGTGCCCATACCTTACTGTTATAAGCCTCATGAGGACACGGCGCTTCTGCGGCGGAGAAGGTTCTTTCTTCCCAACCCTCGCTTTCCACATGTTATGCCAAGAAAGGAGAGCTACGGATATGGGGAGCGTGATACGAGAGAAAAATAAAAGGATGGGTGTATATATAAAGCAACCCTCTCTCCCTCCTATTTATTTGAAAAGACAAGATGATGGCAGTCAACTCACGCGGTGTCCCAAGGAACACTACAGACAAAGTGGCTTTGGCTCAACTTCCAACGTCAACTGCAGTCTAGAGACTCAAGAAGCCTCGTGAAGGCGCGCCTCGATCCCTGGGGCGTCAGAGAAGTACTGCGTGGCCAGAGTTTGCAGAAATGTATCTTGATCCGCGGGTTCTTGGCGTGAAGGCCTAGGGACACCCTGTTTGGCACCTCGGGAAATGCTCAATGAAAGGGAAGATCTGAACTCAAAGTCTTGGACAGAACCTAAGGCTTGCATGGTCCTCGGACTCAAGCTAAAAGGGAAAACCAAGTACTGATGCAGACATCGGTCTCGGACAGAACCTAAGGCTTGCATGGTCCTCGGACTCAAGCTAAAAGGGAAAACCAAGTACTGATGCAGACATTGGTCTCGGACAGAACCTAAGGCTTGCATGGTCCTCGGACTCAAGCTAAAAGGGAAAACCAAGTGCTGATGCAGACATTGGTCTCGGACAGAACCTAAGGCTTGCATGTTCCTCGGACTCAAGCTAAAAGGGAAAACCAAGTGCTGATGCAGACATTGGTCTCGGACAGAATCTAAGGCTTGCATGGTCCTCGGACTCAAGCTAAAAGGGAAAACCAAGTACCGATAAAGACACAAGTATCGGACTCAAGCTAAAGGGAAAAATCAAGCACATAAGATAAAACGCATAAGTCATGGACAAAACCCAGGTCTTGCAAAGTCCTCGGACTCAGGCTTCGCGGGAAATCGACTGCCCGAATGAAGAAATTTCTCGGTTTAAACACTGGAAAAGGTTAAGGCTCGCATGTCAGGAAGATGGCAGGCCAACCTAATGATCGTCAACCTAAGGGGGCCATTCATCCGATGGGTAACATGTCCTCGGAAAAATACTTCTCACACTTTATCGAGCATTCAACACCCATCACTGCTAACTTTAAGATAAGTCTCATTCTTCGCTGGTTGGATTGTTATGATGAATAGTAATCTCTTTAAAGTTATCGTGGCATCTTTTTATCAAGGATTGCTTTGGCCTTAGTTATTATAGATTGAAATGCTATACTATTATGCCGAGCAGCGCTTTCACACTTGTTAAAATATACAAATAAGACATAAGAAATAGAGTAACACTAACTTTTATTACTATGAAAATTTGTTACAACGTACAAAGAAGGGCTCAAACAAGCCTATATAAAAAATTTTTTACTGTTAAAACAGTAACAATATCCGTAATACAAATAAGTAAACCATCAGGTGCCTTCTGCATTCGTCTTCAAAGTCTTTCTGAAATCTATGCCTCGGTACTGCTCCTATCAGGGGAAGATCCTTATACAAAAATAATGAAGGAGAAGGAAGAAGAATTGGAACACATGGAAGCACTTCAGCAAGCTCTTGTTACTGAAGAATGCAAGGGCAAAAGAAAATGGAGGATATGAGCGGGAAGGAGGAGAAGAAGAGTGAAGCAATGAAAAGAAAATAAAAGGAGCAAAAGAGGGAGAAGGGGAGCCTTATTAGGTATGCTCGTGAGAGAGCAGATGGAGATGACAAGGGAAGTTTTCGACTCAGTCACACCAGAACTGGGGTGTGACGAGTCCCTGCTTCGGATTTTGGCTAAAAGAATAGGGAAGCCAGTCTTAAGCCTCCGCCATCCTTGCCCAGACCGAGCCATCTCGAGTTTTGTTGGGATATGGCGTTTCTGGGAAAAGAAGGATTTGTTCATGGTGGATTACTGAGAAATAAGTATTATAGAAGAGGGAGCAACCAGAAGGAGGAAATGGACTCTGGGAAGAACGTGAGGGATTCTGATATGAAAAGGTCACCCCCTGTTTTCTCTCTTTATATAGAGGACGAAGAAGAGGGTATGTGACACATTCGGACCCTCAAGGAAATCCAGAGCACGACGCGTCGCTTCGTTCTCCCACACCATCAGTAACCGTTACATCTGGAAGGTCTCGTAAATGGCAAGGGATTAAAGGCACGTTGCGGATAACCACGCGGCATAACGGCAGCGTACGTAAATCTAGGAAAAACGACTCGTAGACCGGCGCATTCCTCGGGGAGGTGAAGAGTCACCAACGTTGATCAAGGGCCGAAATTAAATGAGCCGCAGTTAAGGCTCGGAATTACCGAAACCCACCTCTCCAACCAGGACGTTGGACAGCAGGGTTTCGAGGGGCTATTGTGGGGGCCCAAGAATCTACGGGCCCGGCTCGCTCACTTATAGGGAATCCACAGGCCCCCAAACTAAAGGAGGCCAGGTCCCAAGCCCGAAAGTAGTGAGCTCGATATGGCCAAAAGACACGTCCGAGGACCACTCCGTCCTCGGAAAGCCCAGGACCCCACTGACGAAAATGGGATACAGGCGAGCTTGAGAGGTCAGAAAATATCTCATGGAAATAGTCCTTAATACCCTTCCTTGACATAACACTGCCCCTAACAAAGCCGGGATCTTAGGCTTTATGGATCATCTACAGCAAATTTGGGACTAGACTGATGGGACATATATCTGTCCCGGAAAGATCGACCCTACACGTGGACGAAGGACAACTAACGTAGGCTAGTATAAAAGAGAATGTTATGTGACCAAGGAGGGGGGCTCCCATCTGGCTTCTTGAGAAAGACTTGATGAAAGTGAGTGTCTGGATAAGACACGCCGGACATCACCTAAAATCCCACCGATGGGTGACCGGGAACAGCGCCCTCACGCCTCGGATCATATCCGAGGAGCCAAATCCTCCTAGATACAAGATTGAAGGGCCTGAATATCCAGCCCGAAGCTCTTCCTCATGTCGGTATGCCTGTAGTCCGGCCCGAGATGCCGCCCCGCGACCCAGCGCTGGCCTTTTTTAAGCCCACTCTCTACAAATATCATTGTGAGGGATTTTCCTTGCGCGAGCCCAACAACGTTGATGGGCCGCTGAAGATTTTGTGTCCCTACAAATATCTTATTTTCTCTCAAACCCTAATCTCACCTCTCTATCTGCCTCTCCCTTACTCTTCACACTCACAACCACACTCTCACTCTCACTCTCACTCTCAGCTGCTGAGTCAGCCCAACTCTTCCTTGCCGTCAACGTCACACACTGCTCCTCCCCCTTTCACGCCCTGACTTGGTTATTTCCCTTTATCCTTTATTTTTTTACTTTTTTTTTTTTTTGGGTTTCATTTCTCTCTTATTGCAAAAATATTTAGGATTTTGAATTGCGAACTTGTGTAGTTGTGTTTGTGGTTGAAAATCAAAAAAATAATATCTTATTTGCTAAAATTACTTGGTTTTCTTATTGTGTTTGTGTTTTTCTTATTATCAAATGTGATATTATTTAGGGTTTTAATTTTTTATTTATTATTTCATCCTGAAAATTATTTAGGATTTTTGTATTGTGGTTTTTATTTTGAAAGGGAAATCTGAAATTATGTTCTATTTGTGTGATATAAATATTATTAGGATTTTAAAGTTTGGTATCAAAAGTGGAAATTATGGGTAAAAGCATGAACTTGATTTTCTTGATATTAAATCCTATAAAATGACATGTTTCATTTTTGAGTTTGCCGGTAGCCGTGAGAAAATAATCTAATATTATGGGAGTGATGTGTTAACATAAAAAGGGTATGTGGGAAAATTGCAATCTGTTTCTTTGAAATCATATGATGAG
The DNA here is from genome assembly GCF_932294415.1 of Quercus robur. Classification (NCBI taxonomy): domain Eukaryota; kingdom Viridiplantae; phylum Streptophyta; class Magnoliopsida; order Fagales; family Fagaceae; genus Quercus; species Quercus robur. Next base: position 33,610,758 of record NC_065539.1, on the reverse strand, counting down.
GTGTGAAGATGCAGAAATGATGGAATTTTTCTGATGGTAGAGTCTAGAGCAGCTATATTGAAAGTTTGAATGATGTATGTTAATATAATTATACTGGTTTTTAATTGATTAGATTACCATCGAGAATAAATCTTGTTTGACAAAATTTTATGTCTAGTGTAATGTTTCATAATATTTTTGGCCTTATTTGTCAATAATCTATGACTGTTAAGTGTTTCTTACAGGTAAAGCCTGCATAAAAATAGTACTGCTAATTAACTGTCTTCAAGAACTGATGGAGCTACACCAAGTAGATTTTGTTTGTCCTAAGCTTCTTGTTTCATAACTGAACTATCTCTATTACATAGACATTATGTGTGCCTTTTATGTTTAGTTCCGTATCTATTTTTGGTGAGAAATTGGAAATTGAACCATCTCTATTACATGATATAATGCAAGCAAGCTGCATTGACGTTTTCATTATTCTTTCATGTTGATTAATATAAACAGAAATTCTTCCTGGATAATTTCTTTTTGTTTCTGGAGAAGAAGTATATACATGAGCTAGAAGTGTGCTGAACCACGTTTTAGTTCCCTTAGACATTGATTTGAAATTGAAGCTGATTATATCTTCTTAAATTTTACCAATTTTAGGAAAGTGAGGAAGAAGTCACTAACACTGAACAAGCTGAAAACTGGTTCTCTTAGCAATTGTATAATTTTTATTTATAAAATGAAATCAAAATTGTATTTTTATATTTGCTAGTTATAATTTGATGAAGTTTATTCCATTTTTTAATCCATTGTTGTTATAGGTTCTTCAATTATGCTAGGAGATTGTACACTTCAATCAATTCTTGATGATAGGGAGACTAATGAAGAGGATGGGAGTTGTGTCATAGCTGTGGAGGATTAGACTTGTTGTATTAATTTTGTAGCTTTTTAATTTCTTGGACTTGTTGGACTTGTGATACTTATTTCTTGGACTTGTTGGACTTATTTCTTGGACTTGTTGGATTTATTTTATTTTTATGTTTAGCATGTGATCTTAGCTATGATTTATTGATTTATGATTAAATTGTTATCTTAGCTAGGTGATTTATTGATTTATGATCTTAGCTATGATTTATTGATTTATAGATTTATAATTAATAGGTGATTTATTGATTTATGATATTAGTTATGATTTATTGATTTATAGATTTATAATTAACAGGTGATTTATTGATTTATGATTAATAGATTTGCAATGGCCCTATGATTTGGACTGATTTGGCATTTGGGCCACGTTATATGGGCTTGAATCTGAAAGTTATAGGCTTGAATATAGGCAAAAATGAATTATTATTTTTTTCTGCATAAGCCACAGGGCTTCAAATTTTTTTTTTTTTTTTTTTTTTTTTTTTTTTTTTTTTTTTGGGATTGGGCCACGAATTGGGCCCAAATTTGGCATGGCTAAACAGGGCCCGACTGGGTAGGCATAAAAAAAACTTGTTTATTAAACAGGCCGAGTATGGGCCCGTGGGGTGGGTTCAGGCATAAAGAAACCTGGCCCGAACCTGGCCCTTTGCCATTCCTAAATGCTAATTCTTTTGCCACCCTAACTATCTTGATAACAAGGAGCCTGCCACAGATCATCCTAGTTGAGACTCTCACCTTCCCCGTTCATGATTGCGGGATACCCATCGGGGTTTGCAACATACACATCGAGCCTAGTTGGATGGACCCCACCATATCCTTTATCAAAAGTGGCACCCTTCCCACTAACAAAACGAATGCTAAAAAAATCCAAAGGAAGGCCCCGAGATACCAGCTATCTGGGGAGCTCAAGTTGTATAAACATTTATACTCGGGGCCATACTTATTGTGTGTACACCCTAAGGTAGGGGAGCCTTTCCTAGAAGAGATTCATGAGGGAATCTGCAATAATCATACTGGTGGAAGGTCCCTCATAGAGCCCTAATCTAGAGATACTAGTGGCCCAGCATGCAAAAAGAGGCCCAAGACTACGTCAGGAAGTGCAATCAATGCCAGAGATGGGGAGTCCTTAACCACATAAGCAACTCGTGACCTTTTGCTCAATGGAGGCTAGACATAGTTGGGCCATTTCCGAAGGCCACGGGGAACCAAAGGTGGCTCATTATGGGAACTGACGACATCATGAAATGGCTGGAAGCGGAGTCCTTCTCCAACATCCAGGATCAAGACATTAAGTACTTCATGTGAAGAAATATAGTCACAAGTTTCGGTATCCTTCACACCCTCATCTCGAACAATGGCCTTCAATTTGATAGCAAAGCCTTCCAAAGATACTACAGTGAGTTGGGAATAAGGAATAGGTACTCCACACCTGCTTACCTCTAGAGCAACAACCAGGCCGAAGCAACCAACAAGGTTATATAGATGGTTTGAAGTAAAGGCTGGACAAAGCCAAAGGGAGATGGATAGATGAACAACCCAATGTTCTATGGGCATACGGAACCAACCAACACAAGGAGGTCAACCGGGGAAACCCCATTTTCCATGACATATGGGTCTGAGACAGTTATCCCATTAGAGTCTAGCTTCACAAGAACTAGCCTTTTGGGCAGTTCGAGAAACGAACAATTGTTATCCAAGGCTTTGGATATGATCGAAGATAGGAGGGAAGTAGCCGCAGCCAGGTTAGCCGATTACTAACAAAAGCTCAGTCAGAGGTACAATAAAGGCATCAAACCAAGGTAAATTAGTCCGACCCATTAGGTCCTAGGTAAACAGAAATAAAGTCTCGATATGCTACCTGGGTAAATTTGAAAAGAAACAGAGTAATGATAGAGCCTACGCACATCCCAGATAAGGTTTATATTGAATCATAGCACGAGAATAAAATTGACATACGAGCAAAAATGTGGTGCCAGAAAACAAAAATTGTTCTATTTCATAGTTAGGCCCTACTATAAAGGTAAGGGACCCCAAAAGTTTAAAATATAAAAAATTAAAAAAATAAATTTAAAATTAAAAGGAGAAAAATGGGGGAAAACGGAAGCAAGGCCCTATTGTAAGTCTAGCTTGGCTCTTCAGAGTGATTAGAATGTGCCTTGGCCGGCTCGGCATGCCTTTTAGCTTGGATGCTGGCCTCTGCCTCATTGGCATTTTTTTGTAGGATAAATGCTTTAGTCAGTGTCTTCCCTATTATTTTGAGGGACAGGACCATGCTCAAGGGATCCTTTAAAGTAGAGGAAGGCTTCACCTCAACAACGTCAAGAGCCCAGCCCCAAACTTGCATGTAGTACTCCAGGCAGAGCCCTCGAAATTGAGCCTGCAGCTTTTCAGAAGCTTCATCCTTCCCTAGCTCGTATGCTGCCTACTCGGCCTCGTCTTGCTCTTTCTCCTTGCTAACTAGAGAGTCCTCGAGAAGGCTAAACACCTCTTTAATTGTCTTTAGTTGGTCTTTAGCCTCGGCCAAGCGCCTCGTTTGCTCTAGGGCTAGCCTCTCAAAACCGGCCAAGGCCACTTCAGCATTCTTCTTGCCCCTCTTAAACTTGGTCAGTCTTTTGAGGGTCTCTTAGGCCTTCTTTTCGGCTTGGTTTTGGGCTTTGAGGGATCTGTTCTTCGGTTCATTTCTTACCGAGCTTGGGCCAGTGCATGGTCCACATGATCTACATAAGATGCTTGGAGGGCCTAGAGAAGGAAGCAAAGGGAAAAACCAAAGAAACTGGGTCAAGCACGATAAACTGAATGATGCATCAACAAACGAAGGACACTTACCATGGCCAAGTTCCTTTGCATGGTGAGGAAGATCTTGTGTTTCCCATAGCTCCTCCACTTCGCCATGTCTTCATGCAAAAGCAAGGCCTACCTTAGGCTATTAGATGCTCGAGCCCCTCTCTCTTTTTGTTAGCTCAAGATGGAGGCATCCGAAGTCAGAGGGGCCCCATCTAGTAGGAGCTCGGGACTCCATTAAGAAGGCCTCGGCCGACTCCCTTGAGCAAGCTCTGAAGCCACCACCTTCTTGGAAGTGGATTCAGCCCCAGGTCTTTTAGGCTACGCAAGCCCCAGCCTTTGCTAGCGGTCTCAAGCTAGGAGATTTCCTTGAGTTCCCCCTCTTCAACCTCTCTTTCATCTTTCTTCCTCCTCTTTCTCTTCTTTTCCACCTGCCCTTTGGAGGAAACCAGTTGCGCTTGGGAAGAGGGACGAGGAACAGGAGGCTTGGTAGGCACATCTGCCCCAGATAGGTTGACTCCTATGGAGGCTTGAAGCATGGCCTTAAGGTTCAAAAGTTTGCTTTTCTTGATTACCATCCCCTTGGGTACATCAGAGATTTCTTGGATGGCAGTGGCAGTGGCAGTTGAAGGACCCCCTTTCGGGATGACAAAGTTGCTTCCTACGGTGAGGTCAGGAAGGTCGACAACTTCGAAATACAAGTCTAAGTCTAAGTCCTCAGACACAGTTCTCTCAGACCAACACCCCTCTTCTTCCTCGGAATGTGATACGTCTTCCTTGTCCTCGACCTGATCAAACTCCTCCTCACCCCTGGGTGATTTATCTTTCGAATGAAGGTATCAACGAGCTGGTGGGCACAAGGCTTTGTTTAAAGGGTGCCGGAGGGAGGAGGAGCGATAAAACCTTCAACCAGAACATTAATTCGAGCAAGAAGAGGGTCCCTGGCCTTAATAATGTGTTTCGGGCCCTGAAAATGGTTGTAAATGAGTGTGAAGTCGAGAATCACGTGGGCAGCCCAAAGTTGATCATCACTATAAACAAAAATTTCTAACTGAAGTATCTTGTTCAAATCATAGGCATTCACTAGGTTCTCGTTAGAGGCAGTTGCCCTCTTGTCTGCCAGTAAGAAAAAGAGCATGAGTAAGAGAAACAAATCAAACAGGTTTGATCGAAGTCTCATTTAGATGAATTCATAGAAACAAAGAAAAAGGAAGGGGTGGGGGGGGGGGGGGGCAACATCAGAAGCAAAATAGGATAGCGGGCTAGAAGCCCCTTTCACTAAACTTAAGAAAAATAGAAGTTTCTAGGACTACCCTCCCTCCCTGGCTCCCCATCTCAGATAGGGCATTGGATCCCGTTGTGCCAGTCCCTCAAGAAGATCAAAAAATTATTGCCGAGACCTTTGTTGTTCTCGAGAAGACAAGAGATAAGTCTGACTGGCGTGTTCCTTATCTGCAGATAGTAGCTGGTGACCTTGCTATCATGACAACTAGAAATCCAATTGATATCGTGGTGGGTTAGGTCCGTGTTAATTTTTTTTCATTTATACGGGTTACACTATTGACTATCTTAAAGAGGTTGATGGAACATTGGGAAAGACTTATTCTAAAATATAGGAGGAAGTCACACATCACCCCTATCCATGGGTATCCTCATCCCTCCTTTGATGAAGGCTATCATGGGGATGGCTACAATGCCTATTGGTCTTCTAGTGTAGTGCTCACCTATCTCACAATGCTCTATGGTGACCCCAACCAAGATGCCATATTTGCCTTCGCATAATCCTTTTGTATTGGATTCATTTACCCCATTTTAGACTATATGGCCAAGAATCCACAAGCTGGTCCATAAGGCCCAATCTTCAAGCCCTTCGGCCCGATGGATCATTTCACAGCCACACATAAATAATAGTAACAAAGGACTGATATGTAAATAGAGTTCATGATCTTTTCATCAAATTATATATCAACATATTTCTCCATAATTTCTTATATATTCATCATGGATAATCTTTGAAAGTTGATCTTTATTATTACATTCGAGTGTTAGCTATGACGTATTTTTGTATATATAATTGGACCATCATGTTAGTAGTTGATCGTGTTTCTATTTTCAACTGCTTAAGTTCTTTGTATGTTCATGTGATCGGTTACCTAACCTAGGGCACTCTCTAAATCCCCACAATTGTATTAAAATAAATGGTTAAGATGATTTTTTATTATTATAGAGAATGGTTAAGATGTTGTCACATCATCAATTGGCAAATAAAATTCTAAATGAATCCTTCTTTATATAAAAAAATGATATATATTTTGAAGATATAACCGTTAGATTACTTGTGTTTTATGTTCTTAATACACATATCAAATTTCATGTCAATCTCGTGTCAATCGAATGTTATTTACTATTTAATCCATAAACTTATTTTTATACAAAATTTTAGACTACAAAATCTTGAAATTTAAATATTTGATTGATGAAATAGCTAATGGTTTTTTTATTTTTAAAAATTTTGCAAGCATAAAGGTTATAGGAAAAAAAAAATATAATCCAATGGTAGATTTGTTAAAATTCATATCTAATAAAAAGATATTAAATGTAGTTGTAGCCATTGGTTACAACCAAATTTGTAACCAAATTTTGTCCTAGTTTTAGTCACATAAATTTTTGAATGAGTCATATTACTTGTTTAAATAATACACACTGATAGTTTTATAAATCACTACAAAAATTACTCCATACTAGTTTAAAGCTAATATATATATATATATATATGTATGTAACTCTATATTATAATATATTCTAGAAACTTTAGAGAATCTAAATCTTAAATATTGTTAGTCACCAAGTTTTTTTATAAATATCTTTGTGGAATTCTACTAGAGAATCAAAGATTTACCTTTTGGTTTTTTTTTTTTTTTTTTTTTTTTTTTTTTTTTTTTTTTGAGTAAATCAAATATTGACCTTTGTATAAAGATAGAGAATCAGATATTTACCTTCCCTTTTTTTTCTTTTTCTTTTTTAAGTAAATCAAAGATTGACCTTTGTGTAAATACTAAATATTGATGGGCTAGAATTTATATCATAGAATATGATCTACAAACAATAGGGAAAAAAAAAACAAAAAACAAAAACCATACATAACATTTATTGACCTAAAACCATCCACAAGAATTAAAGATCTATTAGTATATATGTTAGACTGGCCCGTTGGGCTTAGTTCCTTTGTACTTTTGTACTTGCAATGCACAAGACTCATATATACGCCTTGTACTTCACGCATAGTGTATCATATAAAGGTTCTCCCTTGTACAATGACATACACAATAATATATACTTATTACTCTCTCTCTCTCTTAATATGGTATCAGTAATGCCTAAACAATAGACCATCAAAAGCAAGTATCGCCATCAAACCCACAACTATTGGAACTCTCAAATTCAGTCCTTTCATTCATCAACTTGATGAATCATACTTACAACTTGATAAATCAAACAATCACGAGAAAAACCCAATCATAAACAGCCCAATTTGTTGTTGCACACACCACACGCGATACTAAATCTTTCAGGCTTTCGAAACATGTACCCACGCATTGGCAAGATCTCACACCACTTCCATGCGCCTTCATGCACTAGACACACAGTAGCTACACGCACTTCACCATATGACAGTCTTTTTGTTTGCCACATAAGCCCGAGTGCCACATCAGCATATTAGACATTCAGTGTCATATTAGCATGAGACATCATCAAGCCATGTTAGTGCCACACATCATCAAGCCACGTCATCACTTCAACCACATCAACAAATCCAACTTGGGTTTAACCCCTTGACCAAAATATTTGACCGTGATGTTTCTAAACTCCAGTTAGCTTCCTCCACACCACCTTGAGTCTCAGGAGGATTTTAGCCCACTGAGCATAAGCCCATTATATTATTATATTTGCCCTACACTCATATTGTTGGGCTCTCTCCTGTACCATGAAATACTTTTTTGGTAATATATGTACATATTATTCTCTCTCTCTCAACAAGCTCGAAGTGCTAGGAGGGTTTCTCTTCGTGGGAAGGGCTGGAGGCTTCCAACCTTCGAGGCAGTAGAATTACATTGTCTCCTCTACGAGAGGGAAATCTTGTTCCCTCTAGTAGCAAGACTACTTGTAGGGCTTGGTGGGTTTTTTTTTTTTTTCATTGGGTTAGGGAAACAGTTGAGTGTGTAAGAGATGGAAGATATCCATCGAGAATGGAATAAACTTACGTTATCTGAGAGAGAAGAAAAAGATATCGATCATTTAGGCAAACAGAAAACAGAACGAGAATATATCTTGGCAGCCAAATTCTTGAGTAGAAGAGTGCTGAATATTGAAAATGTGTCAAGAGCTTTCAGGCCACTATGGAGAACACAAAAGGGTTTTCGGATAAGAAAAGCAGGAGAGCATAAACTACTTTTTGTATTTGACTCCAAGAATGATGCAGAGAATGTGGTAATGTGTGAACCATGGAGCTTCGACAACCATTTGGTCCTGTTTCAGCGCTATGATGATGATATACCACTCAATAATCTGAAGTTCAACACAGCAACATTCTGGGTTCAGATTCATAACTTGCCGGTGCGTTATATGAACTATGAGGTAGCAGAGGGAATTGGAGAAACTCTAGGTACAGTGGTTAAATTGGAAGACAAGACAAAGATGGAGGGGGGAAGTTTCATGAGAGTAAGAGTGGTCATTGACATCTCACAACCGTTGTGCAGATGTAGAAAAATCATACTGAGTGAAGGCAGTGTTTGGTGGGTATCTTTGAAGTATGAAAGATTACGCAGTATCTGTTATTGGTGTGGTCTTGTTTCCCATGAGAATAAAGATTGTGAGCTTTGGATCAAAAGCAAAGGAACATTGACTGTAGACAAACAGCAATTTGGCCCGTGGATTTGTGCACCTCAATTCAATCCTTCAAGGAAAACTTTCGTGGAGGTCCGAGGCTATTATGACGAAATTGAGGAGAACAAAGAGATGAAACCGCTTATTACTAATGGAGATGGGGTTGACGTGGTGGCTCCGGCGGCAGTAAGGGATGCCGATGCAGCAGGGATTGTGGTGGCGGCGGCTGGCTCTAATGTTCCAGTGATGGAAAACACGGAAATATCGGGTCTCACCAATCAATTTCAAAAATTATCGGCTAATTTGGAGGAAATGGATACAGCAATACCGGGAGAATTTATTGTGGCGGATTCAAAGGCTGGGTTTTCGAATTTGAATTCAGTGGGAGTGGACATCCAACGTGTTGCTGCTGAGGATGGAAAGGAGATAATTAAGGATGGTTTTCAACTAGGATGGTGGAATATTGAAACCAAAAAGGCAACTGACTCTCTCCGAATTGCTGGGAAAGGCAAGTCAGTCACTAAGCAGAATAATTATAAAAGAAGGCACAGGGTCAACTGGACTCCATGCACTAAAAATTAAACAGACACCAAGGTGACAAATTGCAGTCGGCCGAATAAAAGCTTTTGGAAGAGAATCTCTAAATGAGAGAGTGAGTTTGGAAGAGGTTCAAATTTTTTTTTTTTTTTAGAATCAGAGAAAGATTTTTTTTTTCTTCCCTTTTTTGGATAAATGAGTCTGGCATTGTTGCTTCATGCTTGTATTCAAGTACTGATTGTAATTTGGTTTAGTTACCATCTTCTACCATTCGGTTTTAATCATCATGTATTGTTCGGTTTTAATCATCTTGTAGCGTAAGCAAAACCTATTATCAGTAAGTTACAAACATGGCCAGTGAGAATCACCATGCTATGGGCACATCAGTTACTCTCATGAGAAAGTCGCATTCCATATATTCCAAACCTAGATCATCTTCAACATTCTCGGACAGCTTCCTGCTGAATTTCTAAACAACTTTGGAATGACAGCTTGCAAGAATTTTACTGCAACATTAAGTGATCCAACTCTTGTGAGAGAAATTTTATATCCATAACATTTTTACAAGACTTTCATAACAAATTTTAAGTGCTAAGCGGTTATTGATGGGATAAAAAGTAATTTTAGTAATAGATTCAAATTAAAACTAATAATAACTAATTACTTATGATTTGTTATGAAAATGTTGTGAAAATATTGTGAACGTAACACTTCTCCTCTTATAAATGGGGCATTTAAATGCCCATCTGTAGGCAGTACAGCCAATATGAATCATCTTGTGACCTGTTCCTCAAGGAACCAAAAAAAAAAAATGTTCATCTGTGCCTAGATCCAGCCAAGATGACTATAGTTGAGATTTTTACTCTTTTAAAAGCAACCATTTTGGCTTTGAATCTACTTTCTTCTGTTGTGCCCACAAATGTCTACTTCGAAAAAGACATGATCATTTAAAGTAAGACCAACCCGATGTATTGGTATTATTTAGGGGAAATGTCTAGTGTACATAATTTAATACACACAGTGCACACACGTTCCAAAAACAAGTTAAGTCACGAGTCACGATCAGTTTTTGGGCAGTGTGTGTACTGCAAATGTGTGTGTAATAGACACTCCCCATTATTTAATGACTATAGTTCTAAAACTGATTCAATAGAACTCTTATTGGATTGATTTTCTGCACAAATTGCCTGATAACATCTAAATTATACATTCAAACTGATGGAAGGTACATGTACAACCTTGCTGCCAGCCTCGAGTTATCACAACATTCTTAGCTAATTGATAAACTATCTTGTTGATCGGATCGCAAACTCGCAACTGGTTGGTAATTCGATCTTACATGCTGAAGGAGAAAAAGAAAAAGAAATTCAAGCCATTTAAAACTCGGTAACAAAAACTGAAAACTAGAGAAGGCACAAACAACTTGAAGAAATATGATCTATTAATCTAATGAATCAACAATTTCCCAACAGCACTGATCAGCTTTGCTTTAATTGCCTTAGCAACCGTGAAGATAACTATAAAAAGAAGTACATATAAAACCTATGATTATTCATATAAATGAACATACCTCTAGCAATGAGATGTAATAAAAATCCTCCATATGCTGCATAAGTGCACTCCCATCTCTAATCGAACGGAATATATTTATTTCAGTCTGTAAAATCTTTTCAATAAGTTCTTTCTCACCCTTCATCTGTACAAAAGGTTTCCCAATCAGAATTGAGTTCAAAAATCAAAATGGTACATCTGGGATGAGTATGAAGTTATTAAATAGGGTTTCAGGATTGTAGAAATTGTTAGCAAAGAGTATAAGTTTATGTATTGAATGAGTAGGTAAATGATTTTACATTTGACGAAAGTCTCAACTACACATTGAATTCCTAATTTGACCTCAATTAAGCCTCCTTAGATATCAGAGTTTGTGCTGAACAAAATTACATAATTTAAAAGATTTAATTGCAGTGTCATCTAATTGAGAGTCCGGATGTACCTACTACCTAGCATATGGTAATTAGCATTCCATGAATCATTTTATTTTATCAACTCCAAAAGCATAATGGAAATTTAGAGCGAAAATCATTCTTCATGCAGATAAAATGGAACAATAATAAAATAGAATTATGCATACCTGCATCTAGAATAAAACTTAATCTTAAAAGCCAGATTAAATGCTGACCATAGTTTCACCAAATTCATACAAATATACATAACTGATTTTAGTAAAAAAAACAGATACACTAATAATTTTTTAGGGCTCACGTCCATGTAATGCTAAATATCTAGTAATTATTTAAAAAAAAAAACTGCAAGAAAACTGTGTCCCTTCAAGGTACCCAATAATAAGTCTTTTAATACAAAGATCAAATTGTCATATTCATTAATTAGGCATCAATTTTTAGACACTCTTTGCAGTTGATTAATGTGACCCAAACCTGAGTCACATTAGCATTAAACTTTTGAATCACTATTTCTGATTCCGCAAGTTAAAATGTAGAAACTAGAAACACATCTTTTTTTGATAATTTTTTTTTTTTTTAATTCACAAGAGGAGAGCGTTCAATTACACAATGTGTGCATTTAACCACTTCTTAAAAAGTTAGGATATGATATTCTAAAGATTTATAAACTCCAGATATGAGGATTTATCACCCCCCCCCCCCCCCCCCCAAAAAAAAAAAAAAAAAAACCCTCCGGATATGAGGATGAAAGGACACTACCCAAGGTAGTCATCAAATTGTACACAGATCATAGACAAAATTTGTTTATTAACATGATTATAGCACTCAATTAGAAGCAAAGTTTGTTGAATGATATGGGTAGCAATCACACCACTTTCTTTTTCTTTTTTTGATAGGTAACATAATTTTTTTTTTTTGATAAGTAATAACTTCATTGAAAAAAGAAGAGAAAATACAGAGGGAAAAAAAGCACATAGGCTGTGTGCTAGAAGCAACAGGGGAAAAAAAACTAACAATGAAAGTACAAAAATCAAGCATATCAAGTAAATAGATAAAAGTAAAAACACCCATAGCATTTGCCCAATCAAACAAAGTCTGAAAAAGGAAAAGCTTCAACTCATGAATCGATCTTTCATTCCCGTCAAAAGTACGTATATTCCTTCCTCCAAATGACTCACATAAGACAATGAGGCATCATTCTCCAAAGCACCTTAGATTTGAGTCTGTTGAACTAGTTTGACAACATGCCAAAAGTTCCACAACACTACGCAGCATGACCCAATGAACCCCAAATAGTGAACACACCATATTCCACAACTCTTGAGATACTGGACAGCGTAGGAGTAAATGGTCAGTAGTCTCCTCATTCCTCTTGCACATACAACACCAATTCACCACCACCACTTTTCGCCTCCTTAAATTATCAATGGTTAAAATTTTCCCCAATGCCACTGTCCAAATGAAGAAACTAACCTTTGGAGGCACTTTTGGTTTCCACAACAGTTTCCATGGAAAAGAATCTGGATTTGGGGGTTATAAGGCCATATAATAAGAACGAACATCAAAAACACCCCTAGTAGAGAGTTTCCAACAAATTTTATCCACCCCATTCCTTCTCCAAGATCCAAAATAAATAAGGTCCATAAATGATACAACTGACTTCAGCTCCCAAACTTGAACCAGTCGAGTAAATCGGATATTCCAATGGTAGTTTGTCTCTGAGGACAACAACTCAGCCACTAAAGCATCCTTGTTACTAGCAATATTGTAAAGGCTGGGAAGATATTTTTCAAGGGAAGCCCCTCACACCATGGATCACACCAAAACTTAGGCTGCGTTTGAATCGACTTCAAAGTGATTCCGGAAATGATTTTCCGGAAAATAGGTGTGTTTGGTTGGTCCGGAAAATTCTATTTTCTGGAAATTGAAATCCGTTGACCGAAAAAAAAGGCCTTTGACCACGGAAATCAATTACCGGCTCTATTTTCACTTCAAAGGATTTCTGGAAAAGAGAGAGAGAGAGAGAGAGCGCGCGCGCGCGAGGGAGAAGACCAGTCCGCGCCGATCTCCAGTCCTAAGACCAGTCCGACGACGGCGATCGACGCTTCGCGAGATCGCGCCGTCGCGAGATCGCGACGTTGATCGCGATCTCGCCTTCGCGAGATCGCGCCGGCGAGATCGCGATCGCGCGATCTGGATTTGTGTTTTCTGGGTTGTGCTTGTGTCTAGATTTGTGTTTTCCTTTCTTCTTTTCCAAACACTAGAAAATGTTTTCCGGAAAATTTTTTGAAATGCAACCAAACACACAGAAATATTTTCCTTTTCAGAAATTAGCATTTCCGGAAAATATGTATTTTCCGGAAAACGTTTTACGGCAACCAAACACAGCCTTAAAACAAGAACCATCCCCCACCTTAAAGATGATAAAAGGATAAAAGTCATCCCACCCCTTTCTGATATAATTCCATAAACCAACCCTATAAGGCCCCTGCTACAAGAACACCAACCCCCACCCCCAAAAAAAACATGCTACCATATTTGTTTCTATCACCCTTCTCCACAAGGCAGTCCTTTCTATAGCCAACCCAAGTACATTGGGGATGTACTGTGGGGGCTCACACCACTTTGTACTCATTCTTGAAAAAGATTACAATTTCACTCTATATGCTTAGTCCACTCATGAAACACAGGATTAGAAGCAATATGAACAGTTGCTTGGTTGTCTCAATACATAGTCATCGCCAACTACACATCAAACCTTAATTTGTTAGGAAGGTGTTTAATCCACACAAGTTCACTTGACATATGGCCCTATGCTTGGCCTTTGTACTAGATTGGGATACAACACCTTGTTTCTTATTTTCCCAAGTGATCAAGTTTACCCCTAGAAAATTACAATACCCAGTAGTACATCTTCTATCTGAAGGTGATCATACCTCATCTAAACATGTAAAAGCTTCAACTCATAAGTGACCAATGTGAGTGAAGACTCACATTGGATAAGAATGACAAGAAGGAGTGGTTAATATAACATAGTTGAGACCAAACTTAGAGGCTTAAGTCTTTTGGGTTAGGTGGTGTCCCTATATATTATATTAACTACTCAAAGAGATTCCCCTAGGTGTTCTCTCTCCAATAGACACCTTCTTATACTAACTCAGAAGTAACTGCAAAAGATATATCTAGAAAAATAATGATAAGATAGTTCAACTTGGCAACTAGGTGATGTTATCCCCCAGAACTAGACAATCCACAAATAGTTTGACAATAGGATCCATAAGAGTGTCTACTGGTTTAGAGCTTAACATGTTTGATTCTTCCAAAACAATTTCTTTGCAGCAAACTAATTCCTTCTTTAAATCAAGTTACCTAAAATACCCAAGAAATAACAAAAAATTTCCTAGATCCTTCATTTGAAATGTGTTTTGAAGGAATTCCTAGAACGAGTTTTGAAGGAATTCCTATTCATCAATCTCCTTCTTAATGTCATCCCCAGTAATAATTACATCATCAACATAACTATAAACAAGATCTTCCCTTTCTAAGAGGTAAAAGAGAGAGAAGAATATTTAAATTGACACAATGTAGCCCAAATTCAACTACAGCTTCACTGAAATTGTCATATGAAGTCCTGGGAGATTGCTTAAGGCCATAAATGGCTTTACGAAGCCTACACACCTTACCAATCTCCTCCTAAGCAAAAAACCCTAGTGATTGTTCCAAATAGTCTCCATTCCTGAGGAAGAATATTGTCACCTAGTGTCTATGCAATCAAATTCCACCGCATCATCTTCCATGGTTAATTAATTGTGGAACACACTTCCAATACAGCTCACACACATGCATATTATTTATATAAGGTTAATATGTTAATTACATTGATATTTCATTTTTGCCCCAAACACTAATACATACTAGGGATGGCAATTTTTATCCATATCCATGAACCCGTCCATTACCCACCTTATTTGGATAAGTCTTAACCCAACTCATTTGAGTATTTGGGTTAAATGGATAAATACCCATTTGGTTATTTAATTAGATGGGTCTAAATGAATAAATTCACTAATACCCACTAATCCCACCTAAAATTTAAAATTAAACCCACTAATACCCACTAAACCTTCTAAAATCTAAAACTTAAATAAATAGTATGACCTCAGTCTCACTCTCCCTTAGATTTTCTCAGTAACCAAACACTTTCCCAAACACTTTAACCTCTAGATTTCTCAACATTTTCTCAGAGAGAGAGAGAGAGAGAGAGAGAGAGAATTCAATTCTTTCAAGCCCTAGAAATTTTCAAAGAATGAAGAGAAACCCTAGCTTTTTCAGAGTCAGCCATGGACAACAAGAATCGAGCAACAACGTTGTCTTCTTCTTCGTCAAATTCAAGCGCGTTCTCCTTCATATCCAAAGGTCGGCAAGAGGTTCATGACTCAACGGACGCAGATATCCAACTCATGGGCCACCAAGCCAACTCGTTCAAGAAAAGCAGACTCCGAGGTCGCAGCTTCAGATCGATCTGTCGGCAATAAGGAACGCAATTGGGGCAGAGGTGGAGGATGGGGATGGGGTTGTTGATTTCGATAGGGTTAGGAAGAGGAACGTGGTGAGTTTCAGAGAGTTTTGGGGGAGTGGAAGAGTGAGGTTGAAGGAGACAAAGCAGCACAGAGAAGAAAAAAGTCATTTTTTTTCTCTCTGTGGCTTTGTTTGGTTGCTGAGAAATGAATTTTGTGAAGGGAAAATGAAAGGAAATAACAAGAAAAGTGATTTTTGATCTTTTTAATTTTTGTTTTTAAAGTTTTTAACAAGTTATTTATTTATTTGGATCATATTGGGTTAAATGAGCGGGTTACTAATTAAATGGGTTGGGCAGATAATAGATAAATAATTTATATATAAATGGGTCATAAATGGATAAATGGGTAATTGCACACCCAACCCATTTATGACCCAACCCGTCCATTTGCCACCCCTATTACATACACATAACAAGAATTATAAAACTGCATTGTAACTCAATGTTGTCTTTGGGCAATAGTCCTTCCTTACCTTTTGTGATATCATTTTTTAAATTAAAATTAGGTATTAGTAGTTTTCTACTTTTCGCTTTTTCATTTTTTAGTGCTCCTGTACTTTCCATGTTTGGCTGATTCACCGGTTCAAACACTGGCTCAACCAATTTTATCACAAAACATAATAATTAAATATATAACACAATAAGATAATATAGTACAATTTACACACTAATTAACTATGTATTAAATAATTTAAACCTTACATTTAGATTCAAAAAATACAAGATTTATGGAGTATTTCAGGGAGAAAAGGTATAAAATGTGAATTTTATTCTTTTTTTAAAATTTACTGAATTGATAAAATTTCACTGGATATCGCAGTTCATTAGCTGGCTCAATCTGGTTAAACCAGTCAATCAGATTGAGTCCAATTCAACTGTCAAGAGTAGTTTATAGAGGTTAAACCAGACTAGAAATGAGAACAGTTCACGGTTTAGCCAGTTGAACTGACCAATATACTCTGTTTTTGAACCATTTTTTCCTCTAGCTGCAGCTAATGGATGTCATGGTGATGTCAATAAATATATCATGGTGATGCAAGTTGATACATTAATGATACTGTTTTTTTTCTTTTTTTCTCTTTCTTTTCTGTATTGATAATACTGTCAGTAATTTATAAATTTTATGTTAGTGTTTACAAATATATAGGCAAATATCATGATATGTTAGTATATATGTATTGCAAATTCAAAACTTTAATGTGCACATACTCTATATACCAAATTTAATATATTGATAGATATAAAAGAATAGGCATTCAAACATGATAATTACAAAGGAAGAAGAAAATGAATAAGTAGAAACGTACAAATTCAATGACAAGAACATCTGGTGTGGACTCCCCAAGCACATCACCTTGGTAACCATCTCCTGAAAGCTCCATATTTTCCTGGGATAGCATGTACTAGACTAATTAACTTATCATTCAGCTATCAAACTAATTTTTATATAATGCGAAACTAATTTTCAGCATTGATACTGCCAAGTACATAAGTTGGTAAAAAGCGGATTTACTATACTAAAAGAATTACAGTTGCTGACCACATAAAATTGGCATATGCTTTTGATTTCTTATGTTTTTCTCGAGAAAATAGCTTTAAGTGGTCACGGTTTGGACTTGAAAGTAAACTATACACTCATTGGAAAAAAAAAAAAAAAGGAGAGGGGGCTTAATTAAATAAATCAAAAATTATATAATCAATCATAAGGGTGCTAAATGAGTAAAGAAATGCTTTACCACTGAAAACAGAATAACCCAATAAGCTATAATAGGGGTAAAAAAAGAATTTTTTAATTTCAAAGAGGCAAAAACATAAAAAACCTGAAACAACACTAGAGCTGTTAGCAGGCTAAGTAAGCTGAACAAATTTACTGAAGTTAAAATTTTCCAATCTAGCAACATGGCAGCTCTCTGGAGGTGTTCTAAGCTCTAACTATATGGAAAAAAAAGTAATGTAAAGATATTGATTCTTTATGGTTCCTTAATTTCTTCATAATTAATGTCTCTAATGTATGGATGAGGTCATTAGAAAGAAAGCAGGCAGGAAGTGCCAAATCCACAACATCCATATACAAGGTCATTTAAGTTATATTCTCAAAATGACAGTTACATATAATGTTGCTAACGCTCCTCTGGAATCAAATCAATGTTTCGACCTTGCAAGTCACAATCTAGTGAGGGCACCATTTAATCCATTCCATCCATAAGAATAAAATTAAATATATACAGCGCATGCCAAAAAATATTTATGAAGATAACAAATTATAGAGCCTGTCATACGTTCTATATGTTATGAGCTTGGGGATTCACTTCTAGTGATTCCATTCCGTTGTTTATAGATTCTCTTTTCTCTTGTACATAATTTCCTTTTCTTCATTATTTGTAAATATTTTTATTGCCTACTTCACTCTTTTTGTATATAGTAGTCCTTTCTCAATAAAAATTTTCTTACTTATAAAAAAGTATATATATTAAATTTTGAGAAAGGAAAAAAAGGACCAGGGCATAGACCAAACAAACTACACACCAAGGCATCTCTTAGATCTCCAGCTGCCAGATAAACAGGTTGAGCTACATGGCAATAACCCATCAGGCGAGGGACGGTTGGTATAATATCTCTGTGGTTTACAACTCGCCAGCTATCTTTAACTTTCTGCAATGTAAGTATTGAAGGTTGTGTAAGCATTCCCAAACGTGCAATCAGGGCATGATATAAGAGAAGCAGATGCATGAAGAATCAACAGTAAAATCAATGTGTACGTGAGTCTCTTAAGCCATTTTACTAGTCAACTCAGTGGTTAAGTTTGCCCATCATATCATTAACCAGAACTTAAGGGTTCTGGATCCAGACAGCTTCTGATAATGTAAATGAATGACTCCTTTGTCCAGAACATAATAAGTCGCAGCAATGTGCAAGAAAATACTAAGATTTCGAACCTGAGATCTGGCCATAACTCCAACAGTCAGATTCTTGAAACCAACAGTTAGATTCTTGAAACCCTAGTAAAACTATGAAGTATAGGGGAATGATAAGACAAGAAGGAAATGGAAGAAGGATTGAAAATGTGAGAAGAGAATGAAATGAGAAATAAACATGATAAAGATCAACCAATATTTTTAATAGTATGTTACATAAGATAAGATCAGCAGCATAAGTGAAAAGAGGAAGAGAAAATGACGCAGGACAGAAGCCTGAATGGGCTCTAGTATCAATTTTGATGTAGGATCTTAGGAGTTCAACACTAAATTAGATTTCTTGATAAGATCTTGAGGGGTTCTTGAATATAGTGATGTTTAAGGGCTTGAGTATGTTTAGGTTAATAAAAGTTGGGTTATGAATATTTTTAGAGTTTAATGGAGTGAGAATAAAGAAGAATGAACACTAGGCAATCAGACCTAGGTTTTCCTTAACAATTACACTTAGGTAGGAGAAGGAAATCACACCCTCAGAGCTTCAAATAAACCGATGGAGTTTTATTCAAATCAATCTCACCATCAATCTCTATCAAAAAAAAAAAAAAAAAAGCTCACTATCAATCATATTCACTTCAAAAAAGCCTTTATCAAGGACATAATAAATTCTTTCCTAGAAGGACTAAAGCTAGAAATAAGCTATTTCTTGAAAGACTACAATTACTAATAACATTTTTTTTTTTTTTTTAAAAATTAAAAACCTACTGAAGAACTTCTAAACCAAATGGGAAAGGACTCAAAACACAAAATAACAAAATTCGAACCTAAAGAAACTTAATATTAAAACTCAATAATAACTAAAGTAGCTTACAAAAGATGCCAAGAAAGCCTTGCATCAAAACTAGACCATAATTCTTGAATATTTTTTATTTAATCTTGCTTTCCTCAAGCTCTTTACTATCTGCATAATAATAAAAAAAGAGCTCTAGGAAAATGGGAAAATTTCCAAGAACCTTGACCCTAACTTAACCTCCCACACACCTTATTACTAATAAAAGAAGCTTTTCCAGGTTGTCTAGGTGGGAGGGTCCCCCCAATCCCTTCAAAGATTCAAACCAATTGTAGTAATCAAACCCTTTTTAAAGATTTTCTGCCTCCGGCAAGCATAGGTGCTTTGGGTTCGTTAGCAAGTAATTAGGTATGAGTAAAGCAAATACATCCTAGTAGGCGCACTCCATATAGAGCAAGCAAGTCTTGGAGATGAGAAGCCTACGTAAAGACCTCAATTCTCATTAGGAGGTCAAACCAAGGACCTATGGAAGTAGGGGGCTAGCCCCATCCGGCCAAACTCAGAAAAATACCAAAGAAATTAGAAAGGTATGCAAGATCTTTATCCTCAACAAACTAGTCAAGGTCAACCACATGTATTCTTTTCCATCATTCTATCCTATTAGAAGTTGTATTCTCTATTACCTCCTTTATTGACATGTCCTTTTCTTACTACTTCTACTAATGTCATTTTAGATCTTCGTCTAACTATTTTCGATCCCAAAACTTGAATCAACTCACTCTTACCCTCTCTAGTGCATTAATTTCTCACCTCAGCACAAGTCCAAACCATCTTTTCAAAAAGAGTTAGACTGGAAGAAGCAGACAAACAAAGACTAAATAAGCAGGAATAGTTTTCACACACCAGTAGCATATTTTGATGAGGTAGTTTTGTACTTTTCATTTTATTCTATTTAAGTTAAGACACAGGGTTTGAAGGTTTAGATTACTTATATTAATGTTTTGTAAGTTTCTCATATAGCTAAATTGTTGACTTTGCAGCAGCAGACATGTTATTGAATTTATTTTGAAATTATATTAAGGTCATCCCTTAGAACTGACAGTTGGGGTTTCTTCGCTGATTATTATAGCCTTGAAATCAGGCTTGCTTTTCTTTCATTTCCGCCCTAGCTAATATGCAAAATTCTATCAAATAAGAAAGAATTATGAGTAACAATTGAAGATAATAAGTACAGTTTTTTTTTTTTTTTTTTTTTTTTTTTTTTTTTTTTGCAAGGTAGATAATAAGGATAATAAGTACAATTTTTTATTACCTCATTATAATATTCTGCAAATTTTTTGTTACCAACTCTAGGAGATCCAAAGTTATACATAGTCACAGAGATTGTCCCATGCCTGGTACACACAAAAGAAGATGTTTTTATGATAAGCTCCACGCCAATGGTCTTAAACACATTATAAAAGAAAAAGTAAAATGAATCAAATTTCTAAGGTTACTAGGGTGTAGTAAGTTCTATCAACATTTTTGTTTGTAGAAAATAATAATTTTATTGACAACAGGTATCTTCCAAGATAAAAGTTACCATGAGCACCAACAAGTCCAACACTAACCTTCCACCCAAATGATACAACCACAACTCGCTCAAGTAACACCCAGTGAACCCCAAACATCCACAACTATATCATAAAATAAATCTAATTAGATTTCTATAGTTACTAAATATTATTTCAGAAAAACCTGAAAAGTCAATAGATCCAATTTTCTAATATACCACCAATGGCATTTATTGGGATGAGTCCACAGATAACCACCATATTTTGAAGAACTTAATATTATCAACTTCCTAGAAGGCAAACTACATTTCTTGAAAACATAGACATAGTTCTTTATTTCCCCTACCTCTAGTAAGCTTCTGTGCATTTTTCTACATATTTTAAGCTATGATGACACTATGTTCCCACATGTCACTTGCAAGAATACGTGATAAGCTTTACAATCCATTACAACTTGTAAGTCATGCTTCCAAATTTTGTAAATCATGAGGAAAAGAATCATGAAGTGTGTTCCACTTTCCATAAAAATCTTCAGCTAAATTATAAATAACCACCCTAATCTATCACGCAAGTTGCAATGTTCCCCCTGAAGTTTAAAACCAACCAATCACCTCGCAATGTTGCTCAATATTCCAAATAGCCCCATACTGTTCCACTTGCAACAAATAACAGTAGGAGTAATATATCGGTGGACCATGGAAAGTTAGCAAGCCATGTTAAATTAGCAAAATATTTAGATGTTTAACAAGCATACCAGAGTGCTAAGGTCATTGAATTCAAGCAAGGAAAGGGCTCAAACAGGGTGCTGGTTGTAAGGTGACCTGTTTGAGCCCTTCCTTCCTGAATACAACAGCCTTAGCATGCTGGCATGATTGCGAAACATTCCAAATATCTTGCTCGTTTAACACATCTTGCACACTGTCCAACCCACCAACACACCATGCCATTTTTTGCTCCTCAGTATCATCTTCCTTTGCAAACATAACTCATATTATAAACAATGAGTCACAAACATTATTGTCCTCATTCTGAATTTAAATTCCTAAGAAAATAAAACATCAACTTACAAGAAATTATGCAAAGATAACTATAAATACACACATGCAAACACTGGTTTTCAATTTCAATATGGATAGAAGCCAAAAATTATCATTGTTATACTCAAAAAAATACTTTTCCCCTCCACCTCCATGTATCATGTCATCCTTTCTGCCTTCTATAATATTGTAAATGATTAGTGCCCACCATTTTATGTTGAATAGTGATGCCATGTATCCTATGTTGTTACATATAAATGCACTATAGGTATATGTGCAATTTACACAAGTGTGCACAAGATTATAGGACAAATTATGTCAAGCTCTGGCAGGTTACCATCATTATATTATTAAATTCTTCTCATCATCCCAACCAACTAAACCTCTCAAACTAAGAAGCTATAGAGACTAGAATCTTCACAATTGGTTTTTTTTTTTTTTTTAAATAATAAAAAGAATAAAAATTTTAAAAAACAGGGCTAACATGTGAAGGTTGGATTGACCTCAAGGAAACATCAAAACTCTCCAAAAGCATTGTATAGTAAATCTTTCCTACCCAAATTTTTGCATGTAAAGACACGCACATGCATATTTAATGTAATGTACTGAAGAATGAAAAAGAATGACTTCATAAGTAGAAAGATAAAGAACCCACATAGCTAACTGACTAGAGGAAAGCTCAAGAGCGAGAAGGGTAGCCAATGCACCACCTAAACTATGACCAGTCACATACACATGCCATTTGAATGGTGGCTCAGCAAGATCATCTCTGTCAAAAAAACAAAATTTCACTTATATTTTGTCATCTAACAAAATCAAACATATTTCTCATGCAACATTAAGATGTTAGCTCCACACTTAGAATAAAATTGAACAAATGAACAACTTACATATAACCAATTGCAAGTTTGATGAGAGACATAATCCTTGCCCTGACGGAATCATATGCACTTAGAAAACCACTGTGGACCTGAAATAATTACTGCTCCATTACTGATACTACATTAAACAGATATTGTTTAACACTTCGCGCATCTCATGAATACTCTTAAACACAATTCAATCTACCATTTCATTTACATACTTGAACTTCTTGCTTGAAATCTCCACCTATCCTTTCAGGATTTAGCCTGTATATGATATATATATATATAAGAATCAGAACTAGAACAAAAATATAATGTGTAACACTTAATGGAACCACCTCAAAATTATGAAGATGTTAGATAAAGCAATAAGAATCCCTAGGGCTAGTTAACATTATGCAGAAATTTTTTTTTTTTTTAACAAGTATTATTATCCAGGACATATTAGAAAATAAAAGCATCTATTTTTTTTTTTTAATTTTAAATGTGATGTGACACCAAACAAATAATTCTAGTAAGAATGATCACAATGAACTGCTGCCCAAAATTTAGGATTGTATTAGATAACAGGTTGCAAAAGCCATAATAAAATTACTTCCTTGCATTCTGATTAGCTGGAAGGTCATTTATGAAATTAAAATGTTTTTTGATCTAAATATAACAAAGCATTATTCAGCTAATGACAAATCAATACTGCAATCAAGCTGCACATGGGCAATCTCTCCATTGAAATCCACATCCACCAAATCAGTAAGTGTGCTGTTTTTGACAAATGCAGCTAAACCAGACTTAATAGCAGAAGGTCTTAAAAGAATTAAAAATTTACAAATCACTAAAAAATTCGTAGCTTGGATAGATATTATATTACCCAGCAGGAACTAGCATTAGATCAGTTATCAAGTCCTTCCATTGTGTCTGAAAAGATAAATGTATGAACAATTTGAACTGAAGCCAAATAACCCAATTGCACTGAGAACAACGTGATATAACCTACTTGTTCTGTTCCTCTAAAAGCAACAACTAATCTTCTCCTTGCTATATCGCGCCAAATTGCAACCTGCAGCTCCCCATAATTTAGTGATTTACAAAACACAATTCCCAAAATCAAATTATGACATTTCTCCACTTATATGGTTAAGAAACACATTCCATTCCATTGAACTCAGAGAAATATAACAAGGAAAATGATTTCCTGGTTGAGGAATAAAAGCTCACCTGTGTGTCAGTGGATGCATTATCTAAGAAACATATTTTCTCAAATTCAGATTTAATAAAAGTAGAATGACCCAGTGAAGAGGCAAGCATCGCCCAGGCTTCAATGGCACTTTCTGCAGTTGAGAACAGTGCTTTCATCTCCTCAGCTCTCTTTTTATCCAATGCTAAGCCATTCTCTGAGCTGACAAGTTTCTCACTTGGGGAATATCCTACAACATTATCATCTTCCAGTTTGGTAGAAGCCTGTTCTTTTGTTTCATCCTTTCCTACAGAATTTCCATCCTTTTGTTGAGAAAATGTTGCATTCAGAAGCATTAATGCTCCTAAAACAGAATCAGTTTGCCCCATTATATCCTGTGTTATTTTTTTAATATCTGGTATTGAAGACTTATTTGAGCTAATGCCCGAGCCACTTATTTTATCAATTTCATCATCCAAACTTTCTGGAGTTGCAAGCCCTGATTCAACATAACCTGCCTCTGCAATTTTTCGTGACTGTGAGCCAATTCTATTTAATAAGTCAAATCCATCCCACTTTAATTTCTCAGGAACAGAGAGCCCAAGTTTCTGAACAACATTTTGACTGATGACATCAGTCAAATTCTTCCAAAAAATTTTATCTGATTGCTCAGAGTTACCAACTGGTTCCAATGGTTCAAAGGGAAGCCCATTCTCCATACCACCATTATCGACATGAAAATCCTCTATTTTTCTCTCTCTGACGTAGCCTGTGTCACTAGAAGAGGCTTCCAGGTCTTCATCCATTGGTGACGGCATGTCCGTATCATACTTGTCATCATTTGGAAACTGACCCTTCCAAAGATTTGCATCATTGAATGCCTTTAGCTGCCCAAAAGCATACTTTACAAACTGACGCGCTTGCACAGACTCTGTGCCCACAACCATTTTCAGAGCAGACTCAAAACCATTTTTCCGAAGAAATTCTATAACAAAGGGGACCCTCCACCATTTTTTGTCTTCTTCAATTTCATCAAAACTTTTGTACTTAACCTGAAACCTCACCACTAGAAAGAATAAGCCATAGACTTATTAAAGAAAATACTAGTTCATGTTGATAAATAAAGCCTGCAGGATTACAAATTAAAAAAACAGCACATGAAGCCTTAAGAGTAACATAAATGAATTAGATATTCATACCAGCTTGAAGTTATGGTACCTAAAAAAAGTGAGATTTTAGAGCTTGAAAATAAGCTCCAAAATCTAATCACATTGCCCTTGAAACTCTCAGTAATTTTCTACCTATATGGATAAAGGAGAAAAAATACACCCAAAATATAGAAACTTTACTCTTTTCCCCTCTAAAAATCTAAGAAGAAGCTTCATGGATTCCAATCTCCACCTAATGAGACACTTGTGAATTTTATAATTCAAAAACAGAGATAAAAGAAAGAACACGCTAGGAACAAGACCCAATTAAAAAAAAAGTACTCCATAAGTTTGTTCTTAGAGGATCCACAACTTTTTTTTTTAATAAGTAATAAAATTTAGGCGAAAAGCCACTTTTAGTCCCTACATTTTAGGCGATTTCCATTTTAGTCCCTAAGTTTTATTTTTACCGCTTTTAGTCCCTATTCTGGAAAACGCCTCCATTTTAGTCCCTGTCGTTACATCAGAAACGGAGGAAGCTGACGTGGCAAACGGCAGGAATAAATAATATTAAATTAATGTCCACATGGCCTAAATTAATAATAAAAAAATGTCACGTCAGCATTTAAATTAAAAAAATTAATTTATTAATTTTAACTAAATAAAAAAAATAAAAACAGATTTAAAAACTAAAAATAATGTGAATTGAGATCTAAGTGTGTCTTGAACAAGAACAACAACAACACAAACCTAGATCCAAGAACACAAACCCAGAAATTAAATAAATAAATAAAATCACATCAACATTTTAATAGATAAAAAAAGAAAGAAAAACACTGAAGTAAAAAAGCGAAAGAAAATTTTTTTTTTTAAGAAAATGGTTCAAGAACACATAAGATGAATGTACCAGAACACAAAAAATTCAAACACAGCCCAGAAAATTACAACTTTAAAATCACATTTTCTTTTCTTTTCTTTGACAACCAAACACAATAGAAACATCAAGCGACCTCCTATTCCATCAGCTTCAAAATCCAAAACCCAGTTCCATTGTATAAAATTCCTATGATCTAATTCATAAACTGCCACTTCATCAAAAATTTCCAGAACGAGATTCTTGAAATCTCATTTCCCATTTGGTTTCAGACCAAGCAGAGGATAATCAAAACAAATCTAAAGAGCTCAAACTTTGAGCAATTTGAATACACCAATGAAGAAAAAAACACTAATTAAGATCAGGTACATCTCCAACATAACAACCCCAACAATAAAAATACAAACTTTGGGAAATACAAATTTATTTTCATAACATACCATTCCATAAACCCATCAAACATATTCCAAATAAAAAAATACCCAAAAAAAAAGCCTCCAATTTTTTCATATCTGAATAGTAACAGTGGCAATGGACTCCGAAAACCCACACCACCTCCAACCCCACCATCATTCTCACCTTGCATATCAAGCTTCAAAATCCATCATCATATCTAAAACCACCAAACCCAAACGACATCAACGCCAGCCATAGAAGGTGGTGGTTGTGACAAGATCGTCTTCATCATCCAAACAACCTAACAGAGATAGTGGTGGAGGAGATCTCAGAGAGAGAAAGACGTGGTGGGTTAGAGGAGATTGGCTTCTTTGAGATCAGCCAAACGTCAGCCGTGGAAGGCGGTGTGTTATGGATCTTAGTGGCAGTCAGAGAGAGATAGTGGTGGAGGATATTGCATGTGGTGGCTTGGATGTGTAGAGACAGAGAGAGAGAGAAGACTTGGGTTTGGGTTTTGAAGAATTCAGTTTCAATTATTATTATTTTAAAAAAAAAAAAAAATCAAACCCAGCCAATGTTTTTGATCTGATCTCAATTCATATGATTATTTTTTTTATTTAGTCAAAATTAATAAATTTTTTTTTTATTTAGAGCTGACGTGGCATTTTTAATGCCAAAAAACATTTTTTATTATTAATTTAAGCCACGTGGACATTAATTTAATATTATTTATTCCTGCCGTTTGCCACGTCAGCTTCCTCCGTTTCTAATGTAACGGCAGGGACTAAAATGGAGGCGTTTTCCAGAATAGGGACTAAAAGCGGTAAAATAAAACTTAGGGACTAAAATGGAAATCGCCTAAAAATGTAGGGACTAAAAGTGGCTTTTCACCTAAAATTTATATTAGAAAGTAAAAGAATAGATACAGGGGATTTGTATACTATATCCTCTCTCAATTTAAGAATCAAATAGCAATGAAATCCAAGAAATATCAAATGTATATTGCCCAAAGTACATAGCCAATTAAACAATGAACGTAGAAAATAGCTT
Organism: Quercus robur; assembly: GCF_932294415.1. Taxonomy (NCBI): domain Eukaryota; kingdom Viridiplantae; phylum Streptophyta; class Magnoliopsida; order Fagales; family Fagaceae; genus Quercus; species Quercus robur. Next base: position 33,583,316 of record NC_065539.1, on the reverse strand, counting down.
TAAGCAATTTTTCATTCAGCTATTTCCTTTCAGCTCTATGTTGTGAAAAGTACAGTTATTTCCCTCCCTCCAAGTTGCCAAGGTAATAAATAGGAATAGCCTCCTAACAACTAAATCTCCTTTTCAACTGCAAAACAGTTCGAGCAGAATCCAAGGCATCACCTAAAGGCCTCAAACAAAGACAAAGCTAAAGACTACAATTCTCCTTTTCTTTTTTTTTTATGGTAATAAGAGTTTTATTGATAGGAAAAGTACAATGTGTTTACGATGGAAAACTCACTGTACTTGAAACAAATACAATCAAATCAAAAGGAAAATCTACAATTCTCTTGCCACAACAACATATAAGAGGAGTTGATCTACCATTTCGCCACAAATCATATCAATGCAACATCTATCCTCAATTATTTTCTCCGTTTTCTCATATTATCAATTGTTAAAATCTTGCTCTCAAGCAATTGCCAATCTGAAAAATGTGACTTCCCTAGGTAATTTTGCACCCTAGATATTCCCCCAAGGAAATTTGACCACTAAAAGTCCTCTAAGACCATCATAGAATGAAAAACCCTCAAGTTTCCTTTCTTAAAAGGTCTCCAACATTTTTTTTTCATAAGAAGGCCTCCGAGATATTATATTTTCACCATCACTTGATGAGAGATTAGATTACAATAAATAAATGAATAAAAAGTATCAACAGCCTCTAATTCCTAATTTTGCTAGGATCTCACAGATCTAAAATTCCAATGATGAACATTTTCACCAAACATTCCTAATTACAATGGAACTAAACCATCTTATTCATTGAGATTAAGAATTAGTCCAGAAATTTATTCTTCAATGCAGCATCACAACACCCAATATCATGCCAAAACTGAACCCTACCAACATCCTGTCTTGAAACAAAAAACCCAAGAAAATATTTCCCATTGCTCCAATTACTCCTTCATAAACTCATACCATAGTGTCCTCTCACCTCTTACTGAAGACCCCATTCCCTAGAAGATTAAGCTATTGGGAATGAAGAATTTAATCAATTAACCATTATTCTAACACTCCTCCTCACATGTTGGCCCTGCATTCCCCTTAATAAGTGAGGCCCAACACATGGAATTTTTAACTTTTTAAATGGGAGGTTGATTGGAGACAAGGTTCGATTTAGGACCACCTTCTCTGATATCATATTAAATTACTACCTATTCCAAAAGCTTAAGTTGTTGAGAATCTACTTGAGATTGATGAATTTAATTATTTAACTATTATTCCAACACTACTGAAACGGGAAAATTAAGAGAGAAAATAAGTAGGGATGCTGGACAAAGTGCTTCAAATCAGCATTAGTCTCCCACCTTTTGAATAATTCAATATTTTCCAACATGCTAATCTCTTCTCCACCTTCACAATAGTAGCATCCCACGCACTTTGTGCCTAAATCAATGACCCCAAAGGTAAACCCAAGCAAGCTACAGGTACTGTACCTACCTCACACCACGACACCTCTACCAGTTCCAATCATCCAATGACTGAAACAACTTGTAAGATGTGAACAAGCTTGATGCAGGTTAAATCAGGAGCAAACCAAATTTCCAGGACCATTGAACATTTTAGGTTTATAAGAACATTTTCAGCAGTTATTTTCACCTACAGCTGATTTTCTTGTGTACCATGGAAACTTACCTCTAGCTTTACTTTTCCACCACCACCAATTCCTTCCAACTCCACCGTTACTTCATGCAAATTTCCTAGCAAATGACATGTTTGTTATTAGATTGTATTGAAAAAAAAATTGCAGCCCTGCATCCAAGTAATCTGTTAAACATTGGTAAGCTTGTCATTAAAGAAATCAAGTAGTTTAGTTCCTGTAAAATTTTAACCCTAACAAAAAAGAAAAAAAGAAATTATAGATATATATTAAATCTATTGACGGTCCAAGTTCCCAGGGCAATAGGAACACAATACATTCACTAAATATTTGGATGCACAAACCCAATCTAAATTAGTTAAGACAGTTGGGCAACATGCTATTATACTAATTCTAACATCAAACACCATGCAATTTGTTTTAGATTCTCACCATCACAGAGACAATCCAGACTAATGCCTGCGTTACCCATGCGCTTATGTGGGGTTACAAGGTTTGCATCCCAAGCTGCTACCTAAAGTTTAACACCAGAAGTTAGAAACAAGAGGTAAAGTTGTTAAGCAACTATACAAATAACTCTTTCACCACATCAAAGTCTAAACTATAATTCACTATTCGTAAAACACATTGATATTGTTTCTGTGAATGCGATTAACGTATTTATAAGGTGATTCATCATTATTACTACAATAACAAGAATTACAAGATGTAGAATTGCAGAATTTTTATTAATTAGATATAGCTACTAACAGGCTTTTTTTTTTTGGGGGGTGCGGGTGGGGGGGGGGGGGGGGGAAGTGAGGGGGGGACAAGATAGAGATTCTCTTCACCCAATTAATGTGTAGGAGGCAGAGCTACCTAATAAGATTAACTGCATTAAAATTTATACCATTGCTGTCAAAATTCTAATTATAGCCTTCTGCCTCTCATACTTTGCAATTCCAGTTTTCTTTTTTGATTGGTAAGTTACACACACCCCATGATTACAGTCTCCATTCTTGATATTATGTAACATAGGAGATCAAGATCTATTAACAAGCATTATAAGTCTACACTCAAAAGGTGACTGGAGATACGTTTATGGATTAGTAGTCTACACTTTTCAGGAATGTTTACTCTATTTAAGCTTTATTCATTTTTTGTGAACAATATACAACATACTATGGCAACAACAACATTGAAGACACCTACACTCTTGTGTTTTCACTCCAGCATTTTTTAAACCACTAGAAACTCAACCTAAGCCAATCAACAAAACAGCCCGATAAAAATGATAAACAGAGCATGGAAAAAAGAAGGGGGAAAAAACTAAGATAGTAGAAAACGGTAGTCCTACTCTGATACCATGTTAGAGGAGTATTTAGAAGAGAATTAAAGGAGGAGCTGAAAATCTGATTTAGTCCTCAGCCACTATATTCCATATATGTTCAAGAGTTGGTTCCAAGGAATAGAGATTATTCTTGATAATGACAACTAGTGATGAACACACCTCATCAATGACACCTCACCACTAGGACATTCTAGACTCTTCTAGAAGAGCACAATACATTTCTTCTAAAATTCTACAAGGCCATATAATCAATTCACACTTGATTTGGTTTCCCCATTTTGCAGTAGATGCTATCAATCCTACATTCCCCTAGCTACCTGTGCTACGATCATAGCTTCATTCATTCATTGAACATTTGGGATAACCATTAGCATTAAGGTCAATCACCACACCACCTCTATCATGCATAAGACATTACATTACGTAAGAGTGCATGGTCAACACACACCAAAAGTGCCTATGTTCCGCTTGCAACCAATTCAATGCAATGGTACCACTAAAAAAATATTAGCTCTCTATCAATACCAAAAGACATTCCTTGCATCCCTCTGAAGTTATACATGATTTTAAACAACATAATTTAACAGCATCAAATAGAAGACTTGATCCCCTCAAATTAAAGATGATGGTACGAATAGGATATTTCATTAAGCACAAACAGGAATTGTATAAAAAAGTTCTATTATTAGGCTACTCATATTAAGAAATGCTGAAACAATCTATCATTTCATAACTGTGATGTAACTGTCTCTTTTTATAAGGAATAGATTTGCAGAGTTACTTCCTACATGATTCATTTCCATTATTTAGTCATCGTTTTTTGACTTGAACAACTATCCATTTTTAAGACAACAGCCAAAAAATGAGTAAGCCAATCTTCTTTGCAGATTTTGTTAATGTACAATTCATTTCCATAATTCTATCTTCCTATTTCAGACAACAGCTTAAAAGAAAGGAGCACTGTCAGTTCTTATATTGTGTCAACATATGATTCATTCCTCTAATACTCTCCTTTTTTGTTATTCAAGACAACAGCTAAAAAAGAAATGGAAAATATAAGAAAAAAGAAGAATGAAATGGTGCAACTTCAAATATGTACAGCGCTCATTATATTGGAAAATAAAATTTATAAATTAGAAAGAATGCATATAAACCTGGAGAAGCTTGGTTGGAGGCTGCTTGATATTAAAGGTAAATTCCTCATTCCATGTCGGCTCTTTTGTCCTATAATCAGGTAATTGTACATAAAATAAAAAAACAAACATAAACTTCAAACTTTTCTACATCCATGAATTATGGTAGTTATGTAAACTGCTGATTTGAATTCTATTATAAACCTTATTGATTCTCTTTGTATGTAATGATTGGTGTTTGAATTATTTAGGAGTATCTTGTGTACACACCGTGCGCATAAAGTATCTGCCTTTCTCAATAAAATCTTATTACTTACAGCACAAAAAAAAATACTCTCTCTCTCTCTCTCTCTCTCTCTCTCTCTCTCTCTCTCTCTCTATACGATAGGATACGAAAATTAATTAATTAATTTACGTATATTTTAAGTTAATTAATTAATTAGTTTACATATATTTTATGTTAATTTTAGGTTAAAAAGTAAATAAAAATATCAAAACTAATTTCAAAACATATCTATAACTAATTTCAAAACAATGGGATCATATACGTGCAAAGTTAATTACTTTATTCTTTTGGCTTCCAAGCTAACATTATTGCTAACTAGGAATAAACAATAAAGTTCAAGACTACAACACTTCAGCCTCACAGGCCCAAGGATAACAAGCCCACCACATCCACTTCATGACGCTGGCCAAAATAAATAAATAAATAACAGGAAAATAAAGAATAGGAACCTAGGAGTTTGCACTTAGGCTTGCTTGTAGTCAGCATCTAGGCTTGCTTGGAGTCAACACCAAGCGAGGAAAACCACTAGGAGTCAACACCTACCATTGGCTGAAGTCGGCACTAAACCAAAAATCAAAAGAAACTTTTCCTCTATCAAAATCATCTCTAAATAATCTCCAAAATAAGTATAGTTTGCTTATATAGAAAAACTAAATCACAATTCTAATTGGGGTAGGAAAACGTAATTTTCTTATTACAAAAATAACCTTGCTTCCAAATATTAAAATACTAATAGCCTAATAAACTACTAGGACCTAAAAAATAAAAATACAATTGTCTTGCAAAAGTAAATAACACTTTTTTTTTTTTGATAAATAAGTAATGTAATTTTATTGAAAATCAAATATACTCTATGTTCACAATGATGAACACAAAGTGTCAAAAAGTACTGAAGTCTCAAAGGGAAAATCTAAGAGAAACTTGAAACTCTAAAATAGAAGAACATTGTGTAAAACCCCAAAACCAGGACCAATTAAAAATAGTATTAGAAAAAAAAGTTTTCAGCTAGTCCAAGGAGTTCTTCATGTCTTCAAAAGTATGTCTATACCACTCCTTCCATACAAGCCACATCAAACAAGCCAACACCATATTCCAAACATTCGAGCCATGTTTACCAAACCAATTTCTGTAGCTAAATAACAAAGAAGAAACATTCCCCAGCATAACCCACTGAATCTGAAAAATCTAAAATGCAACTCCCCACAAAGCATAAGCAACATCGCAATGAATTAAAAGGTGATCCACCAATTCCCCATTACTTCAACACATATAACACCAACTCACCAATGACATACCCGTCTTAGTGAGATTGTCCAAAGTAAGAATCTTTCCCAATGCTGTTGTCCACAAAAAGAATGAAACCCTCTTGGGAACCTTAACTGACCAAATGCCTTTCCAAGGGAAAGGGACTGTAGAGGCACCCCGAATCTCCCCTGTAAAAGGTAGATTGTTCAAGAGTGGGCTGAGGAAAAGAAATTGTATGACATTCATCCTATTTTCTTTAAGGAGTGCAATTGGTTGGTTGTTCCATTGCCTCACAACTACTGCTTCAATCTTGAAAATTACCATACTGACGGGAAAATATTTAGGATGAAAGTATTGTGCTAAATATTCATCTCGTAGTTTCTCTTTCATGTCTTCCCAACCAGTAATCACAGGTTTATGCTTTATAAAGTGGAGACATTCAAGGTTCTCCAAGAAAATTTTTACTCCACCTATTAACTTCAATTTTGCAAACCTGACCTTCTTGCTATCTGCAAAACTTATTCACAAAAAGAATTGCTCCATCTCATTTAACCAATTGACGAAATCCTGTGGACGTCTTCGGTCTTTACGACCATCAAAATAAAGTATCTATGAGGTTACCATTGTTCACTAGAAGACGAAAATTCAAGAGCCTAGACTGCTTAATTTGTTGCTGAAAGTGCATGTTGTGCTTCACGGATTGGGGTCTGGCCCGTCTGGGCTTCAATTTTTTAATATATATGTGTGTGTGTGTGTGTGTGTGTGTGTGTGTGTGGTGTGTGTGCATTGTAATTAGGTCAAGTTAAGATTTTGGATAATGGGCTTTTTTATATAAATAATAAAAAATTTATTCAAACATAAAAAAGAGTCACCCAAGTATACATGACGTATACAACTAGGGATCAATACAATCAAGAACACAAATTACAATCATCCATCAAATCAAAAATCGAAAAAATAGAATGGATTTCTACGATAGACATTCAATCCAATAGTGTTCTAAAAAATAAAAGTTTTAAATCGATTACTGTCCTTTCAAAATCCTCAAAACACCGGTTTACTACATGCCGGTTCAAGTTGGGCCAATGGTCTAGAATGGAACAATCTTGGATCAACTAGGATAAGTTAAAGGAAGGTGGGTTAGGGGAGGGAACTCAGATGGGACCATCGGGTTACCTCTAAGATCAAATCGGTGGAGGCTTGGCGTCGCAGGTGGATAGGTGGCGACGCTTGAGACGGCTTCTTAGTGGATTTCCGGTGGCGGACATGGAGGCAAGGGTTTGTGTTTTGCAATGTCTTCAGGTTGTTTTGACGAACTTTGGGGTGTTTGGGAAGTTTTGGCTTTGATTGATGGTTTGTGGTGGGTGGATTCATGGCAGATTGATGCTGGCAACTTGGGTTTTTTTAGGCTTCGATGAAGGCTGAGATCTTTTAGTTTTCACAGGTTAGTTCTAGTGGTGGAAAACATATTGGGCTTTTTTTTTTTTGGGATAAATTTTTTTTTTTCTTCTGGTTCTGGATTGATTGTAATGATGCTTCAAAATTCAAATGGACCAGGATTTGCTCTGATACCAAAACTGTCACAACAATCCAATTAGAAATTAAACAAGAAGAAAATAAAGGATAGGAACCAAGGAGTCAACACCAAGTGAGGAAGACCACTAGGAGTCAACACCTAGGATTGACTGACATATCAAAAAAAAATTAGGATTGACTGGAGTCGGCAAAAACTAAAAATTTAAAATAGTATAAAATAAAATAAAAAAACGTTTTATTTATCAAAATCATCTCTAAATCATATGCAAAATGAGTACAATAATTTGCTTATATAGGAAAACTAAATCCTAATTCTGATTGGCATAGTTTGCTTCCAAAAATTAAAATACAGATAACCTATTTTACTAATGGGACCTAAAAAATAAAAATACAATTGTCCTGCAAAAGTAAACAATACTAAACTAAAATAAAAATCTCCTTGTGTCTCATGCATCACTGTGGTCTCAAACCTCACATATGCAGCCACACCTTCCAAAGACTTAGGTAAAACAACACCAGATGACAAACAGAAAATATTTTAATTAAATCTCAAGCACCAACTCACATGGCCTAACCAACAACCGACATAAGTGGCACAAATTTGGAGAGTTTGTCAACAATAAACTTGTAAAATGAACATATCTTCACAATCCCTAGCACACCTTCATCTCCCTCACTCATCTTCAATCTCCGATATCTCCTCTTATCCATTCCCCCTATTGCCCACCATCAAATCCCTCGTCCTTAAGATATCATCTGTGTAAGAGTGATGGGGAATCGGTGGATCACCTACTCCTTCATTGCTCATATGCCTATAACTTGTGGTCGTTTGTGTTCAGCTTTTTGAGTGTATCTTGGTTTATGCCTAGACGGGTGGGTGAGTTGCTAGCTTGTTGGTATGGAGGTGTCTGGTGTCATACAACTGCTTCTATTTGGAGTGCTATTCCGCATTGTATTATGTGGACTATATGGAGGGAGTGGAACAACCGAACTTTTGAAGGGGAGCAATCTATCACTGAGTTGAAGCACATTTTCATTTTATCTCTGTTTGAGTGGATAACTGCTTTGAGTGGTCTTCCCATATCCTCTTTGCTGGATTTTTTAGATTTATGTAGTTTTTTATGGCACTTTGTTTCCCTTTGTACACTCCCCGTGTACCAGGGTAGCTGTTTTTGCTGTACCACTATTTTTTTTTTCAATAAAGTTTTTTATTTACTAATCAAAAATAAATAAAAATCTGTGTCCCTGCTTCCTTCATCAACATTTCCAGAGTTTTTAAGCAAGGTACTGCCATGATCCATAAAGAATTTTTTACATTTACTAATTTTCCAAGAAGCTCTACGAAATTAAAATAACTTACCCCCATTTAACCTTGCTTTTGACAACATGTCCATCCAACTGCATGACCACATACGGATCACTTGTTCCCTGGAAAGCACACAAAAGGTTGAAACAGTAACACTAAAACAGAAAACAAAAGGAAAATACAACTACTGTGATATTTAACTAACTGGAAGCACAAATGGAATTAAACGTAGGTGATAAAAATGAGTAGCAATACTCGTGCCTTGTGGGAGTAACAATTTACAGTTATCCCTCTATACAAGAAAGATTAGAGAAGATAACCCACCCAAGGATCCATGGCAGGTAAATCCAAACCCTTTTTTAACTTTATGAACAATTGGCCATCATATATCTCACGTACAAATGATCTGCATGTATAAAAGTCAAATTTCTGAGTCATAAATGGCCCATTTTATTTTTTTTTTGATAGGTAATTAGAAAACTTATATTAAAGAGGAAAAAAAAAGAAAAGAGAAGTACAAGATGTTCATGATGATGAACAACAACACAACACAACAGCAATAAAACAGCAACACAGCACAACATTACACAACACAATAGCAAGAGAGAAGTCAGGAAACTAAGCTAAGGCAAGGCATAAACTCAGAGAGGGAAGAACACTCCGTAAAACCCCAGCAATGAGACCACTCCATTAGACTGCGTTGGCATAAAATCTTTAACTCCTCCAACGTTTTCTCTTTATCTTCAAAAGATCGACGATTTCGCTCCAGCCACACAATCCACATTAAGCACCCTGGAACCAAGTTCCAAATTTCCGAATTATGCTTCCCAAGCCATTGATGCCAACTAGATAACAAACCCGCCACCGAACCCGGCATAACCCAATGAATACCAAAAGCCTGAAGCATGAAAACCCATAGGGAATGAATAATAGGACAATGAAGAAGAAGGTGGTCTACCGACTCTCCATCAGAGCAACACATACAACACCAATTAGCTAGAGGACGACCCTTAAGCAAAAATGGCCCATTTTATATTTGCTCATGACTAAACCCGAATTACTACATGGACAAAAATTTATAAACATACCTCAACAAAAGTAAAGAAAAACTGTTTATGGTCAATTAATCAAGCTTTTTTATAATAAGGATATATTATTGGTACGAGTAGAAAAATACAAGGGAAGCATATCAAGCTACTCCTAAAAATTACCATCTAAAAATTCTATCCCATAACTTCAGCACAAATGGACTCATAAAAAACGTAAAAAAGTTTGGCTCAAATGGCACTTCCTATTCCCACAAGAATAAATGGAGGGTTAGATCATGACTTCAAAACCTACTATGTGAGGTGTAACTAACCAACAAAAAAAATTCTAAAAGATCTAAAAAACATGGAAAGGGGACAGCCTAGGGCAGACATCCAACCATACAAGGATCTAAAAATAAAATTGCTTTATGACATGCAGGGGAAATTCAACACCTTCAAACATCTTACCATCCCTCTCTCTGCATATCATCCACAAGACGCAAAAGGGAACAACATTCCAAATTGATATTCATATGCTCTCATGTCAACCAAATCTTCCTTTCCAGCATTCAACCATCTAAATCACATTCTTTGGCATCATCCAAGACACACTAACTTAAGAAAACACAAATAACCAAATGTATCTTGCCACTAAGCAATGATATATAAGACGGTCAACTACCCCACTGCATTTTCACATACAGAATCAGTTACATCCTTCCCAAAGGTACTATCCATGTAAAAAAGCTACTTTCCAAGCCACCTTGATACCCCAAATACCGTCCCAAAGGAACTTCACTGTTCTAGACCCTTTCAACACATAATAAAATGACCAAACCTTGAAATATCTAGATCATGTTAATTTCCAAAGCATTTAATCTATACCCCACAGAACAAAAGTGAGAATATAATGATTCCCATTCCCAAGCATGGAAAGTACGAGTAAAACAAAGATTCCAAGATCACATTCCCATGTCTATTGAATTGCCTAAATAAGAAGCAACCAAAGCGTTATTGTCTACAAAGCAAAATGATCAAGGAACAGGTCCTTTATGGAAGACTCACCACACCATAGACTGTGCCAACAAAGGATCTGCAAACCATTGCTCACTAGAATTTTGATTTGTTCAGAAAATACGTCCTAATTTCTTATGAGAAGATGGAATGGAAGAAAGTAATGAAACCCACAATGGCTATGGATATTGAATAACCTCCTTTTACTTTCTCAATCCCTTTAATGCTCTTCCATAAACCAACCACATGCAACCTAAGTTGCACGGACACGGACACGGACACGGACACGACACGGACACGGACACGGGGATACGGCAATTTTTGAAAAATAAGGACACGACACGGCGGCGACACGGCGGTTAAATAATTAATTAAATTTTATATTTAGACACATTTTTTAATATTTTTAGACATAAAATACATTTATATCTAGAATTCAAATTATGTAGAACTACAAATAAGTAAACTAACACCCAAAGTAGTACAATAATACACATAAAATGTTTAGAGTACAAACCATAAAAGGATAACAAGTTCAACATCAAACTAAAAACATAAAAGGATAATAAGTTCAACATCAAACTAAAAACATAAAAGGATAACAAGTTCAACATCAAACTAAAAACATAAAAAGATAACAAGTTTTAAACTACAAGATTATCAAAGAACAACAACATCATCATCATCAACATAATCATTATTCTCAACAATACTTGTCTCCATCTCTGGCTCATCTAGTGTGAGATAAGCAATCTCAAGCAACCCAGGTCCTCCAAATGGTTCATCCCAATTATCTCCACCAATGTCCCACTTCTTAGATTCTCCACTATTGTACTCGGGCCTCCTCCTTGAAAGAAGTCGAAGATTAGAATGAATAAACACTAAATCTTCAGCACGTTTAGGAGTAATTCTATTCCTCCTCATAGAATGGATGAAGCCATAGGTACTCCAATTCCTCTCAGCACATGATGATGAGCAAGGCTGTTCAAGAAGTTTGAAAGCTAAAGTTTGAAGTAGTGGTAAAGTAGACCCATAAGTTGACCACCAAAGCATTGGATTGTAGCTCCACCTATCCTCCATGTTATCCTCATCATAAGCCTGTAATGAGTTAAACAAACCAAACTCCACATTAACTTTTTGCCTATCATCAGGATCAGGAAAGATCCTTTTGAGGCACTTGTTTCTCTCCACTGAAATTTCAGCATCCTTATGTGGTGCAACACGGCCTCTAACTTCCTCAATCCATTTAATAGTATAATACCTAGTTAAAAACAAATAAACAAGTACAACTAATAAGTTTAGTTTATTTATTTAGAAATACCTAAAGAATATAAACGAAAAGATTAAAGAGATAGAAAAATTACTTTGGATTCAAGGAGTGGGCTAGGCAATGAAGTGGTGTGCAATTTTTAGTCCACCGTTCAATAAGTATATTGTGTACCACATTATAGAATGGAGACTCCTCATAGTCTTCCTTGCCTTCATGTTGGTATATTTCTTTCTTCACATTTTCTATCATGGAATCCCACATTTCATACACCTTATGGAGAATAGGTGCATCCGTGTCAGCCACTCGAAGCATCTCATAAATAGGTTCTGTGAATCTTAGAATGTATTCAACCTTGTCCCACCACAAATCATTCAAAATATAATCCCTCACAGTTTGAGCTTTTCCTACATCATCTTCTCTATATGACATCCATTCCTCACTAACAACCATATTTCGAAGATTTTGTTTTACTTGAAACAATCTTTTAAGCATGATAATTATTGAAGCAAATCGTGTTTCAGCAACAGCAAGCAACTTCAAAGGAGAATATGAATTAAAAATTGCTAATCTCATAGAATGATTTGTGATGAAAATACGAATGAAAGTTGCCTCATCTGAAACTTGTGCAATCCAGTTACATTCATTATATGCATCCTCATTCTGCAAAGAGTACTTAGGTGCACATATATTCTTCAAAGCCAAATTGAGAGTATGCACAACACAAGGTGACCAAAATATATGAGGATATTCAGCTTCAACAATAGATCCTGCAGCCTTCATAACAGACGCATTATCAGTAATAATTTGAACAACATGTTGAGGCCCAACCTCACCAACGACCTTTAAAAACAAGTCAGCAATGAAGTGCTTGTCTTTGTACTCTTTGGTACCATCAATGGATTTGATAAAAATTGGCCCTTTCTGTGATGTAGCCATAAAATTGATAAGTGGCCTTTTTTGTACATCTGTCCACCCATCACTTACAATGCTTAAACCCTTTTCTTTCCAAGTGTCTTTAATTGCCCTCAACAACTTCTCAATATGTGCCTTCTCTTTTTGCAACAAAGTTGTTCTTAATTTATTGTAACCCGGAGGAACATAGCCCGCTAAATTATTATTAGCTGCAAACTTAATCATCTCAATCCAATACGGGTTTTTAGCAAAGTGAAAGGGTAAGCCAGCAGAGTAAAATGTCCTAGCAATAAGACAATCTAATTGCTCTCGACATTGATTGTTAAAAGCCTTCTCCAAAGGAGAATTCCCAATCCCAACCCCTTTTCTTTTTTGGAAAAATGGATGACTTGTAGCTGTACTACTCTCCCTACTATCCAAATTAGGACTAGTAAGAGAATCAGTTGGTAAAGACACTAACTTAGGCTTCTTCAATCTACGCGAAGATTCCTCAAATGCATCTTCTAATTTCTGCATTTCATTTTGATACTCATCTCCAACCTTGGCACATGCTTGTATTCCAAACTTAGGCAATTTTAACAAGTGTGCCTTCACCCTTGAATAAGACCCCTTGAAAATTTTTTCACAATAGTTACATCTAAAAGAAACATTCCCACCACCAACACTTGCTTTTTCTAATCTAGTAACATATTTCCATAGAGGAGCAGCATTCTCAGAAGATGATTTCTCATTCTCACTTTCATTTTCAGGATTCATTTTAATAATTCACCTACAATATTTAACTTCAATAAATAAATAAAACTATAGCAGGACACAAAAACAAATTTATAAATGATAAGTTATAACTAAAAAAAAAAAAAAAAAAAAGACAGTTCACGGCACCACAACAGCAGTAAAAAAAAAAAAAAAAAAAAAAAAATCAAACAAAACACGATATATATATATATATATAAGTGCTTAACAGATAACATTACACCCACCCACACTTTAACACTTGAAAGAAAGAAAGAAAAAAAAAAAAAAAAGCAGAGAGAACAGAGAAGAGGTGAATCGGACCTGTTGCCGAGAGAGATGGAGATCGGAAGGGACGGATGGAACGCCGTCGACGTCAGAGCTCGCCGATCGGCAAGAGCTAACTCCGGCGAAGAACAGACAGCAGCGGCAGCGAAGTGGGTTTCAGCAACAGAGAAGAAGTGAAGAACTTGAGTTTTGTGGTTTGATGACTTTGATCTTCCAATTTTCAGATTCTAAAAATGTTTTATGGTTTTAGGGTTGTCACAGATCAACGGTAATGGTAAGTCCATCTGTCAAAATCTGTGCTTTTTTCCTTTTTTTTTTTTTTTTTTTTTACTGCTGGCGTGTCGGACGCGTCGAAACCGCGTCGGCGCCGTGTCGGCGCCGCGTCGGCGCCGTGTCGGAGCCGTGTCGGAGAAGCGAAAAAAAAAAAAAAGAGGGACACCGCCGGACACCGGAAACTGGCGCGTCGTCCCCGTTCCGGTGTCCGACACGTGTCGGACACGGACACGACGCCAAAAATGGCGTGTCCGTGCAACCTAGCATGCAACCCTCTAACTATCTATGTTGTCCACCCTTCCTCCCCTATGCTTCTCCATATTTCACACTAGTGACACACCTCCATAATATAAATAACATACTTTCTTTTTCTTTTTTAACATGAGGGTGTCCAGCTCTTCGAGTATCTGACCATTCCCTCACGTGTATGCAATCCCTCCGTCCCACACACACTAGGTTATTACAGGGAGAAATCTCATGAGATGGCCGCAAGATGCTGGCAAGAGGTTTTGAACCCAAGATCTCATGGATATCATGAGGCCTTAGGAACCACTAAGCCAACCCCTTGCGGTTACATACTTTTAATAATAACAACAGATACACTAAGCCTTTAACTATTAATACAGAAAATTAACACATACTCTGAAAGATACACTGCCTTACAACCTGCAGCATCAACTTCACACCTTCCAACATTTTCCTGAACAAAAATTAAAATCAACACATAAGATCGCACCAGAATTGATCAAAACCAAACACTTCTTTAAGTAATTCTCTACTGAGTAATTTCCCAAGAAAGCCAATAATAAGTAAATTTTTAACTTTTTTTTTCTCTTGCATTATGTTATCTGTATTCCAATAAATAAATAAATAAATAATTTGCGCAATTTTATATAACTCAGATACAATTAAAGTACAAGGCCTAGTTAAGTTGAATTTTTAGTGTAGCGTTTAATATGCTTCTGTACTTAATTTTCTACTGATCGCCTAGCACTGAAACATTTTTTTCAAAATCCAATAGTCATTTTTTCAATCTCGTATCTCTTGAAGCAAATTAAGAAAAATTAAAACAATAAATTTTCAAAAAACAAATTTCAATATCCAATACTCAAATTTTCAATCCCGTAATTCTTTACTCTTATTAGTTATTCTTCGTATTTCTATTTGTTTCAAACAATATATATATATATATATATATATGAATTCTGAAACAATTTGAAAAGAAAAAAAGCATTTACAGGGGGGCTAGTGTAGGCTTCGAATGCGAAACCAGCAAGAACGACGGCGAGATTAAGATCAAACGGAGGCCGCTCATTCTCGTTCTCGTCAACCGAAATTGCTTCGATTTCGGAATTGTTTTTACGGAAGCAACAAACGGAGTAGTACACTCGGTCTCGGCCTCTGAACTTTTCCCGGAACGTGAGAACCCTAACTTTCCTGGGAAAAAGAGACGAGAATCGAGGAGTAAGGTTAGGGTTTCGGAGATAAGGGAACTTGGGAGAGACGCAGTGATGGGATTGGAGGAGCGTGGCCGTGGCCGTGGCCGTGGCCATGAGAGAGTGAGGGTGAGGTTGTGATTGTTTTGGTATTGTGTGGTAGTGGCAGTTTTTGTAATTTTGTATAATAAAGGCGGGGGAGGGGGAGGGGGAGGGGGGGGGGGGTTGTTTATGTGGAAATGGGCTTACTGTGCACGTCCACGTAAGTGAGAATGGAAGCTCTGAGAATGAAGTAGAGTGTAGAGCCAACGAGCCACGTGGCCAACGGTCGTCCTAGATACTTTGAGATCATACTATGCGTCCTGCCAAATTTCACTGCGTTTTGGGAATTCGCTTTTTTTTTTTTGAAAAAAAGAATAATAGATATTTCGAACTAAAATATTCTTGGGTTTTATTAATGAGTGGCAATTATTAATAAATTATTTTAAAAAAAATTTGATACAAAATATGAAAGTTTGTCAAAAAAAAATAATAAATTTTTTCTTTCCTTATAAAAAATTTCTAAAAAGTTTCTTAAAATCAATGTTCTTAAAACATTTATTAACTTTTATCAATATTGTTTTCCAAAATGTCACAATTTTTTCTTTGAATTTTAAAAAGAACTTGAAAAATCTCTTCTTTTTTTTCCTTAAATTTAAAAAATAATAATAATAAACTTTTGTATCTACTTGTGACCAATAGTTTCATGCTACTTGCTTGTCTCATATGTATTCTTTCTTTTTGGCCTTTTTTCAAATGTAATAGTCCACGTCGAACTCTCTAATACTAAAATTAGTGACACCTATTTAGATAGATACGTTAAAATACTTGAGCATGGAAGGAAAATTAAAAAATGTACCATTTTAAATAATTTAAGGATTAAAAAAAAAAAAAACTTCATACAAATTTTAGGGTAGAAAACAAATATTTTTTATCAAGATGTTTTGTCTTTGTGCTATTCATATTGATATTGTTCCGAATCAGTAAGGTGGAATGGCCTGGCTTCGGTGGGCTGTTCAAACGGTTGATGGCCTGCAAGGAAGAAAACGCGATCAAAGAGGAGACCGGCGAAGACCGGTCTAACCCCCTCCGATGGAGAAGTTAGACTCGTAGAGAAAGAAGTTCCAAGTGTTTTGGAAATTTGTCTGAGAGAAAATCTTACCTCTGTCGGGTTCAGACCGGTCCCTTATATAGGGAGCCTGGGGCGGTTATTTGTCCAATAACCTCTCCAGGATTTGTGGAAACCAACAACTCCGGAGTTAACTACCTCAACGGATATAAAATGGTAACTGCTAATGGAAGTTAACTCATTCGAAGGGTCTGTTGAGATAGTTGAGGGTTGCTGAAAGTCTAAGTGTTGAGGTCTCGTCCGTCTGGTGTAGGGTGGTTTAGTCGTCCAAGGATATTTAACGGTTTCTCATGGACGATCCTCATGGACGATCCTCATGGACAATCCTCATGGACGATCCTGTTGTCCATGGGAGACTTAAACTTATGGAGTGGTGCTATTATTCTTGGACGTTTCTCCTTCTTCTGGATAAACTATTGGATCAACCCGCGCTGTAGGCTCTGGACGAACTGTTTGGACGATCTGGAGATTATTGTTTTCCGCTTCTCTATCAGTTGCCCCTTTGTTCAAAGGGTCGTCTAGGACATTGTCGTGATTTTAACAAAATTTCGCTTTTTCGTACGCCACGTGTTGCGAAACTGTTGGTTGGCTAGTTGTGTCGATCTCGTTTCCCAAAGGGATCGCCACGTGTCAACTTCTGAGTGGCGAGTGTCGTTTCGTTGACCCTGTTGCTGGGGCCTATAAATAGCGCATTCTCTTTCATGCCCCTCACTTTTTTCCTCATTCTCTCTTTTGCCAACTCGTCCAAGATTCTCGTCTAGCTCTCGTCCTAGTTTCATCAGGTATTTCCTCTTTTCTTTTAGGCTCTCATTTTAAGTCCTCTACATTTCAAACATGTCTTCATCTTCTAGTTTTGAGAGAGAGATAGATGACTATCAAGACGGCTCTGAGAGTGAGGGTAGTGTAGATAGTTCGTCCTGTAGTGATTCCTCAGATGAGCATTACTCGTCTGGGGTTCCTGGCATTCCCTTAGAGGAATTTCAGGAACAACGACGTAGGGCGGCTTCTGGATCTGGGGCTAGTTCGTCCAGGCAGCCGTCCAGTCCTCCTCAGGACGAGGAAGAGGACGAAGAAGATGTAATCTATAGTTGTGCCCCAGAAGTAGCATCCACCTTAGACGATGCTAAGTTAAAAACTCTTGTAGATAGATATCAAATCCCTAAAGAGCTTAATCCTCGTCTACCCCAGCCTAGAGAATGGTGTTGTTCCCCTTCCTTTGGCTTAGGGGTATACGCTTCTTACCTATTAGCTGGCCTTAGGTTTCCCTTAAACTCTTTCTGCAGAGACCTCTTCCAAAGGTTGGGTATTGGGCCAAACCAGCTCAACCCCAATGGCTGGAGGACGATAGTTGCCATGCAAGTATTATGGCGTGAGGCATTGGAAGGGAACCGTCCAATTACAGTGGACGAGTTCCTTTACTGCTATAAGCCCTCAGAGATCAAAAAATCTGCTGGGTTCTACCAATTTTCGTCCAGAGGTTCATATTACAATTTAATAACGGGCCGTAGTTCGTCTGACCGGCTTTGGAAAAAAGAATTTTTTATTATTTCTGGAAATTGGGCTGGGGACCCAGCTGATGTGGGTATTCCCCTCTTCCCACCTTTTACCAGCCCTCTAGGTCGTCTTCGTCCTGAGGGTATGTCTTTCTTTCCATTTTACCTTGTTTGTCCTTTAAAATTTCTTATCTGTTACTCGTCTAACCCTTTATCTTGGTGATGCAGCTGTTGTTCGTCCATGCTTGGACAAGTTTTTCTTGGACCGGATAGACGTGGTTCGCACCTTTCCAGGAAGGACTTTCCACGACTTAGTTACCCTTAGTCGTCTAGCTACTTGGGGACTTGGTCCAGTCCCAACTGCTGAAAACTTAAGTCACGAAGAGCTCACTCGTCGAAGTAAGTGTCGTCCATTATATTCTATTATTTCAGCTCTCTTTCCTTTTGGTTTTCTTTTTTAATTTTTCTGATTAATTTTTCTCGTCATAGGGATAAGCACAATGAGGGAAAACAAGGAGAAAACAGTGGCTAGCGGGGACGAGGATGTTGCTGCCCCTACTGCTAAAGTGGCTTCCGTCCAGGCTGGGAAGAGGAAGTCTAAATCAATCTCGAGTACTGTGGACCTGGACGACCTCCCCAGTCGTCGTGGCCACAAAAAACAAAAGCCAAGGACTTCCCTTCCAAAGGTTCCCAAGTTCGTGCCACCAACAGTGAACTTGGACGAGCCTGTGGTGGATGTGGAGCCCGTCCAAACGGTTCATCCTGTTCCGTCTGATCCTCCCCTTACTCCCAAAACTTCTCACAAGCCTAGCCCGTCTGAGTCCTCTGATCGTCCCTCTAATTTGGTTCTGGACGAGGGTTATGCATGGAGGACGTTCAAAGGGATCGTCACTGATCATGAAGTTAACGAATGTTACAACATGTCAGTGAAGGAGTTTGAGCGTTCTGGCATCCATGACCTTTTCAAGGTAAGTTTCTTCCTCGTCCTTGTGTGTAAACATTTAATTTTGAATGAAATGTCTAACTCCTTTTCGTCCAAATGCAGGCCATGTCAAAGTTCTATACAGCGACCTGCCAAGCCAAGGAGCTTGCTTCAAAGGCCAAGACAGCCAAAGATAAGGCTAAGGAGCTGGGCCATGAGGTTTTGCTCAAGAAGGGGGAGGTTATTAGGTTGACAGAGGATTTCAATCGTCTGCTGGGAAGCGAGACGAAGTTGAAGAACGAAGTGGAGGAGCTCAAAGCTGACAACTTAGAGAAGGATACTCGCATCGTCTATCTCGAGGGACAAGTTTCAGAGCTTACCTCGTCCTTGGAGAAGGCACGTGAGGAAGCAATTGCTGCCTTTAAGAAGTCTGACGAGTATAAGAATCGTCTAGACAGTCATTATGCAGCTGGGTATGAAGACTTCCGTGCTGATGCCAAAGAGGCGTATCCTGATTTGGACTTCAACTCGTTCAAGCTTCCTCTTGCTACAGAGAGTTCTGTGTTGCAGACGAGTTCCGAGGACGTCAACATCATGGACGATGCTAACACTGAAGTCACTCAGGACGACCCCAAGACGAGCTTGCCCAAGTGAAATCTATTTCCTTAGAAAATTTATTTTTATTTGCTTTTTCATGGAAGTGCCCGTTGTTTTGGGCCTTTTACTTCTTTTTCTTTTATTTTAAAGCTCATGCAAGTACAATCATCTCGTCCAGGATTATGGACGAGTTTTATATACATTTTCATATTCACAACTAAAGGGGTTTTTGGACGTTGGTCGTCCACCCTTTGAATTTCATGAAAGAAATGAATACTTCTATTTTTACTTCCATTGTGTTTGAATATATACGTTTCCAGCTTTATGTATGAAATTTTTATTTTCATATCAGCAGTGTGGTTCGTCCATCTAGGAATTCCGTTTACCTCGTCTTGGGCATGGGGGATGAATTTTATTACATCACCAAGATAAAGTAAATTGATTCCTTTTGGCTAGATTTTTCATCATTCCAAAATTATGGACGATTATTTTGTCGTCCTTGATGATTAGACTTTTTAGCAATTTCTCGTCCAATGTAGTGGATTGTTAAGCTAGTTTTGAAGTCTTTGCTCGTCCGCGTCTCGGACGAACACTTTTGGGAATTCATCTCGTCTTGGGGTCTAGACGAGTATCCCCTTTTCATCTCGTCCCATGTTCTGGACGGATGAAACATAGCTTTATTTTTAGCTTGGGTTTTATCTCGTCCTATGTTCTGGACGGATGGACCTTGGTTTTATTTTCAGGTTAGGTTTTATTTTCAGGTTAGGTTTCATCTCATCCTATTTCTGGACGGATGGACCTTAGCTTAATTTTCAGTTTAGGTTTCATCTCGTCTCTTGCTTTGGACGGATGTACCTTTTCATCTTTCCTTTGGAGGAAGGCATATGGACGACATATCCTTGCGTCCAAGGATTTCATTCGTCCATACTTGCTTTCTTTTTGCGGATCAATCTGAATGAACATATAAGGATTCCAATAATATACTTGAAAACAATATATATATATATATATTTGAAAATCCAAACTTATGTAAACATTCGTCCACAGGCATGGCACATGCTTATTAGCCAGTGCCTTATTGAATTAAAAATACAAACCAACTCATCCATGAATAGCACAAAAGTGAAAACACTAATGTACTTTCTAGGGGATTATTAAAATACTTAAAAACACTTGACAGTAGTAAAACACTTCTGCTCGTCCATATATCTCGTCCAAGGACACTGGTGAAGAGTCAGTACTTATTGATGGTACTTCCTGAGGTGCTCAACATTTCAAGGGTGTTCCAGCCTCCGCCCATCCAAAGCTTCCAAATAGTAGGATCCTTGCCTTTTGCAGTTAATAACCCTATAAGGTCCTTCCCAATTTGGGCCAAGTTTCCCGTAGGCCGGGTTTCTTGTTGCCAAGGTAACCTTCTTCAGGACGAGATCTCCGATGTTGAAACGCCTAGGCTTCACCATAGCGTCATATTGTCTTGCCATGAGATTTTTGTACCTTGCTGTCCTCTGTTCTGTATCCATCCTGACCTCATCCATAAGGTCAAGGTTAAGACGGAGTTGTTCCTCATTTTCTTCAGTTTGATACTTCCTCACCCTGTGGCTCGTCATATGTACTTCTGCTGGTATAACTGCCTCGCTTCCATAGGCTAGTTTAAAAGGAGTTTCTCCTGTTGGAGTTCTCGCTGTCGTTCTATAAGCTCATAAAACACTTGGTAATTCATCCGGCCATATTCCCTTTGCCCTTTCGAGCCGAGTCTTGATAATCTTCAGCAAGGATCGGTTCGCTACTTCTGCCTGGCCATTGGCCTGTGGGTGGGAGGGTGAGGAGTAATGGTTCTTCATTCCAAGCTGTTCACAAAATTCCCTGAAAGGTGTGTTGTCAAACTGTCGTCCATTGTCAAACACTAGCACCCTAGGTACTCCGAATCTGCATACAATGTTCTTCCAGACGAAGTTCTTGACATTCTGCTGCGTAATTTTGGCCAAGGGTTCGACTTCCACCCATTTTGTGAAGTAATCTATTCCCACCACCAGAAACTTCATTTGCCGGGTTCCAGTCGGAAAAGGCCCCAAAATGTCGAGTCCCCATTGTGCGAAAGGCCAAGGGGCCATCATTGGCGTGAGATATTCTGCTGGCTGTCTGGGAATGTTGCTAAAGCGTTGACATTGATCACATACTTTGACATATGCTTTAGCGTCAGCTTGGATGGTTGGCCAATTAAATTCGCTTCGGATGACTTTATGGACGAGTGATCTGGCTCCCGAATGGTTCCCGCATGCTCCTTCGTGAACCTCCCTCAACATGTAATTTGCCTCGTCCGGAGCCAAACATCTTAAGAGAGGCTGGGAAAAACCTCTCTTATATAACACCTCATCCATAAGCACATACCTGGCTGACTTGACCCTGAGCTTCCTAGCTTCTTCCTTCTCTTCTGGAAGCCTTCCGTCCTTTAAGTATGACACTATCGGGGTCATCCAATTTCCTTCTCCCTCTATCTGCATCAGTTCTGGAAGGTCTATGCTTGGCATGTAGTGTACATCATTCATTTCGTCCAAGGCCTCATTCGCAGATGCTTCCTTCGCCAAAATATCTGCCTCCACATTCTCTTCCCTTGGGATTTGAACAAAATCTACTTTTTTGAATTTCTTCACAAGGCGTACTACCTTCCTTAGATATTTCTTCATTCTGTCTTCCTTGGCTTCACATGTCCCATTGACTTGGCCTATGACCAATTGAGAATCTCCTAGGACAAGTATTGAGTCTGCTTCTACGGACTTGGCCAGTTCCAACCCCTTTAAAAGGGCTTCATACTCCGCTTCATTGTTAGTAGTCTGGTATTGCAGATGGGCCTTGTATTTCAATTTGTCCCCCTCTGGCGACTGCAAAACAACTCCTATTCCTCCAGCATATAATGTAGACGATCCATCAACATGGACGACCCATTTGTTGTTGTACTCGCCTTCCCCCAGGTCTTCGTAACATGGAGTGAACTCCGCAATGAAATCTGCCAGGGCTTGAGCCTTTATTGCATTTCTCGGTTGATACCGAATGTTGAATTCACTAAGTTCAACTGCCCACTGAACGAGTCGTCCTGCGGCTTCCAGCTTGTTCATTGCCTTCTTAAGCGGATGGTCCGTCATGACATTAATGATATGAACTTGGAAGTAATGTCTTAACTTCCTAGAAGCCGTTATTAGTGCGAAAGCCAATTTCTCCATGAGCGGATATCTTCCCTCTGCTCCTCTGAGTGCCCGGCTAGTGTAGTACACCGGCTTTTGTATTTTCCCTTCTTCTCTGATTAAAGCTGAACTTACGGCATGTGGGGACACCGCTAAGTATAGGTACAGTTCTTCTCCTTGCACGAATGGACTTAATAATGGGGCAGTTGTGAGATAGTCTTTCAGGTCTTGGAAGGCCCTTTGGCATTCGTCCGTCCACTCAAATGCCTTCCTGAGGACTTTAAAGAAAGGTAAACACTTATCTGTGGCTTTCGAAACAAACCTGTTCAAAGCGGCAACTCGTCCTGTGAGGGATTGGACTTCCTTGATACTCTTCGGTGACTCCATGTTCAATATAGCCTGGATCTTGTCCGGATTTGCTTCAATTCCTCTTTGCGAGACCATGAACCCCAGAAACTTTCCCAACGACACTCCGAATGCACACTTGCTTGGGTTCAACTTCATCTTATATCGCCGAAGTGTTTCAAAGGTTTCCTGTAAGTCGTCTAGATGGCTTCCCTCGTCTATGCTCTTCACAAGCATGTCGTCGACATAAACCTCCACATTCCGTCCTATCTGTGGACGAAACATGTGATTCACTAACCTCTGATAAGTTGCCCCTGCGTTCTTCAAGCCGAAGGGCATCACTTTGTAGCAAAACAAGCCTTGGCTGGTAATGAAGGAAGTTTTCTCCTGATCAGCTTCATCCATCTTGATCTGATTATATCCTGAGAAGGCATCCATGAAGCTCAGCAACTGATGGCCAGCAGTAGAGTCCACCAATTGATCAATGCGTGGCAGAGGATAACTATCCTTGGGACATGCTTTGTTCAAGTCAGTGAAGTCTACACACATTCTCCACTTTCCATTAGCTTTCTTCACCATCACCACATTGGCTAACCAATCCGGGTAATAGACTTCCTTAATGAACTTTGCCGTGGTCAGTTTTTGAACCTCTTCCTTGATTGCTTTGTCCCTCTTAGGAGCGAATACCCTCTTCTTCTGACGGATAGGCTTAAAAAAGGGGTATACATTCAATCGATGAGTGATCACACTTGGGTCGATTCCCGGCATGTCGTCATGACTCCATGCAAAAACGTCGATACTTTTTCTCAGGAACTGGATGAGGTCTTCTCTTGCCTTCTCCTTCATACATGTTCCAATTCTGGTAAATTTCTCTGGATCATCTTCTTGCAAAAGAACATCTTCCAACACTTCTGTGGGCTCTGCAATAACTCTTCTTTCCTCGATGCTCATTGTCTGCACCTATTCGTCCAAAGCCATCATGGCTAAGTAGCATTCTCTAGCTGCCAACTGATCTCCTTGTGCTTGTCCTATCCCGTACTCCGTAGGGAATTTGACTGATAGATGGTAGGTCGAAGTTATCGCCTTCCAACTATTAAGAGTGGGTCTTCCAATAATGGCGTTGTATGAAGATGTACAATCTACCACAAGGAAATTGACTTCCTTGGTTATCTGTTGCGGGTATGACCCTACCACAACTGGTAATGTAATGGTACCCACAGGCTGCACCTTCATTCCTCCAAATCCTATCAGTGGCAAGCATACTGGACGAAGTTGATCTCGTCCAAGCCTCATTTGTTGGAAGGCGGGGTAGTATAATATGTCTGCTGAACTTCCATTGTCAACTAACACTCTCCTGGTTGTATAATCTGCAATGAGCAGTGTAATGACGATCGCATCATCATGCGGGTAATGGATCCTCTCAGCATCTTCGTCGGTGAAGGAAATGGTTGGCTCGTCCATTGATCTCGTCCTTGGTGATCGTCCAGAGAGCTGGACGTTTTGTACCGCTTTAAGATACGTCTTCTTCAACTTGGAAGATTACCTCATCGAGTTCCCTCCAACGATAATCCTTATCTCTCCTAGTGGGGGCCGGGATGATTCCTCTATTTTGCCTTTCAACTTCTCATCTGTACGATCCCTTCCAACGAAGTGCTTCAGCTTTCCTTGTCTGATTAGGTTCTCAATTTGCTGTTTTAGGTCATAACACTCATCCGTGTCATGCCCATGGTCCCTGTGAAAGCGACAATATTTGTTCTTATTGCGCTTGTTGGGATCCCCTTTCATCTTCTCTGGCCATTTTAAAGAAGGATCGTCTTTGATTTGCATGAGCACCTGATTAAGTGGAGCGTTCAGGGGCGTATAGTTCTGGCTTCTTCCCAAGGGACCTGTCTTCCTGCTATCTCGTTCCTTCCTATCTTCCGTCCGTCCCTTCTTTGGACGAGGGGCTTGTTCTGAGTGTCGAGCTGGGTGCGCTTCCATCCTCTCAGCTCTTTTCCTCTTCTTGGCTATGATCGCATCTTCTGCATTCATGAAGTTCTGAGCCGAATGGACGAGCTCGGCCATGGTTTGAGGCTCCTTCTCATATAGCTTGTGGATAAACAAATCTGAATTAATCCCATTGTGGAAGGCTGCCAGTAGAAGCTTGTCGTCCACCTCGTCCACACTAAGGGCTTCTCTGTTGAAGCGAGTGATGAATGACCGCAGGCTTTCATTCTCCCCTTGTTCTATGGCCAGTAAGCTGGACGAAGAGCGCTTGTGCCTCTGTCCCCCGATGAAATTGTTAACAAACAATTTGCTTAACTCTTCGAAAGAACTTACGGAACTTGGGGGGATTTTACTGAACCAAACTCGTGCCGGGCCTTTAAGGGTAGTAGGGAAGGCTCGACACATGATTTCATCAGGGACCCCTTGAAGGTGCATTGTTGTCTTGAATGTTGCAATGTGATCAAAGGGGTCACGCGTCCCATCATACGAGTCCAGGGAAGGTAATTTGAACTTTGATGGTAGAGGGTGACCATTGATGGAAGCCGTAAAAGGAGAGTCAGTCCTGTGGACCAAATCCTCTATAGGATTCGTTCTCCTCATGTTCTCCTTCATCTCCTCCATGACTTTCTTCATTTAGTCCATCTCCTCTTTCAAGTGTGGCACTGTCCGTGAAGTGGTGCCTCTAAACTGACTTCCAATCTCAGTATTCTGTGTGTCACCATGGCCTTGTGTCTGCCCTGCGTGTTCCTCTCGTGTCTGTCTCCTCTGAGTGATCTCCATCCTTAACTCCTGGTTTTGGCGAGTCAATTCCGCCATTGCAGCCGCCATGGATTGCATATTCTGAACGGATGACGTCTGCATGACTGGTGCAGATTGGCGATCACGCTGGGGATCACTTGAAGCACCTCTGCTTCCCTGACGGCCAGGGCTAGTAGCCCTCGACCTGGTCCTGACCATCCTAACCCTTTGTCGCGGAAAAGAAAGTCGCAAAACAACCTTCGTTCCCCACAAACGGCGCCAACTGATATTGTTCCGAATCAGTAAGGTGGAATGGCCTGGCTTCGGTGGGCTGTTCAAACGGTTGATGGCCTGCAAGGAAGAAAACGCGATCAAAGAGGAGACCGGCGAAGACCGGTTGAACCCCCTCCGATGGAGAAGTTAGACTCGTAGAGAAAGAAGTTCCAAGTGTTTTGGAAATTTGTCTGAGAGAAAATCTTACCTCTGTCGGGTTCAGACCGGTCCCTTATATAGGGAGCCTGGGGCGGTTATTTGTCCAATAACCTCTCCAGGATTTGTGGAAACCAACAACTCCGGAGTTAACTACCTCAACGGATATAAAATAGTAACTGCTAATGGAAGTTAACTCATTCGAAGGGTCTGTTGAGATAGTTGAGGGTTGCTGAAAGTCTAAGTGTTGAGGTCTCGTCCGTCTGGTGTAGGGTGGTTTAGTCGTCCAAGGATATTTAACGGTTTCTCATGGACGATCCTCATGGACGATCCTCATGGACGATTCTGTTGTCCATGGGAGACTTAAACTTATGGAGTGGTGCTATTATTCTTGGACGTTTCTCCTTCTTCTGGATAAACTATTGGATCAACCCGCGCTGTAGGCTCTGGACGAACCGTTTGGACGATCTGGAGATTATTGTTTTCCACTTCTCTATCACATATCTTTCTTTATTTTTTTAAGTTCAAAAAAAAATTTCATAGTTGTCCTCCTATCCTCCTTGTGACAAATTATATTCTTACTTTTTAATTTTTGGTCATTTTTAATTTATACTTTATAAGTCATGATAATTTAATCTTTCTCTATTTCTATTACAAACCACTAAAAGAGACGTCCAATAGGATTAGAACATTTTTTAGCAACTATTATATACAAACGAAACTACTTTGCCCACTCTACCATATCAGATCTCTCTCCCTCATCCATACTCTGTCCTGTTTTTGTATTGTGTCTTACCCTCTTTAATACGTAGAAAATGACAAACCATCCAAGACAAAATGGTACTATTTAGGTGTAATGAAGGATAATATAAAATTTTCTCCCATCAAATAGGTTACTCCATTAGTAGTTTTCAATAAATATAGATGGAGGAGTTAGATTGTCCTAATTTATAAAGTTTAGGGCTTAAAATGATAATATTAAAACGTATAAATTTAACTTGTCACAAGGGAAAATCTTTAAGATTTATTTTGGATTTTCTCCCCTTTTTTTTTCTTATTTTTATTAGAATCAAGATAGATATCTTTGCCTTCCTGGATGAGAAATAGAGCTATATTTTTGCATTCTTGGATGAGAAATAGAGATATTTGTTTACTTTTTAAGTTGGTACTCTCGTTTTTTATTTCCTTTTAAGAAACATGTCAGAAGGAGGTGAAGAGAAATAATTTCTTTTTATACCTAAAACTTTTATATATGGATAAATCTCCTTCTAATACTATATAAACACTGCTCACACTCTCCTTATGTCGAACTACAGGTACCTTTTAGGATCAATTCCAAAGGTGAAGGTTAATTACTTTTACAAAGAAGCTAATCAATGTGCAGACATATTAGCTAAGAATGGGGCATATCAACAAGAAGATTTTACTAGTTTTGTTTGTTCGCCTTCAAATATTGTAATGCTTTCATACTTTGATGCCATTAGCATGTATCGTAAGAAGCTCTGCCCAAACTTTATTGTTTTAAATTAATATAGTCTCTGGTTTACCAAAAAACTTATTCCATTACACGAGTTATTACACCATACCAAACATACCATTACTTTTTAAATACAACCTTCCTTTATCCAAAATTATTTTTTAAACATAATAAATTAATGAAAATAAGTTCTCTAAACAAAGAAGAAGATAAAATATTAAAATTGTTAGGTTTTGAGTTTGTAATGTTGGCAAACCGTGACAAAAAGTAAGTCTCATTGGTTTAGAATAGTGTACTTTCAAGTCCAAGACAAAAAACTCAAGTTCAGGATGAAAAAAAAAATGAGTTACAATCTGTTTCGTTCGATTGGTACTCAATCGATCGAAAGTCGCATATTAGCAAAAAATCAACAAACGTAAAAAGCCTATAACTTGATCGTTTGAAGCCCAAATCGCAAGCTGTTTTTCCCAGTATTTAAAGGACATTATAAGCTAACCCTAGAGGGACTTTTCAGAGTTTTTTTAGAGAGATTTGAGTGCATCTTGTGCCTCTTTTGTAGATCTAGAG
This sequence comes from Quercus robur, assembly GCF_932294415.1. NCBI lineage: Eukaryota > Viridiplantae > Streptophyta > Magnoliopsida > Fagales > Fagaceae > Quercus > Quercus robur. Next base: position 33,554,987 of record NC_065539.1, on the reverse strand, counting down.
TTTTGTACCCAAAAGCTCTCTAAAGTCTTCTACTGGTGTTATTCCTTGAAGAATCTCAAGATCCGATGTTGTAGAAGTTGCTGCATACAAGATTAACGTGTAAGGAGATCCAAAACCTTTGAATGGAGTCTCAAAGTCACAAGCAGGTGAGCTTGTGTTGGTGTAAAGGCCTAATAGAGGACGAGTCTGTGGATTCAGAGCTTGCACGTAGTCGTGTCAGTAAGTTCTACATGTGGTAGTAATAGGATGTTAGTGGTCTAAGTCTTATTGTAAACTTCAATTCTCTATAGTAGATTTGCTTTTTACCTTGAGGATAGCTAGGTTAAATCCTCCCCAGGTTTTTTACCGGTTTAGTTTTCCTAGATGATTATATCATTGTGTTCTTTATTTTTCGTTGCTTTACATGATATGACTTTATTGTTTTAACCTAGATCTGAATAATAAACCTAAGTATTCACTTGGTTAATTAATTAGGTTAAACAATCTAGTTTACAAGGGTCGAAAACCTAACAGAAATATACCACTTAAATTGGTTCTGTATGGCAAATTGGCTATACATCCTTAGAAACATTAACAAAAAATGGGAAATTTTACATAAAGATATATATATATATATATGTATGTATGTATGTATATATTGAGAAGATGCATAAAGATATTGAAGAAGATGAAACAAATCAGCTTTACATATGTATTATTGTTAAGCCTTTATTACATCTCATATTATAATGAAAAGGGAAAAATCAAAATAATGAAAAGCAAATGTCTTTATTACAACCGAGAGGAGTTTTCTTAAAAGAAATCTCACTTCAACGGCAATGTTGCTTGTCCTTGTTAGTCAGGAAGAGCAAAAACCTAGGTGAAAAAACCAACAAAAAAAGAGCCTAAATCCATTAATGTAGCATCATAATATGAGAGACAAATAAGTCTTTTCTTTCATTTCTTAGCGTTATTTTCAGCCATTCCAATCGTGTTCTTCACACTGTCTATAGCGTTCTGAGCAATGTTATTTACCTGTTCTCCAGTCTGTTACAGGAACAAATTAACAATGTTGCACCGTGAATATCCTCCTAAAATCCAAGACATAAACATTTAAATGTATTTTTTTTTTCTATATATAAGCTAAAACTAGAAGTCTAATAAATTATAAATCTCTCATTTTGATATAGCATATGATGCAAAAAAAGTCCATAGTTGAGTGTAAACATATGTGTGTGGGTTTTTGTTTTTTCCTTTGTTAGGAAATAACTCAGATACCCTACAAGACCTAAAACAAGTAAAACCCAAACCAACCCATATATGTTTATGAAGTGCAAATATTATTAATAAAACTCCGAATGAATGTAAATTTTCTAAACTCTATCGTAGTTTTGATGATCCACTTTATACTCAATTAATTGAAGTAATCATGCGTTTGAGGTTTTTTTTTTTTTTTTTTTTTTTTTTTCATTTTTTAACTTTGATTACTTTATTATAAGAAGATATATTAGAGGATTTTTATTTGTCTAGAGATTGTTGAATTTGGTAACATCCCTTGAAAAATAAAAAAAAATGAGGGAGAACCTGCTGGAGGAAGCCGGCACTTTGATCCTTTCCATGTTGGGCAAACTCCTGAGCTGATTGAGCTGCACTGGCTGTCCTGTCTTTAGCAGATTCAGCTGCACTAGTTGTCCTATCTTTGGTTGCATTGGTTGTGTCCTTTGTGGATTGAACCCACTCTTCAGTCTTGGCCTGCCCAAACACAAAAATAAATGGTTAGTTATTGTTATATGGGTTGTGTTAATGGGCATCTTAAAGTGCCCGTTAACACACCACTTTATGTCAGAATTTACCACTTTATATCAAAATTTTGTCAGCCACTTAGCTTTATGTCAGTATTTTGTTAACTTTATAAGTTTTAGGGTCAACTTTATACAATTTCTCCCATTTATCCAATTTGTTTTATTAAATATGACCCACATTATTTTAACATTTGCCATGTTGTATTACAAATAACATGTATACTGTATACACATGTAATAATCATTACGCAAAATGAACAGTCAACAATCAATATCTTCGTGCATTAGCATTCAAGATTGCAAAAAATGTTCTATTTTACCATCTAAAAAACTACTTTATTTATTATATCATTCTACTTTACAATACACCCAATACCCAACGTCCTAGTTTATATTTTCCTATATTAAAATAATATATCTACACAATAAAATAATATAACCCAAAAGAGGTGAGAGAGAATAAAAAAACATATTTAAAAAGAGGTGAGAGATAATAATGTGAGAGAGAGAGAGAGAGAGAGAGAGAGAGAGAGAGAGAGATTAGAAGAATTAGAAATAATATAAAATATGTGAGAGACCAGAAAAAATTATTTTAAAAAAAATATCATCTTGCTACTGCTTGGTTGCAAAATATTGCTGTAGCTTGGTTGCAAATTTTTTTAAAAATAACATCCCAAGTAATGCTTTTGATTTTTTGGTTTGATGGTATAAAATTGCATATTGGGAGTTTTACAACTCCTAAAACTAATGCTCTTACAAATATGGTGCTAAGTGCTAACATGGTTAAATTATAAAAGTCCCATAAAATAAGTAAAAAACATGATTAATTAAAAGAATATAATTTAATCCCCATTGGAAAATTTTCCTACCTGGCCCTGTCCATGGGCTTGACCTGATTTGTAATTTTGCTTTGCGCTGGCCATCTTTGCTCAGAAAATGTTATATAACCAAGTTTTCAACTTTTTCAATTTCTTGATCTCAATGTTATTCTGCCTTGTTTTCTGAAGTATTTATAGCAGTTAGAGGTCCATAGAGAAGTGACACATGGAAGTCAGGAATTATGCTATACATAAGTACGTGTTTGTTGATGTAAGGAGCAGGCTTGTATTTCTGCTTTGAAATAGGCATTGGGTGGCTGAAATTGGCAACGCCTATGAAAAAGGACTTTGGATCACCGAGAGTTGAACTAGCATTAGCAGCAGTGAAACTAAATAGCTATATAACTATTTTAGCTTCACCAAAACACAAAAATGCATGCTGTAGTAGTGATATTATAGGTAAAAAATTTTAGTTTTTTGTTACAGTGCACAACTCTTTATGGCTGTGCACGGTAGCAAAAAGCTAAAAAAATAATAATATTTTATTAAACTTTTCTCTTTTTTCTCATTAAAAAATCATTTTCTCTTTTCTCTCTCTCTCTCTCTCTCTCTCTCTCCGGCTTCTCTTCTTTCTTCTTTTTTTCCTTCTCATTTTTTTTTTCTCTTTCACTATTTTCTCTTCTCATCAGATACCCCTTTACCACCAAATTCATCTATTAGTCTCAGTTTTTGTTATCTTTCTCAATTCTTTCCAACAAAGATGAAGAAATGTGGGCTAGCTGAGAATCATGAACAAGAAGAACGACTTTTGGGAGTTGATCTGCACAAAGCACTAGGTTAACATCGGCTGCCCAAACCAGCAGCTCCAATTTATGGTCTTTGCTGCCTAGCTTTCTTTATTTTTTTTCTTTTTGATAGAAACGTTTGCAACTTGATTTTGAAGAAGAAGACATAGTGCCAGGATTTATATTATATTATATTATAATATACTTTAATAATACTGTGTGGTTTTAAACTTTTATTTTTAAACCATTTAATGAACTTGTGCAGGGATATTTGGGTTCTAGCATAGTAAGGAGATAGAATATAGTAAGTTAACACGCGTTTGAAAGATAGTTGGAAACTAGCATCTCGAGTTTTAGAAACTCAAGTTCCTTATGAAACTCGAGGCCTAAAGACTCGATTCCTACTTGCTGAGTTGGACAGTATTATGCACTATTATGCCACATAGATCTCAAGTCTTAAAGACTCAAGTTCTACAAAGCAAAACTGAGTCTTTAAGACTCGATTTTCATCGAGAAATGCCACTGATCTCAAGCTTACAAGACTCGATTTCTACTAGAATAAAACTCCAAGTGTTTTATGTATCTAGTTTGGGGTTATGTGGAAATGAGGGAAAAACAAAATTTCCAGTGGATTGATGTGGTTTGATAACGAATAAATGGGAGTAGTGATAGAGCTGAGTGCGAGACAGTGACCTCAGTGCGAGATAGTGAGAGAGCTGAGTGAGGTGATCATATTCCAGAACACTTAAGTGTCCGCCAATGGGTTTTTTGCTGCCGATAGGTTTCTACTGCTGATGAGATGCGCTTGTCTCCGGTAGAGAGAGGGTTTGCAAATGGGTTTTCTACCATCGATGAATTTTTTGTTGCCGATGAGATGCACTTGTCTCCGATAGAGTGAGATGCGCTTGTTTTAGGTTTAGGGTTTGTATGTTTGGGTGTGAAGGAAAGTTCTCGTGTTCTGGAGTTTGGACGCTTAAGTGCCATTATGATCACAAAGTTTTATTGTCTACAAAGTAAAATGATCAAGGAACAGGTCCTTTATGGAAGACTCACCACACCATAGATTGTGCCAACAAAGGATTTGCAAACCATTGCTCACTAGAATTTTGATTTGTTCAGAAAATACGTCCTAATTTCTTATGAGAGGATGGAATGGAAGAAAGTAATGAAACCCACAATGGCTATGGATATTGAATAACCTCCTTTTACTTTCTCAATCCCTTTAATGCTCTTCCATAAACCAACCCCATGCAACCCTCTAACTATCCATGTTGTCCACCCTTCCTCCCCTATGCTTCTCCATATTTCACACTAGTGACACACCTCCATAATATAAATAACATACTTTTTTTTTTTTTTTTTTACAAATGAGGGTGTCCAACTCTTCAAGTATCTGACCATTCCCTCGCATGTATGCAATCCCTCCGTCTCACACACACTAGGTTATTACAGGAAGGAATCTTATGAGATGGCCACAAGATACTGGCAAGAGGTTTTGAACCCAAGATCTCATGGATATCATGAGGCCTTAGGAACCACTAAGCCAACCCCTTGCGGTTACATACTTTTAATAATAACAACAGATACACTAAGCCTTTAACTATTAATACAGAAAATTAACACATACTCCGAAAGATACACTGCCTTACAACCTGCAGCATCAACTTCACACCTTCCAACATTTTCCTGAACAAAAATTAAAATCAACACATAAGATCGCACCAGAATTGATCAAAACCAAACACTTCTTTAAGTAATTCTCTACTGTCTAATTTCCCAAGAAAGCCAATAATAAGTAAATTTTTAACTTTTTTTTTTTTTTCCCTTGCATTATGTTATCCGTATTCCAATAAATAAATAATTTGCGCAATTATATATAACTCAGATACAATTAAAGTACAAGGCCTAGTTAAGTTGAATTTTTAGTGTAGCGTTTAATATGCTTCTGTACTTAATTTTCTACTGATCGCCTAGCACTGAAACATTTTTTTCAAAATCCAATAGTCATTTTTTCAATCTCGTATCTCTTGAAGCATATTAAGAAAAATTAAAATAATAAATTTTCAAAAAACAAAATTCAATATCCAATACTCAAATTTTTAATCTCGTAATTCTTTACTCTTGTTAGTTATTCTTCGTATTTCTATTTGTTTCAAACAATATATATATATATATATATATATGAATTCTTAAACAATTTGAAAAGAAAAAAACATTTACAGGGGAACTAGTGTAGGCTTCGAATGCGAAACCAGCAAGAACGACGGCGAGATTAAGATCAAACGGAGGCCGCTCATTCTCGTTCTCGTCAACCGAAATTGCTTCGATTTCGGAATTGTTTTTACGGAAGCAACAAACGGAGTAGTACACTCGGTCTCGGCCTCTGAACTTTTCCCGGAAAGTGAGAACCCTAACTTTCCTGGGAAAAAGAGATGAGAATCGAGGAGTGAGGTTAGGGATTTGGAGATAAGGGAACTTGGGGGAGACGCAGTGATGGGATTGGAGGAGCGTGGCCGTGGCCGTGGCCATGAGAGAGTGAGAGTGAGGTTGTGATTGTTTTGGTTTTTGAAGTGGTAGTGTGTGGTAGTGGCAGTTTGTGTAATTCTGTATAATAAAGGGGGGAGGGCGGGTTGTTTATGTGGAAATGGGCTTATTGTGCACGTCCACGTAAGTGAGAATGGAAGCTCTGAGAATGAAGTAGAGTGCAGAGCCAAAGAGCCACGTGGCCAACGGTCGTCCTAGATACTTTGAGATCATACTTTGCGTCCTGCCAAATTTCACTGCGTTTTGGGAATTCGTTTTTTTTTTTTGGAAAAAAAGAATAATAGACATTTCGAACTAAAATATTCTTGGGTTTTATTAATGAGTGGCAATTATTAATAAATTATTTTAGAAAATTTTTGATACAAATTATGAAAGTTTGTCAAAAAAAATTTAATAAATTTTTTCTTTTCATATAAAAAATTTCTAAAAGGTTTCTTAAATCAATGTTCTTAAAGCATTTATTAACTTTTATCAATATTGTTTTCCAAAATGTCACAATTTTTTCTTTGAATTTTAAAAAGAACTTGAAAAATCTCTTTTTTTTTTCCTTAAATTTAAAAAATAATAATAATAAACTTTTGTATTTACTTGTGACCAATAGTTTCATGCTACTTGCTCGTCTCATATGTATTCTTTCTTTTTGGCCTTTTTTCAAATGTAATAGTCCACGTCGAACTCTCTAATACTAAAATTAGTGACACCTATTTAGATAGATACGTTAAAATACTTGAACATGGAAGGAAAAATAAAATATGTACCATTTTGAATAGTTTAAGGATTAAACAAAAAAAAAAACTTCATACAAATTTTAGGGTAGAAAACAAATATTTTTTATCAAGATGTTTTTGTCTTTGTGCTATTCATATCTTTCTTTATTTTTTAAGTTCAAAAAAAAAAATTCATAGTTGTCCTCCTATCCTCCTTGTGACAAATTATATTCTTACTTTTTAATTTTTGGTCGTTTTTAATTTATACTTTATAAGTTGTGATAATTTAATCTTTCTCTATTTCTATTACAAACCACTAAAAGAGACGTCCAATATGATCAGAACATTTTTTAGCAACTATTATATCCAAACGAAACTACTTTGCCCACTCTACCATATCAGATCTCTCTCTCTCTCATCCATACTCTGTCTTGTTTCTGTATTGTGTTTTACCCTCTTTAATATGTAGAAAATGACAAACCATCCAAGACAAAATGGTACTATTTAGGTGTAATAAAGGATAATATAAATTTTTCTCCCATCAAATAGGTTACTCCATTAGTAGTTTTCAATAAATATAGATGGAGGAGTTAGATTGTCCTAATTTATAAAGTTTAGGGCTTAAAATGATAATATTAAAACGTCTAAATTTAACTTGTCACAAGGAAAAATCTTTAAGATTTATTTTGGATTTTCTCCCCTTTTTTTTTCTTTTTTTTATTAGAATCAAGATAGATATCTTTGCCTTCCTGGATGAGAAATAGAGCTATATTTTTGCATTCTTGGATGAGAAATAGAGATATTTGTTTACTTTTTAAGTTGGCACTCTCGATTTTTATTTCCTTTTAAGAAACATGTCAGAAGGGGGTAAAGAGAAATAATTTCTTTTTATACCTAAAACTTATATATATATATATATATATATAAATCTCCTTCTAATACTATATAAACACTGCTCACACTCTCCTTATGTCGAACTGCAGGTACCTTTTGGGATCAATTCCAAAGGTGAAGGTTAATTACTTTTACTAGGAAGCTAATCAGTGTGCATACATATTAGCTAAGAATGGGGAATATCAACAAGAAGATTTTACTAGTTTTGTTTGTTCGCCTTCAAATATTGTAAGGCTTTCATACTTTGATGCCATTAGCATGTATCGTAAGAAGCTCTACCCAAACTTTATTGCTTTAAATTAATATAGTCTCTGGTTTACCAAAAAACTTATTCCATTACAAGAGTTATTACACCATCCCAAACATACCATTACTTTTTAAATACAACCTTCTTTTATCCAAAATTATTTTTTAAACATAATAAATTAATGAAAATATGTTCTCTAAACAAAGAAGAAGATAAAACATTAAAATTGTTAGGTTTTGAGTTCGTAATGTTGGCAAACCGTGACAAAAAGTAAGTCTCATTAGTTTAGAATAGTGTACTTTCAAGTCCAACACAAAAAACTCAAGTTTAGGATGAAAAAAAAAATGAGTTACAATCTGTTTCGTTCGATTGGTACTCCATCGATCGAAAGTTGCATATCAGCAAAAAATCAACAAACGTAAAAAGCCTATAACTTGATCGTTTGAAGCCCAAATCGCAAGCTGTTTGTTCCAATATTTAAAGGACATTATAAGCTAACCCTAGAGGGGCTTTTCAGAGTTTTTTTAGAGAGATTTGAGTGCATCTTGTGCCTCTTTTGTAGATCTAGAGTTCTGTACCCAAAAGCTCTCAAAAGTCTTCTACTGGTGTTATTCCTTGAAGAATCTCAAGATCCGATGTTGTAGAAGTTGCTGCATACAAGATTAACGTGTAAGGAGATCCAAAACCTTTGAATGGAGTCTCAAAGTCACAAGCAAGTGAGCTTGTGTTGGTTTAAAGGCCTAATAGAGGACGAGTCTGTGGATTCGGAGTTTGCACGTGGTCGTGTCAGTAAATTCTACATGTGGTAGCAATAGGATGTTAGTGGTCTAAATCTTATTGTAAACTTCAATTCTTTATAGTAGATTTGCTTTTTAGCTTGAGGATAGCTAGGTTAAATCCTCCCCAGGTTTTTTACTGGTTTAGTTTTCCTGGGTGATTATATCATTGTGTTCTTGATTTTCCACTGCTTTACATGATATGACATTATTGTTTTAACCTAGATCTGAATAATAAACCTAAGTATTCACTTGGTTAATTAATTAGGTTAAACAATCTAGTTTACAGGGGTCTAAAACCTAACACAAATATACCACTTAAATTGGTTCTATATGGCAAATTGGCTATACATCCTTAGAAACATTAACAAAAAATGGGAAATTTTACATAAAGATATATACATATATATATATATATATATGTATGTATGTATGTATATATTGAGAAGATGCATAAAGATATTGAAGAAGATGAAACAAATCAGCTTTACATATGTATTATTGTTAAGCCTTTATTACATCTCAAATTATAATGAAAAGCAAATGTCTTTATTACAACCGAGGGGAGTTTTCTTAAAAGAAATCTCACTTCAATGGCAATGTTGCTTGTCCTTGTTAGTCAGGAAGAGCAAAAACCTAGGTGAAAAAACCAACAAAAAAAGAGCCTAAATCCATTAATGTAGCATCATAATATGAGAGACAAATAAGTTTTTTCTTTCATTTCTTAGCGTTATTTTCAGCCATTCCAATCGTGTTCTTCACACTGTCTACAGCGTTCTGAGCAATGTTCTTTACCTGTTCTCCGGTCTGTTATAGGAACAAATTAACAATGTTGCACCGTGAATATCCTCCTAAAATCCAAGACATAAACATTTAAATGTATTTTTTTTCTATATATACGCTAAAACTAGAAGTCTAATAAATTATAAATCTCTCATTCTGATATAGCATATGATGCAAAAAAGTCCATAGTTGAGTGTAAACATATGTGTGTGGGTTTTTGTTTTTTTCTTTGTTAGGAAATAACTCAAATACCCAACAAGACCTAAAACAAGTAAAACCCAAACCAACCCATATATGTTTATGAGGTGTGAATATTATTAATAAAACTCCGAATGAATGTAAATTTTCTAAACTCTATCGTAGTTTTGATGATCCACTTTATACTCAATTAATTGAAGCAATCATGCGTTTGAGTTTTTTTTTTTTTTTTTTTTTCATTTTTTAACTTTGATTACTTTATTATAAGAAGATATATTAGAGGATTTTTATTTGTCTAGAGATTGTTGAATTTGGTAACATCCCTTGAAAAATAAAATAAAATGAGGGAGAACCTGCTGGAGGAAGCCGGCACTTTGATCCTTTCCATGTTGGGCAAACTCCTGAGTTGATTGAGTTGCACTGGCTGTCCTGTCTTTAGCAAATTGAGCTGCACTAGCTGTCCTGTCTTTGGTTGCATTGGTTGTGTCCTTTGTGGATTGAACCCACTCTTCAGTCTTGGCCTGCCCAAACACAAAAATAAATGGTTAGTTATTGTTATATGGGTTGTGTTAATGGGCATCTTAAAGTGCCCGTTAACACACCACTTTATGTCAGAATTTACCACTCTATATCAGAATTTTGTCAGCCACTTAGCTTTATGTCAGTATTTTGTTAATTTTATAAGCTTTAGGGTCAACTTTATACAATTTCTCCCATTTATCCAATTTTTTTTATTAAATATTACCCACATTATTCTAACATTTGCCATGTTGTATTACAAATAACATGTATACTGTATACACATGTTTACGCAAAATGAATAGTCAATAATCAATATCTTCAAGCATTAGCATTCAAGATTGCAAAAAATGTTCTATTTTACCATCTAAAAAACTACTTTATTTATTATATCATTCCACTTTACAATACACCCAATACCAAGGTTGTCAAAATCGGGATCCTACATAGGATCGTGGGAGGTAGGTGGGATCGTGGATCGTAGGATCGGATCGTGGATCGTAAGATCCTACATTATTTGAGAAAAAAACAAAAAATACATATTGGTATGTTAAATAATCACATAAATTATACATTCATTAATATAATTACCATACATTACTACATTCATTTGTAGCATTATTTAAAGATGCCAAAAATCTCAAAATGTGACACTTTATTGAAATATTTTTTATTTGAGTCTAACTGATACTCTCTCTATATTAGAGTGGAAAAACTTGATCTATTGGGATTTATTTTTCATTTGGGTCCAACTGAGCCTTCTATCAAGTTAAAGAAGATTACAAGAAACCAAGGTTGTTTGGGATTGTCAAAATCGTACGATCTTACCAATCCTGAACGATCGCAAAGATCCTTGAAAGATTTAGATCGTTTTGGGTAGGTGAGATCGTAAAATCGTAGGATCGTAAAATCCAGAACGGGATTTTGACAACCATGCCCAATACCCAACGTCCTAGTTTATATTTTCCTATATTAAAATAATATATCTACACAATAAAATAATATAACCCAAAAGAGGTGAGAGACAATAAAAAAAATATTTAAAAAGAGGTGAGAGACAATAATATGAGAGAGAGAGAGAGAGAGAGAGAGAGAGAGAGAGATTAGAAGAATTAGAAATAATATAAAATATGTGAGAGACTATAAAAAATTATTTTAAAAAAAAAATACCATCTTGCTACTGCTTGGTTGCAAAATATTGTTGTAGCTTGGTTGCAAATTTTTTAAAAAATAACATCCCAAGTAATGCTTTTGATTTTGTGGTTTGATGGTATAAAATTGCATATTGGGAGTTTTACAATTCCTAAAACTAATGCTCTTCAAATATGGTGCTAAGTGTTGACATGGTTAAATTATAAAAGTCCCATAAAAAAAAACATGGTTAATTAAAAGAATATAATTTAATCCCCATTGGAAAATTTTCCTACCTGGCTCTGTCCATGGGCTTGACCTGATTTGTAATTTTGCTTTGCGCTGGCCATCTTTGCTCAGAAAATGTTATATAACCAAGTTTTCAACTTTTTCAATTTCTTAATCTCAATGTTATTCTGCCTTGTTTTCTGAAGTATTTATAGCAGTTAGAGGTCCATAGAGAAGTGACACATGGAAGTCAAGAATTATGCTATACATAAGTACGTGTTTGTTGATGTAAGGGGCAAGCTTGTATTTCTGCTTTGAAATAGGCATTGGGTGGCTGAAATTGGCAACGCCTATGAAAAAGGACTTTGGATCACCGAGAGTTGAACTAGCATTAGCAGCAGTGAAGCTAAATAGCTATATAGTTATTTTAGCTTCACCAAAACCCAAAAATGCATGCTGCAGTAGTGGTATTATAGGTAAAAAATTTTAGTTTTTTGCTATAGTGCACAACTCTTTATGGCTGTGCACGGTAGCAAAAAGCTAAAAAAATAATAATATTTTATTAAAGTTTTCTCTTTTTTCTCATTAAAAAATCATTTTCTCTTTTCTTTCTCTCTCTCTCTCTCCGGCTTCTCTTCTTTCTTCTTTTTTTCCTTCTCATTTTTTTTTTCTCTTTCGCTATTTTCTCTTCTCATTAGATACCCCTTTACCACCAAATTCATCTATTAGTCTCAGTTTTTGTTATCTTTCTCAATTCTTTCCAACAAAGATGAAGAAATGTGGGCTAGCTGAGAATCATGAACAAGAAGAACGACTTTTGGGAGCTGATCTGCACAAAGCACTAGGTTAACATCGGCTGCCCAAACCAGCAGCTCCAATTTATGGTCTTTGCTGCCTAGCTTTCTTTATTTTTTTTCTTTTCGATAGAAACGTTTGCAACTTGATTTTGAAGAAGAAGACATAGTGCCAGGATTTATATTATATTATATTATAATATACTTTAATAATATTGTGTGGTTTTAAACTTTTATTTTTAAACCATTTAATGAACTTGTGCAGGGATATTTGGGTTCTAGCATAGTAAGGGGATAGAATATAGTAAGTTAACACGCGTTTGAAAGATAGTTGGAAACTAGCATCTCGAGTTTTAGAAACTCAAGTTCCTTTTGAAACTCGAGGCTTAAAGACTCGATTCCTACTTGCTGAGTTGGACAGTATTATGCACTATTATGCCACATAGATCTCAAGTCTTAAAGACTCAAGTTCTACAAAGCAAAACTGAGTCTTTAAGACTCGATTTTCAATGAGAAATGCCACTGATCTCAAGTTTGCAAGACTCGATTTCTACTGGAATAAAACTCCAAGTGTTTTATGTATCTGGTTTGGGGTTATGTGGAAATGAGGGAAAAACAAAATTTCCAGTGGATTGATGTGGTTTGATAATGAATAAATGGGAGTAGTGATAGAGCTGAGTGCGAGACAGTGACCTCAGTGCGAGACAGTGACCTCAGTGCGAGATAGTGAGAGAGCTGAGAGAGGTGATCATATTCCAGAACACTTAAGTGTCCGCCAATGGGTTTTTTGCTGCGGATAGGTTTCTACTGTCGATGAGATGCGCTTGTCTCAGGTAGAGTGAGGGTTTGCAAATGGGTTTTCTACCATCGATGAATTTTCTACTGCCGATGAGATGCACCTGTCTCCGGTAGAGTGAGATGTGCTTGTTTCAGGTTTGGGGTTTGTATGTTTGGGTGTGAAGGAGAGTTCTCGTGTTCTGGAGTTTGGACGCTTAAGTGCCAATATGATCACAAAGTTTTATTGTCTACAAAGTAAAATGATCAAGGAACAGGTCCTTTATGGAAGACTCACCACACCATAGATTGTGCCAACAAAGGATTTGCAAACCATTGCTCACTAGAATTTTGATTTGTTCAGAAAATACGTCCTAATTTCTTATGAGAGGATGGAATGGAAGAAAGTAATAAAACCCACAATGGCTATGGATATTGAATAACCTCCTTTTACTTTCTCAATCCCTTTAATGCTCTTCCATAAACCAACCCCATGCAACCCTCTAACTATCCATGTTGTCCACCCTTCCTCCCCTATGCTTCTCCATATTTCACACTAGTGACACACCTCCATAATATAAATAACATACTTTTTTTTTTTTTTTTTTTACAAATGAGGGTGTCCAACTCTTCAAGTATCTGACCATTCCCTCGCATGTATGCAATCCCTCTGTCTCACACACACTAGGTTATTACAGGAAGGAATCTTATGAGATGGCCACAAGATACTGGCAAGAGGTTTTGAACCCAAGATCTCATGGATATCATGAGGCCTTAGGAACCACTAAGCCAACCCCTTGCGGTTACATACTTTTAATAATAACAACAGATACACTAAGCCTTTAACTATTAATACAGAAAATTAACACATACTCCGAAAGATACACTGCCTTACAACCTGCAGCATCAACTTCACACCTTCCAACATTTTCCTGAACAAAAATTAAAATCAACACATAAGATCGCACCAGAATTGATCAAAACCAAACACTTCTTTAAGTAATTCTCTACTGACTAATTTCCCAAGAATGCCAATAATAAGTAAATTTTTAACTTTTTTTTTTCTCTTGCATTATGTTATCTGTATTCCAATAAATAAATAATTTGCGCAATTTTATATAACTCAGATAAAATTAAAGTACAAGGCCTAGTTAAGTTGAATTTTTAGTGTAGCGTTTAATATGCTTCTGTACTTAATTTTCTACTGATCGCCTAGCACTGAAACATTTTTTTCAAAATCCAATAGTCATTTTTTCAATCTTGTATCTCTTGAAGCATATTAAGAAAAATTAAAATAATAAATTTTCAAAAAACAAAATTCAATATCCAATACTCTAATTTTCAATCTCGTAATTCTTTACTCTTATTAGTTATTCTTCGAATTTCTATTTGTTTCAAACGCTATATATATATATATATATATATGAATTCTTAAACAATTTGAAAAGAAAAAAGCATTTACAGGGGGGCTAGTGTAGGCTTCGAATGCGTAACCAGCAAGAACGACGACAAGATTAAGATCAAAAGGAGGCCGCTCATTCTCGTTCTCGTCATCCGAAATTGTTTCGATTTCGGAATTGTTTTTACGGAAGCAACAAACGAAGTAGAACACTCGGTCTCGGCTTCTGAACTTTTCCCGGAACATGAGAACCCTAACTTTCCTGGGAAAAAGAGACGAGAATCGAGGAGTGAGGTTAGTGTTTCGGAGATAAGGGAACTTGGGGGAGACGCAGTGATGGGATTGGAGGTGCGTGGCCATGGCCGTGGCCATGAAAGAGTGAGTGAGAGTGAGGTTTTGATTGTTTTGGTTTTCAAGAGAGGATAGATAGGTTCTTTGTGAATCCTAAGTGGTGCTTGCTTTACCCGTATGCAATAATTACCCATCTTCCTAGGTATCATTCTGATCACTGCCCTATTCTGTTAGAGATGCAACTAGGTTCAAGTGGTGGTAAGAAGAGGCCGTTTAGGTTCCAAACGTGCTGGTTGTTAGACCCTACTTTCCCTGATGTTGTTTCTCAAGCATGGGGAGGGGCAAATAATCTTATTGAGGCCGTTGATAGCTTCACTAGGAATGTTATGGCTTGGAATAAAAATTAGTTCGGGAATATTTTTACTAGGAAAAAATTTTTGATGGCTAGGATCAATGGTATTCAGAGGGCTATTGCTATCAAACCTTCTAGTTTTCTTCTTGAGTTGGAAGAGGATCTCCTTAGGGATCTTGATCTTGTTCTCAATCAAGAGGAGGAGTTATGGGCGTTAAAGTCTCGGGTTAATTGGATGGTTCAGGGTGATCGTAATATAGCTTTCTATCATGTTTCGACGTTGGTTAGGAGGAAAAGGAATCAGATCATGGCAATCAAAAATGCAATGGGGGAGTGGATTCATGAGGAAAGTGACGTTAAAGAGTTTATTAGAAGTGGTTTCAATGGGATATACTCGACGTCTCATGAGAGTGCTTTAAGGGAAGACCCTATCATGTTGCAAGGTCAGATTAGACTCTCGGATGGGGATAGAGAGAGCATAGGTGGAGAGGTGACTAAGGAAGAAATTAAGGCTGCCTTGTGGTCCTTAAAACCTTTCAAAGCGCCGGGTCCGGATGGACTTCATGCTGGTTTTTTCCAAAAATTTTGGCCGCTTGTGGGAGACTCTTTGGTTGAGGAAGTTATTCAGATTTTTAGGAGTGGGACAATGCCTGAGCATTTGAAATAAAACTCTTATTGCTTTGATTCCTAAGATCCAAGGTCCTGAGACTTTAGGTAATTATAGACCTATTAGCCTTTGTAACACGGTGTATAAAGTGGTGACCAAGATTATTGTGGCAAGGTTGAGACCTTTCTTGGATAAGCTTATATCCCCCTTACAGACGACGTTTGTCCCGGGTAGAAAAGGTATTGACAATGTCATCATTGCTCAAGAGATAATTCATTCCCTGGGGAAAAAGAGAGGGAAGACGGGGTACATGGCTTTGAAGATAGATTTGGAGATGGCTTATGACAAACTTGAGTGGGGTTTTATTCGAAACTTGCTTCTTAGGATTAATATTCCCACAAAGCTCATAGATGTCATAATGAGTTGTGTATCGACGGTCTCCACTTCCATCTTGTTTAATGGAGAAGCCTTAGATCCGATTTTTCCTTCTAGAGGAATAAGGCAAGGTGACCCGCTTTCCCCATATCTTTTCATCATTTGTATGGACTTTCTTGGTCAGTTAATAGAAGAGAAGTGTAATACGAAGACGTGGCAGCCAGTTAGAGCCTCTCAAAGTGGTCCTGAATTCTCTTACTTGCTCTTTGCAGATGATCTCATCTTCTTTGCTAAAGCGGATTGGGTAAATTGTTCCGCCATTAGAGATGTTCTTGATGAGTTTTTTGAATTATCTGGGCAATCAGTAAGTGAAGCTAAGTTGAGAGTTTATTTCTCTCCAAATGTAGACAAAGATACTAGGGAATCCCTTTGTGACATTCTTGGTTTTGCCTCCACACCTTTCTTGGGGAAGTATCTTGGCTTTTCTCTAAAGCATCCTGGCTCTTCAACTCAGGAGTACAATTTCATTCTTGATAGAGTGAAACAAAAACTCTCGGGTTGGAAGGCTAACATGCTCTCTTTGGCGGGGCAGACTGTTCTTGTACAAGCCTCCTTGGCTGCAATACCTTCATACGTTATGGAATGTACTTATTTGCCTGGCAGAATTTTGGATGGGTTAGATAGAATTAACCGGAATTTCCTTTGGGGATCGACGGAGGCAGCCAAGAAGATTCATTCGGTTGGTTGGGAGAAGGTGACAAAGTCTAAGGAGGAAGGGGGGCTTGGGCTGCATTCAGCGAAGGGCAAGAATATAGCGCTATTATCTAAGCTTAATTGGAGGTTCCACACTGAAAATGAGGCCCCTTGGGCTAGAGTTTTGAAGCTGAAATATTATAATCAGAGAAGAAGAATTGTTGTTAATGCCAATAAGCTTCCTTGTTCTCACATATGGGCTGCAATGAAAAAAGGTATGGATACTTTCAACAAGGGGAGCAGGTGGTTGGTTGGTAGGGATAGTGGGCTAAATGTGTGGCATAATAAGTGGACAAATGGAGGTTCTCTTAGAAGGTTGATTCAGGGTCCTATCACAAGGGAGGCTAGCCATCTAGAAGTTAAAGACCTTATGACGGATACGGGTTGGGATTGGGGGAAGATTCCTTTTGAGCTTCCTTTAGAAGTTAAAAGGGTGATTCAAGCAACCCTAGTGACGATTTTGAGTAGAGGTGTTGACAAGTTGGCATGGTCGGGGTCTCCTAAAGGCACCTTTGATTTGAAGAGTGCCTATAGGATTGCCATGGGGGCTGATTGTACAGAGTCATTCTCAGCTTATTGGATTTGGAAAGTGAATACTCTTCTAAGGATTAGAACTTTTCTGTGGAAATGCATTCATAATAGCATTGGAGTAAAGGTGTGCCTTGAGAGGAGGGGTGTTAGTCTTGATACTATTTGCCCCTTATGCCAGGAAGGAGCAGAAAGCATTTTGCATGCCCTTAGGGACTGCCCACTGCTTAGAGGCTTATGGAACCAGCTGGGGGTGTTACCCTCTAATCATGCCTTTTGGAGGAGCAACCTTCAAGATTGGTTGATGTTAAATAGTAAATTGAAGCACAACTTAGGTGCTACTCATCCGCCTTGGAAAGTTGTTTTTCCCTTTGTTGTGTGGAATGTTTGGAAGAGTAGAAACAACTTGGTTTTCAATGGCAAAAGCAAGAACCCGAAGCTTGCTTTGGTGATTGTTAATCAAGCTGAAGAATTCTTTCATTGCCTTTCCTCTCCAAGGGTGCTGACCCGAAATGTCATGATGAGGATTAGATGGGAGAAGCCGATTCAAGGGTGGTGGAAACTTAACACAGATGGCTCCTTTGTGGCAGTACCGGTTTGGCAGGTTATGGAGGGGTGGTTAGGGATGATGCAGGTAGGTGGATTATTGGGTTTTGTAGGAGTATTGGCTTGACAAACAGCTTTGCGGCTGAGCTGTGGGGATTATGGGAGGGCCTTCTTCTATGCAGCAACCTCAACGTTACTTCTCTTGAAATTGAGCTTGATGCCAAGTCTATTATGGATGCCTTAGGAAATCCTTCATATATTAATAACATCATATCACCTTTATTGGATGATTGCAGGCTCTTGATATCTCGCATACCTCAAGTTTGTATTAAGCATTGCTTCCGTCAGGCGAACAAATGTGCGGATAGTCTTGCTAGGATGAGTTATTGTCTAGATTCTGATTTTGCTACCTTTGATAGTCCGCCTGTGGACTTAATAGATGTTGTTGAGGATGACCTCAATGGGATGTTTGTGAATAGGATCTGTACTGAGAATGTTGTTGTTTCCTAGTTTTTAATGAATCATATTTTCATCAAAAAAGTGGTAGTGTGTGGTAGTGGCAGTTTGTGTAATTTTGTATAATAAAGGGGGGAGGGGGGGTTGTTTATGAGGAAATGGGCTTATTGTGCACATCCACGTAAGTGAGAATGGAAGCTCTGAGAATGAAGTAGAGTGCAGAGCCAAAGAGCCACGTGGCCAACGGTCGTCCTAGATACTTTGAGATCATACTATATGCGTCCTGCCAAATTTCACTGCGTTTTGGGAATTCGTTTTTTTTTTTGAAAGAAAGAATAATAGATATTTCGAACTAAAATATTCTTGGGTTTTATTAATGAGTGGCAATTATTAATAAATTATTTTAGAAAATTTTTGATACAAAATATGAAAGTTTGTCAAAAAAAATTAATAAATTTTTTCTTTTCATATAAAAAATTTCTAAAAAGTTTCTTAAATCAATGTTCTTAAAGCATTTATTAACTTTTATCAATATTGTTTTCCAAAATGTCACAATTTTTTCTTTGAATTTTAAAAAGAACTTGAAAAATCTCTTTTTTTTTCCTTAAATTTAAAAAATAATAATAATAAACTTTTGTATCTACTTGTGACCAATAGTTTCATGCTACTTGCTCGTCTCCTATGTATTCTTTCTTTTTGGCCTTTTTATCAAATGTAATAGTCCACGTCGAACTCTCTAATACTAAAATTAGTGAGACCCATTTAGATAGATAGGATAAAATAAATGAGAATGGAAGGAAAAATAAAATATGTACCATTTTGAATAGTTTAAGGATTAAACAAAAAAAAAAAATTCATGCAAATTTTAGGGTAGAAAACAATATTTTTTGTCAAGATGTTTTGTCTTTGTGCTATTCATATCTTTCTTTATTTGTTTAAGTTCAAAAAAAAATTTCATAGTTGTCCTCCTATCCTCCTTGTGACAAATTATATTCTTACTTTTTAATTTTTGGTCATTTTTAATTTATACTTTATAAGTCGTGATAATTTAATCTTTCTCTATTTCTATTACAAACCACTAAAAGAGACGTCTAGAACATTTTTTAGCAACTATTATATCCAAATGAAACTATTTTGCCCACTCTACCATATCATCTCTCTCTCTCATCCATACTCTGTCCTATTTCTGTATTGTGTTTTACCCTCTTAATTCTTAAATATGTAGAAAATGACAAACCATCCAAGACAAAATGGTACTATTTAGCTGTAATAAAGGGTAATATAAAATTTTCTCCCATCAAATAGGTTACTCCATTAGTAGTTTTCAATAAATATAGATGGAGGAGTTAGATTGTCCTAATTTATAAAGTTTAGGGCTTAAAATGATAATATTAAAAAGTCTAAATTTAACTTGTCACAAGGGAAAATCTTTATGATTTATTTTGGATTTTCTCCCCTTTTTTTGTCTTATTTTTATCAGAATCGAGATAGATATCTTTGCTTTCGTGGATGAGAAATATAGCTATATTTTTGCATTCTTGGATGAGAAATAGAGATATTTGTTTACTTTTTAAGTTGGCACTCTCGCTTTTTATTTCCTTTTAAGAAACATGTCAAATGGGGTGAAGAGAAATAATTTCTTTTTATACCTAAAACTTTTTTTTTTTAATAAATCTTCTTCTAATACTATATAAACACTGCTCACACTCTCCTTATGTCAAACTACAGCTACCTTTTGGGATCAATTCCAAAGGTGAAGGTTAATTACTATTACTAGAAGCTAATCAGTGTGCAAACATATTAGCTAGGAATGGGGCATATCAACAAGAAGATTTTACTAGCTTTGTTTGTCCGCCTTCAGATATTGTAATGCTTTTATACTTTGATGCCATTAGCATGTATCATACGAAGCTCTGCCCAAACTTTATTGCTTTAAATTAATATAGTCTCTGGTTTACCAAAAAACTTATTCCATTACAAGAGTTATTACATCATACCAAACATACCATTACTTTCTAAATACAACCTTCTTTTATCCAAAATTATTTTTTAAACATAATAAATTAATGAAAATAAGTTCTCTAAACAAAGAAGAAGATAAAAACATTGAAATTGTTAGGTTTTGAGTTTGTAATGTTGGTAAACCATGACAAAAAATAAGTCTCATTGGTTTAAAATAGTGTAATTTCAAGTCCAAGACAAAAAACTCAAATTCAGGATGAAAAAAAATGA
Source organism: Quercus robur (assembly GCF_932294415.1). Classification (NCBI taxonomy): domain Eukaryota; kingdom Viridiplantae; phylum Streptophyta; class Magnoliopsida; order Fagales; family Fagaceae; genus Quercus; species Quercus robur. The sequence continues at coordinate 33,534,469 of NC_065539.1, read as the reverse complement.
GTTACAATCTATTTCGTTCGATTGGTACTTGATTGGTACTCGATCAATCGAAAGTCGTTCGATTGGTACTCAGTCAATCGAAAATCGCATATCAGCAAAAAATCAGCAAACGTAAAAAGCCCATAACTTGACCGTTTGAAGCCCAAATTGCAAGCCATTTTTTCCCATTATTTAAAGGACATTATAAGCTAACCCTAGAGGGGCTTTTTAGAGTTTTTTAGTGAGATTAGAGTGCATCTTGAGCCTCTTTTGTAGATCTAGGGTTTTGTACCCAAAAGCTCTCTAAAGTCTTCTACCGGTGTTATTCCTTAAAGAATCTCAAGATCCGATGTTGTAGAAGTTGCTGCATACAAGATCAATGTGTAAGAAGATCCAAAACCTTTGAGTGGAGTCTCAAAGTCACAAGCAGGTGAGCTTGTGTTGGTGTAAAGGCCTAACAAAGAACAAGTCTGTGGATTCGAAGCTTGCACGTGGTCGTGTCAGTAAGTTCTACATGTGGTAGTAATAGGATGTTAGTGGTCTAAATCTTATTGTAAACTTCAATTCTCTATAGTGGATCTGCTTTTTACCTTAAGGATAGCTAGGTTAAATTCTCCCCAGGTTTTTTACCAGTTTGGTTTTCCTAGATGATCATATCATTGTGTTCTTTATTTTCCGCTACTTTACATGATATGACTTTATTGTTTTAACCTAGATCTGAATAATAAATCTAAGTATTCACTTAGTTAATTAATTAGGTTAAACAATCTAGTTTACAGGGGTCTAAAACCTAACAGAAATATACCACTTAAATTGGTTATGTATGGCAAATTGGCTATACATCCTTAGAAACATTAACAAAAAATGGAAAATTCTACATAAAGATATATATATATATATATATATATGAATGTATATATTTAGAAGATGCATAAAGATATTGAAGAAGGTGAAACAAATCAACTTTACATATGTATTATTGTTAAGCCTTTATTACATCTCATATTATAATGAAAAGGGAAAAATCAAAATAATGAAAAGCAAATGTCTTTATTACAACCGAGAGGAGTTTTCTGAAAAGAAATCTCACTTCAACGGCGATGTTGCTTGTCCCTGTTAGTTAGGAAGAGCAAAAACCTAGGTGAAAAAACCAACAAAAAAACAGCCTAAATCCATTAATGTAGCATCATAATATGAGAGACAAATAAGTGTTTTCTCTCATTTCTTAGCGTTATTTTCAGCCATTCCAATCGTGTTCTTCACACTGTCTACAGCGTTTTGAGCCATGTTCTTCACCTGTTCTTCGGTCTGTTACAGGAACAAATTAACAATGTTGCACCGTGAATATCCTCCTAAAATCCAAGGCATAAACATTTAAATATATAATTTTTTTACATATAAGCTAAAACTAGAAGTCTAATAAATTATAAATCTCTCATTCTGATATAGCATATGATGCAAAAAAGTCCATAGTTGAGTGTAAACATATGTGTGTGGGTTTTTGTTTTTTTCTTTGTTAGGAAATAACTCAGATACCCAACAAGACCTAAAACGGGTAAAACCCAAACCAACCCATATATGTTTATGAAGTGCAAATGTTATTAATAAAACTCCGAATGAATGTAAATTTTCTAGACTTTATTGTAGTTTTGATGATCCACTTTATACTCAATTAATTGAAGCAATCATGCGTTTGAGTTTTTTTTTTTTTTTTTTTTTTTTTTTTTCATTTTTTAACTTTGATTACTTTATTATAAGAAGATATATTAGAGGATTTTTATTTGTCTAGAGACTATTGAATTTGGTAACATCCCTTGAAAAATAAAATAAAATAAGGGAGAACCTGCTGGAGGAAGCCAGCACTTTGATCCTTTCCATGTTGGGCAGACTCTTGAGTTGATTGAGCTGCACTCGTTGTCTTGTCTTTAGCAGATTGAGCTGCACTAGCTGTCTTGTCTTTGGTTGCATTGGCTGTGTCCTTTGTGGATTGAACCCACTCTTCAGTCTTGGCCTGCCCAAACACAAAAATAAATGGTTAGTTATTGTTATATGGGTTGTGTTAATGGGCATCTTAAAGTGCCCGTTAACACACCACTTTATGTCAGAATTTACCACTTTATATCAGAATTTTGTCAGCTACTTAGCTTTACGTCAGTATTTTGTTAACTTTATAAATTTTAGGGTCAACTTTATACAATTTCCCCATTTATCCAATTTTTTTTATTAAATATGACCCACATTATTTTAACATCTGCCTTGTTGTTTTACAAATAACATGTATACTCTATACACATGTAATAATCATTACTCAAAATGAATGGTCAATAATCAATATCTTTAAGCATTAGCATTCAGGATTGCAAAAAATATTCTATTTTACCATTTAAAAAGCTACTTTATGTATTATATAATCCCTCTTTACAATATACCCAATATCCAATATCCAATATCCAACATCCTAATTTCTATTTTCCTATATTAAAATAATATATCTACACAATAAAATAATATAACCCAAAAGAGGTGAGAGACAATAATATGAGAGAGAGAGAGAGAGAGAGAGAGAGAGAGAGAGAGAGAGAGAGAGAGAGAGAGAGATTAGAAGAATTGGAAATAATATAAAATATGTGAGAGACAATAAAAAACTACTTAAAAAAAAAAAAAAAAAAAAAAACCATCTTGCTACTGCTTGTTTGCAAAATATTGTTGTAGCTTGGTTGCAAATTTTTTTAAAAATAACATCCCAAGTAATGCTTTTGATTTTGTGTTTTGATGGTATAAAATTGCATATCGGGAGTTTTACAACTCCTAATCCTAATGCTCTTACAAATATGGTGCTAAGTGCTAACATGGTTAAATTATAAAAGTCCCAATAAAAAATAAAAAAAAAAAAAAACATGGTTAATTAAAAGAATATAACTTAATCCATTCTCAAAAAAAAAAAAATATATATATATATATATATATAACTTAATCCCCATTGGAAAATTTTCCTACCTGGCCCTGCCCATGGGCTTGACCTGATTTGTAATTTTGCTTTGCGCTGGCCATGTTTGCTCAGAAAATGTTATATAACCAAGTTTTCAACTTTTTCAATTTCTTGATCTCAATGTTATTCTGCCTTGTTTTCTGAAGTATTTATAGCAGTTAGAGGTCCATAGAGAAGTGACACATGGAAGTCAGGAATTATGCTATACATAAGTACGTGTTTGTTGATGTAAGGAGTAGGCTTGTATTTCTGCTTTGAAATAGGCATTGGGTGGCTGAAATTGGCAACTAGATATGGGCTTTGAAAAAGGACTTTGGATCACCAAGAGTTGAACCAGTAAGCGCATTAGCAACAATGAAGCTAAATCAAAACACAAAAATCTATGCAAAAAACTGTAGCAAAAAGCTAAAAAAAAAATATATATATTAAATTTCTCTTTCTTTTCTTATTAAAAAATCATTTTCTCTTTTCTTTCTTTCTATCTCTCTCTCCGGCTTCTCTTCTTTCTTCTTTTTTTTCCTTCTCATTTTTTTTTTCTCTTTCGCTATTTTCTCTTCTCATCAGATGCCCTTTTACCACCAAATTCATCTATTAGTCTTAGTTTTTGAAGAAGAAGACATACTGCCAAGATTTATATTATATTATAATATAATATACTTTAATAATATTGTGTGGTTTTAAACTTTTATTTTTAAACCATTTAATGAACTTGCGCCTAGCTTTCTTTATTTTTTAAACGGTAGCGTTTTAGACTTTTTTTTTTTTTTTAATATACTCAACTCAATTATCATGGCTTTTGAGTGGAGGAGTTGTGGTGTGCCTTTGTGTTATAACCCTTTTCCTTCTCTTTTGTGTGTGTTTGTTTCTAAAAAAAAAAAAGATAAATTTGTATATATATAATTTGGGGTTAAAACAAAAACATGAAACGGCTTTCTAAAGCTAAATTCGTTGCCACTAGATGATTATTTGCTACCATGATGATTGAGAATTTGTTTTAGTAAAAAAAAAAATGTATAAGTATAATTTGGGGTTAAAAAATCACTTGTTAACACTAAACGATTATTTGCTATCATGTGGTGGCGGTGGCGGTGGTGATGGTGGAGGCAGTGGAAGAGTTGGTTGCAGCGACGGTGGGGGTGAAAAACGGCTTTCTAAAGCTAAATTCGTTGCCACTAGATGATTATTTGATACCATGATGATTGAGAATTTGTTTTAGTAAAAAAAAAAAATGTATAAGTATAATTTGAGGTTAAAAAATCACTTGTTAACACTAAAGGATTATTTGCTATCATGTGGCGGCGGTGGCAATGGTGGTGGCGGTGGCAGTGGAAGAGTCGGTTGCAACGACGGTGGGGGCGGCTGTGGTGGCAACGGTAGCGGTTGCGATGGTTGTGATTATTGTTTATTGTAGTGGATATATTATTTTGTTATGATGTTTATATTATTTTATTATATTAAAAGCTAAAATAGATCCACTGCTGCTGGATGTTTTGTAAAGTGAGTAGGTAAAATAGATAAAGTAATTTTTTGTAGTGACAAATAGCTAAATTTTTAGCTCCACTGTTGTGGATGCTCTAATACCGAAAAGGAATAAAAACCATGACTAATTGGAAGCAATGGTATTAATTAGAACAGAGGGTGGAAAAAGATAGATAAAAACCTGTGTAGACAACTTTTGTGTCATAATTTTTACCACAATTTTGATGTGATAGTGGTAGAGAAAAATTAGTAAGTACATCTAAAAATGATAGACAATCACTCACCCATTTGCTACATTAGAATTGAGACAAAAGTTATGATTCTAGTTTGAGAAGAAAAAAATTGAAATGTCGAAGGCCAAAGGCTTTTTTTAGCCACGTGGCACCTCTCATTTTGTCAATAAATACAAATCTCACATAACATAAAAATTGGACTAAACATGTGCAAGGCCTAAGGCGAAAAGCCCAATTAATTGTCTATACGATTACTAGTTGGTGTTTTACTCTACTTCTTGTCATGCAAATGGGTCACTTTTCAAATCATATGGGCTACACAGACTTCACTTCACAGATCGGACTTTGCAACTGTTGTGAACTGGAAAATCAAAAAGATAACTTAGTCGATTCGGGGTGACTAGCCTCCTGAACTTGAGAGGGATAATAGAGTTTTTGGTTTAATTTCTGCTTGCTTCATTCATAATTCCTACGTACATAAATACTAGTGAGGAGATAATCCTCATCACCACAAATTCCTAAAACATAGGACCCAACTCCTATTTGAATTGAAATACAAATATTAATCCTAATGCTATTCCTAATTCTAATTTATTGCAGAAATTCTCATTCTAATCTACTACAGATCTACTGCAGAAGCTCATTTGAATTCAACTTGAAAACCATCATCCTTATCTTCTTATATTGTTATCCACATGCAATGCAATCTCCTTTTGGTGTTGTCTGAACCATAGCATTCCCTTCCCCTTGAAGGCAAATCTTGTCCTCAAGATTCTAGTGAGGGAATAGTGTTTTTCGTCCATACACTTCTGCTTCATCTAGAGTATCAAGTAGGAAGACTTGTGGGGTGGTCTTACAATGGTGTCTAGGTTCGAATTTTTCATCATAGTTATAGCAAAGTCCCTTCTCACGTCTGCCTTGCATCTCAGACCATGATAATTTTTTGAATGTTGCTGAAGTTAATATTTATGAGTTACGTGTTGGATTTGGACTGGATCTTGTCTGGGGTAAAGGAATGAGACCGGTTTTGGGTGGCGGTTCACTAGTGCGTTGGAGTTTCTCCTCTTGTAATCGAGCTAGGTTGGTAGCATGAACAAGTGTTGTAGGACGAAACAACTTCACCTCTGATCGTATTTCATCCTTTAATCCTCCTATGTAACTCCCTATCAAAGCTTTCTCTGGCCATTCTTGCACTCAAGATGCTATTCGCTCAAATTGGGCTTGATATTCTCTAACTATTCCTGTTTGGCAAAGTTTGGCTAAAGCCTCTTCAAAGTCCTCATAATCAGAGGGTCCAAAACAAACACACAAGGCATGTGTAAATTCTTCCCATGAAACATTCGTTTGTGTTTTCTCAAACCACTGGTACCATTGGAGAGCGTCGTCCTATTGGTGGAAGGAAGTGAGTGTTATCTTTTCCTCATCTACATTTTTCTGGTACTTGAAAAAAATTTCTGCCTTGTAAATCCACCCAGTGGGATCTTCACCATTAAATTGAGGAAAGTCTACTCGGAAAATTCGGGTTTGTACTCCCCCAATTGTCCCTCCTTGAGTTCCCTCTGAGCCGCTATTACGATTGTGTGAACTTCCTTCATGATTATGATTCCGGTTGGTTGAGCCTTCTTCATGACGGCTGTTGTGAGGAGTAGTATTATTTTGGATGTCCATTCCTTCAATTCTTCGTCCCATTTGAGCAATAGCACTAGAGAGAGCCTCCATGGTTTTCTTTATATTAGTAAACTCTTTAACAAACTCTTCCCTTTGGGCTTCAACCTGCCTCCGAATAGAGTGATTACTAACTTCCAAGGCTGATATGCGGTCGTCATTGGTTGTGGAACGTGTGGGTGGTGGATTCGGGTTCTTTGTCATCTGGCTCTGATACCAAATGTTGTGAACTGGAAAATCAAAAAGATAACTTAATCGATTCGAGGTGACTAGCCTCTTCAACTTGAGAGGGATAATAGAGTTTTTGGTTTAATTTCTACTCGCTTCATTCATAATTCCTACGTACATAAATACTAGTGAGGAGATAATCCTCATCACCACAAATTCCTAAAACATAGGACCCAACTCCTATTTGAATTGAAATACAAATATTAATCCTAATCCTAACCCTAATCCTAATTTATTGCAGAAATCCTCATCCTAATCTACTACAGATCCACTGCAAAAGCTTATTTGAATTCAACTTGAAAACCATCATCCTTATCTTCTTATATTGTTATCCACATGCAATGCAATCTCCTTTTGGTGTTGTCTGAACCATAGCAACAACCCATATTTTCCTCACCTCAAAATGAGTTTGTTAAGTTTTTACTCTTTACTACACCAGTAGGGTTCATACTTCATGGTCAATACTCTCTCTCTATGGGGTGGGCCTCACAACCAATTGCTTTAATTGATGTAAAAAGTAGTGATAGTTATAGATCGTGTTTACAGGACACAAATGAAATTGTGTTTTGAAAACACAATTTGAGCTAAATGTGTATGACAGTGTGTAACTCAATGTGTGCAACAATAATTAACGTTACAAAAATATGATATGGGGTGGACAATAACTAAATTTGCTTGGTTTCTCAAGAAAATCCAACATCTATGTCAAACCAAAATAGCTTGTCTCTTCAAATTTCAAAATCATAAACCAAACTCATGTACTTTCATAGGGTTAGTTAAGCTCTATGGTTTGGAAGGCATGAGTATAGTTTAGCTATACTCATTAGTAAGTTCATGGAGACACCACGTGTATGAGATTAACATACCTTTGTTCCCCCTTGAAAGGGTATGAGCACAGCCTCTTCATTAGTCTAATTCTTAATCATCAACAAGTCTAAAAGAAATTGGGTCTCATAATTTTCTCTTGTTTAATCAACATGCATTCATGTTTACTCTCATTTAACTAGAAATTTTACTGTTGAACTCATGTTCCACCAGTTGCGAGCAGGTTGGTGGGCAATCCGACCAAACCCAATTTGTGGACACTCCTAATCATTATATTGCTTAAGCAAAGGTCAAGCAAACTTTATATTTTGAGTTTGCTCGAGTGAAAATAAAATTACCCAAGCAAGTCTTTTGAAACTTGATCTCTCCAAGCTATTTTTGACTCAACTTATACATAACCAAGTTATTTGAATATAATCTTCTTAAACACTTGTTGACATAGGAATTAGCCAATAATTTTACATTACTATTGATTAATAATAAATAAATAAATTATACCAATATATATTATAAAATTTTTAGATCTATGGAGGATTAGACTGGTCCAGCATTATGATATCCCATTGATCTCATGGACATGCAATTCCTATATAAACACTGCTCACACTCTCCTTATGTCAAACTGCAGCTACCTTTTGGGATCAATTCCAAAGGTGAAGTTTAATTACTGTTACTAGGAAGCTAATCAGCGTGCAGACATATTGGCTAAGAATGGCGCATCAACAAGAAGATTTTACTAGCTTTGTTTGTCTACCTTCAGACATTGTAATGCTTTTATACTTTGATGCCATTAGCATGTACCCTAAGAAGCTATGCCCAAACTTTATTGCTTTAAATTAATATAGTCTCTGGTTTACCAAAAAACTTATTCCATTTCAAGAGTTATTACACCATACCTTCTTTTAGCCAATATTATTTTTTAAACATAATAAATTAATGAAAATAAGTTCTCTAAACAAAGAAGAAGATAAAAACATTGAATATACAACTTAAATTGGTTCTGTATGGCAAATTGGCTATACATCCTTAGAAATATTAACAAAAAATGGGAAATTCTACACACACACACACATATATTGAGAAGATGCATAAAGATATTGAAGAAGGTGAAACAAATCAACTTTACATATGTATTATTGTTAAGCCTTTATTACATCTCATATTATAATGAAAAGGGAAAAATCAAAATAATGAAAAGCAAATGTCTTTATTACATCCGAGAGGAGTTTTCTTAAAAAAAATCTCACTTCAACTGCGATGTTGCTTTTCCCTGTTAGTCAGGTTGAGCAAAAACCTAGGTGAAAAAACAAACAAAAAAAAAAACAACCTAAATCCATTAATGTAACATCATAATATGAGAGACACATAAGTGTTTTCTTTCATTTCTTAGCATTATTTTCAGCCATTCCAATCGTGTTCTTCACACTGTCTACAGCGTTTTGAGCCATGTTCTTCACCTGTTCTCCGGTCTATTACAGGAACAAATTAACAATGTTGCACCGTGAATATACTCCTAAAATCCAAGGCATAAACATTTAAATGTATTTTTTTTTCTATATATAAGCTCAACTAGAAGTCTAATAAATTATAAATCTCTCATTCTAATATAGCATGTGATGCAAAAAAGTCCATGGTTGAGTGTAAACATATGTGTGTGGGTTTTTGTATTTTTAACTCAGATACCCTACAAGACCTAAAACGGGTAAAACCCAAACCAACCCATATATGTTTATGAAGTGCAAATGTTATTAACAAAACTTCAAATGAATGTAAATTTTCTAAACTCTATCGTAGTTTTGATGATCCACTTTATACTCAATTAATTGAAGCAATCATGCGTTTGATTTTTTTTTTTTTTTTTTTTTCATTTTTTAACTTTAATAACTTTATTATAAGAAGATATATTAGAGGATTTTTATTTGTCTAGAGACTATTGAATTTGGTAACATCCCTTGAAAAATAAAATAAAATAAGGGAGAACCTGCTGGAGGAAGCCAGCACTTTGATCCTTTCCATGTTGGGCAGACTCCTGAGCTGATTGAGCTACACTGGCTGTCCTATCTTTAGCAGATTGAGCTGCACTAGCTGTCCTGTCTTTGGCTGTATTGGCTGTGTCCTTTGTGGATTGAACCCACTCTTCAGTCTTGGCCTGCCCAACCACAAAAATAAATCGTTAGTTATTGTTATATGGGTTGTGTGAATGGGCACTATAAAGTGCCCGTTAACACACCACTTTATGTTATAATTTACCACTTTATATCAGAATTTTGTCAACCACTTAGTTTTATGTCAGTATTTTGTTAACTTTATAAGCTTTAGGGTCAACTTTATACAATTTCTCCCATTTATCCAATTTTTTTTTTATTAAATATGACCCACATTATTTTAACATTTGCCTTGTTGTATTACAAATAACATATATACTATATACACATGTAATAATCATTACTCAAAATGAATAGTCAATAATCAATATCTTCAAGCATTAGCATTCAAGATTGCAAAAAAATGTTCTATTTTACCATCTAAAAAGCTACTTTATTTATTATATCATCCAACTTTACAATACACCCAATACCCAATGTCCTAGTTTATATTTTCCTATATTAAAATAATATATCTACACAATAAAATAATATAACCCAAAAGAGGTGAGAGACAATAAAAAAAAAAAACTATTTAAAAAGAGGTGAGAGACAATAATGTGAGAGAGAGAGAGATTAGGAGAATTAGAAATAATATAAAATATGTGAGAGACAATAAAAAACTATTTAAAAGAAAATACCATCTTGCTACTGCTTGGTTGCAAAATATTGCTATAGCTTGGTTGCAATTTTTTATTTTAAATAACATCCCAAGTAATGCTTTTGATTTTGTGGTTTGATGGTATAAAATTGCATATTGGGAGTTTTACAACTCCTAAAACTAATGCTCTTACAAATATGGTGCTAAGTGCTAACATGGTTAAATTATAAAAGTCCCATAAAAAAAACATGGTTAATTAAAAGAATATAATTTAATCCCCATTGGAAAATTTTCCTACCTGGCCTTGTCCATGGGCTTGACCTGATTTGTAATTTTGCTTTGCGCTGGCCATCTTTGCTCAAAAAATGTTATATAACCAAGTTTTCAACTTTTTCAATTTCTTGATCTCAATGTTATTCTGCCTTGTTTTTAGAAGTATTTATAGCAGTTAAAGGTCCATAGAGAAGTGACACATGGAAGTCAGGAATTATGCTATACATAAGTACGTGTTTGTTGATGTAAGGAGTAGGCTTGTATTTCTGCTTTGAAATAGGCATTAGGTGGTTGAAATTGGCAACGCCTATGAAAAAGGACTTTGGATCACCGAGAGTTGAACCAGCATTAGTAGCAGTGAAGCTAAATAGCTATATAGCTATTTTAGCTTCACCAAAACACAAAAATGCATGCTGCAGTAATGGTATTATAGGTAAAAAATTTTAGTTTTTTGCTACAGTGCACAACTCTTTATGGTTGTGCACGGTAGCAAAAAGCTAAAAAAAATAATATTTTACTAAAATTTTCTCTTTTTTCTCATTAAAAAATCATTCTCTCTCTCTCTCTCTCTACTTTCTTCTTTTTTTCCTTCTCATTTTTTTTCTCTTCTCATCAGATACCCCTTTACCACCAAATTCATCTATTAGTCTCAGTTTTTGTTATCTTTCTCAATTTTTCCCAACAAAGATGAAGAAACGTGGGCTAGCTGAGAATCATGAA